>NC_134691.1:233050185-233667685 GCF_050947455.1 Rhinoderma darwinii
GAAGTTCGTGGTGGAGACCGTGCTTTTTGACATTTTCAACATCCAGAAGAGAGAGATTTTGGCGGAGCAGGATTATCCGAGGAGAAGAACTTACGACATCATATTTGTACAGAATGGAGTATTCCGAGATCTGCTGGCGGCTTATTTGGTAAAAACTGACCCGAGACTGGACGGTGTTAATTTTTATGAGCATGTGTTGGACATCACTAAAATGATTGTATTTAAGTTGTACTGCCCTTTCGCCGATATAAAAGATGTGAAGTCCTTCTTATCCCCCTATTTTAAAACCATAAAATGTATTGGCAAAGTGATGAATGAGGTCGGAGTATGGACCTCCAAGTGGAGATTCCTAGTCACTTGTTTTAAAGATGCCAGTTTTACAGGAGGGATAATGTTGCCGCCAGCACATTTTAAATTAGGAGATATGGCAGGAGACTTTTATTTTTCAGGAATGCCTACATTCTGTAGAAAATGTCAAAAGTACGGTCACACCAATGAGTTTTGCGATGGCACCTGTAGGAACTGCGGCAGCTCTGAGCACGAGGCCAAAACTTGCCCTCTGGGGAAAAGGTGTCGGTTTTGCAACCGAGTTGGTAATCTTTTTGCTACTTGTCCCCACAGATTACAAGAGTCGGAACAACCCGAGGCCCGGCCGAGGTGTCCAAAGCAGCCAGCAGGCCAGACCACGGCCCCAGAAGGTGAGGAATCCCAAGGAGATGGAAATGATGAGATGGATACCTCCAGCAGACCCCCCCCAAACAGGTGACCCCCAAAGAGCAGAGGCGGCAGAAGCAAAGAGCCAGTGATCAGCGGATGAAAAAGCCCCCTCAGGAAATCTGAGGAGACGGGTAGTTCGGATGAAGCTGATCCGCCTGGGCCACAAGAGATGCTGGGTCAGCCTGTACCCGAGGCAGAGGACCCAGGTGGAGCAGGCGGAGCTGCAGCGCGATCTAAAAGACATAGGGCATACTCGGAGGTGGCAGCGGGGGTGCCGATGGGAGTACCTGCCAAGGCAAGGGCAGGGAAACCAGTGGATGTGCCCCCGAAAGCACCAGCTAAAGTTACCCTCCCCTTCCAGTCAGTTGGGGGAAGCCGGAACAGCCGCCTCCGAGGAGACGTGTAGCGCCCATGGCCGCGGGCCGTCGGGTACACTCACCTCCCGACGCCCGCAGCCATGGATCTGTGAGCGCTGGCCTCCGTCTCCCTCCTAGGAGATGCCAGCGCTCACTTCCGCTCCGTCCGGCCGGGTCCCGTAGGGTGCGTGCGCACGCTCGCGCCCGCTCTTAACCCCTTCCCACCGGATCACGTATATAAACGTCATTAAAATCGGTGGCTTACCGCCTTTTCACGTAAATATACGTCATGGAGATGAAGCTGGCTCAGGAGCTGAGCCAGCGACATCACCACCGGGTGACAGCTGTATGTTACAGCTGGCACCCTAAGGTATCGGCCAGGACCGGAGCTAGCCTCCGATCCGACCGATTAACCCCTCACATGCTGCGTTCAATAGAGATCGCAGCATGTGAGGAGTTTATAGCCACCGGCACCCCAGCAACGTGATCGCTGGGTTGCCGGTGGCTGCAAAGGCGATCGGAGGGCTAATGCTTACCTCCCGATCAGCCTGTAACGGAATCCTCCTATGCCCCGTCGTCGGCGGGGCCCAGGAGGCTTCCGGTACAATCGGCAAGATGGCGCCGGCTCAGCTTCCGGCTCAGAAGCTGAGCCGGCGTCATCAGCAGTGGGTGTCCGCTGTATGTTACAGCGGACACCCCGATCTATCGCCAGGAACCGGAGCTAGCTCCGATTCCTGGCATTAACCCCTTCGATGCAGCGATCCATTGTGATCGCTGCATCCTAGAGGTTTGTAGAAAATCGGCAGCCTTGCCATGCGATGGCAAGGCTGGCGACTGCTACCATGGCAACAGGAGCCCTAACAATGGACTCCTGTCCGCCATTACGTAAGCTGATTAGGCCCCGCCCAGAGGCGGAGCCTAATCGGCTTGCTGTCAGTGAACAACTGACAGTTCCAATACATTGCACTACATAGGTAGTGCAATGTATTAGAACATCAAACAAATAGTTGGACATTCAAGTCCCCTAGTGGGACTAAAGAAAAGTGTAAAAAAAGTAAAAATAAAAGTTGGAAAACATACAATAAAAGTTTCAAATAATAACACAAAACACAATCGCCCTTTTTCCCTTATAAGTCATTTATTATTGAAAAAAATAATAAAGCCATACATATTTGGTATCGCAGCGATCGTAACGACCTGAACTATAAAAATATTATGTTATTTATCCAGCGCAGTGAACGCCGTAAAAAAAAACCTCAAAAACACTGCCATAATTACTGTTTTTTTGGTCACTGTCTTCCAAAAATTGAAATAAAAAGTGATCAAAAAGTCGCATGTATCCAAAAATGGTACCGATAAAATCTATACCTCGTCTCGCAAAAAAAAACAAGCCCTCACACAGCTCCATCGACGAAAAAATGTAAAAGTTATGGCTCTCACAACTTGGCGACAGAAAAAATACATTCTCTTTCCAAAAGTAATTTTATTGTGCAAAAAGTTATAAAAAAGTTCTATAAATTTGGTATCGCCGGAATCGTACTGACCCGCAGAATAAAGGTAACATGTAGTTTATAATGTACGGTGAACGGTGTATATAAAAAAAAAAGTGGCACAAGCTGGGCATGACATTTGACACTGAATTGGCATATCTAGGGAAACTATTTAATTTGTACCTTCCGCAGCGCAATCATTTATGGAAAAGACACGTGGGGTGAAAATGCTCACTACACCTCTTAATGAATGCCTTGAGGGGTGCAGTTTCCAAAATGGGGTCACTTCTCAGGGGTTTCTTTTATTATTTCACATCAAAGCCTCTGCAATTGTGAACCAATACTTTATAAGTCGCCAAATTAGGCCTCAATTTTACATGGTAAGCTTTCACTCCTGAGCCCTGTCGAATGTCCAGGCAAAAGATTAGGGCCACATGTAGGGTGATTCTAAAACAGGGAAACACTGCATAATAATTGAGAGCTGTCTTGTTATGGTGGCACAAGCCGGGCACCACATATTGGCGTATCTAAGGAAAAATTCCCATTTTCATTCTCCCACATCGTGTGCACACGAATTTCTGCAAAACACCTGTGGGGTTAACATGCTCACTACACCCCTAGGTGAATACCTTGAGGGTGTTGTTTCCAAAATGGGGTCACTTCTGGGGGGGATCCACTGTTTTGGTCCAACAGGGACTTTGCAAATGCAACATAGCGACCAGAAACCAAATGCAGCAAAATCTGTACACCAAAAGCAAATGCCGCTCCTTCCCTTCTGAGCCCTGCCGTGTGCCCAAGCAGCATTTTACGACCACGTGTGGGGTATTGCCGTACTCCAGAGAAGTTGCTTTACAAGCGTTGGGGTTCTTTTTTTCCTTTATTTGTTGAGAAAATTAAAAATTTGGAGCTAAAGCTACGTCTTATTGAAGAAAAAAGATTTTTTTTATTTTCACTGCCCAATTCTAATAAAATCTATGAAACACCTGTGGCGGCAAAATGCTCACTACACCCCTAGATGGATTCCTCAATGGGTGTAGTTTTCTCAATGGAGTCACTTTTTTGGCGTTTTCACATTTTGGGACCTCAGGGGCTTTGCAAATGCGACATGGCCTCCACAAACCATTCCTGCTAAATTTGAGCTCCAAAAGCCAAATGGCGCTCTTTCCCTTCTAAGCTCCGCCGTGTGTCCAAACATCCGTTTATAACCACATGTGGGGTATTGTTTTACTCGGGAGAAATTGCTTTACAAATGTTGTGGTGCTTTTTCTCCTTTAGTCCTCGTGGAAATTAGAAAAAATTAGCTAAACCTACATAATCTTTGAAAGAATGACGATTTTTATTTTCACGGCCTACTTCCAATAATTTCTGCAAAAAACCTGCGGGGTCAAAATGCTCACTATACCCCTAGATAATTTCCTCAAGGGGTGTAGTTTCCAAAATGGGGTCACTTTTGGTGGCTTTCCACTGTTTTGGCACCGAAAGAGCCCTTGAAACCTGACATGGAGCCTAAAATATTTTCTAATAAAAAGGAGGCCCAAAATCCACCAGGTGTTCCTTTGCTTCTGAGGCCGGTGCTTCAGTCCATTACCACACTAGGGCCACATGTGGGATATTTCTAAAAACTGCAGAATCTGGGCAATAAATATTGAGTTGCGTTTCTCTGGTAAAAACTTCTGTGTTACAAAAAAAATAGAATAAAAATGAATTTCTGCAAAAAAAAAATGAAATTTGAAAATTTCACCTCTACGTTGCTTTAATTCCTGTGAAACGTTTAAAGGGTTAAGAAACTTTCTAAATGCTGTTTTGAATACTTTGAGGGGTGAAGATTTTAAAATGGGGTGACTTTTTGGCGGTTTCTAATATATAAGGCCCTAAAAGCCGCTTCACAACTGAACTGGCCCCTGTAAAAATAGCCTTTTGAAATTTTCTTGAAAATGTGAGAAATTGCTGCTAAAGTTCTAAGCCTTGTAACGTCCTAGAAAAATAAAAGGATGTTCAAAAAACGATGCCAATCTAAAGTAGACATATGGGGGATGTTAATTAGCAACAATTTTGTGTGGTATTACTATCTGTCTTACAAGCAGATACATTTACATTTAGAAAAATGCTAATTTTTGCAATTTTTCACCAAATTTTGGTGTTTTTCACTGGTAAATATTGAATTTATCGACCACATTTTTCCACTATCATAAAGTCCAATGTGTCACGAGAAAACAATCTCAGAATCACTTTGATAGGTAAAAGCGTTCCGGAGTTATTACCACATAAAGTGAAATATGTCAGATTTGAAAAAATGGGTCTGGTCCTGAAGGCCAAAATGAGCTTGGTCCTGAAGGGGTTAAAGGGCCAGCGCGCGCACATGAAAACAATGTTCATTAACCCACATGATTTCCTGCCCTATAAGAATGCCCCAGCCCTTCTGATCCTTGCCTGAGCGTTGTTAGTCTTTCCCTGTCTGTCTCGCAAATGGTCCCTTAGTGTCTCCCGTTCCAGCTGTTACCCGTGCCCTGTTACCGTTCCTGTATTCCACATTGTTCCTGTGCCTACCCGTGTTCAAGTGCCATCTGCCACGTCAAGTGCCATCTGCCACGTCAAGTGCCATCTGCTCATCGGATACTGCCCGCCACGTCTGGCGCCACTTTCCGCACCTGCCTCCATCCGTGCTGAAGCCAGAGTCACCGTCCGGACTATTTCAGGTACCTAAGCATTACTGTCTGCTATCTTACTTTCACATAGACTGTGACCTGATCAGCTGCCTCCCCGCTACGGCGGAGCGGCCTAGTGGGTCCACAAACCCAGTGTCCGTGACAGTACGCTCAGGCCATGGAACCCGCTGGCCAGCCCAAGACCCCAGTACAGAAGATTCAGACAGAGATGCATGACCTACGCACTCGTCAGGATCAACTCCTTGAGGCGGTGAATTCTATTCTGGTCCGCCTGGATCTACTCGCTGTTCCACCCCCGGTTCTTCCTCCAGAAGCTGTTGCCGTGCCACTGCCTGTTGCTCCCCCTGTTTGTTCCGGATCCTCAGTTCCTCTGCCTCTTCCTCCTCGCTATGACGGTGACCCCAGAGCATGCAGAGGATTTCTCAATCAATGCACGGTGCATTTTAGGCTACGGCCTCATCTCTTCCCCTCCAAGGAGGCTAAAGTAGCGTTCATTATCTCCCTCCTCGCATGGGCAAACCCCATTTTGGAGCAACAAGGACCTGTATCCGCGGACCTAGCCTTGTTCCTGCAGTCCTTTCGTGCCGTTTTCGAGGAGCCGGGTCGAACATCCTCTGCCGCAGCCACTCAGTTGACCCTCAAGCAAGAAGGCTCCACAGTAGGGGAGTATTCGATCTCCCTAGCAGCCGAGCTGGCATGGAACAATGAGGCACTGGTGGCGACCTTCTGGCAGGGACTGTCCTCTCACATCAAGGACGAACTGGCAGCCCGCGACCTTCCTTCTACCTTGGATGCCCTCATCCTGTTAGCCACCCGGGTTGATATGAGAATCCGGGAGCGCTCTCAAGAGGTTCGTCAGGAGAGCCGGGCCCACAGACCTGCACCCCCTGCCCAGAGACCACAATTGTCCACTCCTAGTGCGCTACCTGAGGAACCCATGCAAGTAGACAGAGTCCGGTTATATGAACAGGAGAAGCAGCGCAGACGCTCCTCTGGACTTTGCATGTATTGCGGCCTCAAGGGTCATTTTGTGCGTCAATGCCCACAGAAACCGGGAAACTCCAGTACCTAGGGTTGGTTGGAGAGGCAACTCTAGGTGGAACGTCTCCAAACGTTAAAACCTCTTCCAAATTATCGATACCTGTGGCCATCGTCACCGGACAGGCATCACATCCTTCCTCCGCCTATCTTGACTCTGGAGCGGCTGCTAATTTTATCCACCAAGATCTAGTGGATCGGTTTCAACTACCCACAGTCCGTCTGGAGAGACCCCTGGCAGTTGCCTCTGTGAATGGTCTACCGCTGCCTGATCCAATCATGCTCATCACTGAGCCGGTGACATTACGGGTCGGAGCTCTTCACTCAGAACAGATCTCCTTCCTGGTACTACCCAAGGCTATCAATCCTATCCTGCTGGGTCTGCCATGGCTCCGTCTACACGCCCCGACACTCGACTGGAGTTCTGGAGAAGTTCTTCAATGGGGTTCCAGATGCCATAGCCATTGCCTGTCACAAGTCCGTCCTGTTGTGCCCCCTCTGCCGCAGTCACTCTCCGATCTACCTTCTCAGTATGCCAGTTTTGCGGATGTCTTCTGCAAACGAGAGGCTGAGACGTTGCCTCCACATCGGAATTATGACTGTCCCATTGAACTGGTTCCCAATGCTTCTCTTCCCCGTGGACGAGTATATCCTCTCTCCTTGCCAGAGACTTTATCGATGTCAGCCTATATCAAGGAGAACTTGGAGAGGGGTTTTATTCGAAAATCTTCCTCCCCGGCCGGGGCAGGATTCTTCTTCGTTAAAAAGAAAGATGGATCTCTCCGACCCTGCATTGATTACCGTGGTCTCAATCAGATCACGGTCAAGAACAAGTACCCGTTGCCACTCATTTCCGAGCTGTTTGATCGCATACGAGGAGCCAACATTGTTTCCAAGCTAGATCTGCGAGGGGCCTATAATCTAACCCGGATTCGCCGGGGTGACGAATGGAAGACGGCATTTAACACCCGCGATGGGCACTACGAATACCGAGTGATGCCCTTCGGACTGTGTAACGCTCCCGCAGTATTTCAGGAGTTCGTTAATGACATCTTCCGAGATCTCCTCTATACATGTGTTGTAGTTTATCTCGATGATATTCTAATCTTCTCCCCAGATCTGATGACCCATCGGAGGCACGTTCGTCAAGTTCTTCTGCGACTAAGAGAGAATCGCTTGTATGCCAAATTAGAGAAATGCACCTTTGAAAAGAGGTCTCTGCCCTTCCTGGGATATGTCATCTCGGATCAAGGCCTTAAGATGGACCCTGAGAAGTTAAAGTCTGTCCTGGAATGGCCACGTCCTCAAGGCCTAAGGGCCATACAGCGGTTCCTTGGTTTCGCCAATTTCTACCGGCAGTTTATTCCGAACTTTTCTTCTCTGACGGCCCCCATCTCTACCCTTACCAAGAAGGGTGTGAACGCCAAGGTGTGGACTCCGGAGGCAGAGTCTGCATTCATTAGCCTCAAGAAAGCCTTCACTTCTGCTTCGATCCTCCATCACCCTGACATATCTCGGCAGTTCTCACTGGAAGTGGACGCTTCTTCTGTTCCAGAGGAGCTCCAAAGGAAAGGCAGTAGTGTGTGGCTACTACTCAAGACTGTTTTCCTCTGCTGAGCGCAATTATTCCATTGGAGATCGGGAGCTACTGGCTATCAAATTGGCCCTGGAGGAGTGGAGACATCTTCTGGAGGGCGCTGCTCACCCCATTCTGATCTTCACCGACCACAAGAATCTCACTTACCTTCAGTCCGCTCAAAGACTGAATCCTCGTCAAGCCAGGTGGTCACTGTTCTTCACCCGTTTCCAATTTCTGCTCCACTACCGTCCCACTGACAAGAACGTGAGGGCCGATGCCCTGTCCAGATCATTCGAAAAGGAAGATACGGTGGAGTCCCTTCAGACGATCATAGACCCATCCTGCGTTGTCACCGCCAATCCTCTGCAGCTTCAAAATATCCCTCCAGGGAGAACTTTTGTTCGGTTGGCAGACAGAAAAAGAATTCTCCGCTGGGGACACAGTTCTAAACTAGCTGGGCACGCCGGTGTCCGTAAGACCCAAGACCTGATCGCTCGTCACTTCTGGTGGCCCACGCTACCTAAGGATGTTCTGGACTTTGTCTCTGCTTGCACGGTGTGTGCCTCTAACAAGGTGGCTCACAGCAAACCGGCCTGCTTCAACCCCTGCCTGTACCCAGTGCCCCCTGGCAGCACATCGCTATGGACTTCGTCACGGACCTTCCTCTCTCAGCAGGATGCAACACCATCTGGGTGGTGGTGGACCGGTTCCCTAAGATGGCACATTTTATCCCGATGATCGGCCTACCCTCTGCTCCTCGACTGGCAAGCTTCTTCATTCAGCACATCTTCCGCTTGCATGGCTTGCCTCTTCACATTGTGTCCGACCGGGGGGTTCAGTTTACCTCCAAGTTCTGGAGAGCCCTCTGTAAACTCCTGGATGTGAGTTTGGACTTTTCCTCTGCCTATCACCCCCAGTCCAATGGGCAAGTTGAGAGGATCAACCAGATCATGGAAAATTATCTCTGCCACTTCATCTCTTCACAGCACGATAACTGGGTACAGCTTCTACCATGGGCGGAGTTTTCTTATAATAACCACACAAGTGAGTCCACCACCTCCACTCCGTTTCACATCGTGTACAGTCAACATCCCAGAGTTCCTCTTTCAGTGTCGACTACATCTCAGGTACCCGTTGCTGACTCTGCATATGGGGACTTCCTGCAAATCTGGCAACAGACCCGGTCCTCTATTTTGCAGGCGGTAGATCGCATGAAGCGTAAGGCAGATACCAAAAGAAGAGAGCCGCCTCAGTATCTTCCTGGGACTAAAGTCTGGCTGTCCTCTCGAAACATTCGCTTGAGGGTGCCTTCATACAAGTTTGCTCCCAGGTTCCTTGGTCCCTTCGAGATCCTGCAACAAATTAACCCTGTTTCCTATAAGCTGCGGCTGCCCCCTACCCTCAGAATCCCTAACTCCTTCCATGTGTCCCTCCTGAAACCAGTGGTCCTGAACCGCTACAGCAAGACCTCTAGTTCTACGGTTGCTTCCAGCGGTCCTTCTGATGTATTCGAGGTAAAGGAGATCCTGGACCGCAAGAGGGTTGGAGGAAGGACTTTCTATCTGGTGGACTGGAGAGGGTTTGGTCCTGAGGAGAGGTCCTGGGAGCCAGACGAGAACCTCAGCGCCCCTACTCTTATTAAAAAGTTCCTCTCTCACTCTGGTCCCAAGAAGAGGGGGCGTAAGAGGGGGGATACTGTAGCGCCCATGGCCGCGGGTTCACTCACCTCCCGACGCCCGCAGCCATGGATCTGTGAGCGCTGACCTCCGTCTCCCTCCTAGGAGATGCCAGCGCTCACTTCCGCTCCGTCCGGCCGGGTCCCGTAGGGTGCGCGCGCCCGCTCTTAAAGGGCCAGCGCGCACATGAAAACAATGTTCATTAACCCACATGATTTCCTGCCCTATAAGAATGCCCCAGCCCTTCTGATTCTTGCCTGAGCGTTGTTAGTCTTTCCCTGTCTGTCTCGCAAATGGTCCCTTAGTGTCTCCCGTTCCAGCTGTTACCCGTGCCCTGTTACCGTTCCTGTATTCCGCATTGTTCCTGTGCCTACCCGTGTTCAAGTGCCATCTGCCACGTCAAGTGCCATCTGCCACGTCAAGTGCCATCTGCCACGTCAAGTGTCATCTGCCACGTCAAGTGTCATCTGCCACGACAAGTGCCATCTGCCACGTCAAGTGCCATCTGCCACGTCAAGTGCCATCTGCTCATCGGATACTGCCCGCCACGTCTGGCGCCACTTTCCGCACCTGCCTTCATCCGTGCTGAAGCCACAGTCACCGTACGGACTATTTCAGGTACCTAAGCATTACTGTCTGCTATCTTACTTTCACATAGACTGTGACCTGGTCAGCTGCCTCCCCCGCTACGGCGGAGCGGCCTAGTGGGTCCACAAACTCAGTGTCCGTGACAAGACGGAAGTCCCTGAAACGTCAGGATGCAGGATTCCTGCCCCTATAGAAGGGAAGGACACTGCTCAAAATGCTCCAATATATGAGATCATGCCCGCAGGGCCCATATGGGACCCCTTTGCAATAAGTGCCTCAGGTATGGCGGGGGGTCAGCTGAGTGATAGGAGTTCCTCTCCTACCTTCTCCATATTTTCGGTGGACTCAAAAATTTAAGGATATGAGAGTCCCAGTGGGTCTCTGGCGACGCTGAGGACTGCTGAGGCCACCTCGGGTAAGATTATAAAGACTGTCTCTCCCTTTTTCTCATGGCTGAGTTATCTGGTCTTTCTTTGAACGTGAGAAGCGTGCATTCACAAACGAGAAGAGATGCCCTTTTTAATTATCTATCTGCTTTTACCGCCACTGTTTTTTTCCTACAGGAATGCTGCATCCCACATCGCACGAGCTATAAAAAATACAAGGAAGACTGGAGACTCGGACCTTCAGTGTGGTCCGGGTCTAACGAATCTAGAGCCACAGGTGTCGCTATTTTATTCACGTTTTAATTGACAGTTTTTATGAAATTTTACCAGGCAGACTTTTAATGGTTAAAGCTTTTATAAACGGTATTAGATGGCAGTTTTTTTAAATTTCTATGGGTCCACGGACAAAAACGAAAGAGCTAGAATGCTAGGAATTTTACCCTTTTTATTAACGATTCAGAGCCACTGGTTTTAGCAGGTGAATTTAATTGTATTTTAAAGGGGGAACGCCGGTTCTCTAACTCAGTAAGTAGAAACTACGATAAAACCTCTACATTATTAAAAAAAATTGTTACTGAATTTAGACTTACTGATGTTTTTAAAAAATGCAATAGTGACTTATCTGAAGAGGCCGGCGTCACCTGGAGCAGCGTGAATTGTAGCTCTTATCAAGTACTGCCTTTTAAATGTGATATTAATTCTAATGTGTTTTCAGATCATAAATTATTGTATTTTAAAGATCCGCAAATTTTATCTGATTTTATCACCTTTTATAAAGGCTGCAGACGGGTAAGACATTCTAACATGTCCATAGTCTCTTGGTGGGAGAAGATGAAAATAAAAATTAGAGTCTATTTTATTAAAATTGGGAGGATGAAAGCAAGAGAAAAACATGAATTTTATGCAAATTTGAATACCCGTCTGCAGACCCAATACAAATTCAGAGAACAGAGTATGCAGGTGGAGAAGGAAATTATGGAAATTAGGAAGTAGATGAGATCTCCCAGTGCCTGGAGCAGAGAGGTAAGGAAATTGTCTTCCGTTCCATAATAAAACACCTCAAGGAAAATGAGACCTGCTCCAGGTACTTTTTTAAGAAAATAAACGATAAGCATATCCTGTTAGAAAATATTGATGGTGAGACAGACACACAGAATATTTGAAAAAAGGTGCATAGTTTTTCTGCGGATCTTTTTAACCAGTTCAGGACCGGGCTATTTTGCGCCTTCAGGACCAGACACCGTTTAGCCCTTTTTAGCATGTGTTCGTTAAATGGCTATAACTTTTTTATTTGTTGGGCTAACGACGTGATTTTTGCGACGTTTTTTCCGTAGACAATGCAGGTTTCTTTTTTTATCATTTTAATACACACCTTTTTTGCTATTTTAGAATTTTTATTCATAAAGTTTGAAAATAATAGTAAAAAAATAAGCGTTTTTACGTTTCAGCTTTTTTTTTTGTTTGGTAATAACATAGTTTTACCCTAAAATAGACCTTTTATTTGTGATCGTCATTGTCTACTGTAAATTTTAATATATTACATGTCTATATTAGGGTAATTGGGTCAGCTCTAGCGTTACAACGATGATTGGCGGGGGGGGGGGTACGTTTTTTTTGGGGGTGGGTATTTTATGTGTATTACATTTTGTTTTGCACTTTACTATTTTTTTATAACTATGGTCTGTCCCCTCAAAGGTCAAAAAAGACCTTTGGGGAACTTTATATATTTTTTTTCTTTCTTATACACCAGTCTTTCCCCCTGTAACTGGAGCTGCACAGCAGCTCCAGTTACAGGGGAAATCAGCCCTCTCATAGTGACGATTGTCACTAATAGGGCTGTGCTGGGTCTTGTAGGACTCAACATCAGTCTCTCAGTAACGGCACCCGTCGATCATGTGACCAGTCACATGATCACCGGGCGGAATAAAGACAGTGGCGCGGCCGCTGCCTCTATTCCTATACACAGCGTTCATTGAGCGCTGTGTAAAAAGACATCGGAGAAGACAGAAGCAGCGAAAGCTGCTTCTATCCTCTCCTCAGGGTCCCCGGCAGTCACTGACAGCCGGAGACCTGACATTCAGCTGCCCGATCGCGCGGGCAGCAAGTTAGAACCCGAGCCGTAAAAAGTCCATGGCTCGGATTTTAAGGACCCTGACCGCTGGCCGTAAAAACACAGCCAGTGGTCGGGAACCAGTTAATATTAAAAATATTAATATTGATTTTATGAATGACTCATTGAAGGAGGTTGACACTGTTTTAGATCCTGTTTCACAAGAATTTTTATTGCAGGAGATCTCAGAACAGGAGATTTTAGATACCATCAAAAGTTTTTAAACAGGTAAAGTCCCTGGCCCTGACGGTATACCCATAGAGTTTTATGTCACATTTTATGGTGTTTTAAAGGAGGATATCTACTCCCTTTTTACACAAGTTTTTAGATCAAAAGCCCTCCCGGGGTCCTGGAAGAAAGGCGAAGTGTCCCTAATACATAAAAAGGGGGACAAAACTGGAGGCCTATCACTTTGCTGAATTGCGATTATAAAATCATGGCGAAAATATGCGCAAATAGATTGAAAGCAGTGATAGGCCAAATTATACATTCAAACCAGGTGTGTGGGATACCCGGGAGGAGCATATGGAACAATTTTAATCTTTTAAAGGATGTGATCAATGACACAAAAGAAAGAAAAGGAAAACTGGCAGTATTATCCATTGACTTTGAAAAAGCCTTTGATAGAGTGTTACATTTTATCTTTTTAAGGTTTTAGAAAAGATGGGTATACCAGAAGGTTTTATACAGTCTCTGAAGGCCTTTTATGAGAATTGAACGAGCAAGATTTTGGTAAAGGGTTTTAAGACACAGGATGTCCTTTTAAACTCCGGAGTGAAGCAGGGGTGTCCCTTATCCCCACTACTTTTTATATGTGCGATCGAGTCTCTACTCTGCAGACTAAGAAAAGACAAGCGGATATGCGGAGTCCCCCTGCCGGGCGGGGGGGACTAGAGGCAAAAGTAGTGGGGTACATGGATGATGTGGCGGTACTATGTGGGGACACCCCATCACTACAGAAGTCTTTTAGACAAATTTATCAATTTTGTTGCTCCTCCGGTTTTAAAGTTAATTTTAATAAAAGCAATATTTTAAATATCGGCAAAACGATTTTACAGGACATTCCAGTCCCTGTGTCGGAGTCTGTACAGATTTTAGGTGTCTCCTTCAATGAGTTAAACAATGGTTTTATCAGTTGGGACTTGGTGGCACAAAAGGTAAATAAGAAAATTTGCATGTGGAATGTAAGGAAATTAACAATGGAGGGAAAAGTTTTAATTACCAAAATGGTGATTTTACCGATTTTATTGTATTTAAGCACGGTATTCCCTCCCCCTGATATTATACTAAAAAAGATTAATAAAGCATGTTTCACGTTTTTATGGAACTCCAGAATGGAAAAACTCAGGAGAGAGAAGGTGATTTTACCAAAGCTAATGGGTGGTAAGGATTTTCCAGATATTAAAGGAACAGTGTCATCACAATTTTTTTTTTAATATGGTAAAGATGTTAGTGCTTTATTAAAAACGTTTATATTTATTTGTGTGTTTGTGTTTTACTTTTTCTTATTTTTACACTTTTTCTTCCCTATGGGGGCTGCCATTTTTTGTTTCATACAGACATGGAATACGGCAGCCACAGTCCCATAGGGACTGCGAACGGGTCCCGTCCCATCCACTTCTGTGTACGCCGTCTGTGTGGGAACTGCGCATGCGCCGCTCCCACACAGTCCAATTTGAAATGCGCGCCGTCCGGCGCCATTTTGCTGTGGACCGGAAGTCGCGGCCGGACAGTAAGATTACTACTTCCGGTCGCGGCTTCTGGACTTGTGCACTTGGACCAGCGGCAGCAGACGGAGCGGACGGGCCGGAGGGAGCCGCGGCGGCAAGAGCAGGTAAGAGATTTCTATGTATATTCGTGTTTGTGTACGTTTACTACTGTATGTAAACCTACTACACTGTGTGTTAGCTCAAAAAATGGCGACACACAGTGTAGGAGGTTAGACCGTTCAAACCCCTCGTTTATCCCGGCACTAGCCAGGATAAAGGAGGGGGGGGATGCTGAGAGCTCACTAGAGCGAGGGCTTTTTACCCAATTTTGCAATGCTGCAATTTTGGGAATAGCTCCATCTAGTGACCAGCAATGGGAAATATTATAAATTAGAATCTAATTTATAATACTTCCTGACTCGTGAAAAAAATAAAAAAAATTTGAACAATGTTTAATCACCTACACACAATGCTTAATTAAAAAAAAACAACATGTTTTTCTGGCAACACATTCCCTTTAAGGCCTTTCTCTTAATCAAGTTTTTTACCTCATTTCTTAACGCTGTATTTAAGGATCACTACTGGTCATATTTTATTCGTTTTTACGCTGTATTTTTTATGAGACTAAATAAATGGTTTTCCATAGTTTTAAGCTCGCCATATGCTTTTAACCTTCCTGACCAGTACAAGATTTTAGAAAAATTAGTGAACCTTTTTAACCTGAAAGGGAAAGTTTTAGCAGACGTGAAAAAGAATAAATATATTTTAAAAACTATTAAAGAGAATGTTTTAGTTGCCCCCATTAGCAATTTTAGCGAAAACAAATGTAAGAACATCTGGAGCATGGTCAATGCTAATTTTATTTTTAATTCACAGAAAGATCTGGCCTGGAGCTGCGCCCACGAGTGTCTTCCATGCCGGACATTCCAGCATCGGAGGAGACTGACCAACTCCGGCTGCGTGTCCAAGGGGAGGATGTCATGACGATGAGACAGTCTATCATCTTTTCTGGAACAGTTTTTTTGCACAACATGTTTGGACAAAAATCCTCCCCTTAATGAAGAAGATAACTGGACTAAAGAGACTCACAAGTGACGGCGTTTTTTATGGATGTCTAGAAGGCCCAACAAGGACGCAGAAAATTATGGCATGGAAGATCACTAACTGCGTTAAATCAGCTCTGTGGGCGGCCAGAAATATTTTATTATTGAAACATGAAGTCTTATCTGTGAATGATGTTTTAAGAATTTGTTTTAGCGAAATGCATAAATATTATCTTTTAGACAAGAAACTCTCTCCTCTTTTATGTAGGAGTGAATGGAGTTCCATAATTTGATGCCACCAAGTGCCCTTTTATAAATTGTTTTGGTTTTATCTGACAATTTGTATTTTTTGTATGAACCATTGTAAAATTCGTGTCATTTTATTGTGAAAAAGTATTTATTTTTTGTAAAACTTTGAAAAATTTTAAATAAAATGGTTACCTCCTTAGTTGGGGTAGTCAACTTAGCTGTTTACTTGTAGTCAGTACTGCCTTGGTCTTGGTTGGGAGGTGCTCCGGTACCCTCTCTCTCGGCCTCAGGGGATCGTCCAGGTTCGCCTGGACTTCACCCCCGTACTGCTATTTGGGAGAGAGGCTTAGTCCGGAGCAACGGGTTGCGATCCATATACCCCCATGTAGGTTTCGGCCGAAAAGGGGAGTTGCGTCCGACGTTGCGCCTACTAGTGAGTAGCGTAACAATTCCAAAACCTTACTCACCGTGGATGAGGATCCAGGTGAGATACCAGCTTATGCCCGGATTAAAAACATTATTAGTGTAATTCTATCGGAGGAGAAGGCGACGACCTGCGGCTTAAAATTTGTGGTGGAGACCGTACTTGTTGGTATCTTCAATATCCAGAAGCGAGAAATTTTGGCGGTGCAGGATTACCCAAGAAGGAGGATATATGACAATACTTTTATACAGAATGGAGTATTCCAAGATCTGCTGGCGGCTTATACGGTGAAAAATGACCCGAGACTGGACGGTGTTGATTTTTATGAGCACGTTTTGGACATCACTAAAATGATAGTTATAAAGATGTACTGCCCTTTTACCGACTTAAAAGAAGTGATGTCCTTTTTATTCCCCTATTTTAAAACAGCGAAATGCATTGGCAAAGTCATGAATGAGGGTTGGTGTATGGACCTCAAAGTGGAGATTTGTTGTAACATGTTATAAAGATGCAAATTTTACAGGAGGGATAATGTTGCCGCCAGCACGTTTTAAAATAGGTGATATGGCCGGACACTTTTATTTTTCAGGGATGCCTCCATTCTGTAGGAAGTGCCAAAAGTACGGTCACACCAAGGAGTCTTGTGACAGCACCTGTAGGAACTGCGGCAGCTCTGAGCACGAGACCAAAACTTGCCCTCTGGGGAAAAGGTGCCGTTTTTGCAGCCGAGTTGGTCACCTCTATGCTACTTGTCCCCACAGATCTAAGGAGTTGGAACAACCTGAGGACCGGCCAAGGCGTCCCGAGCGGCCCGCAGGCCAGATCACCCCTGTACAAGGAGATGAACCCCAAGGAGGTGAGCAAGATGAGATGGATACCTCCAGCAAACCCCCCCCCCAAAACAGGTGACCCTAAAGAGCAGAGGCGAGAAAAACGCAGAGCCAGTGATCAGCGGACGAAAGAGCCCCCCCCCAGGACACTGGGGCAAAGGGTAGTTCGGATGAAGCTGATCCTACTGGCCAGCAAGAGATGCTGGGTCAGCCTGTACCTGTGGTAGAGGTCCCGGGCGGAGCGGCAGCGCTGACCAAGAGACGTAGGGCGTACTCGGAGGTGGCAGCAGGGGTGCCAATGGGAGTACCTGCCAGGCTGAAGGCAGGGAAACCAGTTAACTTGAAGAGGACGGCGTCACCTGGAGCAATGTGAACTGCAGCTCCAGGATTGATTTTATTTTCTAATGTGTTTTCTGACTATAAACTTTTATATTTTAAAGTTAGCTTGAATGATCAAAGGAGAACTCTGAAGAAAGCCTGGAAATTAAACGTATCCCTTTTAGAGGATCCGCAAATTTTATCACCTTTTATAAGGGCTGCAGATGGGTAAGTCATCCCAATATGCTAATCGTTTCCTGGTGGGAAAAAATGAAAGTAAAGATAAGAGATTTTTTTTATTAAAGCTGGGATGAAGAAAGCAAAAGAGAAATTTTAATTTTATGCTAATTTAAATACCCGTCTGCAGACTCAATACAAGTTCAGAGAACAGGGTATGCAGGTGGAGAAAGATCACCGAAATTAAAAAAGAAATCTCCCCGTGCCTGGAGCAGAGGGGAAAGGAAATAATGTTTCGCTCTAAGGTGAAACATCTCGAGGAAAATGAGACCTGCTCCAGTTACTTTTTCAAGAAAATAAATGATAAGCATACCCTGTTAAATGACATAGATGGTGAAACAAACACACAAAATTTTTTAAAAAAGGTGCACGATTTTTATGCGGATCTTTTTAATACAAAACATGTTGATGTTGATTTTATGAACGACTCATTGAAGGAGGTGGAGGCTGTTTTAAATCCTGCTTCCCAAATGTTTTTATTACAGGATATTACGGAACAGGAGATTTTAGAAACTACAAAGAGTTTTAAAACAGGTAAAGTGCCTGGCCCTGACGGTATACCTATAGAATTCTATGTCACATTTTATGGTATTTTAAAAGAGGATCTCCACCCTCTTTTTACCCAAGTTTTTAGAACAAAAGCCCTCCCGGGATCCTGGAAGAAAGGCGAGGTGTCCCTGCTTTACAAAAAGGGGGACAAAACAGACATAAAAAATCGGAGGCCTATCACTTTGCTAAACTGTGATTATAAAGTAATGGCAAATATTTGTGCAAACAGATTAAAAGCAGTGATAGGCCAGATCATACACTCCAATCAGGTCTGTAGGATACCCGGGAGGAGTATATGGGATAATTTAAACCTATTAAAAGATGTGATCAGTGACATGAAAGAGAGAGGAGGTAAAATGGCGATTTTATCTATAGATTTTGAGAAAGCCTTCGATAGAGTGTCACAATTTCAAAAAAGATTAAAAAAAAATGTTTTAGTAGCCCCCATCGGTAATTTTAATGAACAAAAATGCAAACAAATATGGAAGATGGTGAACGCTAAATATATTTTTAACCCACAGAAAGATCTGGCGTGGAGATGTGCCCACGAGTGTCTTCCATGCCGCACATTCCAGCATCGAAGGGGACTGTCCAACTCGGCTGCATGTCCAAGGGGAGGATGTAGAGATGATGAGAGTCTACCATCTTTTCTGGGAATGTTTTTACGCACAATTAATATGGACAAGAATCCTCCCCTTGGTACAGAAGATTACAGGACTTCGAAGATATACAAGTAATGGCGTTTTTTATGGATGCCTGGAATACCCAACACAGACTCGAAAAATGATGGCATGGAAGATCACCAACTGCGTAAAAGCAGCTCTGTGGGCAGCCAGAAACATTTTATTATTTAAGCATGAAGTTTTACCTGTGGAAGATGTTTTAGCCATTTGTCTTAACGAAATGTACAAGTATTTTCATTTAGATAAAAAACTCTCTCCTGTTTTATGCAGAATTGAATTCCATATTTTAATGCCACCAAGTGCCCTTTTTGTGTTCACCTCCCGGGCAGTCAAGCAGCATGGGCACTCCATGGTCCCTTGCTTCTTCTCTGACCACAGGGCCATTCTCTTCCAGGGTGCCATCGGCCACAGGTTTCCTCCCGGCCCTGGCTCCTGGAAGCTAAATTGTGCCCTCCTGGAAAGAGAGGAGGTACCGGCGGAACTTAGAGACACATATAATGTTTGGAGGAATGATAAAGTGTTCTTTGACAAAACCTGTGACTGGTGGGAATATGTTAACGTTTAATTTCGTTGTTTCTTTCAGGCAAAAAGTCGTCAACAGGCGTGTGACACGAAGAGAGACTTCAGACAGATGCAGCATCAGCTGCGATCCCTGCAAGACCTCCTTCAATGTGGCTGGGACGTCAGGAAGGTGCTTTAAGGAGGAATCCAAGCGAATTGTCTTTCGTTCCAAGGTGGAGAACCTGGAGAAGGGTGAGAAATGTAACTCGTTCTTTTTCAGGAAACTCCATGCCGGCCACACGCCCCTGAAGGAACTCCGAGATGAGACCGGAAATATGCATTCTTGGAAGAAGGAGGTGATGGGAGTCGTCACAGACTACTACCGAAGCCTCTACTCCCCGAAAACCACTGACCCCGAAGCCGCCGATAAATTCCTTTCAGGTATTTCTAATCATCTTGATCTTGCAGGTACGGAGGCTATGGATGTTCCGCCGACAGTGGAGGAACTGGATTTATCCTTCAGACCTGGCAGGACCACGGGCAGTGACGGTCTCCCAGCAGAGCTCTATGTAGCGCTGGGGGACTTGATCTGTCTGGACCTGCTGGAGGTCTATGAGGAGATGGTGGTGGAGGGCAGAATGCCGCCGTCCTTGAGAGAAGGCATGATCACGATCTTGTATAAGCGGAAGGGGGGAGAGATGTGACCTGAAAAACTGGCGTCCCATCTCTCTCCTGAACGTGGACTACAAGATCCTCGCAAAATGATTAGCCAACAGACTGAAGGTCATTATCGGACGGATCATCAGATCGGACCAAACCTGCGGCATTCCTGGCCCTAGGGTGGCCAACAGTCTTGCCCTGGTGAGGGACAGGGTGAATTAAATGCAAAGCCGCCGTACACACGCGGCCCTGGTCAGTCTTGATCAGGAGAAGGCTTTTGATCGGGTCTCTCACAAATTCATGGGTAAGGCTGTGCGTAGGCTGCGGCTTGGCAGGTTGTTCTGTTTGTATGTTAACTTGATGTATTGTGATATTTACAGCACGGTGCTGGTGAACGGCTGGAAGACTGACCCCTTTCCTGTATTGTCGGGGGTTAGATAAGGCTGTCCTCTTTCACCTCTCCTTTTTGTTTGTGTTATAGAGCTCTTCGCAGAGGCTATCCGGCAGAATGGAGAGATCAGAGGGATCACCGCACCCGGTCCAGGACACTTCGAGGTCAAATGCTCGCTGTACATGGATGATGTGACCGTCTTCTGCGCTGACAAGAGTTCGGTGACTGCACTCGTCCAGACCTGCGAGGAGTTCGGACGCGCTTCAGGGGCAAAAGTCAACTGCGGGAAGTCAGAAGCTATGCTCTTCGGAAAATGGTACCTGCCTTCTCCTGCCTCCTTCCCATTTACCATCAAGCCAGACTTCATCAAAATACTGGGAGTCTGGTTCGGGAAGGAAGGTGCAGCCCTAAAGTCGTGGGAAGAACACTTGGCCAAAGTCAACCAAAGAATCGGACTGTGGAGCCTCAGACAACTCACTATTAAGGGCAAAGCAATGGTCCTGCGTAACGAAGTCTTACCTGTGCTACAATACACTGCACAGGCATGGCCCTCTCTTGCCACTGTCACGAGGGCCATTACCAGGACTGTGTTTCGCTTCATTTGGGGCTCAAAAAATGGACAGAGTAAAGCGGATTGTTATGTACAAGGTGCCCCGCAAGGGTGGGAAGGGTCTACCCGACATCCCTACTCTGCTGTGGATCGCTTTTGTATGTGACTGTGTTTGTAGGACTAAGGACAGCAAACAGCTCTGCGGGCAAGGCCATGTCCCGCTACTTCCTCCTTCCCCTCTGGCGAGGTTTTGGCTGGGAGAAGTGGGACAGCTCCTTCACTTACAACTGGCACGCTCCCTGGTTCTACGGAGATGTTGTCCGGTTTGTGAGGGAGCATCAACTGGAGGGTCTTAAGCCCGACTTGTGGAAACCTTATGAACTGTTTTAAGGATGCTATATGGTTTGCCAGAAATCGGCTAATTTTGCTGAGAGAGAGTGTGCCCATCCAGGACTGCCGCAGACTGATCCACAGCCTGCTCAGAGACTATTTCACCTGGGACAGCCCGGACGTCGATGAGGAAGAGGACTGATACTCCCCTTCCCCCCCACTCTCCCTTCTTGTGTGATGTCTTTCAATAAAGCTTCGGGCCTGTGATCCCCCTTCCCCTATCCCCTCCTACCCACTCCCCTACCCCATTACTTGTCTGTAATGCTTTGTTGCTTGGCTTTAGTGAATGCAAGAATGTTAGCGTAGCATGTGGTGTAATGTATAGCATACAGTGGAGGAAATAAGTATTTGATCCCTTGCTGAATTTGTAAGTTTGCCCACTGTCACAGTCATGAACAGTCTAGAATTTTTAGGCTAGGTTAATTTTACCAGTGAGAGATAGATTATATAAAAAAAAAAAAAAGAAAATCACATTGTCAAAATTATATATATTTATTTGCATTTTGCACAGAGAAATAAGTATTTGATCCCCTACCAACCATTAAGAGTTCAGCCTCCTCCAGACCAGTTACATGCTCCAAATCAACTTGTTGCCTGCATTAAAGACAGCTGTCTTACATGGTCACCTGTATAAAAGACTCCTGTCCACAGACTCAATTAATCAGTCTGACTCTAACCTCTACAACATGGGCAAGACCAAAGAGCTTTCTAAGGATGTCAGGGACAAGATCATAGACCTGCACAAGGCTGGAATGGGCTACAAAACCATAAGTAAGATGCTGGGTGAGAAGGAGACAACTGTTGGTGCAATAGTAAGAAAATGGAAGACATACAAAATGACTGTCAATCGACATCGATCTGGGGCTCCATGCAAAATCTCACCTCGTGGGGTATCCTTGATCCTGAGGAAGGTGAGAGCTCAGCCGAAAACTACACGGGGGGAACTTGTTAATGATCTCAAGGCAGCTGGGACCACAGTCACCGAGAAAACCATTGGTAACACATTACGCCATAATGAATTAAAATCCTGCAGTGCCCGCAAGGTCCCCCTGCTCAAGAAGGCACATGTACAGGCCCGTCTGAAGTTTGCAAATGAACATCTGGATGATTCTGAGAGTGATTGGGAGAAGGTGCTGTGGTCAGATGAGACTAAAATTGAGCTCTTTGGCATTAACTCAACTCGCCGTTTTTGGAGGAAGAGAAATGCTGCCTATGACCCAAAGAACACCGTACCCACTGTCAAGCATGGAGGTGGAAACATTATGTTTTGGGGGTGTTTCTCTGCTAAGGGCACAGGACTACTTCTCCGCATCAATGGGAGAATGGATGGAGCCATGTACCGTCAAATCCTGAGTGACAACCTCCTTCCCTCCACCAGGACATTAAAAATGGCTCGTGGCTGGGTCTTCCAGCACGACAATTACCCAAAACATACAGCCAAGGAAACAAAGGAGTGGCTCAAAAAGAAGCACATTAAGGTCATGGAGTGGCCTAGCCAGTCTCCAGACCTTAATCCCATCGAAAACTTATGGAGGGAGCTGAAGATCCGAGTTGCCAAGCGACAGCCTAGAAATCTTAATGATTTACAGATGATCTGCAAAGAGGAGTGGGCCAAAATTCCATCTAACATGTGTGCAAACCTCATCATCAACTACTAAAAATGTCTGACTGCTGTGCTTGCCAACAAGGGTTTTGCCACCAAGTATTAAGTCTTGTTTGCCAAAGGGATCAAATACTTATTTCTCTGTGCACAATGCAAATAAATATATATAATTTTGACAATGTGATTTTTTATTTTTTTTTACATAATCTATCTCTCAATGGTAAAATTAACCTAGCCTAAAAATTCTAGACTGTTCATGTCTGTGACAGTGGGCAAACTTACAAAATCAGCAAGGGATCAAATACTTATTTCCTTCACTGTAGGTTAGCCTGTACTGTGTGTTATACTGTCATGTTATGTTTGGCGACTGGTATTATTTATTATTTACTGCTTCATGGCTTGCGCTGTGTCGCAGTAATGTTTGTATGATGACGATTGATTGTCAATAAAGTTTTTTCAATCAAATATCTGTTCTTATCAGTTTAATATCTGATACGTCCCCTATCTGGGGACCATATATTAAATGGATTTTTAGAACAGGGAGATGGAAATAGAGCTTGCTCTGTACACTCCACACATTGACCTGGTATTGCAGTATCTCCAGGACCGGTGCACCCTTTCCTTATGCATTGACTAAAATCAGATTTGAAAAGTGCTTTTTGCTTTTGCCATTGTTTGTTTCTTGCACATTGGATCTCTCCTTTAATCCCATTACTTTAACACCTGTTGGACAATGCATTTATACAATGCATGTTGTGTAATGTGTGATAATTACCTCATTAATAGATTGCCGCCTCTTGTGTTGCGTGCGTTGTGTCTGTGTTTCTGTTTTTCCAGCATTTCAATGTGTAACAGCTCATTCACCTTCCTTTTCCTCTGTCCCTCGTCCTAGGTATGTTCAAGAGCTGCACCTGAGCCAGCCAGCCCACAGCCACTGATTGATGCAGCCAGCACCACAGTCAAGTAGTGGAATAGTGGAGTAGGGGAACAGCAAGCAGCCATTGCACCCGCCACAATGGACCTGTGTTTGTGCACTAGATGGATGTGATGGAATGAGCTCTCCTCCCTACATTAGAAAGAATTAAAATTTGAAAGAAGTTGCAACAAATCCTCCCTCGCCTACAGATGCCACCAATTTGGATCTGTTACTATGTTGTCTGGAAGGAAGACTAACAAACTGTGCAAGGATGGAGGTTGCAGGAGGAGGAAGGACAAGAAGGTGTCAGTAAAGTTTGGGGATGATGCCTATTTGCCTTTTCGCAGTCCCCTGTCTCCCTCTTGTGGCCTCCTGGAGGCAGCTGGCTGTGCAGACAACACAGGCACATGTTGCTGTGTTGCCCTCCAAGGCAACACTGAGTGACTGACTGAGCAGCAACGTCTAATATAAGGTTCTGACGGAACTTTGCGAGTGTCATAGTGGGGCCCTAAGAAGTGAGAGCAAGCTTTATAACATCATAATGGGACCTCAGACAGACATGCCTGGGCCCAGGCAGTGTTGGTCAGCAGCAAGCATCCACTGTACTGCAGGTGATCGAAGGCGTGAAGGGAGAAGGGGTGGCTGTGGGCATGCACTTGCTGCTGCTAGCGTTTGTCTGCACGGCAGGAGTGCATTTGGGCGGTGCCAGGAAGGCGTTTTTATATTGATTCCTCCACTTTCTGCACAGCATTGCGGTGCAAGCAAAAGAAGCAAATCCTGTCTAGCTTCCTCTCCGGCCTTTTTTCACCTCCCGCCTGGCTGCCTGTGTGAGTGTGTGAGCCAGCAGGGCCCCCATGGAGGTGCCTAGAAGTAGGCTGAATCACTGCAAGGGGTGAACAGCAGCATTGGCCAGGCTCTGCCAACACGCGCCACTTTCAGGTTATTGCTTCTCGGCATTTTGGCTAATCTCAAGGGGTTGGTCAGAAGGTCCGTCTGAGTGCTCGCCCTTGGCCTTGTGGCATCACTGGTTTGCCAGCTTAAGCCATCTGCTGCTTTAGGGGGTGAGCCAGGAGACAAAAAAGGCGATAATGGGCGTTCAGATCGTGTATCCCCGGACCGAAGACCTCCGGGTCAAGTATGGAATCTGCATCAATGCTACGGCTAGATTGGAGAATCTCTTTCCTCTTGGACGTCTGGTGTATGAAGTAATTTTTGGAGTTCTGAAGGTCCCTCGCACTGCCATCTTCTGCCTCCAGGAAAATAAGGTGGGTCATTATATCCTTGTGCTTAACTCTAGGAGCGACTGTCTAAACTTCTACAACCGTTTGAAGAGGAATCACAACAATGCTGCTTTGGATGGTCTTGTTTTCACTCTCCTCTATGAAGATGGGAATGTCCCTTTGGTTGTCTTCATGTATAATCCTCATGTGCCAAGGTCGGACATTGAGGCCTTCCACTTTCGCCATTGTGAGTCTGTGGTCTTTTCTAACAAGATCCTCAACGAGGCTGGAATCTGGAGTTGCAAGTATAAATTTATTGAAAATTTCAAGAGAGATCCGGAAGGGGTTGATGGGCTACGCAGACCCCCTTTGAACTTTTTTATTGGCAGGGACAGGGGTTATCTCTTCTTCCCCAACCCCCCTCTCTTTTGCAAGAACTGCAAGATCTTTGGACACGTGGTGGAGTCCTGCAACGAAAGAAAGAGGTGTGGGAAATGCGGCCAGGTGGGCCATGAGTCAAAGGTTTGTAACAACCCCATCGTCTGCAACCTCTGTGCGCAGACAGGACATGCCTTCAGAAATTGTCCAAAGCGGTCTTATGCAGATATGGCCAGACAAAGGCCTGCTGGTAGACCTCAAGATCCTGAGGTTGCTGGTCCAATCATCCAGACAGAAAGTCCACTGTCTGAGGAGAATTCAGGTGCGGAGGGTGGAGTGATGGAAATATCACCTGTGGAAGAAGAACTGCCCCCTCTTTCTGATGAACAAACCGGGCTGCAAGGTGAAGGTGAGGTTGAGACTTCAGTCTCCATAACCCCAGTGATTGTGTGGGAGGAGGCAGAGGAAGCTCATGAGGTGGCTGGAGAGCAGGGTGATTTTGCAGCGGCTGTTGTATGACCATCTAAAGAAGAGTTTTGGATGGCTCCAAAAAGGAAGAGGACAAACTTTTCACCATCTAGTGAAGGAAGTACGAGTCGAGTCCACAGAGGGCCGGTGTGTATCCTGTTACTAACATTTCTTTTGACACTCCTTTTCTAGGGGATCTTGGAAGGTTCTATCTTTGCGCTCGATTGCCAGCCTCCATGAGGAAAAGATGGGCATACTGTTCGACGCTTCATCTCTAGATTAAAACATGGCTTCCAAAATTACATGTCATGTCTTATCCCTGAATGTCAGGCTGATTAAATCTAGGCCTAGGAGAATTGCAGCACTAGATTTCCTTAAAAATCTAGGGGCTGATATTTTTTGTTTGCAAGAATGTGGCATCTCTGATACATTAGATGACAATGAGTGGCAATATGGCCAAAGTATATGGTCAGGCTCTGTTAAAAATAAGAATGATGCCGTGGGGATCTTATTGGGGAATAGGGATTATAAATTTGCTAGTTATACTGTGGTGGAGGCAGGTAGATGCTTATCTGCAATTATAAGCTATAGAGGGTGGAAGGTCAGGGTAATAAATGTGTATGGGCCAGCAAGTAAAGGGGATAGAATAGATTTGTTAGAAAAATTTAGTCTTTTTTTGCCTTGGAGAATTCCTACTGTGTGGGTGGGGGACTTCAATTGTGTTACGGAAGGTGCTAAGATGGATGTGTCAGATAAAATTGTAAATAATTAATGATTTTTCTTTTGTAGATGCATCTGAAATGTTTTTAGGTAAGCCACTGCCCGCAACCTTTAGAGCAGAGTGGGGTGGGGTGACATCCAGGATTGACGGGGTGTTTTTCAAAAATTTGGTATGTAAATCTTTCCGCCAAGATGATGTGATGTTTACTGATCACGTGAGTATAAGTGCTTTTTTTGAGGGGAATGCAAAATCAAAGTATGATAAAGGGGTGTGGAAGTTGAATATCAGGTTGCTTGACGATAAAAAAGTGATGGATGGGGGCGTGGCTTGTACTTCAGACCGGATGGTCGCGTAAGCTCGGAGCTCTGGTGCATCGGAGCTAACTCAGCGGCTACATAACGTCAGAAAGCCTCAAAACGATCACCCTGATTAGGGGAATGCTTCCGGCGGAGATGGGCAGGAAAAAACCCCAGAAATCTGGGACTGACTGACCCCTGGAGCGCTTCTTCTTCGCTGGGAGCAGGAACAAGGATGGTGCCGCCGACTCTCCTGACCTAGCGGCTAGGAACTGGGACCGCCCTTCTTCACCCCAGAGACGCGAGACGGAGGACTCAGGTATGCCGGCTGATGTCCCTGCAGCACTGCACAACAGCCAATTCTCCCTGAATGGAGATTGGAGCTCACCGGCCCTGACACCCTTGGCCTGTATACCCCTGCCTAAACGAGGGGAATCGGCCTCCCTGACACATACGCCCGCGGCAGAGAGGGAGAATATCTCCCCTACCTCTACCCCTTGTGATTTACAATCGCCGGTCCTTAGCCCAGTGAAGCAACGCCAGCGGCTTTCAAACCCTGCTGATGAGGAGGAAAATGCAGCATCTCAAGGTGCCTCGGATACATTCACCACATTTCAAACATCTGACAAGATGGTGTCAGAATCTACACTTAAGGCCATGCTTCTGGCGCTGCGCAGCTCCCTTCATAAGGATTTTACTACAGTAATTTTGCCGTTTCAAGCCACGATTACAGAACTGGGGGACAGGGTCTCTCATGTGGAACACAAGTTGGACTCTTTTGCATCGTCACACAACGAGGTAGTGGACTCCCACAACTCTCTAGAAGAAAAATTCTCTAAACTTCAAGCCAAATGGTGTACTATGAGGACAGGAATCGAAGAAACAACATTAAATTCAGGGGGATACCAGAAAATGTTCCCTTCGCGGAACTGCAATCCTACTTGAAAAAATGTACTCAACGTCTGCTGCCATCTTGTGCTGAATATGAGCTCAGTATTGATAGGGCACACAGAGTCCCTAAGCCCAGAAATCTCCCGGACTCAGTGCCCAGGGATGTACTAGCCCAGTATACCTTTTTTTCAACCAAAGATCGCCTTATGGAAAAAGCAAGAATAAAACAGCCGCTTCCGTCACCATACACCAACGTCAGGCTCTTTGCAGATCTATTAGCGGCGACTCTTGAGGCCAGGCGGGACTTGGCAGACATCACCGCTCCACTGCGTAAGCATGACATAGCCTACAGATGGGGATTTCCCACTAAGCTCCTGATCAACCGAGCTGGTGCCCTCCACGTCGTCTCGTCTCTTGGAGAAGGTATAGCCCTTTTGAAAAGCTGGAAAATCCACGTGATGCACCTGACTTCCACTCCTAGGGTTGGTCCCCCTCTGCATCGTCTGACCGAAGAATGGACTGTGGTCGGCGGTGGCACCTGAATCTCAGCCAATTCATTTACATTACTTTCGAGTAAAGCCTGAGCACCCGGCATTGTTGATCCTGAATAGTTATTTTCCCCCGAACTATTGGTTAATTCTGATACCAAGGCACTGCGGTGCGGTAATGTATGTGCACTGCTTCTGTAGCATTGTTTTACATGTTTGCTCTGGTTATGTTATGTTTGACCTGATATGTAACAATCCTTGCTCATTTAGACAGGGGGTTCAATTTTATATTCATTTACCCAGGGTGCCTGGATCTTCTATATCCCGCTTAATGTACAAACACACGCAGCACATCTCTTACATACAATCATATGGCCCTTAAAATCCTATCTCTTAATGTAAAGTGCCTTAATAGCCCCTTTAAGAGATCCATGTTGTGGCGGGAACTGGCGCAGCAACACTGTGATGTTGCGTGCATACAAGAGACCCACATCTCGAGCACAGGGCCACCAAAATTGAGCCACAAAGCTTTTCCTATCATCCTATGCTCTTCATTTCCTAAGAAAAAGAGAGGGGTTCTTATTGCATTCCGCAACACTCTTACTGTTCAAATACACCAGTCGGTGTTAGACCCACTCAGTAGATATATTATAGTACACTGTTCTATAAATGCAGTTGAATACACTATTGTGAACATGTATGCTCCCAATTGCAACCAACATAGATTTTTGAATAAGCTACTGAAGAAAGTAAACGCCATCAAGAAAGGCATTTTACTATTGTGTGGGGACTTTAAAGCTATTTGCGACCCCTTGTTAGACACCTCATCATCCGTACTGCCGCGGAGGAACACGCTTGACACGCTGAAACTAAGAGAGAATCTGTACGACATATGGCGCCTATTACATGACAGCGAAAGGGATTTTACATACTACTCAGCTAGGCACAAATCTTATTCTAGGATAGACATGTTCTGGATAGAGCAAAGGTTGATAGACCGAGTATAATCAGCTGAAGTAGGCACGATACACTGGTCCGACCATGCCCCTATATCGATCACCATAGCGGCGCAATTCCCCCAAATTTCGGACTACGTGTGGAGGGCGAATTCCTATATAATCTCCCACACCACACTACCTAAGGAACTACAAACGTCACTTCTAGAATATTTTAAATTTAACGCCACCCCCGATATCAATGCATTTACACTTTGGAACGCACATAAAGCCTGCATTAGGGGGACCTTTATTCGTCTGGGCAGTAGGCTAAAGAAGCAAAGGGACAGGGATATAAAGGTGACCATGGACCGAATCCAGGACCTAGAGGTCCAAAATAAGAAACAACATTCCTTCCATATCTCCACCTCCTTAGCAAACGCCAGACTCCATTTGAAGCATCTGCTTCTCCAAAAACATGATAAGGCCCTAAAAATAATGAGAACTCGATACTACTCCCAGGACAACAAATCTGGGGCACTCCTCGCCAAACGACTTAAAACCATAGCCCAAAAATCTAAAATACCACTTATTAAACACCCCATCACCTCCCAGCCCATCCACACACCCAGAGGTATAGCCAATGCCTTCCAAGAGTATTACCGATCCCTATACAACCTAAGAGAAGATAGTACAACGCCTCAACCTACACAAGCGGGAATTGACTCGTTTCTCTCTAAAGTACAATTGCCTTCCATTTCCCAGGAGCACTTAGCTGCCTTAAATCTGCCAATAACCAAGGAGGAAATAAGTAAAGCGATCAAGAACCTTCCCCTACACAAGGCCCCAGGCCCTGATGGCTTCTCCAACGATTACTACAAAACTTTTGAGTCCACCCTGATAGAACATATGCTACCGATGTTTAACCTGGCAATATCAACTGGCTCATTTCCTAAGGAGATGCTGACAGCTCTCATTGTCACGTTACCTAAACCAGGGAAGTCAACAGATTCCACCTCCAACTATAGACCCATCTCTTTACTGAACGGCGATGTGAAAATTTATGCTAAAATACTAGCCAATCGGCTACTGTCCATAATTCCCCTACTTGTTAAAAATGATCAAACGGGCTTTGTGCAAGGTAGACAGGCCCCAGACAATACCAGAAGACTTCTATCCTTGTTGCAGATGGTAGAGAAGTCCCTCCCTCCCGCTGTATTCCTATCCTTGGACGCGGAGAAGGCGTTTGATAGGGTAAATTGGAAATATGCTTTCTCGGTTTTGACGAGATTTGGATTTGTGAGCCTGATATATTCGGCAATCCGGGCTCTATACTCCAACCCAGCAGCTAAAGTTTACGTGAACAATACTTTGTCGGACACATTCGACATAACAAATGGCACTAGACATGGCTGCCCTCTCTCCCCAATATTCTTTATCCTGTCCATCGAACCCCTGGCAGAACTGCTCCGCAACTCCTCTGATATAGCTGGGGTTAGGGTGGGGGGGTCCACACATAAAGTAGCATTATTCGCAGATGACGTTATGTTGGTATGTACTAATCCCCTGACCTCCCTTAATGCAACTTTCGAGGTCCTGGACCAATACAGTCGAGTGTCATACTATAAATTGAACAGGGACAAATCCCAGATTCTACCCATAAATGTGTCTCCGAGTCTTCTCTTGAGGTTAAAGAGGGAATTTGTATTAGATTGGCGTAGCAAAGAAATCTCCAACCTGGGAGTCCACCTGACCTTCCCCTCCAACCAGACTTAACAGAACAACTTTCCCCCTATGTTGCCAGTTATACGTGATGATATCACCAAGTACTCTAAATCTATCATATCCTGGTTCGGGAGGGTGGCAGCGTATAAAATGTTGATCCTCCCCAAGCTGCTCTATCTCTTTAGGTCCCTACCGATCCATATTCCGCAGTCCTTCTTTTCACAAGCACATAGCATTCTTTAAAAATTCGTATGGAACAACAAACGGCCTCGTATAGCGGCTAAGCTCCTTACTAAACATAGGAGGGTTGGGGTCTTGGACTGCCTAGCATTAAAGACTATTACAAGGCCTGCATTCTAGACCAGATATCCTATTGGTGGACAAACCCGGGGGACAAACGATGGGTGGAGATTGAGACGCACACTAGTGGTTGCACATCACTACAATCCCTTCTAATAAATACACTACCGTTCAAAAGTTTAGGGTCACTTAGAAATTTCCTTATTTTTGAAAGAAAAGCACAGTTTTTTTCAATGAAGATAACATTAAATTAATCAGAAATACACTCTATACATTGTTAATGTGCTAAATAACTATTCTAGCTGCAAACGTCTGGTATTTAATGCAATATCTACATAGGTGTATAGAGGCCCATTTCCAGCAACCATCACTCCAGTGTTCTAATGGTACATTGTGTTTGCTAACTGTGTTAGAAGGCTAATGGATAATTAGAAAACACTTGAAAACCCTTGTGCAATTATGTTAGCACCGCTGTAAACAGTTTTGCTGTTTAGAGGAGCTATAAAACTGACCTTCCTTTGAGCTAGTTGAGAATCTGGAGCATTACATTTGTGGGTTCGATTAAACTCTTAAAATGGCTAGAAAAAGAGATCTTTCATGTGAAACTCGACAGTCTATACTTGTTCTTAGAAATGAAGGCTATTCCATGTGAGAAATTGCCAAGAAACTGAAGATTTCCTACTACGGTGTGTACTACTCCCTTCAGAGGACAGCACAAACAGGATGTAACCAGAGTAGAAAGAGAAGTGGGAGGCCCCGCTGCACAACCTAGCAACAAGACAAGTACATTAGAGTCTCTAGTTTGAGAAATAGACGTCTCACAGGTCCTCAACTGGCAGCTTCATTAAATAGTACCCGCAAAACGCCAGTGTCAACGTCTACAGTGAAGAGGCGACTCCGGGATGCTGGCCTTCAGGGCAGTGGAAAAGAAAAAGCCATATCTGAGACTGGCTAATAAAAGGAAAAGATTAATATGGGCAAAAGCACACAGACATTGGACAGAGGAAGATTGGAAAAAAGTGTTATGGACAGACGAATCGAAGTTTGAGGTGTTTGGATCACACAGAAGAACATTTGTGAGACGCAGAACAACTGAAAAGATGCTAGAAGAGTGCCTGACGCCATCTGTCAAGCATGGTGGAGGTAATGTGATGGTCTGGGGTTGCTTTGGTGCTGGTAAAGTGGGAGATTTGTACAAGGTAAAAGGGATTTTGAATAAGGAAGGCTATCACTCCATTTTGCAACTCCATGCCATACCCTGTGGACAGCGCTTGATTGGAGCCAATTTCATCCTACAACAGGACAATGACCCAAAGCACACCTCCAAATTATGCAAAAACTATTTAGGGAAGAAGCAGGAAGCTGGTATTCTATCTGTAATGGAGTGGCAAGCACAGTCACCAGATCTCAACCCCATAGAGCTGTTGTGGGAGCAGCTTGACCGTATGGTACGCAAGAAGTGCCCATCAAGCCAATCCAACATGTGGGAGGGCCTTCTGGAAGCATGGGGTGAAATTTCTCCCGATTACCTCAGAAAATGTACAGCTAGAATGCCAAAGGTCTGCAATACTGTAATTGCTGCAAATGGAGCATTCTTTGACGAAAGCAAAGTTTGAAGGAGAAAATTATTATTTGAAATAAAAATCATTATTTCTAACCTTGTCAATGTCTTGACTATATTTTCTAGTCATTTTGCAACTCATTTGATAAATATAAGTGTGAGTTTTCATGGAAAACACAAAATTGTCTGGGTGACCCCAAACTTTTGAACGGTAGTGTACCCTATGGCATCGAGTCAACAAACCCACGTTCCTTACTTCAATTACAGTAACTAACAATATTTGGCTTCAATTCATATCTACCTCAATACAAGATTCGCAGGTCCCGCTAAAACACAATCCTCTATCCTTCTTAGAAGATCAAATCCCAGATCTTGATCTAGCTACCTGGAGGGATTTGGGGGTTGACTCGATACATGATCTTTATGACAGTCATGGCCCACTGCACTTTCAGGACCTCAGGACCAGATTCGGTATCTCCAATAGAGAATTTTATAAGTTTCTGCAGGTGAGGGATTTCCTCCAGCGATCGGCCCCCAATGCTAACTATGTGGCGGGGGAAGTTGTTAGGTGCCTAGTTTCCTCTCGTGGGAAATGCAAAGGGATCTCGTTTTATTACAATGTCCTGGGGGAGAAATGTGAATTTGCTAAAACAGCTGCCATGCTTGAGTGGGAAAGGGAGTTGGGGATGTCCTTCACTGATGATCAATGGAGAAGAACATTCCAATGTATATACAAACTGTTTAGATGCACCTCATTTCAGGAAGCAATCGTTAAAACTAACATGAGATGGTACTTCACTCCCTCCAGACTCCATTTAATGTTCCCAGCAACCTCGGTTTTATGCTGGAGGAATTGTGGAGATCCAGGAACCCTTTTGCATATTTTGTGGACATGTCCGAGAATCAAACCATTATGGCTGGCGGCCCACCATGTAGCACATTCGGTAACAAAACTAAGATTTCCCCTTACACCAGAATTGGCATTATTGTTAATGGGCATAGGAGATTTCCCGGGCACCGCACGAACGATAGTTGCACATATCATTATGGCTACCAAACTAATCATAACAAGACATTGGAAATCTAATGTTCAACCTCATGTGCAAGAAATTACTAACTTAGTTAACTCGATCTGTATGTATGAAAGAACGATCGCATCCCAGCATCTCCAATATGCCAAATTTCAATCTTCTTGGTCCTGCTGGGTTCAGAGTTCGCATTATAGGGAATAGGAGGTCAGGGATGGGGTGGTAACTTGTATATCCGACAAGGAGGATTCTAGAGGAAGGGGGAAGAATGGCAAGTCGTGTGCTGGGTGGGAACCTCAGAATGGGGGTGACTAGCCCTTATAAGAGTAAGCCAATGTCCTAGCCTGCACAACACGTAATCAATATGCTAATCTCCATGTATTGATGGTGAATTGTATGATGTTACTTAACAACACCTGTTATGTCATCAGGCACTATTGTTTGCTGTTTTCTGTGTTTTTGTGATATATTCGCTTCCCGATTATGTGAATACTTTTTTCGTTGTTTATTTCTTCAAAATAAAAAAATTTGTGATTAAATAAAAAAAAAAGTGATGGATGAGTTTAAGCGTGCGTATGTGGGATGGAAGTGGAAAAAAATAAATTTTGCAAATATGTTAGAATGGTGGGATTGGATGAAGGGTGAAATTGGGAAATTCTTTAAAAAATGGGGATATAAAAAAGCTGCAATTCGTAGGAATAAATATAAAGAGCTGAATATGAGAATGGATCGGTTGAGGAACCTTAGTATGCTTGGGTATGATGTGGGTGACTTGCTTTGTGCTGTAAAAAGTGAGATTAAGAAAGTGATGGATGAGAGGGGAAAATAAATTATATATACTGTAGATCTAAGATTGAACATCTGGAAAAGGATGAGATTTTTCTTCCAAAATATGTGTGGGAAGAAGGATGATTTAATGTCGTGGTAGGGAGACAGACAGGTGAGCCCTAATCTACCCGCCACTTAGTCCCTGCCTACTTGCACGGCCCATCCTAGGCGACGGCGTACAACTGCGTGACGGTCCCTACACTCAATATGTGCATGACAGACAGACAAGGGTACGCAGAAGCAAAGGGAGATGGGGCAGTTGCCCACGGCAACACCATGAGCAACAAGAGTAGTGAATGAGCAGAGTCAAACCAGGAGTGTACGAGGTACCAAACGCAGAGCAGGATAGTACTCAGTAAAGCCAGGGTAAATATGAAGCAGATGTCAATAGGAAAAGCAGGAACAGCAGAGCCAGGAAGCAAGAGAATCACAGGCAAAGGACAAGCAGCAAATGAAGGTATAAGTAGACCAAGGGCGGGAGCTAGGACCGTCTGGCCAGGCTGTGATAGGTTCTCCCACTCCTCAGCCTATCAGCATGAGTGGTAGCAGAACGAGTCACTCTAGCAGACCTAGGCACAGATGCAGGCTGATTAACCACGGGCGTTGACACAGAAGCTGTGTCTGGCAAATCCTTTACAGTACCCCCCCTTTTATGAGGGGCCACTGGACCCTTCCTAGGTGGACCTGGCTTGTTGGGGAACCAAAGATGGAACTTCCTAAGCAATAACCCTGTGTGAACATCCCGGGCGGATACCCAAGTCCTCTCCTCAGGCCCGTATCCTCTCCAATGGACCAGGTACTGGAGGGAGCCTTGGACCATCCTGCTGTCCACAATCTTGGCCACCTCGAATTCTACCCCTTCAGGGGTGAGAACAGGGACCGGAGGTAGCCAAAGACGGGGAGCAGCGTTTCAGGAGGGAGGCATGGAAAACGTTGTGTATTTGAAAAGACGGGGGTAACTCCAGCCGGAAGGAGACAGGGTTAAGGACCTCTCTGACCTTGTACGGCCCTATATACCGGGGAGCAAATTTTTGGGACGAAACTTTAAGGCGCAAATTTTTAGAAGACAGCCACACCAGATCCCAGACCACAAACAAGGGGTTAGTAGAACGTCTTTTATCTGCCTGAGTCTTTTGTATGCTCTGGGACGCCTCAAGGTTCTTCTGAACCTGGGCCCAGACTGTGCACAGTTCCCGATGAACGATATCTACCTCGGGATTGTTGGATCCACCAGAAGAAACGGAGGAGAACCGTGGGTTAAACCCAAAATTACAGAAAAAGGGGGAGACCCCTGACGAGTTACTGACCCGGTTATTAAGGGAAAATTTGGCGAGGGGATTGAAGGAGACCCAATCATCTTGACAGTCAGAGATAAAACACCTTAAATATTATTCTAGAGACTGATTAGTCCTCTCAGTTTGGCCATTAGTTTCAGGATGGAAGGCCGAGGAAACGGACAGATCAATCTCTAGCTTCTTACAGAAAGCTCTCCAAAACAATAAAACAAATTGTACCCCTCTGTCAGAAACAATATTGACAGGAACCCCATGGAGACGCAGGATGTGTTTGTGCCCCTCAAGAAACTACCCAATGCCAAGACATTAGCTACCTTGTTTGTCAAAGCGGCACATCTTACTGAAGCGGTCTACTACAACCCACACCACCGACTTGCCTTGGCATGGAGGCAGATTGGTGATAAAATCTATGGGGAATGGGCAAAGAACATAGTAAGCCCGCTGGTCGGGACCTGGGAGTCTTGGACCTAGCACAAATTTCACAAGCGGCGACGTACGCCTTAACGTCTTTAGGCAATCCAGGCCACCAATAGGTTGTAGAAATGAGATGCTTGGTACCCAAGATGCCTGGATGGCCAGATAGTGCAGAGTCATGATTCTTCCTGAGTACCCTTTGCCAGAATTGCAGGGGGAAAAACAGCTTGTTCTCAGGAAGATTCTCGGGAGCTGAACCTTGATCAGCCGCAATTTCGGAGACTAAGTTAGAATCAACAGAGGATATGATTATACCTGGGGTCAAAACACCAGCAGGATCCTCCGGAGGAGGAGGGCTGGCCATGAAGCTAGGCGACAGTGCACCAGCTTTAATATTTTTAGACCCAGCCCTATAGGTGACCAAAAAGTTGAATCTAGTAAAAAACAACGCCCATCGAGCTTGTCTCGGGTTTAGCCTCCGGGCAGATTCTAGGAAAACCAGATTTTTGAGGTCGTTAAGGACCGTTACCTGGTGCCTAGCCCCCTCCAGGAAGTCACGCCACTCTTCAAATGCCCATTTAATGGCTAAGAGTTTGCGGTTGCCAACGTCATAGTAAGTCTCAGTGGGGGAGAACTTCCTGGAGAAGTAGGCACAGGGACAGAGATGGGTTAGAGACCTAGTACCCTGGGACAAGACAGCACCCACTCCCACCTCGGAGGCGTCAACCTCCACGATGAATAGCTCCATTTGGTTAGGCTGAATCAGCACTGGGGCAGAGATAAAGCACTTCTAAAGGATCTCAAAAGCCTGGACCGCCTCCGGAGGCCAGTGGAGGAGATAAGCACCCTTGCGAGTAAGGTCCGTAAAGGCTTAGCGATGACCGATAAGTTAGCAATAAATCTCCTGTAATAATTAGAAAACCCCAGGAAGCACTGTAAAGCCTTCAGGGTGCCAGGTTGGACCCATTCAGCCACAGCCTGAACCTTGGCAGGGTCCATGCGGAATTCGTTAGGTGTGAGGATTTGACCAAAAAATGGTATCACATGCACCCCAAACACACATTATTCGGTTTTAGCAAAGAGTTTGTTTTCCCGAAGGGCTTGGAGCACCTTCCTGACATGCTCAATGTGGGAGGACCAGTCCTTGGAAAACACAAGTATATCATCAAGGTACACTACAAGAAATACCCCCAGGTAGTCTCATTTATGAAATTCTGGAAGACCGCGGGAGATTTACACAACCCAGAGGGCATGACGAGGTATTCGAAATGACCTTCGGAGAGTGTTACACGCAGTCTTTCACTCATACCCTTCTCTGATTCGGATAAGGTTATAAGCCCCCCGAAGATCAAACTTAGAGAACCATTGAGCCCCCTGAACCGGATTGAAGAGATCAGGAATCAGAGGAAGGGGATATTGGTTCCTTACAGTGACCTTATTCAAGTTTCGGTAATCGATGCACGGCCTAAGACCACCATCCTTTTTCCCTAGGAAGGAGAAGCCAGCACCTACCGGAGAAGTGGAGGGGCGAATGTAACCCTTGGCCAGGCTTTCCTGGATATATTCTCTCATGGCTTCACGTTCGGGACAAGAGAGATTAAATACCCTACCTTTAGGGAGCTTAGCTCCTGGTACCAAATCGATTGCGCAATCGTACTCTCTATGAGGAGGTAACTCTTCGGCTTTTTTAGAAAAAACATCAGCGAAGTCCTGAATAAACTCAGGTAGAGTGTTCACCTCCTCAGCGAGAGAAACCAAATTAATGGAAAAACAGGACGTCATGCATTCATTACCTCATTTAGTAAGATCCCCAGTATTCCAGTTAAACGTGGGATTATGCATCTGCAACCAAGGAAGGCCTAAAACTAAATCGGACGATAATCCCGGCATCACCAACACAGAACACTGCTCCAAATGAATGGAGCCAACAATGAGTTAAAAAACAGGGGTATGCTGCGTAAAATAACCATTAGCAAGTGGAGTGGAGTCGATACCCACTACCGGGACAGGTTTAGGCAAATCAATCAATGGCATAGCTAGAGACATAGCAAATTCCACAGACATAATATTAGCAGAAGACCCTAAATCCACAAAGGCACTGCCGGTGGCAGACCTACCATCAAACGAGACCTAAAAGGGAAGCAAGACCTTATTATGTTTCATATTTACCAGAAATACCTGTGCGTCCAAGCGACCTCCCCGATGGTCACTTAGGCGCGGAAGTTTTCCGGCTGGAGTATTCTTACGCCTAGAACAGTCGTTCACTTGATGCTTGTCATCCCCACAGTAGAAGCAGAGACCATTCTTCCTGCGGAGCTCTCTACGTTGTTGGGGAGACACGGAGGCCCCGAGTTACATTGGTTCATCCGAGTTTTCCATGAAAGAACGAAGCAACGGAACCTCGGGAGCCAACATAGGGGAGCAAGAGGAGAAGGCACAAAAACGTTCAAGTCGTCGTTCCCTGAGACGTCGGTCAAGACGTACCGCTAAAGCCATAACCTGATCTTCTAGAGAGTCAGAAGAGGGATAACTAACAGGTCTTTCAGGGTGTTCGACAGACCCAATCTAAACTGCTTGAGGATGCTGCAAAGCTTCTCAATAGGGTTGAGGTCAGGGGAACATGGGGGCCACACCATGAGTTTCTCTCCTTTTATGTCCATAGCAGCCAATGACACAGAGGTATTCTTTGCAGCATGAGATGGTGCATTGTCATGCATGAAGATAATTTTGCTACGGAAGGCACGGTTCTTCTTTTTGTACCACGGAAGAAAGTGGTCAATCATAAACTCTATGTACGTTGCAGAGGTCATTTTCACACCGTCAGGGACCATAAAGGGGCCTACCAGCTCTCTCCCCATGATTCCAGCCAAAAACATGACTCTGCCACCTCCTTGCTGACATCGCAGACTTGTTGGGACATGGTGGTCATTCAAACATCCACTACTCCATCCATCTGGACCATCCAGGGTTGCACGGCACTCATCAGTAAACAACACGGTTCGAAAATTAGTCTTCATGTATTTTTGAGACAACTGCAACCGTTTCTGCTTGTGAGCATTGTTTAGGGATGGCCGAATAATAGCTTTATGCACACTTGCAAACCTCTGGAGGATCCTACACCTTGAGGTTGGCGGGACTCCAGAGGCACCAGCGGCTTCAAATACCTGTTTGATGCTTTGCAATGGCATTTTAGCAGCTGTTCTCCTAATCCTATTAATTTGTCTGGCAGAAACCTTCCTCATTATGCCTTTATCTGAACAAACCTGTCTGTGCTCTGAATCAGCCACAAATCTTTTCACAGTAAGTTTTCTTGAAATATCCAATGTTTTCATACCTTGTCCAAGGTATTGCAATATTTCACGCTTTTCGGCAACAGAGAGATCCTTTTTCTTTCCCATATTGCTTGAAACCTGTGGCCTGCTTAATAATGTGGAACGTCCTTCTTAAGTAGTTGTCCTTTGATTGGGCACACCTGGCAAACTAATTATCACAGGTGTCTGAGATTGATAACAATGATCCAAAGAGCCCTAAGACACAATACCATCCATTAGTTTAATTGAAAAACTAATAATTAAATGTTTATGACACTTAAATCCAATGTGCATAATAATTTGGAACACGGTGTAGCTAAAGCCATTGAAGAAAAAGGAAAAGAAGTTATTTACAGTGCAAAAGTTAAGCACCTTGAAAATAATGAAAGTTGTTCATGCTATTTTTTTTCAAAAAAACAACAGAATTAAAAGAGCCTATCAAAAAGCTGGAAGGAGAAAAAGGAAATTACTGGAATCTTAAACAAAACAATTGTATCAAGAACTTTTTAGTGAAAAGAAAATTGATCCTTTTTTCTTAAAAGACGCACTAAGCACTTTAGATCTTTTTTTTTTATAAAACTGATCAAGAATTATTGACCAAAGAGTTAAAGATAGAGGAAGTACTCACTGCCATCAAAAACTTTGCAAGAGGTAAGACTCCGGGGTCAGATGGATTGCCCGTTGAGTTTTACCTAACCTTCTTACAAAATATAAAAGAAGATTTATTCCTGATTTTTAAAGAAGCTTTTAATAGTAATCCATTGCCGGTGTCTTGGAGAAATGGTGTAGTCACCTTATTATTTAAAAAGGGAGATAGGGAATTACTTGAAAAGGGAAAGATGTTCCCAACTTATTTCTCTTCCTAACAGCAAATTATTTTAGTCTGTGTTTTAGAAATATTTTTTCAGAGATATCATGGTCTTACTTTTTAAAATATGCTGCAGGACATGTTTTTAGAAGAAATAAGTGGATTAATTTATCTTTGTCATCACCGGTATTAACAAATATTTCTAAACACTATGTCATTTTAGAAAAAGCTATAACAATTTTTAAATTGACAGACTTGGAGCCTAGCACTTTAAAAAGTGGAAATAAAATACTTATGCACTTTAGAAAGTTAGAAACAATGGAACCTGTTAAAAACTTTACATATAAAATTAGTCAGCAGATTTGGAAAGACACTAATGCACCTTATTTGGCTAATGAATTGAAGGATTTAGCTTGGATGTCAGTTCATGAATGTTTGCCCACAAAAGCATTTCAATACAGTCGGAGGATGAGTAATAGTCCTTTTTGTCCAAGACAGGGATGTCGGAGAGAGGAAACCACAGTACATCTTCTATGGAATTGCGAATTTGCACAGCAAGTATGGAGGACAGTTGGCGAACTTTTAAAATTTTTAACTGGTCTTAAAAAGCTAGACCATGAAGTTGTGCTATATGGACTGACTAAAAACTTTTCCCAAGAAAAAAAGAGAATACTGTGGATCTTTTTAAACTGTATTAAAAATTCATTATGGAAGTCTAGAAATATTTTAATTAGAGATGAGCGAACCGGGACAACCGAACCCGGTTTCGGTCCGAACTTCGGGAAAAGTTCGGTTCGCAGCGAATCCGAACTTCACCAGGTTCGGCCGAACCCGTTTTGACCGAACCCGGCTACATTTTGGCGCCTGCCACATGTTACATCTAAAATGGAGGATTTCACAAGATCACCTGACATCAGGCTACCCCATAATGCCTTGCAAACGGCTCTCCCAGCCAATCGGGAGGCAGCATAGGGGCGGGCTCAAGCCTGCAATAAAAGTCTATGCACGGAGCTCAGCGGCCATTTTACAGACAGGAGCTGTAGGGATAGCATCTCTGTGCAGTAAGCGAAAGCTTTAGGAATCTAAAAGGCAGGAATCCAGCAATCGAAGAGGCTCATCCACTACTCACTACTCAGCCAGTGTGTGAATACGCTTTTATAAGGGGCTCATCCCCGTTGCATCCAACTTGCAATACAGGCAGGCTTTGTAGTACTACAACGCCCAGCATTCCTTGAGTCAGTGCACAGTGGCTGATAGAAATTCTCATTCATTTCCATTTGCCAAGCCAGTGTCAGTGTGTGAATACGCTTCTAGAAGAGGCTCATCCCCGGCCGTTAACATAACAAACAAATAACAATCCAACTTGCAATACAGGCAGCCTTTATAGTAAACGTAGTACTACAACGCCCAGCATTCCCTGAGTGCACTGCAGGGTGGCTGATAGAAATTCTCATTCACTGCCATTTGCCAAGCCAGTGTCAGTGTGAATACGCTTTTAGAAGGGGCTCATCCCCCGGGTTTTGATTCAACTTGCTGCACTCCAGCAGTGAAATGTCTGGTAAAAAAAAGGTTGTGAAAGGACGGGGTAGAGGAAAAAACACCCATGCCGTGTCCGCTTCCAGTCCAAATGTTGGATCAGTTGGTGCCAGACCCAGTACCAGCATTTGTGGCACAAGACAAGTGCCCAGTTCCACTAGTAGCAGCAGCCATGTGCCTGCTGGTAGTAGTAGCAGTATCAGCAAGCCAGACTTGGCCATCTCCTCCCGTGGGCGGGTTACTTTAGACAATACGGCCATTGTGGACTGGTTGGCTGGCTCGCGGTCATCTCAGCAGGAAGACTCTAACGATCTGCCTTCAAGCCAGGTTTCGTTGGATTCCAGATCCTCTACAGTTCCTTGGCACAGTGACAGTAGTAATATAGGTATTTCTAGCGTTTCCATTCCATCATCTATGTCTTCGCTCCCCCTTCCTAGCGGGAAGCCATCTTTCCTCAGAGTCCTAAGAGACATCTCCTCGGATGCGAAGGAAGATACTGAACAACATAGTGATGATGATGATTTGTTTTCCGCGAGTCAGCCAACGGAGTGTGTTGCGGCGGTGGTGGAGGTGGAAACGGTGTCCGAGACACATAGCTGCGGTAGTGGGGGTGTTGGTGGTGGTAGCCGTGGTGGCAGACGCAGTAAAGAGGGGGGGCATGGAGCCCGCCATGATGTCACATCACATTCACAACACAGTGACAGAAGTGGCGGGGATGATGAGGAAGGCTATGATGATGATGTTGTTTTAGACAGGACGTGGGAACCAGGTGACGAGGTGATGACGGCGTCAGAGGAGGAGGGTAGTAGTGGCGGCACTGGCCGTGATAAACAGCCAAGCCGAGGTAGGGGCAGAAGTCAATCTGCCAAACGTTGCAGCGGTAGGGTCAGCTCAGGAGCCGATGACGGCGACACTGATGCTGGTGTAGGCTCCCGAAAAAAGCCTGCCAGACAAGGGGCAAGCTCCGGTGGTGGTGGTGGACGTGGTACTACCTCTTTACGGTACTCTGCCGTGTGGCAATTTTTCTGTACCTTCCCGGAGGACGAAAACATGGCACAGTGCCGTATCTGCAAGCAGAAAGTAAGGAGTGGGCAGGGCAGCAATGTAGGAACTACCGCTCTACGTAAACACATGGAGCGGCATCACAAGGCCATGTGGGACAATCGACATGCCCCACCATCATCATGTACATCTAATGAAGACCCCTCTGCCGCTGCTGCTGCTCCGAGTCCCTGTCATTTAAGTAGTAGCCAGGCCTTATCCATCATGTCGTTGTCATCATCATCACTGTCATCTAGTGCTCCTCCTACGTCCCGTCAGTTATCCATTACAGAATCGTTGTCCAATAAGCAACAATATATACCCAGTCATCCACTTGTCGTGCGCCTTAATTCACACCTGGCTAAGTTGCTGGTGGTGCAGTCGCTGCCGTACCACCTGGTCGACTCCGCCGGCTTCAAGCAATTGATGGCGTGCGCTCAGCCTAGGTGGCGAATACCTAGCCAACATTACTTCTCCAAAACAGCTGTCCCTGCCTTGCACAAGCATGTGGAGGAAAAGGTGTGTCAGTCCTTGCAATTATCCGTGTGCAGCAGGGTACATGCCACCGTCGACACGTGGAGCAGCAACTATGGGCAGGGACAGTACATGTCTTTCACGGCCCACTGGGTCAATATTTTTCAGTCCGATGCACCACCGCAGCAATGCCAGGCATTACCACCTCCACGCTTGTATCTTTCTGGTTCAACTCCGGACACCAGGCGCCTACCATCCTCCTCCTCCTACTCCTCCTTGCCTTCCTCCTTGGAGGTCTTCCCGTCCCCGACAGGACACAGCGTATCTTCCACTCCTCCTCCCTCCTCTTTTCATAGGTGCAAGGTGAAGCGCCACAACGCTGTCTTACACCTGCTGAGCCTGGGCGAGAAAAGCCACACAGAGCAGGAGCTGCTGCTGTGCATCAAGGAGGAAATCGCACGCTGGCTGTCTCCTCTGAAACTCACACTGGGCAATGTTGTCTCTGATAACGGCAAGAACGTTGTGGCTGCACTGCGTCTTGGTCACCTGACACACGCTCCTTGCATGGCACATGTGATCAATCTGGTCATAACACGCTTCTTAAAGTCATATGTTGGTTTGAAGGGTGTGCTGGCCATGTCCAGGAGGGCTTGCGTTCGCTTTAGATGTTCGTATGCATTTAAGCACACCCTCCGGGACTTGCAGCGTCAAAACAATCTCCCAGAACACAGCCTGATTTGCGACGTTCCAACACGCTGGAATTCCACCCTGCACATGTTGGACCGCGGAAAGCCGTGAAAGATTTCCTGATGCAGCAGACGGGCAGCGTTTGGAGCCAGTGTAATTTCAAGCTCAGGCACTGGCAGCTGGTTAGAGACGCATGTCGCATTTTGAGGCCCTTTGAAGAGGCCACACGATTTGTGAGCCGTGACGCTAGCGGAATGAATGATGTTATGCCGCTGATATTCATTATGGAGCAAACGCTCACAGCGATGATTCAGCAAAGGATGGAGGAAGGATCACATCTGGCTATGGATGTTGAGGAGGAGGATGAGGATGAGGAAACAGGACCTGAAGTGGAGCTGGATTTGGAGATGGAATCACAGGAAGGGATAGGGGACGAGGCAGCCGCACAACATGACAGTGATGGTGGTGATGACGAGTCTGACGACGACCTTGATGATGGACAACCATGGCAGTATGGGGCGGAGATGGAACCAATCGAGCCCTCTGAAACGATGGCCAGGATGGCGAGCTGTATGCTTCGTTACTTGCGTGCTGACTGTCGTATTGTTAGCATGAAGCAAAGAGATGAGTACTGGATAGCCACACTTTTAGACCCTCGGTATAAAGCCAGAATGGGGGAGTGTTTTGCGCCTTCCGAGAGGGAGGCAAAATTGGCTTATTATCGAGAGAAGCTATGCAGCCAGCTTGTCACGGCTTTCAAACGGCAAACACCTGCTGCAAGCATGTCTGACCGGGGGGCCACTCTCCGCTCCCCACTGTCTCATTGTTCCACCGCCTCTGGCAGAGCTACCACTGCAATAGGCGGCAGCAGCAGCAGCCAATTCAGTTTGGAAAATATGATGACAACATTTTTACATCCAATACCCCGACCTGACACACATCGTAGTCACCAAAGGGATGTTCACCATCACCAGGTGCAGCACCTAAACAACCAGGTTCACTAGTACCTGGACTGTGGCCTTTCTCCGTCAGAAATGCTGATCCCAGACCCTATGGACTTCTGGGTCAGCAGATTGGATCATTGGCAAGAACAGGCCCAGTTTGCCATGGGTGTACTGTCTTGTCCACCCTCCAGTGAAGCGTCAGAGAGGGTATTCAGCGCGGCAGGGGGCTTCGTCACCCCTAAGCGAACAAGATTCTCCGCCAACAGCTTGGAAAATCTCACGTTTCTGAAAATGAATCAAGCGTGGATCGGTGAGGATTTTAAAACCCCTGTGCCTGATGCCACTGATTAGATCTGACATTGCTGCTGCTGCTGCCGCCTGCCACTACGGGATTCTGTCCTGTCCACTCTTTTTTTAATGTGCCGTTGTTGGTGCTGCTACTACTTCTACCACCAATCCACCCCCAGTGCCGTCTGCTACAAGCAGGCCTGCTCCACCACAGGGCTTTGTCCTGTGACTGTCGTCCAGTCTCTTTTTTAATGTGCTACTAATACTACTACCACCCTTGCTGTCTGTGTTGGCTACCTCTACTACCACCAATACACCTCCACTGCCGTCTGCTACAAGCAGGCCTGAGACCTGCCCCACCACAGGGCTTTGTCCTGTGACTATCGTCCAGTCTCTTTTTTTAATGTGCTGCTACTACTACTACCGTCTACCACCCTTGCTGTCAGTGTTGGCTACCTCTACTACCACCAATACACCTCCACTGCCGTCTTCTACAAGCAGGCCTGGGGCCTGCCCCACCACAGGGCTTTGTCCTTTGACTGTCGTCCAGTCTCTTTTTTTAATGTGCTGCTACTACTACTACCACCCTTGCTGTCTGTGTTGGATACCTCTACTACCACCAATAGACCTCCACTGCCGTCTGCTACAAGCAGACCTGAGGCCTGCCCCACCACAGGGCTTTGTCATGTTACTGTCGTCCAGTCTCTTTTTTTAATGTGCTGCTACTACTACTACCACCCTTGCTGTCTGTGTTGGCTACCTCTACTACCACCAATACACCTCCACTGCCATCTGCTACAAGCAGGCCTGGAGGGCTTGTGAAAAGCCATTGTTTGTTGCTTTTACATCCATGTATGGATGAACCCCGGCAGGCATCTGCGAATAAAAAGGGTACATTTTTGGAGGGCTTGTCAAAAGCCATTGCTTGTTGCTTTTACATTACATCCATGTATGGATGAACCCCGGCAGGCATCTGCCAATAAAAAGGGTACATTTTTGGAGGGCTTATCAAAAGCCATTGCTTGTTGCTTTTACATTACATCCATGTATGGATGAACCCCGGCAGGCATCTGCCAATAAAAAGGGTAAATTTTTGGAGGGCTTGTGAAAAGCCATTGCTTGTTGCTTTTACATTACATCCATGTATGGATGAACCCCGGCAGGCATCTGCCAATAAAAAGGGTAAATTTTTGGAGGGCTTGTCAAAAGCCATTGCTTATTGCTTTTACATCCATGTATGGATGAACCCCGGCAGGCATCTGCCAATAAAAAGGGTAAATTTTTGGAGGGCTTGTCAAAAGCCATTGCTTATTGCTTTTACATCCATGTATGGATGAACCCCGGCAGGCATCTGCCAATAAAAAAGGGAACATTTTTGGAGGGCTTGTCAAAAGCCATTGCTTGTTGCTTTTTTGCATTACATCCATGTATGGATGAACCCCGGCAGGCATCTGCCAATAAAAAGGGTACATTTTTGGAGGGCTTGTCAAAAGCCATTGCTTGTTGCTTTTACATTACATCTGTTAAGGATCTGCCAGGCACATCTTCTGTATCCACGCCCATAGGTAATCAGCCTGCACCTGCTTCTATGTCTGTGACACTCACTCCATCTTCCACCACTGAGGATGGCAGGCTTAGGAGTGGGAGAGCCTATCACAGCCTGGCCAGACGGAGCTAGCTCCCGCCCTCTGTCTATTTATACCTGCCTTTCCTGTTCCTCCTTGCTTGTGATTCTTGTTTTGTTTCCTGGCCCTGCTGCAGCTTCTTTAACCATTTGACCCAGCTTCATATCGACCCTGGCTTACTGACTACTCTCCTGCTCTGCGTTTGGTACCTCGTACACTCCTGGTTTGACTCGGCTTGTTCACTACTCTCCTGTTCTGCGTCTGGTTCCTCGTACACTCCTTGTTTGACTCGGCTCGTTCACCACTCTTGTTGCTCGCGGTGTTGCCGTGGGCAACTGTCCCTTTTCCCTTGCTTCTGTGTACCCTTCTCTGTTGGGCACTTATTGAGCATAGGGACCGTCGCCCAGTTGTACCCCGTCGCCTAGGGCGGGTCGTTGCAAGTAGGCAGGGACTGAGTGGCGGGTAGATTAGGGCTCAATTGTCTGTTTCCTTACCCCGTCATTACAACATCCATGTATGGATGAACCCCGGCAGGCATCTGCCAATAAAAAGGGTAAATTTTTGGAGGGCTTGTCAAAAGCCATTGCTTGTTGCATTTACATCCATGTATGGATGAACCCCGGCAGGCATCTGCCAATAAAAAGGGTAAATTTTTGGAGGGCTTGTCAAATGCCATTGCTTGTTGCTTTTACATCCATGTATGGATGAACCCTGGCAGGCATCTGCCACCATAAAGGGTAAATTTTTTGAGGGCTTGTCAAAAGCCATTGCGTCTTCTTTTACCACCTTATATGTATGAACCCTGGCAGGCATCTGCCGCCAAAAATTGTTAATTTTCGTACCTTTTTTAACAATGCATTAAAGGGAATGTGTCGCAAATTAAACCTTTTTTTTTAAGTGTCGTTACTTATTTCTATTATATTTTTTACGTTTTTTTGCTGTATTTTTTTTTTTTCCGTATGGTGGAAAGTATTAAAAATTAAATAATAATTTGACATGTTAGGGGGGGGGGCGGCCCGTCGGGGGTCACCAGAGCGGCGGTCTGTGAGAGAGAGAGTGGGACATGCAGAGACACACATCTTACCTGCAGTGCAGCTGGTCTTCAAGATGGCGCCTGCTCTCTCCCTGCAAACAGCTGCTCTGCTCTGTGTGACTCTGACCTGCGTCTGCGCAGTACAGAGCCATAGACCAAAGTCAATGGAACGGGTCCCATTCATTGACTCCTATGGACTGTAGCTGCCGTATTCCATGTCTGTATGTGTCGTTAATCGACACATACAGAGATGAAAAACAACATGGCAGCCCCCATAGTAAAGTAAAAGTTAGAAAAAAGAAAAAAGTAAAACACAAACACACACATAAATAAAAGATTTTATAATAAAACACTAAATGCAAATTGATATCAACATTTTTTTTTTTCGTGACACTCGTCCTTTAAGCATACAATATGCACAAGTGCAGTGGTTTCTGTTAGTTATCACCGTGTCCCATCCGTTTTCCTATAGCCATACATGTTGGCGTAACTTTGACACTAACTTTGCCTTAAAGACAGCTCAAAAGTACTTGGATACACTCATGGGTGACCTAAGAGTGTTATACAGGGCTTCTAGGGCTTTTAAACAGTGTTATACACGATTGCTAGGGGCTTTCTTGTATTACAGGTTCGGTCAGAACTAGTCCGGTCCGAATCGAACTTTTTCATGAAATTCGGCGAACCTGCCGAACCGAACTTTTCATAAGTTCGCTCATCTCTAATCGCATGTATCCCAAAATTGTATTATTAAAAACGACAGCTTATCCCGCAAAAAAAGTAAGCCCTCGTACCACTTAATCGACGGAAAAATAAAAGTTATGGCTCTCGGAATTTGGCGACAGAAAATAAATTTTCTTTTTTACACTTAGGTTTTTACTTGTAAAAGTAGTAAAATATAGAATAAACTATATATATTTCATATCGCCGTAATTGTATTGACCCACAGAATAAAGTTAACATGTTGTTTTAATGGCACAGTGAATTCCGTAAAAACGACGCGCAAAAAAACAATGGAGGAATCGCTGTTTTTTTTTATTTTCTACCCCACAAATAAGTTTTTTCCCCGTTTCCTAGTACATTATATGGCACAATAAATGGTGCTACGAAAAACTACAACTCGTCCCGCAAAAATCAAGCCCTCATAGGACTATATCGACAGAAAAATCAAGTAGTTATGGCTTTTTGAAGGTGGGGAGGAAGAAACTAAAATTAAAATCTGAAAGTTGTTTACGACGGGAAGGGGTTAAGGTCTAAAATAGGCTGGTCATTATGGGGTTAAATATACAAACCACAAATTAGGGCCCCGTTTACATTGGCAATCTGTATTAGACAGAACCCTAAATATGGCACGCTTAGGATTCTATGGGCTAGAACGATACCTCTGTGTGTCTCTGCTTTCACATAGATCCAGAAGATAACGGGTAAAAAGGACGGAAAATCCAAGGGCGCAGCTGTGTTTGAAAATAACTTTTATTGTACATAAAACAGCAGCACTATATGTGTTTCGAAGCCATACCGGCCCCTTCGCCAGGTCAAGTACAAGTAATTGAAACAGAGATGATCTCTGCAGTTATATAGCCTCTATCTGAGGTCGGTAGTCGAAATGACTACCGGGTTAGGTTATAGGTCAAAATGAAAGGGCAGGTTACGGCAGAAATTTTTGAGAGTTTAGACACTTAAAAACACATTATTTTTACAGTAATATAAATGACCATTAAAAAAGATGTTAATAAGATAATACAAACTGAGAGTAGTATTAAAAACAAAGATAAGATTTGGACATAGAATTTAAAAATAAAACTATATGTATATATACAGTATATACACTACCGTTCAAAAGTTTAGGGTCACTTAGAAATTTCCTTCTTTTTGAAAGAAAAGCACAGTTTTTTTCAATGAAGATAACATTCAATTAATCAGAAATACACTCTATACATTGTTAATGTGCTAAATGACTATTCTAGCTGCAAACATCTGGTTTTTAATGCAATATCTACATAGGTGTATAGAGGCCCATTTCCAGCAACCATCACTCCAGTGTTCTAATGGTACATTGTGTTTGCTAACTGTGTTAGAAGGCTAATGGATGATTAGAAAACATTTGAAAACTATTGTGCAATTATGTTAGCACAACTGTAAACAGTTTTGCTGTTTAGAGGAGCTATAAAACTGACCTTCCTTTGAGCTACTTGAGAATATGGAGAAATACATTTGTGGGTTCGATTAAACTCTCAAAATGGCTAGAAAAAGAGAGCTTTCATGTGAAACGCGACAGTCTGTTCTTGTTCTTAGAAATGAATGCTATTCCATGCGAGAAATTGCAAAGAAACTGAAGATTTCATACAACGATGTGTACTACTCCATTCAGAGGACAGCACAAACAGGCTCTAACCAGAGTAGAAAGAGAAATGGGAGGCCCCGCTGCACAACTGAGCAACAAGACAAGTACATTAGAGTCTCTAGTTTGAGAAATAGACGCCTCACAGGTCCTCAACTGGCAGCTTCATTAAATAGTACCCGCAAAACGCCAGTGTCAACGTCTACAGTGAAGAGGCGACTCCGGGATGCTGGCCTTCAGGGCAACGTGGCAAAGAAAAAGCCATATCTGAGACTGGCTAATAAAAGGAAAAGATTAATATGGGCAAAAGCACACAGACATTGGACAGAGGAAGATTGGAAAAAAAATATTATGGACAGACGAATCGAAGTTTGAGGTGTTTGGATCACACAGAAGAACATTTGTGAGACGCAGAACAACTGAAAAGATGCTGGAAGAGTGCCTGACCCCATCTGTCAAGCATGGTGGAGGTAATGTGATGGTCTGGGGTTGCTTTGGTGCTGGTAAAGTGGGAGATTTGTACAAGGTAAAAGGGATTTTGAATAAGGAAGGCTATCACTCCATTTTGCAACGCCATGCCATACCCTGTGGACAGCGCTTGATTGGAGCCAATTTCATCCTACAACAGGACAATGACCCAAAGCACACCTCCAAATTATGCAAGAACTATTTAGGGAAGAAGCAGGCAGCTGGTATTCTATCTGTAATAGAGTGGCCAGCACAGTCATTAGATCTCAACCCCATAGAGCTGTTGTGGGAGCAGCTTGACCGTATGGTACGCAAGAAGTGCCCATTAAGCCAATCCAACTTGTGGGAGGGGCTTCTGGAAGCATGGGGTGAAATTTCTCCCGATTACCTCAGCAAATTAACATCTAGAATGCCAAAGGTCTGCAATGCTGTAATTGCTGCAAATGGAGCATTCTTTGACGAAAGCAAAGTTTGAAGGATAAAATTATTATTTGAAATAAAAATCATTATTTCTAACCTTGTCAATGTCTTGACTATATTTTCTAGTCATTTTGCAACTCATTTGATAAATATAAGTGTGAGTTTTCATGGAAAACACAAAATTTTTCTGGGTGACCCCAAACTTTTGAACGGTAGTGTATATATATATATCAATCTATATACCCTAATGATGTCTGGAAGAAACATGTATGTGTATATATGTTTTTCAAATATTAAAAGATTTATATGTCTATTTAATTAGTCCAGTTTTACCCGTTTACAACGCAAAACTATCAGACCTGTGTGCTGTTGTCATGGAAACATGACGCCCAATAAGACCATTAGAAAGGATGCAAATCCTTTTAAACACGTTCAGCACCGCTCGATTTTGAGACCTGTGTGCTATTGTCATGGAAAAATAACATTCAATAAGACCATAAGAAAAGATGCTGAGGTTTTTAAGTGTATTTAGTTATATGCATTCAATAACGCAAAAACATATCAGGTTTGTGTATTGTTGTCATGGAAACATGACACTCAATGGGATCATTAGAAAAAAACATTAAAAAAGATAATTAAAAAAAGATCATTAGAAAAGATGCTAATAATTTAAAGTGTATTTAGTTCTACACAATTTAACAGCGCGAGATTGTCAGATTCGTGTGTTATTGTCATAAAAGCGTGACATTCAAAAAGACCATAAGGGAGGATATTAAATGCTAAATATTCTTTATCTAAATATGTAAAAAGCTCTCATAGTGACATGGCGCTCGTGGATATGAATCATCCAAAAACCTTCAATAAAAAGACTCCAATAAAAGATGGGCTCGAAAGGATGCGCGGAACAGACGACTGCCCACAGCCACAATAGTATATCCTAGAAGTATATACTTAAAAAATTCTGTTTATTATTTTACTATTCAGACTTATTTATAGACTCAAATGATGGTCTCATTTATTTCGTTAAGACCCAACGGTTTCAATGTTTTCAACTTATGCATCCAAAAAACTTATATTTTACACAGAGTAATAAAACGATCTGTCTGATTATCTTTAATTTGGTCAATGGGGGTGATAGTGAAGCATGTAAAATCCCCATCATGTACTAGAGTACAATGTCTAGACACGCTATGAAGTAAAAATTTATTTTTACAATTAGACCTATGTTTGTTTAATCTACAGTATAGTGGCTGAATTGTCCTTTCTACATATTGGACTCCACATGTACAATTAACCAAGTAGATTACAAAATTGGACAGTTTCAATTTGCATCAATGTTAAATGTTTTTTTGGTTTGATGAAACTCAAAAGTATAGGTTTTATCCGTAATAGATTTGCAACATAAGCAGCTGTTTGTTCCACATTTAAAACTGCCCACTGAGGGCAACAAATTACATGGTTCTAGCTTATGCCCTGAGTTGCCCTTTAACACAGAGAAATTTACTCGACTGGGGGCTAGGATATTTTTAATAGTTCTAGCCCTTTTGAATGTGATTGTCGGTTTAGAAGGGAAAATTTTCTGAAGAAAAGGATCAATTTGTAGTACATGCCAATGTTTTTTAAGTATGTCTCCTATTCTTTTATAAGATGTATTGTACTGTGTGATGAAGTTGAATCCAAATTTTTTTGTCATATTCGCATTTTCTTGTGATTCTTTTCTAGTTTTTGGATCGCTAATATTGTGTTGTGGTAAACAATCCTCTTGGGACAATGTTATAGTCTTTTTATAGGCATCAGTCAAAAGTGTGTTTGGATAGCCTTAATCTTTAAAACGTTTATACAATATTCCACTTGGAGCGTGCCGTTTTTTCTAATTCTCTTATATTGACTATAAGGGATTTTTTTTTAGCCATTTTGGATGGTGACCACTATTAACCCCTTCCCGCTCCTGGATGTACTATTAGGTCATGGCAGCTGTATCGTTCGCGCTCCATGACCTAATAGTACGTCTCGGGAGTAACGGCCGTTTCGGCCATCCTCCCGACACATACAGGAGCTGTGACAGCTGCTGTCTTGTTCAGCAGCTGTCACAGCTCCTACAGCGGGGACCGATCGCTGTGTCCCCGCTGATTAACCCCTTAAAAGCCGCTTTCTATAGAGATCGCGGCTTTTTAGGGGTTAAGCTGCCATCGCCGGCCTGCTACACGATAGCGGCCGGCGATGGTGACTATGGCAACCGGACACCAAACAATGGCGTCCGGCTATGTCATAGACGGAAGCCTAGTGGGTCCTGACAACGTCAGGACCCACTATGCTTGCTGTCAGTGAGTAGCTGACAGTTCAAATACACTGCACTACGCATGTAGTGCAGTGTATTAGATTAGCGATCAGGACCTCCTGCCCTCAAGTCCCCTAGTGGGACAAAGTAATAAAGTAAAAAAAAAGATGTGTAAAAAGAAGAAAATAAAAGTTTTAAAGGTATTAAAAGTAAAAATCCCCCCTTTTCCCTTATCAGTCCTTTATTATTAATAAAAATATATAAACAAACAAATAAACTATACATAATTGGTATCGCCGCGTCCGTAACGGCCTGAACTACAAAATTATTTCGTTATTTATCCCGCACGGTGAACGCCGTAAAAGAAAATAATAATAAACCGTACCAGAATCACAATTGTTTGGTCACTTCACCTCTCAAAAAATGGAATAAAAAGAGATCAAAAAGTCGCATGTAACTGATCGAAACTACAGTTCGTTATGCAAAAAATAAGTCCTCGCATGGCTTTATTGATTGAAAAATAAAAAAGTTCTGGCTCTTAGAATAAGGTAACACAAAAAGTGAATGATTTTTTACAAACCGTATTTTATTCTGCAAACGCCATAAGACTTAAAAAAAAACTATAAACATAGGGTATCGCCATAATCGTATCGCCCCGCAGAATAAAGTGAATATATCATTTATAGCGCACGGTGAACGCTGTAAAAAAAATAGAATAAAAAAACAATAGTAGAATTGCTGTTTTTTAGTCACCACGCCACCTAAAAATTGAATAAAAACTGATCAAAAAACCGCATGCACCCCAAAAAAACTACAATGGATTCCTCAAGGGGTCTAGTTTCCAAATTGGGGTCACTTTTTGGGGTTTTCCACTGTTTTGGCACCACAAGACCTCTTCAAACCGGACATGGTGCCTAATAAAAAAGAGGCCTCAAAATCCACTAGGTGCTCCTTTGCTTCGGAGGCCGGTGCTTCAGTCCATTACCGCCCGAGGGCCACATGTGGGATATTTCTCAAAACTGCAGAATCTGGGCAATACGTATTAAGTTGCGTTTCTCTGATAAATCCTTTTGTGTTATAAAAAAAATGGTATAAAGAGGATTTTCTGACAAAAAAAAAATTTACATTTCACCTCTACTTTACTCTAAATTTCTGTGAAACACCTAAAGGGTTCATAAACTTTCTAAATGCTGTTGTGAATACTTTGAGGAGTCTAGTTTCTAAAATGGGGTGTTTGATAGGGGTTTCTAATATATGGGCCCCTCAAAGCAACTTCAGAACTGAACTGTAACCTAAAAAAATAAATGAATGAGGCAATACTTCGCTTCTTACATTATACTGATAATGAGCCGTGCCCACACCGGGATGAGCCCAGTTTTGACCGTTTGTATAAACGGAGACCCCTATTAGACCGTTTCAGTGCCCGGTTTTCCCAAGCATACATCCCCGAGAAGTGTATTTCTATTGATGAGTCCCTGGTACATTTTAAAGGGAGGGTTCAATTCCGCGAGTACCTGCCGGGTAAGAGGGCAAGGTATGGCGTGAAGATGTATAAGCTATGCGAGAGTGCATCAGGGTATACCTACAGGTTTTGGATATATGAAGGGAGGGACACCCCCAAACCAGACTGCATCCTGGACTACAATAGGTACATGGGAGGGATGGACTTGTCAGATCAAATCCTGAAGCCCTACAGCGCCATGCGGTGAGGTATAAGAAGCTGGCCGGGCACATCATACAGATGGCATTGTAAAATGCGTACGTGCTACATCGATGTGCAGGCCTGAGGGGAACTTTCCTGGAATTTCAAGAGGTGATTATCAAGAACCTAATCTTTAGGGACCAAGAAGGGGGGGCACCCAGTACTTCTGGAAGCGAGGCCGCACGCATCGTACCAGGGCAACACTTTCCAGGAGAAGTTCCCCAAACTGGCAAGAAGGGAAAAAGTCAAAAGAGGTGCAAAGTCTGCTATAAGAGGGCGATAAGGGATGACACAATATATCAATGTGACACGTGTCCCGAATAACCAGAGCTCTGTATGAAAGAGTGTTTTAAAATTTATCATACATCCCTTGGTTTATAATTTACCCCAATTTTACTTACCCTGATGCACTCCGCACAGCTTATCCCCCCTCGTCTTTCCCCTCTGAGCCCTGCTGCGTGCCCAGGCAGCTGATAACAGCCACATGTAGGGTATTGCCGTACCCAGGAGAACCAACATTACAGTTTATGGGGTGTAGGTCTCCGGTCAAAATGCTCACTACACCTCTAGATGAATGCCTTAAGGGTGTAGTTTTTAAAACGGGGTCACTTCTTGAGGGTTTCAACTGTACTGGTACCTCAGGTGCTTCTGCATACATGACTTCGCACTAGAAAATCCCCAGTAGGCCAAATGGTGGTCCATTCCTTCTGAGCCCTCCCACGGGCCCAAACGGCAGTTTTTCACCACAAATGGGGTATTGCGGCACTCAGAACAAATTGCGCAACAGAATGGGGTATTTTGTTTCTTGTGGAAATAAGAAATTTTCAGCCAAACCGACATATTATTTGAAAAAAATAATTTTGTTTTAATTCCCAGCCCAATTCAAATAAGTTCTGTGAAAAAACTATGGGGTCAAAATGGTCACAGCACCCATAAATGAATTCCTTGAGGGGTGTAGTTTCCAAAATGGGGTCATTTGTGGTGGGTTTCCATTGCTTTGATACCTCTGGGGCTCTGCAAATGCGACATGGCCCCCGAAAACCAATCCAGCAAAATCTGGACTCCAAAGAACAAATAGCGCTCCTTTCATTCTCAGCCCTCCCATGGGCCCAAATGGCAGTTTATCACCACAAATGGGGTATTGCCGCACTCAGGACAAATTGGGCAACAAAATGAGGTATTTTGTTCCCTGTGAAAATAAGAAATTTTGATCACAAGTGACATTTTATTTGAAAAAATGTCATTTTTTTCATTTCACAGCCCAATTCAAATACGTGCTGTGAAAAAACTGTGCGGTCTAAATGGTAACAACAAACATAAATGAATTCCTTGAGGGGTGTAGTTTCCAAAATGGGGTCACTATTGGGGGATTCCTACTGTTTTGGCACCTCAACACCTCTTCAAACCTGGCATGCTGCCCAAAATTTATTCTAATAAAAAAGAGGATTCAAAATGCACTAGGTGCTTCTTTGATTCTAGGGCTTGTGTTTTATTCCACGAGCACACTAGAGCCACATGTGGGACATTTCTAAAAACTGCAGAATCTGGACAATACATATTTAGTAGTATTTCTCTGGTAAAACCTTCTGTGTTACAGAAAAAAATTGAATAAAATTGAAATTCAGCAAGAAAAATGAAATTTGCAAATTTCACCTCCACCTTGCTTTAATTCCTGTGAAATGCCTGAAGGGTTAAAAAACTTTCTAAATGCTGTTTTGAATACTTTGAGGGGTCTAGTTTTTAAAATGGGGTGTTTTATCTGGGTTTCTAATACATAGGCCCCTCAAAGCCACTTCAGAACTCAAGAGGTACCTTAAAAAAAGGCTTTTGAAATTTTCTTAAAAATATGAGAAATTGCTGTTTATGTTCTAAGCCTTGTAACGTCCAAGAAAAATAAAAGCATTTTCTATAAACGATGCCAATCTAAAGTAGACATATGGGAAATGTGAACTAGTAACTATTTTGGGTGGTATAACCGTCTGTTTTACAAGCAGATGCATTTAAAATTCTGAAAAATGCTATTTTTTCAAAAATTTCTCAAAATTTTGCAATTTTTCACCAATAAACACTGAATATATCGACCAAATTTTACCACGAACGTGAAGCCCAATGTGTCACGAGAAAACAATCTCAGAATCGCTTGGGTAGGTTTAAGCATTCCAATGTTATTACCACATAAAGTGAAATATGTCAGATTTGAAAAATGGGCTTTGAGCCTTAAGGCCAAAACAAGGCTGCGTCCTTAAGGGGTTAAAATTTAAGTAGCTATTGGTGTCTACTTTTTTTAAATGATTGTGTGTACTAAAATTATCTCCTGATGAGATGATTGTCAGATCGTGGTAATCAATTTCTTTGTCTTGTATATTAAATGTGAAATTGATACCCCAAAGGTTCTCATTAAGTGAATCACAAAAATTAATAGCGCTTGTCATATTGCCATCACATAAAAAAAACAGGTCATCTATATATCTTTTGCATAGAAGAATGTGGTTCATGGCCCAAGGATGTTTCCATATAAATTGGTCCTCAAAAGTGCCCATGAAAATATTGGCGTAAATAGGTGCCACCCTAGTCCCCATTGCAGTACCCTTTACTTGATGGTACATATTCTGGTCAAAAGAAAAAACGTTGTTTTTGAGAATAGATTCCATGCTTTCACAATAAAATTTAATTTGTAATTGTAGAAGGTCGATATCTTTTTCAAGAATATTTCAGAGGTTTTTTAGACCCAATGAGTGCTCAATGTTGCTGTATAATTCACTTACATCTAAAGTGAAAGTAGATTATTTTTTGAAGATATTAAACAAAGGTCACTAATAAGTTGGGTCGAATCTTTGAAAAAACTAGGTAGTGTTACAACATATTTTTGGATAACTAGATCCAAATAATGGGACAGATTACAAGTGGGTGACTGTATCCCGGAGATGATGGGTCTTCCCGGAGGATTTTTGGAGTCTTAATGAATTTTTGGTAAGTGGTAGTAAAATGGTAATTTAATATTCTTAGGTGTGAGATAATTTCTTTCATTTTTATTTAAGATTTTGTCTATGTAAGCTTGATCTATCGATAATTTTAAACACTTATTAATGTCTTCAATGGGATAATGGTCCAGACTAATATATTAATTTGTATCTGACAGAATTTTCAGTGCTTCATTATAATAATCTACAGTGTTCTGAATCACTGTACCTCCACCCTCGTCAGCAGATCTTATAATGATTGATCTGCTATCTTTTAGATTTTTTAGGGCACGCTTTTCACTAATAGACAGATTATTTTTATGCGGAAAATTGTAGGACTGAAGATTTTCCAAATCTCTGCCTACTAGATGATGGAAAGTATTAATAAAATTGCCCTGATGGCCTAAAGGATAAAATTTGGATGGTGCTTTTAGGTTTGTATGTTTGAAGGTGGAAGATATTTCATTCTGTTGGTCAGTATTTGCATCCACATGGTTTTTTTCATCATCCGACTTATAGGATATTAGTTGGAAATGCCTTTGGAGTGTGAGTTTTCTAGTAAAACTATGTAAATCAATAAATAGATTAAAAACATTCGTTCCAGCAGTTGGACAGAAATAAAAACTTTTTCAAGAATGGAAATTTCAGATTTATTCAAAGTATAATCGGAAAGATTAAAAATGAATTTAGAGCTTATAAGGCAAAAAGGGGAGACCCTTGTTACTCTCTTTTTCTTTTTGCCTCCCCTGGTTCCTCTATAGTGTTTTTTCTTTTTTTCGGGCTAAAAAAATCGCTTATGATCGTTTGTTGAGAAATTGAGACAGGTAAAATCTCTAAAAAAGAAGAGGTGTGGGTAGGAGGAGGAGAAACAGTTCCTCCTAGAGTTGTATTGCATATTGCAGGTGTTAAAAAGGGAACCGACATGTTGGAACCAGTCTGTGTGTCATCTATAGTAGTCATCACTCTTGGAGATTGGGGTAAGTTCAAAGAGAATACTTCTCTATTATCAAGGTTGACATTAATCACAGTATAGGATAATAGATCATCAGAGGTGTTATGTACTGTTAAAATGGATAAATCCAGATTTTCATTTGGTGAGGAAATAGTTGCCTGATTGTTCGATGTTCTAGAGTTATGAATGGGGGTAGAATTAGTATCTGTTTTATTACATGCCTCAACGGTATTAGTTGATTGTTTGGTTATTTTATTCGTTCTGATATATTTACTGTTCAAAAAGAGTCTGTTGGACTTATATGCAGTTCTTAGGTCTTCATTTGTGTTTGATAATTGAGTTGGCATTCCACGCTGCTGAATATTTTTTAAAGTGTCGGTTCGTTTGACTTGAACCTGTGGTGTGGGTTTATTCCATGTCCAGAAGATACCCCTTATCTTCTGGATCTATACAGCAGAGTTTGCTTCAAAATCTCCGGATCGGGAACTGGGCTGCAACTACCTTACAAGTGTGACTTGGACACGTACTTTTGGATGTTATGCTTCTAGCATAACACTATCAGGTCAGCACAATTGACCAACTCTTTCCTCCCTTAATTCCTAAAGGTTCATGCATGATGTGCGCTTTGTTTTCTTCTCTTTTTTTATAGCGTGATCTGCTTTCACATAGACTCCCTGCTTTACACTCCTTCCAGGAAAAACTTGGTGCCTCACAGATTCACCACAGTGTAATATGGGTCATTGCTGCAGACCTCTATCGCTGTTAATGAACATGGAATAGATGTGTGTACGAGGCCCTAAAGGAGTTGTTGCACGAAAATAACCCCTGTCTAAATGCCTTATTAGAGCATACGGCTGTCACAGAAGCAGTGCCCTGCTTGACACCCCCCTTATAAAACAAATCAGGGAGCCACGAACAAACTGCGGCTCTCGCTCTGGCAGACTTAGGCCATCCATATTTTACAGACGTGGGCCACCATGAAAACTAAATGCAATACTACAAATGGCTGGCTTCCCCCAGCAAAATCTTTGCAGCTCCTATATTAAAGGAATTGTCTGTGATGAGACAACCCCTTTAACACGTTAGTAACCACCTTTTCACGGCGGCCACTAACGGCATACCTCCCAACCGTCCCGGATCCGGCGGGACAGTCCCGGTTTCTTACCGCTGTCCCGGGCGTTCTGCAAAATGTCCCGCTGGGCGCTGCAGCTGTATCAAAACAGCTGGTCACTGCTGACAGGCACCCTGCATGCCAGATGTGTGCAGCAGCGATCAGAAGAAGGCAGGAGTCTTGCGGCAGTGTTCTCACTGGGATCGATGCCGGCAAGGGAGTGGACAAGTCCAGTCACCTCACCGGTCAGGTGACAGGTCTGGTCCACTCCCGGGCCGGCATCAACACAAGTAAGAGCGCCGCCGCAAGACTCCTGCCTTCTTCTGATGGTGAGTGAAAGCAGAGCAGAGAGTGGCAGCAGTAGGGCCGGCTACCTCTTATAAGGGTGTTGTGTTGACAGGGAGCTATCTACAGGGGGCTATGTACAGGGGGGGCTGTGTGTGGAGCTATGTACAGTGTCGGCTGTGTGTGGAGCTATGTACAGGGGGGGCTGTGTGTGGAGCTATGTACAGTGGGGGCTGTGTGTGGAGCTATGTACAGGGGGGCTGTGTGTGGAGCTATCTACAGGGGGGCTGTATCTGGAGCTATCTACAGGGGGCTGTAATTGGAGCTATCTACAGGGGGGCTTTATCTGGAGCTATCTAGAGGGGGCTGTATCTGGAGCTATCTACAGGGGGGCTGTATCTGGAGCTATCTACAGGGGGGCTGTTTCTGGAGCTATCTACAGGGGGGCTGTTTCTGGAGCTAACTACAGGGGGCTGTGTCTGGCGCTATGTACAGGGGGGGCTGTGTCTGGCGCTATGTACAGGGGGAGCTGTATGTGGAGCGATCTACAGGGGGGCTGTGTGTGGAGCGATCTACAGGCGGCTGTGTGTGGAGCTATGTACAGGGGGCTGTGTGTGGAGCTATGTACAGGGGGGCTGTGTGTGGAGCTATGTACAGGGGGCTGTGTGTGGAGCTATGTACAGGGGGGCTGTGTGTGGAGCTATGTACAGGGGGGCTGTGTGTGGAGCAATCTACAGGGGGGCTCTGGTGGATGATTTTTCCATAGACCAGGAGCAGAGTTACACACAACTGGAAAAAAAAATACCCATCATGTAACTCTGCTACCTGTCAATTGAAAAGTCATCAACCACAGGGTCTCCCTCTTGACTTTCATTGTTCTCAGCCTTTTGGTTTGTCCTGCAGCTGCTGCCGCCGTGATGAGCAAGTTAGGAAAAGTAACACAAAGACAATATAACCGAATCCATAATATATTTGATATCCAGACAATCTAGAAAACCGCAGTGACAATGTGCGCGCGTTATTTGCAGAAGGATCTGGCTGTGATTTGAAGTGTTGATGCGGGATATTGGGCGTGGTTAGAGGGCGTGGCTTAAAATGTCTCTCTTTTCTGAATTCAAAAGTTGGGAGGTATGAGGGCTTTATTCTGATGCATATGCCTATTCACGGCGCTGCATCAGAATAAACAGCAGGGAGCCGTTAAATCTCTCTGCTCTCAGCTAAGGTAGCTGAGGGGCATCATTGCTCAAACGGGTGAGATCGATATCAGTATTGATCTCACCCGTTTAACCCCTCAGATGCCTTAGCTGAGAGCAGGGAGATTTAACGGCTCCCTGCTGTTTATATATTCCCCACCTACACCCGGCGATAAGATCGCCGAATGTCTGTGTCTTGTATGGCAGCCGGGGGCCTAATAAAGGCCCCCAGGTCTGCCTGTAGTAAATGTTTTAAAATAGACAGGCAGTAATACACTGCAATACAAAAGTATTGCAGTGTATTATAAAAGCGATCAGATGATCGCATATTAAAGTCCCCTAGTGGGACTAGTAAAAAAAAAAAGTTTAATAAAGTTAATTAAAAAAAAGTGAAAAAAAATAAGAAAAACCCACTTTTTCCCCTTATAAAATGCTTTACTATAAAAAAACTACCAAAATAAAGTAAAAAAGTTACACACATTTGGTATCACCACATCTGTAACGACCCCAACTATAAAACATTATTTAATCCGCACGGTGAACGCCATCAAAACAATGGAAAAATTGCTGTTTTCTTTGAATCCTGCTTTATAAAAATGTGATAAAAAGTAATCAAAAAGTTGCATCTACTCCAAAACGGTACCGATAAAAACTAAAGCCCTCCTGCAGCTGCATCGGCGGAACAATAAAAAAGTTATGGCTCTTAAAATATGCAAACACAAAAATAAATAATTTTGAAAAAAAAAGTGTTTTTACTGTGTAAAAGTAGTAAAACATACAAAATCTATACAAATGTGGTATTGTTGCAATCGTAACAACCCGCTGATTAACCCTTTCAGGGTTTTTCAAATCTGACATATTTCACTTTATGTGGTAATAACTCCGGAATGCTTTTACCTATCAAAGTGATTCTGAGATTGTTTTCTCGTGAGACATTGGACTTTATGATAGTGGAAAAATTTGGTCGGTAAATTCAATATTTATCAGTGAAAAACACCAAAATTTTGTGAAAAATTGCAAAAATTTGCATCTTTCTAAATGTAAATGTATCTGCTTGTAAGACAGGCAGTTACACCCCACAAAATTGTTGCTAATTCACATCACCCATATGTCTACCTTAGATTGGCATTGTTTTTTGAACGTCCTTTTATTTTTCTATGACATCACAAGGCTTAGAACTTTAGCAGCAATTTCTCACATTTTCATGAAAATTTCAAAAGGCTATTTTTACAGGGGCCAGTTCAGTTGTGAAGCGGCTTTTAGGGCCTTATATATTAGAAACCGCCAAAAAGTCACCCCATTTTAAAATCTTCACCCCTCAAAGTATTCAAAACAGCATTTAGAAAGTTTCTTAACCCTTTAAATGTTTCACAGAAATTAAATCAACGTAAAGGTGAAATTTTCAAATTTCATTTTTTTTTGTTGCAGAAATTCATTTTTAATCTATTTTTTTTGGAACACAGAAGGTTTTACCAGAGAAACACAACTCAATATCTATTGCCCAGATTCTGCAGTTTTTAGAAATATCCCACATGTGGCCCTAGTGCGGTAATGGACTGAAGCACCGGCATCAGAAGCAAAGGAGCACCCAGTGGATTTTGGGTCTCCTTTTTATTAGAAAATATTTTAGGCACCATGTCAGGTTTGAAGGGCTCTTTCGGTGCCAAAACAGTGGAAATCCCCCAAAAGTGACCCCATTTGGGAAACTACACCCCTTGAGGAAATTATCTAGGGGTATAGTGAGCATTTTGACCCCGCAGTTTTTTTGCAGAAATTATTGAAAATGGGCCATGAAAATGAAAATCTACATTTTTTCAAAGAAAATGTAAGTTTAGCTAATTTTTTCTAATTTCCACAAGGACTAAATGAGAAAAAGCACCGCAACATTTGTAAAGCAATTTCTCCCGAGTAAAACAATATTCCACATGTGGTAATAAACGGCTGTATGGACACACGGCAGGGCTTAAAAGGAAAAGAGCGCCATTTGGCTTTTGGAGATCAAATTTAGCAGGAATGGTTTGCGGAGGCCATGTCGCATTTGCAAAGCCACTGAGGGACCAAAACAGTGAAAACGCCAAAAAAGTGACTCCATTGAGAAAACTACACCCCTTGAGGAATCCATCTAGGGGTGTAGTGAGCATTTTGACCCTGCAAGTTTTTTGCAGAAATTATTGAAAATGGGCCATGAAAATGAAAATCGACATTCTTTCAAAGAAAATGTAAGTTTAGCTAATTTTTTCTAATTTCCACAAGGACTAAATGAGAAAAAGCACCGCAACATTTGTAAAGCAATTTCTCCCGAGTAAAACAATATTCCACATGTGGTAATAAATGGCTGTTTGGACACACGGCAGGGCTTAAAAGGAAAAGAGCGCCATTTGGCTTTTGGAGCTCAAATTTAGCAGGAATGGTTTGCGGAGGCCATGTCGCATTTGCAAAGCCACTGAGGGACCAAAACAGTGAAAACGCCAAAAAAGTTACTCCATTGAGAAAACTACACCCCTTGAGGAATCCATCTAGGGGTGTAGTGAGCATTTTGACCCCACAGGTGTTTGATAGATTTTATTCGAATTGGGCAGTGAAAATAAAAAAAATCCTTTTTCTTCAATAAGACGTAGCTTTAGCTCAAAATTGTTAATTTTCTCATAAATAAAGGAAAAAAAGAACCCCAACATTTGTAAAGCAACTTCTCTGGAGTACGGCAATACCCCACACGTGGTCATAAACTGCTGTTTAGACACACGGCAGGGCTCAGAAGGGAAGGAGCACCATTTGCTTTTGGTGTACAGATTTTGCTGCATTTGGTTTCTGGTCGCTATGTTGCATTTGCAAAGTCCCATTGGAACCAAAACAGTGGATCCCCCCCCAGAAGGGACCCCATTTTGGAAACAACACACTCCAGGTATTCACCTAGGGGTGTAGTGAGCATGTTAACTCCACAGGTGTTTTGCAGAAATTCGTATGCACACGATGTGGGAGAGTGAAAATGGGAATTTTTCCTTAGATACGCCAATATGTGGTGCCCGGCTTGTGCCACCATAACAAGACAGCTCTCAATTATTATGCGGTGTTTCCCTGTTTTAGAATCACCCTACGTGTGGCCCTAATCTTTTGCCTGGACATTCGACAGGGCTCAGGAGTGAAAGAGTACCATGTAAAATTGAGGCCTAATTTGGCGACATATAAAAGTATTGGTTCACTGGCGGTAGCTATAAGAAACTGCACATTTCCTCTGCAGCAACTAATATAGTATTACAGGACAACCATTCAAATAAATAGCCAACCATGTATAACACAAGACCATGCCAAGTCCTTCAGACCAGGAGCTGCTCCTCTCCATTACGTGAAATTGGAACTACCCCTTCTACTTATGTTTTGGGCAAGTCATAAATCAAATTTTGCTTCACTAAAGTTATTGAACTTTCTTAAAGCCACTATATTTTTCAATTCAATAACATTTTAAGATTTTTGTGAACGTAAACATTCACAATACGTCAGCATATGGGCTCATGCTCGTCCCAAAGCTGTGTGTACTGACCTTGTACCGTGGCTTATGTGATGTGTCATATGGTCACTCCATGAGGCAGCGAATACTCACCTACAAGCACTTCCTCTAGTCTATGGGAGAAGTCCTCCATAATACCTGTGATGGAGCATGCCATGATTTTTTTGCTTACAGATTCATACTAAATCCATGAAAAAACAACAACCCTGTGCTCCTCCATGTAAAAGCTATCAGCATGGAGTTCAGGACAGGAGAGAAATTTATACCAAAACTGCATAGACGTTTGCCTACACTGGTACAATGAAACAAACTGAAGCCTCTGGATGTAAACAACAATGTATCCATTCCCTGAGGCCTCATGCACACGACCATAATTTTTATCCGCAATTAAGGTTCGTAGTTGTGGATAAAATACTGACGTGTGTCCGGGCCTCTAGAAATTACCCACTAAAATAGGACATATCCTACTTTTTGCATTTACGGACCACGCTCCTATACTTATCACTGTGAGCATGTCCCACAAATGTGGGTGACATTCCGCGGCCCTTCCGTGCAGCATTTACTGATCGTAATTACTGCACGTTCGTGTGCACGAGGCCTGACAGTGAGAAGAACTTTAACCCCTTCTCCCACTGCGCATTACATTGACGGCATTAGTTGGAGTTAGTTCCTGCACAGCGACGTAAATGTACTGCTCGCGGATGGCATGGACTCAGGAGATGAGGCTATGTCTTCAGCAGCAGGTGTCAATTGTAACATTCAGCTGGCACCCTGCTGCAATGGCTGGGATCAGAGCTAACTCTGATCGCTGTTATTTTACCTCTTAGTTGCTGTTATCAATAGTATCTGTGGCATCTATGGGATTTAACAGACGGAGGGGGCTCCATCGGTCGACACCGATGTCACCACGACACATTTGCGGAATGTCCATGGATTGCCACAGAAAGTTATGAGGTCTGCCATGGATGTGATCCTATTAGGCATTATATATATTATATACTGTAAATAGTATAACAATGACAGGTATAATACACTGCAATACAGAAGTACAGTATAATATATTGAAATACAAAATTCATAAAAGTTATACAATACATTATATATACACCAAATTGGTGCCATTGAAAAACACAACTCGTCTAGCAAAAAAACAAGCCCTCATATGGCTTTCGGAATAGCCCAAAATTGCTGTGTCCTTAAGGGGTTAAAATAATGAGGAATTAACACAAACCAGGGGAAGGTATAAACGGTTTTCGGCTGATTTTCTGGTGTTGAAAAGTCAAAAATTATGGCACAATGCAGTATTTTGAGTTTGTCGCTTTTTAAGAAAAGTGGGTGGAGCTTAGCGGAAGGGGTCGGGCCATCCACAACCAATCAAATTTACTGTAAATTTACAGAAATTATAGCAGAAATCTAGATTTCCCTGTATTCCATATGTCTACTTTATATTTGCATCGTTTTTTGAACATCCTTTTATTTTTCTAGGACGTTACAAGGCTTAGAACTTTAGCAGCAATTTCTCACATTTTCAAGAAAATTTCAAAAGGCTATTTTTACAGGTTCCAGTTCAGTTCTGAAGCGGCTTTGAGTGCCTTATGTACTAGATAGACCCCATAAATCACCCCATATTACAAACTGCACCCCTTAAAGTATTCAAAACAGCATTCAGAAAGTTTCTTAACCCTTTAGGCGCTTCACAGGAATTAAAGCAAAGTAGAGGGGAAAGTGACAAATGTTATATTTTTTGGTGAAATTCATTTGTAATAAAAAAAATTCTGTAACACAGAAGGTTTTGTCCCCACAAGCAAAGGAGCACCTAGTGGATTTTGGGGCCTCCTTTTTTTAGATTATATTTTAGGCACCATGTCAGGATTGAAGAGGTCTTGCAGTGCCAAAACAGTGGAAATCCCCCAAAAGTGACACGGTTTTGGAAACTACACACCTCAAAGAATTTATCTAGGGGCACAGTTAGCACAGGTCTTTTGCTATATTTATTGGAGTTTGCCTGTGAAAGTGAAAATCTACTTTTTTTCTGAAAAAATATAAAAAATAATAATATTTGCAAGGAATAAAGAATAAAAAGCACCCCAAAACTTGTAAAGCTACTCCTCCCGATTACAGCAATACCCCATATGTGGTACTAAACTGCTGTTTGGACCCACGGCAGAGCTCAGAAGGGAAGGAGCGCCATTTGGATTTTGAAGCGCAGATTTTGCTGGATTGGTTTTCAGCGCCATGTCGAGTTTGCAACGCCCTGGATGAACCAAAACAGTTGAAATCCCCCAAAAGTTACCCCATTTTGAAAACTACACCCCTCAAGGAATTTTTCTAAGGCTATAGTTAGCATTTTGACCCCACAGTTTTTTTTGTGAACTTAATGGAATTAGGTCGTGAAAATGAAAATCTACTTTTTTTAGAAAAAACATAGAAATGTTTATTTTTTACAATGAATAAAGGAGAAAATGCACCCCAAAATTTGTAAAGCATCTTCTCCAGATTGTCAATACCCCATATGTAGTAATAAACTGCTGTTTGGACCCACGGCAGGACTCAGAAGGGAAGGAACAATATTTGGCTTTTTTAGCTCAGATTTAGCTGGAATGGTTTTCAGGTGTCATGTCGCATTTGCAAAGCCCCTGAGGTACCAAAACAGTGGAAACCTCCCAAAAGTCCCTTTAGGGGACTGGAACGAGCGATCAGGGGAGAGGGGGGGAGGGGGGAGAGGGGGAGAGGGAGGGGGGAGAGGGGGAGAGGGGGGAGGGGGGAGAGGGGGGGAGGGGGGAGAGGGGGGAGAGGGGGGGGGAGGGGGGAGAGGGGGGAGAGGGGGAGAGGGAGGGGGGAGAGGGGGGAGAGGGGGAGAGGGGGGAGAGGGGGAGAGGGAGGGGGGAGAGGGGGGAGAGGGGGGAGAGGGGGAGAGGGAGGGGGGAGAGGGGGGAGAGGGGGAGAGGGAGGGGGGAGAGGGGGGAGAGGGGGAGAGGGAGGGGGGAGAGGGAGGGGGGAGAGGGGGAGAGGGAGGGGGGAGAGGGGGAGAGGGAGGGGGGAGAGGGGGAGAGGGAGGGGGGAGAGGGGGAGAGGGAGGGGGGAGAGGGGGAGAGGGAGAGGGGGAGAGGGAGGGGGGAGAGGGGGAGAGGGAGGGGGGAGAGGGGGAGAGGGAGGGGGGAGAGGGGAGGGGGGAGAGGGGGAGAGGGAGGGGGGAGAGGGGGGGAGGGAGGGGGGAGAGGGAGGGGGGGAGGGAGGGGGGAGAGGGAGGGGGAGAGGGAGGGGGGGAGGGAGGGGGGAGAGGGAGGGGGGAGAGGGAGGGGGGGAGGGAGGGGGGAGAGGGAGGGGGGGAGGGAGGGGGGAGAGGGAGGGGGGAGAGGGGGGAGGGGGGAGAGGGGGGGGAGGGGGGGAGGGGGGAGAAGGGGGGGAGGGGGGAGAGGGGGGGGAGGGGGGGAGGGGGGAGAAGGGGGGGAGGGGGGAGAGGGGGGGGAGGGGAGAGGGGGGGAGGGGGGAGAGGGGGGAGAGGGGAGAGGGGGGGAGGGGGGAGAGGGGGGGAGGGGGGAGAGGGGGGAGAGGGGGGAGAGGGGGAGAGGGAGGGGGGAGAGGGGGGAGAGGGGGAGAGGGGGGAGAGGGGGGAGAGGGGGAGAGGGAGGGGGGAGAGGGGGGAGAGGGGGAGAGGGAGGGGGGAGAGGGAGGGGGGAGAGGGGGGAGAGGGGGAGAGGGAGGGGGGAGAGGGGGAGAGGGAGGGGGGAGAGGGGGAGAGGGAGGGGGGAGAGGGGGAGAGGGAGGGGGGAGAGGGGGAGAGGGAGGGGGGAGAGGGGAGGGGGGAGAGGGGGAGAGGGAGGGGGGAGAGGGAGGGGGGAGAGGGGGAGAGGGGGAGAGGGGGAGAGGGAGGGGGGAGAGGGGGAGAGGGGGAGAGGGAGGGGGAGAGGGAGGGGGGAGAGGGAGGGGGGAGAGGGAGGGGAGAGGGGGAGAGGGGAGAGGGAGGGGGAGGGGGAGAGGGAGGGGGAGGGGGGAGAGGGGAGAGGGAGGGGGAGGGGGAGAGGGGAGAGGGAGGGGGAGGGGGGAGAGGGGAGAGGGAGGGGGAGGGGGGAGAGGGGAGAGGGAGGGGGAGGGGGGAGAGGGGAGAGGGAGAGGGAGGGGGGAGAGGGGAGAGGGAGAGGGAGGGGGGAGAGGGGAGAGGGAGAGGGAGGGGGGAGAGGGAGGGGGGAGAGGGGAGAGGGGGAGAGGGAGGGGGGGAGAGGGAGATGGGGAAAGGGCACAGGGATAAGAAGTTTAGGAAAAAACCAAGTGCTGCTGCTGCTAAAAAAAAATCAGCAGCAGCACAGATGATGATGATGACAGTTCACTCTTCTGCAGGAAGCAGTCGGATGAAGACGTCACAGCAGAATCGCAGCACAGAAGGCCTCAGATTCGGTAAGTATGGCTTCACAGACGGTCACAACAGCTCTGCTCACCGTTCCTAACCGGAATGAGGTGGGCTGGGCTGGTGGAGGGTGTTTCAAACACCCGCCATGGCTGCAATTGGTCGGTCGGAGCAGACCGACCAACCGTAGCAATCGGGGGGCTGGCATCACCGCCATTTTTTGCATGGATGGTAGTGATTGGTGCTGTCCTAGACAGCACCAATCACCACCATATCACTGTGCCCTGTGGTACAGTAATTGGTTAAATACGCAAACGGCCTCAATTGGCCGGACTGAATTGACCGGCCAATGTCGCTGATCGCCGATGTGGGGGGGAGGCGACACCCCCCTGGGCATTGTGTACAGATGGCCTGCTGTTATGAACAGCAGCCATCTTTACTTTAAAACTTTCTAATTTTTTTCTGTTACTGTTCTCCCGTTTGTCGTAAGTATACAACATTTTGCGGGAAGCACTGACTTTCCATGTCGTATACTTACGACAAATGTCGGGAAGGGGTTAAAGAAGGGCTTTGTTTAAATGATTTAATCAGCCATCTTATCTGCAGTCTCCATTCTCTAGTGAGATAAGAAGTAGAGACACTTTAACTTGTGCATCTGAAGTGTGTCTCCACGATATATGTAACAAGGGAGAGGCCACCTGGGAGACCTTGAAGGGTGAAGAATCATTATAATGCATTAAAATATTGTTATTGGCTGAATCAGAGTCATTATCATATTGTATATGATTGGCTGAAATCAAAGCCTACACCTTTTCTGTCATCATACTTATATACTTATATACTTGTGTGGATCAATAAAGATCAGAGGCTCCAAAAGCCTTCACCTGGGGGGGCGGAGCTAACCTTGCTGTGAGATGGTCGCTTGATCCCGGCGCTCCTCACAGAGATGCAGATTTCTACGGCTGGAGGGCTGATTTTCTTCACGACGATGGTCCGCACGAGCCATGACAAGTCGAGTGATTCCAGGGGGACACCGAGGGCCGGTAAAGTCGGAGATGGAGAAGTTTCTCCACAAGAAGCATGTCTCTCCGGCCGGGAAAGGCAAGATGGCGCCTGAGAAGTCTAAACCGCCGGGAGAGTGTCAGGGAGACGACTCAGACGATGAAAGCTCCTGCATGCACTCTGATGCCGGAGGTGGGTCTGCTCCTTTACCTATTACGAGAGCGTTTCTGAAGAAAGCCCTGGCTAGCGCGATGTCCCCAGTCTTAAAGGAGTTGTCCTCCATTAAAGCAGACATCCAACACGTGGGACAGAGAGTAGCAATACTGGAGGACACCCAATCCGCAATTATCCAGCAGGCGGATGCATTACAAAGTGCTGTGTCCTCGCAATTTTCACATTTGAATCACACTTACCTGCAACTTGAGGATCAGGAGAACCGCAGCAGGCGGAAGAATATCAGGCTGAGGGGCATCCCGGAGACTGTCTCCGCGGAGGAGATTTTTGCCCACGGTTAAGATCATTTTCACTAGCATTTTGGGCCAGGAGAAGGCGGCACAGGTTATTATTGAGCGAGCCCATCGCGCGCTACGACCCAAGCCAGCCTGGGATGAACCCCCTAGAGATGTTATATGTGGCCTGCTTAATTATCTGGATACGGCAGCCATTCTTTCGGCCGCGCGAGTGATCCCTGAGCTATCGTTTGATGACAACAAGATCCTGGTCTTTCAAGATCTGGCGGCCAGTACCTTGGCCAAGCGACGACTGATGAAGCCCTTGAGTGAAGCCTTGAGATTGCGGAAAATACCCATACGCTGGTTGTTCCCGTTTGGCCTGGCTATTCTGAAGGAGGGTCGGCAGATCACCATCAGGACACCGGAGGACCTATCTAAAGCCTGGTCAAAGCTCGGTATGGAAAAGATTGACCTACCGGACTGGATGCCGATACAGCGTGATGATCTTCCGCAAGGGGTCCTCGATCCCCATACTTGGCATAAACCCCAGAAGTTTAAAGCTCCACGCAGCAACAACAGGAGAGGACTGGACCATCCTCCGGATGCTCCCTGAGTTCTTCTAGGTGCCTCATTGATTGGGAATAATCCAGTGTTTCTCCCCCATTATTTGCTGGTGATGGCGCTTTGATTGTTGTTTTGCCATTGTCGTTTTTGCACAACAAATTGGGGTCAACCATGTGGCACCCAAGGTGCTTGGAGTCAGTTGCTGTGGGCCGCCCATTGCGATCCAGGGCCACTGCTCCGTCTACTGTATGATATTATATCCACCCTCCTCAAAATGCTTAAGATTTGATGCTTTTATAGTAATCTGTGTTCTCTATATGTGTTTAATGAGGTTGGTATCCTCGTTTCACCCCCCCCCCGTAATTCTAAATTTAGGCTGCCACATTTTAGGGTGTGGGGCGCTCTCTGTGGGATAAGAGGCGCCCTCCTAATACCACATCTTCTATGGAATGTCACTGCCTTCTATTACCTTTACCTCTATTTAATATTTCATTTGTATATAGTTATGAATATGTTTTGCACATGTCCGGTACTCTCGCCCGTATACTATTCTGAAGCTGACAGCTTTTCTACTGGGTCATGGCCCCGATTACTTTTCTGACACTAAATGTGAATGGGTTCAGTACGCCGCAAAAGAGGTCTCAGGTTTTCACAGTGCTTAGACAGGAGACGCCGGGAGTTCTGATGTTGCAGGAGACTCATTTTCGCCACAAGCGTGTGCCCCGCTTGCCAGAGTCAACCTATAGTCAATGGTTTCATAGCACCCATACCTCTGCCTCCAGGGGTGTATCTGTTGGTATACATAAAGACTTCCCGTTTAAAGTGGAAACCTCAAAAGTTGACCCAGAAGGTCGTTATGTCTTTCTAAAAGGTTCACTCTGTAACACAAAAATGACCATAGCTAGTTTGTACGCCCCAAATGATAAAAAAAATCCCTTGGTTGTTGAGGGCTTTGCGAATACTTAAGGGTTTTGGGGAGGGGATGATGGTTGTGGGGGGGGGGATCTGAATGTGGTGTTGGAATCAGACCTTGACTCTACATCGGCCGCCCGTGTGTCCACTCATCGAGCTATGCACAAACTCAAATTGATGCTGTATAACTGCCAGCTGACTGATGTATGGCGGTTATCTCACCCGCAGGGTAGAGATTATACTTTTTACTCCCATAGACATAAGGTATACCGTAGACTAGATAACGTTTTTCTGTCTACGTCACACCTTTCGAATTTGCAGTCGGCTTCTATTGGGCACATTACTGTCTCAGATCACGCCCCGGTCTTGGCTAAGATTCACGTACAGGATATACCCAATAGATCGTGGTCTTGGCGGCTAAATGATACAGTACTTTCTGATGAGGCTCACACGGTGGCTTTGGATGTGAAGTTGGAAGAATACTTCCGTCTCAATAGAAACACGGAGGTCTCAATGCCAGTGGTGTGGGAAGCTCATAAGGCTTTTATTAGGGGGGAATTTATTGCACTGTGCTCTCGTCTGAAGAGAGACAGGACTAAGAAATTGCATTCTTTGCTGGCACAGATCTCTGCCCTTGAACAATTGCACAAACAGGATGCGATAGACTCCCTTCGCACAGATCTAGACTCCCTTCGACATCAACTAAAAGACATGCTAAATATTCAGGCGGCTAAGACCTTTCAGAGACTTAAATGCCGGATATATCTGCACGGGGATAGGGGTTCAAAATTGATGTCTAAAATGCTTAAGACACAGACAGAGAAATCCTTTGTGTCCACTGTTAGGACTGCCTCGGGTCAGCGGGTCTCTACCACCCCACAGGTCGCTGAAGCTTTTAGGCAGTTTTACTCTAGCCTATACGATCTGGATTCTCAGGGGTTATCGGATACATTAGTCTCAGTACACACCGATCGAGACACTGCGGTACAGACATTCCTAGATAAACTGGACTTCCCTCAATTGTCAGACAGCGACGGCGCATCTCTATTAGCTCCCTTTACGCTAGAAGAATTACAGACCGCTCTTACTAGCATCCCATCAGGGAAATGTCCGGGGCCTGATGGCCTGCCCATTACGTATTACAAAAAGTTCCGTAATATACTTCTCCCACAATTTCTTGAAGTGTGTAATTCCCTCCTAACCGGTTCTTCCCTTCCGCCGCAGGCTCTGGAAGCCTTTATCACTCTTATTCCTAAAGAAGGAAAGAGTCCTGACGACTGTGCAAGTTATAGACCGATTTCCCTGTTAAACACTGATGTAAAGTGGTGGGCCAAACTATTGGCTAGCAGGATAGCTAAACTCCTACCGAAATTGATAGCGGAGGAGCAGGTAGGTTTCGTCCCGCGGCGGGAGGGGAAGAATAACATCTCTAGAGTTATAAATGCGATACACTTTGCAAGGGGAAGGGGATTACCTCTTGTCCTGCTGGGAACTGATGCCGAAAAGGCCTTTGATAGGGTCGACTGGAGGTTTATTCGAAGCGCATTAGAAAAATTTACGTTTCCACTGCCTTTTATAAGAGCTATATTCTCCTTATACGCAAAACCCTCAGCCTTTGCCGATGACCTCCTCCTTTTTATTACCAACCCGCTGTCGGCCCTACCATACATACTGACACTATTCGATGAATTTGGTTTTATCTCCAATTTTAAAATAAATCTTAACAAGTCGGAAGCGCTAAACATTAATGTTTCCCCTCAGATCGTTTCACAATTGCAATGCTGTACCCCTTTCAAGTGGCCTTCTAGGGCTATTAAATTCCTTGGGGTTATGATACCCGCTGACCTGAGGGAGCTTTTTAGTCTTAATTATAAAACTCTCTTTACCAAAATTCGGGCGCAAGTGTTATCCATTAGTTTGCCATTTCTGTCGTGGGTTGGCAGGAAGAACTTACTGGGCAGTTACATACTTTCGCAGATCATATATCTACTGTGTGCCTTGCCAATAGCTGTTCCAAAGAGCTATTTTCGGAACTTCAGGACCCTGTTCATTTCCTTTTTATGGAATTTCAAGAGGCCTAGACTAGCATATTCTTATCTGATAAAAAAAAAAGGAACAAGGAGGCATTTCATTGCCCGACTTGGAAACGTACTTCATAGCTAACCACCTAGCTCGTTGGACACAATTAGCGGATGGGGGCAACACCTCCTTATCTGTGGTCATGGAAAGAACTCTTTTGGGGCCTGACATGCTTAGTTTACTATGGGTACGGACTGCCCTGAACTCTAAAAGGGGAGACCTGAGCCCCATTACCAGGGGAACGATTGGAGTGTGTCACAAGGCAGAAGCCCTAAATATGTCGGGGAACCTCCTTTCTCCTCTTGCTCCCTTGTGCGTCTTGCCCTCCTTTTTAGGTAGACCACCTGATAGAACGGCAAACTTTTGGCGGCGCTTACACAAGTTACGAATATCAGAGCTGAGGAGACTGGAGGGGCCGCCTGATCTGTCCTCTGTTTTTAGGGAGCGGGGATGCGGTCAGCCAAATGCACTGCAACTGGCAGATTACACAGCTACTATTACTACATTTAAAGCCCAGTCATCACCTCTATTAGTTGATCCGACTTGGTTAGAAAATTACATACTATTGCCGGCAACCCCGGCTAAAATCTTGTCTAAATTATATAAGGGTATTTTATTGGGGATGTCTCCCCAAACGCCTCATTTTGTGAGAACATGGGAGAAGGAATTGGGATTGTCTTTATCACAATCGGACGTAGAGTTTATATTGAAATCAGCCCAAGGTTTTTCTAAATGTGTGCGCTTTCAGGAAAACTCCTTCAAACTTGTTACGCGTTGGTATCGAACTCCAAAATTCCTTTCCTCCATTGGCTTGGTGTCCGATAGTTCCTGTTGGAGGTGTCATGAGGGATCAGGTTCCTATCTCCACATCTGGTGGTCCTGCCCCAAATTGGCAAGCTTTTGGAGGGGAGTTGAAAATTTAATTAACTCTATTTGTTCTACGGATATTAAGCTGACTGCGGCATTGATATTGCTTTGGCTGCCTCAACCTGATTTCTCCCCATCTGCACACAGTCTCCCGACTCATATGATCTCCGCAGCTAAATTGCTGGTCCCCACCCTTTGGGTACAATCTAATCCGCCGATGGTAGATTTATGGTTAGACAGGGTACATCAGATTTGTAGATTGGAGGAATTGGCAGCCTGGATAAACCACTCGAGAGATAAATACTTAAAACTATGACGTCCCTGGCAGGCCAGAGGTATGGGGGGGGTGCATGCTCCAACGTGATCTAGTTGCTCGCTCGACCCTTCTCCTAGATAAATTGTACCCATATGACCTAACCGTTTGTATACTGAGTCTGTTAAATCTAGGGGGGTGGCAAATTTAGTATCTTCGGAGTGTAAATCCCTCCTATAACATATTTCTGAGCCCACACATCTTGCTACTCTTTCAGGGGCATTTAAAGTAATGTTTACACCTGTTATATGCTGTACTATTGTTTATATGACGTGATGCCGGACGTTGTAATTTCATTGTTATTCCTGTGTTATGTTTCTCTGTTTCTGTCGACCCTTGTGCTCTGTTGCATGTCGAGTCAGATGATCTTGGGTTTTGCCTGATTTGTGAGGATGTTTTATCCTATGCATTGCCTGTAAGGCAACACCTATAGAAGTTTAAACCCATATCCATCATATGTAATTGCATTTTGTCACAATGCTGTTCTACCTGACTATTGACATGTAGTAAGAGATATGTTTATTTGTATGTATTGTTACTGTACTTAATAAAAAGAGATTTAGCAAAAAAAAAATAAAGATCAGAGGAGTATTTTGAGCATACCAGCAGTGTCTGTGTGTTAATTCTCCTCCGATATATATATATATATATATATATATATATATATATATATATATCCAAGAACCACTGAGATTATTTGGACCTGAACAGGTCTAAAAGTCTAATATACTTTTGGCCGAACCTGCGTCGACAGCTTGGTGCCCGAAAACTGGGAGGTTAATTGTCTGGTAGCTGTCGCTGGGAGGTGGTCATTGGTACATCAGTGAAACATCAAGACTGGTGAGTAAGGAGCTTATTCTTACAAATGACTCACTCATATATATTTGACGCCTCGTATTAGCTATTATTGACGATTCAACCTCCTGGACGCAGTCACCTGTTCAGAGGTATGTTGGTAATTTTTAAAAGTTTTGTGTGATGAATGATTGCAGATATAACATAAGTGAGTTGATGGTATAAATGTTGTAAGAGGATGGTGCCGGCAATGCAAGTGTTCTGTGCTAGCCAGAAGTCAGGGTGCACCGAAGTATGAGATTGTTTCAGTGTATGAGGACTGTCAGATGCCTACACTGCGTTTCTATTGTACTTAGCGCAGGCTTGATATGAGTTTTAACCTACACATAAGGGCTTTTGATGTTGTGAAAGGATTACAGCTGAGCCAGTTGGAAAAAATTGTACAGATAAAGAGACCTAATTTCAGAGGTCCACTTGTGTGTCATTTAAGTGTGGTCCCTTATACTTGGTGGGAAGGTGAAGAAGATGAAGGCTTGTAGAATAACTCTGCAATGGATTGGTGGTTGCTAGATTTGTGTTGTATTGTTATAGGCGTGTTGTTGGTGATTTTATTTGTTGGGCTGATGTGTAAAATTGTTAAGGATCAAAGAGAATGTCAGCCGGTTGCCCGTTTGTTCTGAGACTGCTGAGTGTCGGGGATACCCGACAAAACGTACAGTACATGTCCGTAGGCAACACAATCTGCAAGTAGGTGGCAGAATGTGTCCGTAGGTGACAGGTTGGATAATTGTAGGTAATATCCTGTGGTACGGCAAGGACTTCTGCGGTTAAGTCCTGATCATGGGAAACTCAGGGACCAGAGCAACAGGGGCAACCCTGTGGCATACAGCCAAGGAAATTGTGACAAATAAGGCAGGGAAAGACGCTATAACAAACTGTGGAAAATGTTTAAAAAGGCAGGCATGTTGAAGGATGTTGTTTGGATGTGCAAAAGTGGTAAGATTTCACAAAAATGAATCAAGGTTGGTTGAGCAACCATGAATTAAAGAGGCTCTGTCACCAGATTTTGCAACCCCTATCTGCTATTGCAGCAGATAGGCGCTGCAATGTAGATTACAGTAACGTTTTTATTTTAAAAAAACGAGCATTTTTGGCCAAGTTATGACCATTTTTGTAGTTATGCAAATGAGGCTTGCAAAAGTCCAAGTGGGTGTGTTTAAAAGTAAAAGTCCAAGTGGGTGTGTATTATGTGCGTACATCGGGGCGTTTTTAATACTTTCACTAGCTGGGCGCTCTGATGAGAAGTAACATCCTCTTCTCTTCAGAACGCCCAGCTTGTGACAGTGCAGATCTGTGACGTCACTCACAGGTCCTGCATCGTGACGGCCACATCGGCACCAGAGGCTACAGCTGATTCTGCAGCAGCATCAGCGTTTGCAGGTAAGTCGATCTTACCTGCAAACGCTGATGCTGCTGCAGAATCAACTGTAGCCTCTGCTGCCGATGTGGCCGTCACGATGCAGGACCTGTGAGTGACGTCACAGATCTTCACTGTCACAAGCTGGGCGTTCTGAAGAGAAGAGGATGTTACTTCTCTTCACAGCGCCCAGCTAGTAAAAGTATTAAAAACGCCCCGATGTACGCACCTAATACACGCCCACTTGGACTTTTACTTTTAAACACACCCACTTGGACTTTTGCAAGCCTCATTTGCATAATTACAAAAATGGTCATAACTTGGCCAAAAATGCTCGTTTTTTAAAAATAAAAACGTTACTGTAATCTACATTGCAGCGCCTATCTGCTGCAATAGCAGATAGGGGTTGCAAAATCTGGTGACAGAGCCTCTTTAACTGACAAAGCAGACACATGGCATAAGGTGGCAGAGGAGGTAATTACTGGGGGATGTAAAGAAGTTGAACAGAATGGACATTATATGTATCAATATTTTAATGACGGAACAGAGGGTGAATGTAAGTTGAGTGGGGAAATTGCTGGCGCGCCCCCTCCTTATCAGACACCAGGTGCTCCCAAGGAAGCTGGGGGGCCAGTGAGCTGGACCTGTCCTCATTGTGGACAGCAAAACCTGTCCGCAGTTGAATATTGCAGCAGCTGTGGGAGCCAGAGACTGGACAAGGTTACAAAATGTGTAGGTGTATTTCCTATGCAGACTAGGACCCACGGTTTCCAGATACCTGACCCCAATAATGCCGGACAGCAAGTGATAGTGCAACACAATTATGACCAGTACATGCTGTGGTCACTTAGTGATCAGTTGTCAATGAGTAACAGTCTCCCCAACCCAAGAAAACAGACAGTGATGTTTTCCAGAAGACTTGCAGGTATCCAACGTCCATACCATTGCACATGGGATGGCTTAGAGGGATTGGTTATTGTTAAGGGGGGGGGGGATTCACTAAAAATGCAGATATGGGGACAGAATGGAGCCCTTCATGACAGACAGACTGAGGCGAGTGGACGAGAATACTTTGCACTTTCACAAGTCTGGGCAGGACTAGAACGAGACAAGATACTTGATTCATGCATGGCTATACAACAACAACAACCAGATCAGGGGGTAGAAGAGTTTTGTTGTTCGATGGAGATCAAGTGGCAGGACCAGGGGTATGAACAGGGCGACAGAAATTACGTCAAAATTCTCAGAGAAGCTATAATGGGGGGAATTAGGAAGGAAATCAGGGAGAAGATCATTACTGTTAGACCAGAATGGAGGAGTATGGACATTGCAGCATTGAAGGTGGTGGCTTTGGGGGCAGAGCAGGAGATGAGGAAGAAGATGACTAAAATCATGGTGAACCAGCCTCACAGAGGCAGAGGTAGAGGCAGAGGTGGTTTCAGAGGAGGAAGAGGGGGAGGTGGAAAAACAGATTACAGTAACATAGAGTACTAGAGTTGTGGAAAAAAGGGACACTTTTCCGCCCAGTGCCAGGTAAAGGCTACAGAGGCATCTGACTTGCCAGCTTCCACGGAATATGTATGTGATATCAGACAGTGGGCCCACACCAATGGCAGAGGCAGTGAAGGGAACTACCCTTTAATTTTTAGTAGATACCAAAGTAGCCATATCTGTTCTGCAGACCACGCTGATATCACCGGAACTAATTTCTGCTGATTATCTTACATGTGTTGGGGTTGAGGGGACATCTATCAGTAATCCCCTGACTATGCCCCTTAGAATAAGACTACATGACTCACGGGAACTGGTCACTCGGTTCTTGGTATCGGACACTGTGCCTTACAATCTCCTGGGCGCCGCCATATTAGGAGCAGTAGGTGCCTGTGTTGAGTTTACATCTGAAGGGATACAAGTAGTGAGCCCCCTGGTGGACAAGCAGCTGTCTATGATAGCAGCTTGTATGGTACAACTCCCTAACACCTTCGCAGATGCATTTCTAGAGGAACTAGAGGTTGTCCCATGGAAATTATGGGCGAGGGGGAAACAGGACGTGGGCAGGCTGCAGGTCCCACCAGTGCAGATTAAACTCAAGCCAGGGTGTGTGACCCCATCTGTAAAACAGTACCCCCTTAGCCAGGCCCACAATGCAATAGCTAAAAACATTCAGGAGTTCCTCAAGGTGGGGGCCATAAAGAGATATACCTCAAGCGCTAATACACCCTTGTACCCGGTAAAGGAAAAAAAATGAAAAGGGGGAACCAGTGACATACCGTATGGTACATGACTTGCGGGCTTTGAATGCTGTAACTGTGAAATCACTCCCATGGTGCTAAATCCACACACACTGCTGGCACAAATACTGCAGACAGCACAATGTTTTACTGTGATAGATCTAGCAAATGCATTCTTTTCTGTTCCACTAGCCGAGGACTCCCAGTTATTGTCTGCATTTACACATAAGGGACAACAATATGGCTGGGTTGTGCTACCACAGGGGGCCTGCAACTCACCCACCCAATTACGCAAGGCCATGAAAGCAGTCTTAGACAACTGGGCTCCCTCAGATCCAGGTACTGTCCTCCTACAATATGTGGATGACGTCTTACTGTGCTGCAGAGACAATCAAACATGTCAAAAATAAACTGTATCTCTCCTAGTAGACCCATAGGTGTCTAACCGCTGGGTCTTTGACTAAAGGTAACGTGGGTAAAAAACTAATAGGGCCCCAGCTAGGGATTCAGCTATTTGTTGTATGCCCAGCAAGGGTAGGGGTTAATAAGTTTCTTACCTCTGGCTGCTGCTCTTAGCCCCCTCCATCCGGGGGGAGGGGTTATGGCCCTTCTCCTTTCTCCCTCCTTCCTAGTGGATTTAAAGAGGCTCTGTCACCAGATTTTGCAACCCCTATCTGCTATTGCAGCAGATAGGCGCTGCAATGTAGATTACAGTAACGTTTTTATTTTTAAAAAACGAGCATTTTTGGCCAAGTTATGAACCATTATGTAGTTATGCAAATGAGGCTTGCAAAAGTCCAAGTGGGTGTGTTTAAAAGTAAAAGTCCAAGTGGGCGTGTATTATGTGCGTACATTGGGGCGTTTTTAATACTTTCACTAGCTGGGCGCTCTGAAGAGAAGTAACATCCTCTTCTCTTCAGAACGCCCAGCTTCTGACAGTGCAGATCTGTGACGTCACTCACAGGTCCTGCATCGTGACGGCCACATCGGCACCAGAGGCTACAGTTGATTCTGCAGCAGCATCAGCGTTTGCAGGTAAGATCGACTTACCTGCAAACGCTGATGCTGCTGCAGAATCAACTGTAGCCTCTGATGCCGATGTGGCCGTCACGATGCAGGACCTGTGAGTGACGTCACAGATCTGCACTGTCAGAAGCTGGGCGTTCTGAAGAGAAGAGGATGTTACTTCTCTTCAGAGCGCCCAGCTAGTGAAAGTATTAAAAACGCCCCGATGTACGCACATAATACACGCCCACTTGGACTTTTAGTTTTAAACACACCCACTTGGACTTTTGCAAGCCTCATTTGCATAACTACAAAAATGGTCATAACTTGGCCAAAAATGCTCGTTTTTTAAAAATAAAAACGTTACTGTAATCTACATTGCAGCGCCTATCTGCTGCAATAGCAGATAGGGGTTGCAAAATCTGGTGACAGAGCCTCTTTAAGGAGCTGTCTTCCGGGTCTCTGCCTCTTTTGGTCGTTACATTGCAATCTCCCTCCCGCCCCTTTTGAAAATTAATGTTTGGTGTTATATAAAAAAATAATTTAAAAAATTCATAAATTGTACCATCACAGGCATTCGTAGGTGCAGAGTAGCTGGTTTGCCTTGCGGTTAGCAATACTTCAAAGTTGCAGAGGCAGATGCAGGTTTTTCTACAATTGTATTGTGTCGTATTTTGCACTTTTCTTGTGTTTATTAATTTATGTTCTGTTCATGTGTGAAATGTTGTTTTGTCGCAGCTGGCGGTTTGGTAAGGTGAGTTACCTACATGCCCACCTATGTTGGTAGACTGGCATACGGGTGTTTACCTTAAAAAATGTTCAATTATATTTGTTATATTTATAATAAAAGCTGTGGCCAACCCCGAGTCAACGCACGTTAAAGGAACGTTCATGTTGTCCTGTGTCAATTTACTATTAGGCTATCCCTAGCTATGTTATCTAAGGGTTATGGTATACATGCAGTCTGATATTCCTGGCAGACAGTCGGTGCAAGGCGTCCAAAAGTAAATTGCAGTACTGTCTGCAAACCGTCACATTTCTGGGCCATTGTATTTCCCCAGGTGCCAAACTTTTGTCTACAGACAGGGTCAGAGCAATCATTGAGATTCCTCTACCAAAAAACCACAGAATGTTGCAAGCATTTTTGGGTCTGGTTGGATACTGCAGGCCGTGAATACACAATGCCTCAATGCTACTCCAACCATTGTATGATTTCCTGTCGACTGAACCATTAACTCTTACCCAACCGGCCTTGGACGCCTTCCACTGCCTGAAACTTGCAGTGCAGAATGCCCCAGCACTGGGACTGCCTGATTATGGGCTGCCTTTCACCCTTTTCTGCCATGACTTAGGGGGGCATGCATCAGGGGTCCTTGTTCAGAAACATGGTGACAAAAACAGACTGGTGGCTTATTACTCAACTCACCTAGACCCGGTCATTCTAGGATCACCCTCCTGTATCTGAGCGGTAGAAGCAGCAGCTACACTCCTCATAAAGGGTGCAGATATAGTCCTTGATCATATACTGATCATTATGGTACCACAATCAGTCACAGAGTTACTGCAGCAAGTTCAGACCAAGCACTTCTCGATATCCAGAAAATATGAAGCTGCTCTGCTTAGCCCCTCTCAAGTGACAATCCAGAGGTGCACCACACTAAACCCCACTACTCTCATGCCTAGTGAGGGGGGAGTTAGCATATGAGTTAGCAACTGAGGAGGAACGATTTGACATGACTCATCACCATGACTGCGTTGCACTTATGGAAAGTGAAACCCAAGGCCTAGAAAACATGTCTCGCATACCACTCACTAACCCTGATTTTGAGTTGTTTGTAGATGGCTCCAGATCCTTCCAGAACGGCAAATATCGCACCGGGTATGCTGTAGTCACTCAACATGAGGTATTTTTGTAGCAGACCACTCCCCTCCAGCAAATCTGCACAGGAGGCTGAGCTGATGTTAACCGCTTCCCAACCGCCCACAGTAAATTCACGTCGGCACTTGCTGGGCTCTGTGCAGTGCCAACATGAATTCACGGTGGGTGTTAAAAGCGCGATCCGGGTGTCTCAGAGCAGCGCTGACACCCGAATCACGCTGTTATCCCCTGCCTCTGGTCCCGGAGACATGATCGGGACCTAATTGGTTCAGGTCCCGGTCATGTGATCGCAGGGAAAGTTTGTTGTAGAAACGAACTGGAAAGTTTGTTACTATAACAAACTGGAAAGTTTATTGCTACAACAAACTTTCCCGGGGAGCGATTGCGGGTGCTGCAGTCGGTAACAAGGCAAAACCGGAGGCCACACAACAGCCCCAGGGTCTGCCATGCACGGCAGCCTATGAGAACCAGCCGGATGCCGGTCCTCATAAGCTTCCTGTCAGTGTGACTCTCAGCGTCACACTGACAGTTTATAATACGTTACACTACCGAGGTAGTGTAATGTATTATAGCAGCGATCAGTGCTGCAGGTCTTCAAGTAAAACAAGTAAAAAAAAAAGTAATAAAAATGTTTTATAAAAGTATAAAAACAGTCTTTTATTATAGGAAAAAAATGAAAATGTTTAAAAAAAAAGTACACATATTTGGTATCACCGCGTTCGTAATGACCCAATCTATAAAACTATAATATAATTTTTCCCGCACGGTGAACACCGCAAAAAAAATAATTAAAAAACAATGTCAGAATCACTTTTTTGTCATCACCCTCCCAAAATATGGAATAAAAAGTGATCAAAAAGTTGCATGTACCCTAAAATAGCACCAATAAAAACTACAACCTGTCCTGCAAAAAACAAGCCCTTACACAGCTTTTTTGACTGAAAAATAAAAAAATTATGGCTCTCAGAATATGGTGACACAAAAAATAAATAATTTTATCGAAAAGTGATTTTATTGCGCAAACGACACAAAACATAAAAAAAACTATATACATATATCGCCGTAATCGTATCGACCCGCAGAATAAAGTAAAATGTAATTTATAGCTCGCGGTGAACACTGTAAAAAGTGAGAAAAAAATCACATGTACCCTAAAATTGTACCAATGAAAACTACAGATTGTCCCGCAACAAATAAGCCCTCGCACGGCTCCGGAGGAGAAAAAATAAAAAAGGTTCTGGCTCTCAGAATATAGCGACATAAATTGTGCAGTGTCCAAAAGCGGATAAGATCGGGGCCAATTGTCAGTGCGACATCGGCCACATATCTGCGGATTATTTATTTACCGAATTATTATACCCTCTTATTATGTCCTGATGTACTCCGCACAGATTACATATGCCCCCACATTATAAACTGAAATACCAGCGAAACCTAAAACAGAAAAACTACCAAGCAAAATCTGCACTCCAAAAGCCAAATGGCGTTCCCTCCCTTCTGAGCCCCACAGCGTGCCCAAACACCAGCTTACGTCCACATATATGATATTTTATATCCGGGAGAACCCGCTCAACATTGTATGAGGTATTTTTCTTCAGTGGCACAAACTGGGCACAACATATTGTGCATTAAAATGGCATATCAGTGAAAAATTTTAATTTTCACTTTGTACCATCCGCTGCGCATTAACGCCTTCGCGCACCACGACTTAATAGCATGTCGTGGTGCGGGGGGTTATATATGGAGCGGGCTTATGCGCTGCGCCCGCTCCATATTCTGCAGGTGTCAGCTGTATATTACAGCTGACACCTGGGACTAATGGACAGGAACAGTGATAGCGCTGTTACAGGAGCCTGTAAAAATTATATTCTACTTTAATACATTAGTATTGCAGTGTATTGTACCAGCGACCTAATGATCGCTCGTTCCAGTCCCCTAAAGGGACTTTTAGGAGGTTTCCACTGTTTTGGTACCTCAGGGGCTTTGCAAATGCGACATGACACCTGAAAACCATTCCAGCTAAATTTGAGCTAAAAAAGCCAAATATTGTTCCTTCCCTTGTGAGTCCTGCCGTGGGTCCAAACAGCAGTTTATTACCACATATGGCGTATTGCTGTAATCAGGACAAATTACTTCATTCATTGTAAAAATTAAACATTTCTATGTTTTTCAGAAAAAAGTAGATTTTCATTTTCACTACCTAATTCCACTAAATTCAGCAAAAAAACTGTGGGGTCAAAATGCTAACTATACTCCTAGAAAAATTCCTTGAGGAGTGTAGTCTTCAAAATGGGGTCTCTTTTGGGGGTGTACATCAGTTTTCAGTGCATCGAGACATGCATGTAGCCATGCATGGAATTTTCATTATAGCAACTATGCACAAAGTATTGTTCTATTACTTGGATATGATACATGTATTGGGTATAAACACATATGAAAATATACCTTTTTGACATGTGTTATGGCTTGATTGGCGTAACATATACTGTAATATTGTCACTTTTTATAAACACGTCGAACATATAAACATACACCAATTAATCATTGATATTTATCGTGTATATTACTTGCTCATAGTCATCTTTATTCACTCATTAATACAGATAACCAACATGTACACGAGCAGTTTTATTGTGAACTCCAAAAATATATGTCTCTATGTGTCTATAAGCATTGACGAAACACAAATAGCTGTAACTATAAAATGAGGAGAACACACATATAACCCAATATGACCTGGTACTCTGACCATAGCATTGCTAAGAAACCTATAAAGAAAGGAGGTCAAGTACGCTCAAAATATTAAATGATAGAAAAACTTCTTTATTAACGAAAACACAGAAAAACAAGACAATTAAAACATGAGTCATACAGTGTAAAGTTGGCGTCAGCCCATGTGGTGTACATATATTAATGATAGAACATAATGTAAAGAATCAATAGCAATAATCCGGGATTAAATACTGTTGTTAAAAAACAGTCTTAAAAGCATGTGGCTATATGTAACAACACATAAATGAATGGTATAGGAAACAAGTTTTAGATTTTAAGTTGAAACCACCATTGCCTGGTATGTAGGAGTTATGAACAGTGTAGGTAAAGATGTGGTGAAAGTAACCATGAATGGAGTAATTCACATCTAAGATACACCATACATTGGTGCTGAAACATGTAAACTGTAAATATGATTGGTAGCACACAGTAGTACAATGAGGCAAATATAGGTGAAAAATGGATAATCTAGATCCTAGTGCCAAACAAATATAGCCAGACACAAGAACAGGAGTATAGTATTACGTACCCGGATTCATATGACCAACATGGGGGAGACGCCAGTCCCGACGCGCGTTTCGGCTGATGCCTTCGTCCGGGGGTGGCGTCTTCCCGGCGGGACCCTCCCTTAAATACAAGTATAATTAGGCCGTAATTGGTGTCAGTGTGGGTGATATCAGAGGTCCTCGGCGACAGGCCGGGGGTAGCAAGATGGCTACTCCCCACTTCCGGTACCGCGTCATCCAGGCGGAAGTGCACGGACGCTGTCTGACAGCGCCGCCCACGTCCAACCCGGATTGGAGACTCGGCCGAGTGTGAGTGAGCCACTCCCCCACCCCCCGCCAGCGCACACCTCTGCCACCCAAATACTACTCAGAGGGGAGATGTAAACTAGAAGTGCTGATAGCATTAACGATAGGGATATGTACATACATTTAAAAGACTTGGAAACGTTAGTTGTTGCTAATGGATGCAGATATGACCTATATGCAGGTAAGTAGACAAAAAGCAAAAGAAGAAAAAGCGGAGACAAAGGCACAAAGGAAAGAAAAACAACGAAGAAAAGAGGAGAAAGATGTGAAAAAGAAAAGAAAAGAAGCACAAATATATACAGAGTGACATGAAAGACGGTCCATGATAACTCAAAAATGTAAAATTTAAATAAAGAAGGGGACCGAAGAAAAAGTGAATAAATAAATAAATAAATACATGAGGATGTGAGAAAATGTGTTGAAAAATGAAAAAAATGAAAAAAGTGTTATGTATGTATATATATAAGCAATATACAATATGTTATACAGCTCTATACATAAGTGAAGCAATAAATTCATAACGGTGTAAATGGTGAGTGAATGAATATGTTGGTGAAAATATAAGAGACATATTGAATATTATATGTGAATAAAATAAAGAAAATATGAAGTTGTTACATATTTGCATGTAAAGAATAAATATATATATACAATACATTATATACAATACATTATACAGTTATATAAAAAAATAAATAAAATAAGAAAATAATATATACACAGATTTTATATCAATACAGGTGCATGTTCAACAATACTCATGTATATATAAATCATAAATAGAAAAAAATTAATAATAAAAATATGAATATACATATATACATACACATATAAATACAAAATATACAAGCAGGACACAAAGATCTATATATTAAACATCACAAAAAAATATAATATACTAATAAAATATATGCTGTGTGTACATATAAATGCATAGGGAAAGAAATATCCGTGAATATGAATATATCACTAATAAATAAATATATACATGCACAGACATACATAGATAAATATATATATATACAAAGAATACAAAAATACATATTAATTAGTATAAATCGGTACAAAAATATCAAAGCATATATATATTAGAAAAATCATTGTGCATATAAATATAGTATGGATCAGTGCGGACTAATATCCGTTATCATACACACATACACATAACACTAAAGAATACATACATACAATACACTACAATATATTAGGTCCATTCAATACGCACATATATATACATGTGTATACATAATTTAGTAACACTAAAGACCAATTAAAGAACTGCACATATACAATAACCCTCCCCACCCATTAACAAAATGAGTCAAACACGTATATATTAATATCTTCATCTCCAAGAATCCATGACTTCCAGTGACCCCGATGTATACGTCTCCGACAGATAACTGTATTTCTAAATGCCTTCAAAACATGAAAAAAAGATCCCAAAGGAGGGTAGTTAACAAGGTAATGACTATATATATATATATTAAAATAGCAACTAAAAGAGGCTATGTTAACCAATGTAGTAAAAACATAATTAAAAACTAGACCCGCAGAGAGTCAGTGGTTCAGAGAAATGGAGCGAAATTAAGAGATTCATTAAGACCCAGAGGCTGCATTGACCCAAGTGTCCAAATCCAGCGTGCTTCGCATTGTGCCAATTTTTGTTTAATATTCCCCCCTCTCATGCTTGCAACAATGTGATCAATGCCTCTCACCTTTAGCTTTGTTGGATCACAGGAGTGGTATGTTTTAAAATGGCGCGGTATAGGTTTTAGAGTTTCCACGACTTCCTCACTTGCTGCTCGTCTGATGTCAGACATGTGCTCTCTCACCCGCACTTTTAGTTCCCTTGAGGTAAGACCGACATACACTTTAGGGCATGGGCACGTTGCATAATATACTACTGCTTTAGTAGTGCAAGTTATCGCATGCGTTATAGTATACGTTTTCGTGCCTGTAACATTAGAGAAAGTTGTTGTACTCTCTACGTTAGGACATGCCACACAATGCCCACAAGGGGAACATCCCCATTTAGCTCCTTTTGTCCCAAAGGGATATTTTCTCATAATCGGGTCATAATGACTCCTCACTAGGTGATCTTTTAAATTTTTCCCACGTCTTGCTGTTATACTGGGATACCTAGTCACATAATTAGTAAGTATTGGGTCCGTGAGCAGGATTGGCCAAAACCTTTTAACAATTTCCTTCATTTGTGGCCACCTCGAGTGATAGTTGGTTATAAACCTCACCTTGGTCTCTGCATCTTTTTTCCTTTTGGTGAATAGGAGATCATCTCTATTGGCATGTTTGGCTCTATGGTATGCTTTCTTAATGGACCACATGCTGTAGCCTCGTTCAATGAAGCGGTTTTTTAGATCCTTGGCTTGTTCCTCGAATATGATATCAGAGGAACATATCCTCCTTATCCTCAAAAATTGCCCAATAGGGATTGCCTGTAGGGTCTGTGGTGGATGAGAGGATGAAAAGTGCAGTAGAGAATTAACGGAAGTCTCTTTTCGAAATACGTCACTCTGCAAAAAACCATCCAAATCCTTGGTTAATTGGATGTTCAAAAAATCAATGTGCTGGCTGCTTGATTTATATGTAAATTTGAGATTGATCTGATTGTTGTTAAGATCCAGCATGAATTTGTCTAATTCAGAGTGGGTGCCCTTCCAGATGACCAAGATGTCATCAATGTACCGTGCCCAAAACAGGACCCGGTCCATTGAATCATCTCGGCCATCTGTAAAAAGGTCCCTTTCCCACAGTCCAAGAAACAAATTGGCATATGAGGGCGCACAGGCTGCCCCCATTGCCGTTCCCTGGAGCTGTAAATAAAAGTTACCATTGAAGGTAAAAAAGTTGTGCGTCAATGTATATTCAAGCAACTCAACAAGGAAATCACACATAGGTTTTTCCAGATTGGTCGTAGACAAAAAGAATTTTGTGGCCCTGATGCCATCAGCATGCCTAATACTAGTATAGAGAGATTCCACATCAATCGTAACTAGTAGCATATCGTCATCAATGCTGATGCCACTAACTTTCTGGAGGAGATCTGCAGAGTCACGAATATATGAAGGAAGGTTTATAACCAAATCCTTAAGATGATGATCAATATATCTACTGCACTTCTCTGTAATACTGCCCCTACCTGAGATTATCGGTCTTCCTGGTGGTATCGTATCATTCTTATGCACTTTAGGGAGCAAGTACAGGGTAGGGACAATGGGTTCAGCCGTTGTAAGTGCGGTTAGTAATTCTTTGTTGATAACATTGTCTTGCAAAGCTTTTGATAGTATCTGCTGTAGTATAGATCTAAAAGAAGACGAGGGAAGACGCCACCCCCGGACGAAGGCATCAGCCGAAACGCGCGTCGGGACTGGCGTCTCCCCCATGTTGGTCATATGAATCCGGGTACGTAATACTATACTCCTGTTCTTGTGTCTGGCTATATTTGTTTGGCACTAGGATCTAGATTATCCATTTTTCACCTATATTTGCCTCATTGTACTACTGTGTGCTACCAATCATATTTACAGTTTACATGTTTCAGCACCAATGTATGGTGTATCTTAGATGTGAATTACTCCATTCATGGTTACTTTCACCACATCTTTACCTACACTGTTCATAACTCCTACATACCAGGCAATGGTGGTTTCAACTTAAAATCTAAAACTTGTTTCCTATACCATTCATTTATGTGTTGTTACATATAGCCACATGCATTTAAGACTGTTTTTTAACAACAGTATTTAATCCCGGATTATTGCTATTGATTCTTTACATTATGTTCTATCATTAATATATGTACACCACATGGGCTGACGCCAACTTTACACTGTATGACTCATGTTTTAATTGTCTTGTTTTTCTGTGTTTTCGTTAATAAAGAAGTTTTTCTATCATTTAATATTTTGAGCGTACTTGACCTCCTTTCTTTATAGGTTTCTCACTCATTAATACATTGATCCACTATTTACGTTCTTATGTATCCACCATTCAACATTTATTTCCTTATGATTCACTCACATCATTCACCCTCTTTACTCTCACCAATTAGTTTACACACACTCACTTATAACATTCATGGTTACATTTATTTATTTATCACTTTTGGCTTAATGGCCACTTCGGTTCTTTTGCACGTTTCCTGCGATCTTTGTGGTTGCCCTAATTTATTTCTCTTTTTCACTTCTTTTTTTCAACCGGCACCAGTATGGTGTTACAACACATTCTTATTTTATTTCATGGTTTGTAACACATATATATATTAATTTCTTTCATCATGTATTTCATCATGTATTATTGATTATGTTTAATAATGGCCATTTATGTTGGATGTACTCACACGTGTATGTGTATAGCATTGTGTATTGAGCCTGTGTATATATGTGTATATATATCGTTAATTGAATGTATTTTTCAAGTATTACACTGTTTATTTATGCTGGTCACACTTACAAGCAGATGGAATCATGTGTATAGTTTGTAAATTCGACATTTGTATATACGTGTATTTATATTTATACAACGTTCACATAATGTATATCATGTACCGTTTTGTATTTTTAACATTTATGTATAGGTTTTTTATACATTTTTATTTGTTTATATACATATTTTTCAATCATTATTTGTACATAATATATATCACTTCTATTGATTATATTTTACACTGGTTGTGTTTTGTACATTTGATTGATGTGTTTTTACACTGTCATATAGGGACCAAGCGTTGTATATATATATATATATATATATATATATATATATACACTTTCATCCTGTGTACACATTTTTCGATTGTCAACATGGCTTGTGTTCAAGCATTAGTGTGTCGCTTGTTGTGCTGATGGCATATGCATCAACGGTGTACAGCGCTTTATTACAACTTCCCTGGGGTGACACTTACTCATTCATTCATTTATGTTGTTTGTTACCTTTTTGCCCTTTCCATACATTCCAAACAATAACATCATGCATTTTTCACATGGATTTTCTCCTTATTCCCTCCCTGGTGTACTAAACTATGTAGGGAAAGGTTAGGGACAGACATTATATCCATCTATTGGCATCAACTCTGGACCTTTTCCCGTCCGGGCGCAGTGTGCCCCTGTTGGCAACTGTGTGCGTTGGTGTTGTTCTTGGCGTGTGTGTTTCTTCTGCGCTGTGCGGCTGCGCGGTGTCGCGGCTCGGCGCTCGGCGTTCTGGTTCGGGTTCGGATGCGGGACATGTGCTTTTTGCAATTTCTGCTTCCGGTTTCGTGACCCGGATGTTGATTGGCCGGCCCGCGATTCCGCGCACACAGCGGATTCTAGTAAAACGTACCTTTTCTTTTTTGTCTGATTCTCTGTGGATTGGTGGGGGACCATTTAAAAGGCTGGAGAGTGGGCTATGACACCACCCCCAGACGAAGGCTTCCGGGCCGAAACGCGCGTAGGGGTGGACGCCAGTCACTTGCACTTTGACATGGGTAAGAGACATTTGCACATTATGCATAGTTCATTGGGATATATTTCCATTTCCCGTCATTTTTTGTACTTGTTTTCTCTGTAATTGTGCATGTACTATTGCCCTAGATATATTGTGTAGAGAAATCACCAAGTGCACACACTTTTGATGCATTTGTCTCCTAGTACCTCTTAGTGACCCACAGTTGGCTGTTTGCACACCACTTCTCTATTATGATTGTTATTTAATATAGGTGTGCTCAGCCTGTCCACACAGTGCTGTTCTGTGTGACGTGTTCTGGTTGTCCATTTTTTCTTGTGGTTCTCATCTCTATAAATTTTATATATGTGTTTATTTTAATTGATTTAATAAACTTTCATTTTTTTAACCCATCCTTCGTGTGTCAGACTCCTAGTTATAGGTTTTGTTATATATTCAGCGGGTCCACCTTTACCGCCATGCTTATTTTGGGCCTGAGGCTCGGTTCTCGATAGAGCCCGAACATCATTGTGATGGGCCATCTACCATGAACTTTCTAGGGAACTGTTTGGTGTCCTCCATTTAGGTATAGTATTGGCATTTTTCTGTTTCTCTTTGCAGATTCTGGGAGGTCCACCAGCATGGACTTTAAGGCCGGGGAAAAGTCCTGGCTGACCAAAATAGATACGGTCTTTAGAGATGAACCCACAATGGGAGATCCTGACACCCATGGGAATTTAGCTGCTATTAAAAACAACCTGAAATCATTGTTTCACAAACGTACCAAGACCTGGTGGAATAAGGCGTTTTTGGAAAAGTATATACAAAGGGGCCTTATACCCAGGGGTCTTCGGATTCAAGTATTTCCGTCCCTTAACACATTAGATGATAGTGTTATTAAACGCTGGGAGGAGAACTGTAGGGTATCATCCCAGACCTTTATGGAATTATTAATAGGTCTGGATAAACAGTCTCTAGCATCCCTAGATAGTGAAATTGAAAGTGTACAGGCCCAACTACAATCCAAACTGAGTGACGATGAGTGGAAGGCCACTATCCAATATCTTGATTCAGAAATGGATAAATGGGAGAAAAACATACAAGAAATCAAGAGTCGCAAGTTCCAGCGGGATCTAAACGATAAATTAACAAATCGAATGTACAAGTGGCAATATGCCAAGCAGGCTCGGGGTGTTACCAGTAGATCCCCCTCAGTTTCCTCTGCGAGTTCAATGTCAGAACCCGAGGAAGACACACTGAGAGGTAGAACAAGAAGTGGCATGGACTATAGAAGACAATATACGTCAAACAAAAGGGGACGGCAGAGGTTTCGTACAGATGAGCGACGCATGCAACCTTATGACTTTGATCCTATGATCAGACAAAGAGGCGACATTCGGCGTAATCAGTCTTTCGACAACCAACGCATGAAGGTAATCAATCTATCTAGCCATTATTTGTCGCCTGTTGATATTGGGGTACTATCAAGGGGGTTGACATTTGCGCCCTCATCTCACTTTGATGCTTTTACAGCAGTGAAGGATTTGCACCTCTTTGCCAGGGGCCTGATTTTTAAGAGATGGTTCCATAGGAAGGAGGACAACATTTTCAATACACCAGAGGAAAGAGAGGCTCTTCAGTCTTTACAACAATTACTCAACGAACAAGAGAACCCCACTCCAGGTATGATTCCGCAGGCTATTAGGAAAAGATCAAGTAAATTTCCCCCATTCACTATATGCCCGGCAGTTGACTTATTTGTTAAACTGGTCTCAAAAGATTTAGAGAAGATTTCCACGGGCATTAGTCATGACAACCTGACTGGGGTTGAACGAAGTAGCTTGCAAAGACTAAGAGCTCTTAAAGATATTGTGTACAAGCCAGCCGACAAGGGGGGCAACATTGTCATATGGCCGAGAGACATGTATGAAAGGGAGGCATATTGGCAGTTAAGGAACACCACTTGCTATAAAAAACTGACCTTTAACCCTCTCTCTTCATTCAGTACCTCACTTTCCAACATCTTGAGGGTGGCTGTAAATGCTGGCACCATCTCCACTGCTCTCTCAGAATGTCTCATGGTACAGGATCCGGTGGCAGCAAATCTATATCTTCTGCCGAAGATTCATAAAAATCCTAAATTACCACCAGGTCGCCCCATCATTTTTGGGAGAAAGAACATCTGCGACAATGTCAGTAAGTATATTGACGCAACTTTGAAACCAATAGTAGAGACATTGCCATCATATCTGAGAGATTCGGCGGACCTGCTCAAAAAACTGGAGGGGGTTCAACTTGAATCCAACATGTTTTTTGCCACTTGTGATGTTGAATCGCTGTACACGAACATCAGACATCAGGATGGTTTACAGGCGGTGTCATATTTTTTGGGGATGACTGACATTGATCCCATCATGGCTCAGTTCATTCTCACCCTTATGGAATTTGTGCTCACACATAACTTTTTTACCTTTAACGGTTCCTTTTACCTACAGCTCCAGGGAACGGCGATGGGGGCAGCTTGCGCACCTTCATATGCCAACTTGTTCCTGGGGCTGTGGGAGAGGGACCTTTTTCTGTCGGACCGGATATCGTCGGTGGGTCAAGTGGTCCTTTGGACCAGATTCATTGACAACATCTTCATTATCTGGCAAGGCACACAAGACGAATTTGAACTTTTCATGGGTGAACTGAACGTCAATGATTTCAATATCCGATTGACTTGGAAAGTCAACCGTATGGCCATTGACTTTTTGGACATACTAATTAAACGTGATGACGTGGGTTCTGTCCAGACTGATGTACATCGTAAAGATACATCAGTTAACTCGTATCTACATGCTTCCTCTTCACACCCCAGACACATGATTGAATCGATTCCAGTTGGTCAGTTCCTAAGAATAAGAAGATTATGTTCAACCAGGGAGGACTTTGAGAAACAGGCATCTGATCTCAAACAACGCTTCTCGGATAGAGGCTACACCAGTAGATGTGTCAACAGAGCATATGAGAGGGCACGTAGGTCTACGCGCACTCAACTACTCCACCCTGCCATTAAGAAATCAGATGATTGTAAAATAAGGTATGTTACTACCTATCACAACAAATGGGGGGAAATGCGCAAGTGTTTGTCAAAGCATTGGTCCGTTCTACCAACAGATGGCATTTTATCCGAAATTTTGCCCACCAAACCGGTAGTGGCATCAAGGAGAGCAAGGAAACTTCGGGATACACTTGTTCAAAGCTATCATCGACCACAAATGGCTAAACCTATTTTTGGTGCGTCAAAACCACGATGGGGCTGTCGCCCATGTGGTCGATGTATAGCTTGTCCAAACATTGCCAGTGGAGATGACTTTGTAGACTCAAAGGGCGAGACAACATATAAGATTACCTGGCCCATTGATTGTAACACGAAGGGGGTAATCTATTATGCATGCTGCCCTTGTCCAAAAATTTACATTGGTCTCACCACTAGGGAACTTAAAATAAGAACAAGGGAACATGTTAACAGCATTGAGGCAGCGAGGGGTACGGCCCTTGACAACATTGATCTCTTGAAAACCCTGCCACGGCATTTCTTTCTTCACCACAACTGTGCATCTAAAGAGCTTAAAATTAAAGGCATTGATCACGTAGAGCTTGATTTGAGAGGAGGCTCTCTTATGCAAAAATTACTGCGAGTAGAATCTAAGTGGATTTGGAAACTCAAAACAATTCAACCGATGGGTTTGAATGAAACCCTGGGGTTTGCAGCGTTCCTGTAAGGGTGTTAGGATTTCTCATGGTGTTGTTGTTTTTAACCAATGTGTTTTGTGTACAGCAATAGCCATTTTTTAACATATGTTTGTCTTTTAGTTCTTCTAGTTTGCCACTTCTGCATGGTGTACTTGCTGTAATCTAACACTCGATTGACCTCCAGAGCATGTGACAACTTCTTCCCCCTTACCATCCAATCGATATGTCCACTAGAGGATATTTCTTGTACCACACATTTTGATAGTGTGGTTTTGTATTCCGATCCACTATGTTTGGATGTATCGATTTTTGTTTTTGTTTTTGATATAATACTTTATTATTTGGCAGCATGTCATTTGTTATATTGTATAGTGTACATCAGTTTTCAGTGCATCGAGACATGCATGTAGCCATGCATGGAATTTTCATTATAGCAACTATGCACAAAGTATTGTTCTATTACTTGGATATGATACATGTATTGGGTATAAACACATATGAAAATATACCTTTTTGACATGTGTTATGGCTTGATTGACGTAACATATACTGTAATAATATTGTCACTTTTTATAAACACGTCGAACATATAAACATACACCAATTAATCATTGATATTTATCGTGTATATTACTTGCTCATAGTCATCTTTATTCACTCATTAATACATTGATCCACTATTTACGTTCTTATGTATCCACCATTCAACATTTATTTCCTTATGATTCACTCACATCATTCACCCTCTTTACTCTCACCAATTAGTTTACACACACTCACTTATAACATTCATGGTTACATTTATTTATTTATCACTTTTGGCTTAATGGCCACTTCGGTTCTTTTGCACGTTTCCTGCGATCTTTGTGGTTGCCCTAATTTATTTCTCTTTTTCACTTCTTTTTGTTTTTTTCAACCGGCACCAGTATGGTACACATTCTTATTTTATTTCATGGTTTGTAACACATATATATATTAATTTCTTTCATCATGTATTTCATCATGTATTATTGATTATGTTTAATAATGGCCATTTATGTTGGATGTACTCACACGTGTATGTGTATAGCATTGTGTATTGAGCCTGTGTATATATGTGTATATATATCGTTAATTGAATATATTTTTCAAGTATTACACTGTTTATTTATGCTGGTCACACTTACAAGCAGATGGAATCATGTGTATAGTTTGTAAATTCGACATTTGTATATACGTGTATTTATATTTATACAACGTTCACATAATGTATATCATGTACCGTTTTGTATTTTTAACATTTATGTATAGGTTTTTTATACATTTTTATTTGTTTATATACATATTTTTCAATCATTATTTGTACATAATATATATCACTTCTATTGATTATATTTTACACTGGTTGTGTTTTGTACATTTGATTGATGTGTTTTTACACTGTCATATAGGGACCAAGCGTTGTATATATATATATATATATAATATCCAAAAAAGAGGCAGCACTCCGCAGAAAATATAATAAAGGTTGTATTTATTGCCCCCTGTGCGTGCACAGGGGGCAATAAATACACCCTTTATTATATTTTCTGCGGAGTGCTGCCTCTTTTTTGGATATTATTGGAATTAGAACGTGGTCTGTTCTTGAGGAGTTGCACCCACCGTATACTGGTGCTGCTGGATATATTTGTTTCACTATATATATATATATATATATATATATATATACACTTTCATCCTGTGTACACATTTTTCGATTGTCAACATGGCTTGTGTTCAAGCATTAGTGTGTCGCTTGTTGTGCTGATGGCATATGCATCAACGGTGTACAGCGCTTTATTACAACTTCCCTGGGGTGACACTTACTCATTCATTCATTCATTTATGTTGTTTGTTACCTTTTTGCCCTTTCCATACATTCCAAACAATAACATCATGCATTTTTCACATGGATTTTCTCCTGATTCCCTCCCTGGTGTACTAAACTATGTAGGGAAAGGTTAGGGACAGACATTGTATCCATCTATTGGCATCAACTCTGCACCTTTTCCCGTCCGGGCGCAGTGTGCCCCTGTTGGCAACTGTGTGCGTTGGTGTTGTTCTTGGCGTGTGTGTTTCTTCTGCGCTGTGCGGCTGCGCGGTGTCGCGGCTTGGCACTCGGCGTCCTGGTTCGGGTTCGGATGCGGGACATGTGCTTTTTGCACTTTCTGCTTCCGGTTTCGTGACCCAGATGTTGATTGGCCGGCCCGCGATTCCGCGCACACAGCTGATCCTAGTAAAACGTACCTTTTCTTTTTTGTCTGATTCTCTGTGGATTGGTGGGGGACCATTTAAAAGGCTGGAGAGTGGGCTATGACACCACCCCCAGACGAAGGCTTCCGGGCCGAAACGCGCGTCGGGGTGGACGCCAGTCACTTGCACTTTGACATGGGTAAGAGACATTTGCACATTATGCATAGTTCATTGGGATATATTTCCATTTCCCGTCATTTTTTGTACTTGTTTTCTCTGTAATTGTGCATGTACTATTGCCCTAGATATATTGTGTAGAGAAATCACCAAGTGCACACACTTTTGATGCATTTGTCTCCTAGTACCTCTTAGTGACCCACAGTTGGCTGTTTGCACACCACTTCTCTATTATGATTGTTATTTAATATAGGTGTGCTCAGCCTGTCCACACAGTGCTGTTCTGTGTGACATGTGTTCTGGTTGTCCATTTTTTCTTGTGGTTCTCATCTCTATAAATTTTATATATGTGTTTATTTTAATTGATTTAATAAACTTTCATTTTTTTAACCCATCCTTCGTGTGTCAGACTCCTAGTTATAGGTTTTGTTGTATATTCAGCGGGTCCACCTTTACCGCCATGCTTATTTTGGGCCTGAGGCTCGGTTCTCGATAGAGCCCGCACATCATTGTGATGGGCCATCTACCATGAACTTTCTAGGGAACTGTTTGGTGTCCTCCATTTAGGTATAGCAAAGACATGAACAGTCTAGAATTTTTAGGCTAGGTTAATTTTACCAGTGAGAGATAGATTATATTAAAAAAAAAAAATGAAAATCACATTGTCAAAATTATAAATATTTATTTGCATTGTGCACAGAGAAATAAGTATTTGATCCCTTTGGCAAACTTAATATTTGGTGGCAAAACCCTTGTTGGCAAGCATAGCAGTTAGACGTTTTTTTGTAGTTGATGATGAGGTTTGCACACATGTTAGATGGAATTTTGGCCCACTCCTCTTTGAGGATCATCTGTAAATCATTAAGATTTCGAGGCTGTCGCTTGGCAACTCGGATCTTCAGCTCCCTCCATAAGTTTTCGATGGGATTAAGGTCTGGAGACTGGCTAGGCCACTCCATGACCTTAATGTGCTTCTTTTTGAGCCACTCCTTTGTTGACTTGACTGTATGTTTTGGGTCATTGTCGTGCTGGAAGACCCAGCCACGAGCCATTTTTAATGTCCTGGTAGAGGGATGGAGGTTGTCACTCAGGATTTGACGGTATATGTCTCATTCCATTCTCCCATTGATGCGGTGAAGTAGTCCTGTGCCCTTAGCAGAGAAACACCCCCAAAACATAATGTTTCCACCTCCATGCTTGACAGTGGGGACGGTGTTCTTTGGATCATAGGCAGCATTTCTCTTCCTCCAAAAACGGCGAGTTGAGTTAATGCCAAAGAGCTCAATTTTAGTCTTATCTGACCACAGCACCTTCTCCCAATCACTCTCAGAATCATCCAGATGTTCATTTTCAAACTTCAGACGGGCCTGTACATGTGCCTTCTTGAGCAGGGGGACATTGCGGGCACTGCAGGATTTTAATCCATTACGGCGTAATGTGTTACCAATGGTTTTCTTGGTGACTGTGGTCCCAGCTGCCTTGAGATCATTAACAAGTTCCTCCCGTGTAGTTTTCGGCTGAGCTCTCACCTTCCTCAGGATCAAGGATACCCCACGAGGTGAGATTTTGCATGGAGCCCCAGATCGATGTCGATTGACAGTCATTTTGTATGTCTTCCATTTTCTTACTATTGCACCAACAGTTGTCTCCTTCTCACCCAGCGTCTTACTTATGGTTTTGTAGCCCATTCCAGCCTTGTGCAAGTCTATGATCTTGTCCCTGACATCCTTAGAAAGCTCTTTGGTCTTGCCCATGTTGTAGAGGTTAGAGTCAGACTGATTCATTGAGTCTGTGGACAGGAGTCTTTTATACAGGTGACCATTTAAGACAGCGGTCTTTAATGCAGGCACCAAGTTGATTTGGAGCGTGTAACTGGTCTGGAGGAGGCTGAACTCTTAATGGTTGGTAGGGGATCAAATACTTATTTCTCTGTGCAAAATGCAAATAAATATATATAATTTTGACTATGTGATTTTCTGTTTTTTTTTTATATAATCTATTTCTCACTGGTAAAATTAACCTAGCCTAAAAATTCTAGACTGTTCATGACTTTGACAGTGGGCAAACTTACAAAATCAGCAAGTGATCAAATACTTCTTTCCTTCACTGTATCTGCTTGTAAAATAGATAGTAATACCACACAAAATAGTTACTATTTTACATATTCCATATGTCTACTTAATATTTGCATCGTTTTTTTAACATCTTTTTATTTTTCTAGGACGTTACAAGGCTTAGAACTTTAGCAGCAATTTCTAAAATTTTCAAGAAAATTTCAAAAGGCGATTATCAAATACTTATTTCCTTCACTGTACATTTAAAATTAGAAAAATCATAATTTTTGCACATTTTCTATAAATTTTGGTGTTTTTCACAAATAAGAAATGAATTTATTAACCAAAGTTTTCCACTAACAAAGTACAATATGTCACGAGAAAACAGTATCAGAATCGCTTGAATAGGCAAAAGCATTCCAGAGTTATTACCACATAAATTGACACGTCAGATTTGAAAAAATGGGGCTGGTCCTGAAGGCCAAAATGAGCTCGGTACTGAAAGCGTTAATATTTACACTGACTCCAGGTATGCCTTTGGGATTGCCCACGATTATGGCCCCATAAGGAGAAGTCGCCACTTCTTGAATTCGCAAGGTAAACCCATAGCAAATGCAGAATCAGTAGCAGCTTTAATGTCAGCTTTACAATTGCCTCAACAAGCAGAGGTGCTAAAACAGGGGCGTAGCTAGGGGGAGCAGGTGGGGCATGTGCCCCGGGTGCAACTAAGAGGGGGCGCCAGCGCCACCCCCTCCTGCACTATAATTGTACCTGCGTCTATAGGACACAGGTACAATTAGAAGCAATGAATGGCCGGGTACGTTCCAGACCCGGCCATTATTGACAGGGAAGCGTTCAACCCCAGGAGACCTACACAGAAGAGAGCAGGTCTCCATTGCTGCCGGACGGCGTGGGAACGGGATTAAGGTGAGTTTGAATAGTTTGTTATTTAATCGTAATAAAAAAGTGTGTGCCATTATCTACTGGGGGGGGGGGGCTTTATCTACGGGGGTCTTTATCTACGGGGGTCTTTATCTACCGGGGGGGCTCTATCTACAGGGGGGTTACATACTGGGGTGGGCTATATGTGGTGTACTATATACAGGGGTGGGCTATATCTACAGGGGGGTTATATACAGGGGAACACTATCTGTGGAGCACTATATACAAAAGTGGGCTATATCTACAGGGGGCTATATACAGGGATGGGCTGTATCTACAGGGGGGATATATACAGGGATGGGCTATATCTACAGGGGGTCTATATACAGGGATGGTCTATCTGTGGAGCACTATATACAGGGGTGGGCTATATCTACATGGGGGCTATATACAGGGGTGGGCTATATCTACAGGGGGGCTAAATACAGTGATGGGCTATATCTAGAGGGGGCTATATACAGGGGTGGGCTATCTGTGGAGCACTATATACAGGGGTGGGCTACATCTACAGGGAGGCTTTATACAGGGTTGGGCTATATGTGGAGCACTATATACAGGGGTGGGCTATATCTACAGGGGGTTTATATACAGGGATGGGCTATATCTACAGGGGGGCTATATATACAGGGATGGGCTATATACCGGGATGGGCTATATACAGGGATGGGCTATCTGTGGAACACTATATACAGGGGTGCGCTATATCTACAGGGGGGCTATATACAGGGGTGGGCTATCTGTGGAGCACTATATACAGGGGTGGGCTATATCTATAGGGAGGCTATATACAGGGTTGGGCTATGTGTGGAGAAATATATACAGGGGTGGGCTATATCTACAGGGGGGCTATATACAGGGGTGGGCTATCTGTGGAGCACTATAGGGGGAACTATATGTGGGACACTATATACAGGGGTGGGCTATATGTGGGCACTATCTACAGGGGGCTCTATGGGGGCACTATCTACAGGGGGCTCTATGGCAGGCACTATCTACAGGTGGCACAGTGTGTGTCTTTGTGTGTGGGACACGGTGTATGGAGCTATTATAATTAGAGGTGCAGTGTATGGTGCTATAATATATAGGGGCGTAGTGTGTGGTATAATGAGAACTTTATCTTTGTTTACAGGTGTAGAAATGTTGGAAAAGTGAGAAGCTGAAGACATCTGAGCGGCAAACTGCAGAAATGGCTTTGACCGGGAGAAATCCATCATAGAGGTCTGGACTGGATGGAGAAAAAGAACTAGAATCTGAGACGTCACCGGTGAGTCACAATGTAAATGTTTATTCTGCCTCTAATCAGTAATGTAGTCACTGTAAAATCTGCAGCGAGATGATGGGTGGTATGATTATGATGTGATTTATTTTTTGTGAAACAGCAACTCCCAGCATATCCTTACCATTGTTCGCACCATGCTGGGAGATGGAAACAATTTAGTGCAAACCTATACGTCAGGGGATGCAATAAATTGAGCTGTATTTGTTTGTGCTGTATATATGTACTGAGTTTGGTTCCGGGGCTGTATTTATGTACTGACCACTATTCTGGTGCTGTGTATAGAACTTTATTGCTTGTGAAATGTACAAATATTTTTAAGCTCGTGTTACATAAACAGAAATGTGGAAAAGAAATGACACGCCGATTGGTAGAGAAAACAAACATGGCGAGGGGGAAGGAGATGTCGGGAAAGACATTGGGGGGACGCTAAACTGAATCTCTGCCCCGGGTGCTGGAGAACCTAGCTACGTCTCTGGCTAAAAGTACAGGCTCACACCAAGGACACGACTCCAGAGGCATTAGGTAACAAACTTGCGGACCAAGCAGCTAAGACTGCAGCTCTATAAGTGCTTGGGGTGACTATGGTATGCCAACCACCGGCGAGCACGGTCAGTCCCGAAATGCTGAAAACCCTCCAGACCCAGGCCCCTCTCACAGAACAAAAGGTATGGATGGAGAAGGGAGCTACACAAGGAGAAGGAATTAGTTAGTCAGTGGGGAACAAATGGTGCTTGTCCAGAAGTATATATCCCATGATGGTCCAATTGACCCATGGGTCTACCCACACATCTAAGGACGCCATGTGCGCTTTAGTAAGTACTGCATGGGTGACACCCGGATTCAATAACATGGCAGCGCGGTTTGTTCAGGGTTGCATGGTATGTGCCTGACACAACCCAGGTAAGGAAACCAAGGTACCAGGTAAATGCTCCCCGAGGCCAGACTACCCGTTTCAGCGACGTCAGATTGACTACATTCAGCTACTAAAAGTAGACGTATATGAATACGTACTTGTGTGTTGTCACCTGTTCTCTGGTTGGCCGTAAGCCTGGCCGGGTAAGACAGCATATGCTAAAAACACTGCAAAGAAACTGATGAGTGAGGTAGTCTGCAGGTATGTGGTACCTGAGGTGATAGTCAGACAGGGGTACACACTTCACAGGAGAACGGATGTGGGAGATAATGGCAAGCCTAGGAGTCCACACACCATATCATCCACAGAGCAGTGGGAGGGTGGAAAGACTGAATGGCACACATAAGTTGAAAATTCAAAAAGCTATGGAGGAGACTGGCAAGCCATAAACAGAATGCCTTCCCATAGCACTCTACTCTGTGAGAGTTACCCCTAACAGAAAGACAGGTTTATCTGCTTATGAAATAATGTTTGGTGGCACCCCAAAGACAGGCTGTTATTTTCCACAACAATTGCAGGCCCAACATGGCAGTCCGACCGCCTATCTCACCCAGCTACATAAGTGTTTGACGGAGACTCATAAACATGTGTTCTCCTCAATTCCAGATACTAATTCCAGGGATGAGACTCACCCTCTGCTCCCAGGAGATTGGGTGGTCCGAAAGAGGCATTGGAGGAAAAGCCTGCAACACAGGTTTGATGGTCCCTACCAAATCCAGTTGGTAACCTCGACTTCTGTCAAAGTAGAAGGGAAACCCACCTGGATACATGCCAGCCACTGCAAGAAAGTTCTAAATCCTGAAGCCAAGGATGTTGTATTTTCTACTGGACTGTTTTCTGGTGATGTTGCCCTTAGCGGGAACTATACATGACGTTTTGAAGGAACATTGGGACAATAAGTTCATTAAACATCACAAGAAGATAGTTGAACTGACTAATTTAACGGATTACTGGATCTGTAGTCATTCCCCTATATCTGCTAAATCCATGCCCTACCTTGCAGTTCCTGTTCCAGAAGAAGAGCTGTTTGCATCTTGGTGTTGGGACATGAACCAATTGTACCTAGGAGGAACCTATGGTAAAACTTCGGTGGCACTGCCAGTAGCAGGTTGGGTGCAAGACCTCTGGTGGCAGGTTAACTTGACAAAACGGGTTGGGAATTGGTTTGATTTAAAAAAAAGTAGATGGGATATGGCCTGTTATACCCATAAGTTCAATGCAAGTTGGAAAAATAACAACAGGTGAATTAGAGGTTAGTTTTGCTGCTCAAGGTAAGAATGCACTGGGAGTGAGGGAATGTGAGCATGGATCTTGTTCTCTGCGACATATCCATGATCCCATGTGGTCCAAGATATCTAACTTTTTACCAGGTTATGAAACCTATTGTGAATCTATTGGAGCTTATGTGTGGAGTGTGGCAGGTTTAGAGGAGGAGGAAAATTGTGGACCATTCCATTCCATTATTATAGTCCCATGGCTCCCAATACAAATGATTCTTGGTGTTTCTTTAATGCTTCTACTCTTTTGATGCTTATGGTACATGTACTAACCAATGATATACAGTATCAGTTGCCCAACGGTATATTTGTAATATGTGGAGAAAGTGTATATAGCTGGATCCCTCAGGGAGCTGAGGGAACATGTACTTTGGCCAGACTTGAGCCTGCTACGTGGGTATGGGAAGATGAAGACTTCCCATATGATAACCTCCAGAGGCACATGTTAGCTAAACGGGAAGCTAGACCAGAAAAAGCAAAGCCGCTTATACATGTGCCGTGGCAGGAAAGGTTTGGCTTATCGCTAACAATAGTAGGCTTATCAGTAAAGAACGCGCATAATATAGAAAAATTAGCTGAAATATTTGACAATGTAACGGATTATGTGCTTGATGCTTTGAATATAACCTCTGCATTTACTAGGCAATTAATATTAGTAACTAATCAACATACAATAGTACTAGATTACTTGACAGTCTCTTGAAGAGGCATGTGCCAAGTAGTTGGCCCAGCATGTTGTCATTATATAGACCCTACTGGCATTATGCAGGTCAAGCATGATATAGAACAAGCTAAGAAAATAAAGGAAGAGTTCAGGAAAGCCAATTCTAAAGATGATTGGAACCTGGAGTGGCCAGATTGGTTGTCATGGCTCAATCCCTCTAACTGGTTTAACCCCTTCAGGACGCAGCCTGTTTTGGCCTTGTGGCACAGCCGATTTTTTCAAACCTGACATGTGTCACTTTTTGTGGTAATAACTTTGGAATGCTTTTACCTATCCAAGCGATTCTGAGATTGTTTTCTCGTGACATATTGTACTTTATGGTAGTGAAAATATTTGGTCAATAAATTCAATATTTATTTGTGAAAAACAGCAAAATTTAGAGAAAACAGTGGAAACACCCCAAAAGTGACCCTGTTTTGGAAACTACACCCCTAAAGGAATTTTTCTAGGGGTATATTGAGCATTTAGACCACACAGGTTTTTTTGAAGAATTTAGTAGAAGTAGTCCGTTAAAATGAATATCAACATTTTTGTCCAGTGAAAATGTTTATTTTTTTCATTTTCACAAGGGATAAAGGAGAAAAAGTCGCCCTAAATTTGTCACACAATCTGTCCCAAGTATGGCAATAACCCACATGTGGTAATAATTTTTTTTTTTTTATAGGAATTAATTGACATTTGCAGGACTGATCCTTTTTTGCTTTTCCTTTTTAGTTTTTCACTCCCCGCCTTCCAAACGCCATAACTTTTTTATTTTTACATCAATAGAGCGATGTGAGGGCTTATTTTTTGCGGGAAGAGTTGTACTTTCTATTATTTTAAGTACCATATAATGTACTGGGAAACCGAAAATAAAATTCTTTGCAGGGTGAAATTGTAAAAAATAGTTTTTTGGCTTTCGTTTGTACCGCTTTCACCATGCGGTAAAAATGACAACTTAACTTTATTCTGCGGGTCAATATGATTACTGTGATACCAAATCTATATAGTTTCTTTTTATATTTCACTACTTTTACAGAGAAAAAACTTTTAGTTAAAAAAAAAAAAACAATAGTTTTGTATCATCACATTCTCAGAGCCATAACTTTTTTATTTCTTGGTCGATTGAGCGGTGTGAGGGCTTATTTTTGGCGGGACGAGCTGTAGTTTTTATTGGTACATTTTTTATTGACACATACAACTTTTTGAACACTTTTTATTACATTTTATTTAGAGCTAAGGTGACCAAAAACAGTGATTTTGTGTTTTAAATTCTTTATTTCTTACGGTGCTTTCATTATGCGCTAAAAATTACACATTTACTTTATTCTGCGGGTTGGCACGATTACGGCGATACCATATGTATATCGTTTTCTTTATGTTTTGCAGCGTTTGCACAATAAAATCACTTGTTTATAAAATAATTTATTTTTTGTGTCGCCATATTCTGAGAGCCATAACTTTTATATTTTTCAGTCAAAAAAGTGGTGTAAGGGCTTGTTTTTTGCGGGACGGGTTGTAGTTTTTATTGGTACTATTTTGGGGTACATGTGACTTTTTGATCACTATTCATTCTAAATTTTTGGAGGGGTGGTGACCAAACAAAAAAATAGTGATTCTGGCATTGTTTTTCGTTTTGTTTGTTTTTGTGTCGTTCACCATGCGTAAAAAATAATATGATAGTTTTATAGTTTGGGTCGTTACGAACGCGGTGATACCAAATATGGGTCGTTTTTTAATATTTTCATTTTTTTCCTATAAATAGAGACTTTTTTATTAACTTTTTTTACTTTTTACACTTACTTTTTTGACCTGCAGCTCTGATCGCTGCGAGAATACATTACACTGCCTAGGTAGTGTAACGTATTCCAACTGTCCGTGTGACGTCACAATCACTCTGACAGTTAGTCTACGAGGACCAGCTAGAGGCTGATCCTCATAGGTTTCCATACACGGCAGACACGGAGGCCGTTGTTTGGCCTCCAGATACCATCACAAGCATCAACAACCCCCACGATTTCATGGGGGCTGCTGATGTGCTTCAAACCCCCTAAATGCAGTGGTCACAATCGAGCGCCGCATTTAACGGGTTAAGCCTAAATCAGTGGCGATAAGCCGCTCATTGGCAACAGTGGAGTGTCAGCTGTCGGAGACAGCTGACCTCCCGATTCCCGATGCACACTGTCACCGACACAGTGACTTCCTCGAAGTCTATCAGGAGGCTGGTCCTGATAGGCTTCCATACATGGCAGACACAGAGGTCATTACTTGGCCTCCGGTCGCCATGCTAGCCATCTGCAAACCTCTCGATTTCATTGTGAGGTTTGCCGATGTGCTAAAAACCCTAAAATGTGGTGATTGCAATCGATCGCCGCATTTAAGAAGTTAATTGCCCAAATCAGGGGGACAGCTGTGGTCACTGGGAACCGCACAGTAACTGTACGTCCTGCTGCGCTAAGACACAGGCCACCTAGACGAACAGTTACGTTGTGGTGCGCCTAGGGGTTAAGGGTGTTGGGGATGGATAATGGGGCTACTCCAGTGTGTCCTGCAGGTTGTTTTATTATGTATTACATTATATTTGCTTCTGCGCCTCATATTTTGGGGCCTGCCAAAACTTTGGCAATGCTTCGCAGCAAAGGCTAAAACGATTACCCACCATCCTAGATCCTTTGATCAAGTGTACCCTATGAGTGAAACAATTATGGGAAGAAATTTTGTTGACATGCCCAGTGGATGAGGTGAAAAGCTTATGTAAGTCCTCAAGAGTGGATAAGCCCTCCTTTTAGTACCTGGCTTGGATGCAAAATGTCCTCATATAAACAAAAGTTGGGAAATGTGAAATTGATTAGTATATGTTTAAAAGACGACATTTTGCATGGACTCCATCTTGTATGGTAGTTGTCCATTTTGGATCATTGGAATCCATCTTGTGGCCTGAAGGAGCCATCTTGAGATTAATAAGTAAAAACTAATATATTAATCTAAATCAGCAGTTGTCTTTAAACAATTCTATGTTATGTGTTCTTGAGTTGAATGTTTTTTTATTATTCTTGTAAGGAGCAGAACAATCATCCTTGGTAGAATGGACAATGAAATTGTTTACCATAAAGCAGGGGTCAGCCTTAAAGCAGGGCTTTGTTTAAATGATTTAACCCCTTCCCTCTTTAGCCACTTTTGACCTTCCTGACCGAGCCTCATTTTTCAAATCTGACATGTGTCACTTTATGTGGTAATAACTCCGGAATGCTTTCGCCTATCCAAGCGATTCTGAGATTGTTTTCTCGTGACGCATTGGACTTTAAGTTACTGGCAAAATTTGCTCAATATGTTCAGTATTTAATTGTGAAAAACACCAAAATTTAGCGAAAAATGGCAAAAATTTGCATTTTTCTCAATTTAAACGTATCTGCTTGTAAGACAGGCAGTTATACCACACAAAATTGTCGCTAATTAACATCATCCATATGTCTACTTTAGATTGGCATTCTTTTTTGAACATACTTTTATTTTTCTATGACATCACAAGGCTTAGAACTTTAGCAGCAATTTCTCTCATTTTCAAGAAAATTTCAAAAGGCCATTTTTACAGGGGCCAGTTCAGTTGTGAAGTGGCTTTGAGGGCCTTATATATTAGAAACCCCCAAAAAGTCACCCCATTTTAAAAACTTCACCCCTCAAAGTATTCAAAACAGCATTTAGAAAATGTCTTAACCCTTTACACATTTCACAGGAATTAAAGCAAAGTAGAGGTGAAATGTACAAATTTCATATTTTTTTGCAGATATAAATTTTTTATACAATATTTTTTATAACACCGAAGGTTTTACCAGAGAAATGCAACTCAATATTTGTTGCCCAGTTTCTGCAGTTTTAGGAAATATCCCACATGTGGCCGTAGCGTGCTACTGGACTGAAGCACCAGCCTCAGAAGCAAAGGAACACCTAGTGAATTTTGGGGCCTTATTTTTGTTAGAATAAATTTTAGGCACCATGTCAGGTTTGAAGGGCTCTTGCGGTGCCAAAACAGTCAAAATACCCCAAAAGTGACCCCATCTGGGAAACTGCACACCTCAAGGAAATTATCTAGAGGTGCAGTGAGCATTTTGACCGCACAGGTTTTTTACAGAAATTATTGGAAGTAGGCCGTGAAAAATAAAATCAACATTTTTTCAAAGAAAATGTAGGTTTAGCGGTTTTTTTCTCATTTCCACAAGGACTAAAGGAGAAAAAGCACCGTAAAATTTGTAAAGCAATTTCTCCCGAGTAAAACAATACCCCACATGTCGTACTAAATGGCTGTTTGGAGACACGGCGTGGCTGAGAAGGGAAAGAGCGCTATTTGGCTTTTGGTGCTCAAGTTTAGCAGGAATGGTTTGCAGAGGCCATGTCACATTTACAAAGCCCCTGAGGGGACAAAACAGTGGAAACCCCCCACAAGTGACCCCATTTTGGAAACTACACCCATTGAGGAAATTATCTAGGGGTATAATGAGCGTTTTGACCCAACAGGTTTTTAGCATTAATTATTGGAAGTAGGCCCTGAAAATGACAATCTAAATTTTTTCAAAGAAAATGTAGGTTTAGCTAATTTTTTCTCATTTCCACAAGAACTGAAGGAGAAAAAGCACAGTAAAATTTGTAAAGCAATTTCTCCCGAGTAAAACAATACCCCACATGTGGTAATAAATGGCTGTTTGGACACACGGCAGGGCTTCGAAGGGATGGAGTGCCATTTGGCTTTTGGAGATCACATTTAGCAGGAATGGTTTGCGGAGGCCATGTCACATTTGCAAAGCCCCTGAGGGGAAAAAACAATGAAAACGCCCAAAAAGTGACACCATTTAGGAAACTACACCTCTTGATGAATTCATCTAGGGGCGTAGTGAGCATTTTGACCTCACAGATGTCTCATAGAATTTATTCGAATTGGGCAGTGAAAATAAAAACAATCCTTTTTCTTCAATAAGACGTAGCTTTAGCGCAAATGTTTTGATTTTCGCAACAAATAAAGGAGAAAAAAGAACCCAACATTTGTAAAGCAATTTCTCCCGAGTACGGCAATACCCCATATGTGGTCATAAACTGCTGTTTGGGCACACGGCAGGGCTCAGAAGGGAAGGACCGCCATTTGGAGTGCAGACGTTGCTGGATTGGTTTCTGGGCGCCTGTGGGCCCAAAACAGTGGAAACCCCCCAGAAGTGACCCAATTTTGGAAACTACACCCCTCAATGCATTTACCTAGTGGTGTAGTAAGCATTTTAACCCTGCAGGTGTTTAGTAGAAATTAGTGTGCACTCGATGTTGCAGAGTGAAAATGGGATTTTTTCCACAGATATGCCAATATGTGGTGCCCGGCTTGTGCCACCATAACAAGACAGCTCTCTAATTATTATGCTGGGTTTCCTGATTTTAGAAACACCCTACATGGGGCACTAATCTTTTGCCTGGACATTCGACCAGGCTCAGGAGTGAAAGCGTACCATGTAAAATTGAGGCCTAATTTGGCGATTTACAAAGTATTGGTTCACAACTGCAGTAGCTCTGATGTGAAATAATAAAAAGAAACCCCTGAGAAGTGACCCCATTTGGAAACTACACCCCTCAAGGCATTTGTTAAGGGGTGTAGTGAGCATTTCACCCCACAGGTCTTTTCCATAAATGAATGCACTGCGGATGGTGCAAATTAAAAATGTATATTTTTCCCTAGATATGCCATTTCAGTGGCAAATATGTCGTGCCCAGCTTATGCCACTGGAGACACACACCCCAAAAATTTCTAAAAGGGTTCTCCCGGGTATGGCGGTGCCATATATGTGGAAGGAAACTGCTGTTTGGGGACGCTGTAGGGTTTAGATGGGAGGAAACGCCATTTGGCTTTTGGAGAGCGGATTTTGCTTGGTAGTAGATTTGTTTGAGTATTGCTGGTGTTTCCGTTTATAATGTGGCGGTACATGTAAGCCGGGCGGAGTATATAAGGGGCATAGTCAGGTGGTATAATAATGGGGTAAAAAAAAACAATAAAATGATCCATAGAGGTGTGTTACGCTGTGCTCAATCCTTTCTGCACAGGCCGGTGTCGCACTGATATATGGCGTCCTTTATTATCCCCCTTTTGATCCACACTCCGCGCCTTTGCAGTTTGGGGAATTTTGCTGGGAAGTGTTGTCCTGGTACAATACGGGCACCGGCGCTTCCAGCGGATATGTTTGGGCCCTCCCTTTCCTGGTTCCCTAATTGTAGGTCCTTGATAAATCGCCTCTTCAAGCAGAAGAAATGTTCCCATCGGGCCGGCACAACTGCATATTTTTTATTTCCTGACTTATTGGAGCCATAACTAATTTTATTTTTTCATAGACGTAGTGGTATGAGGGCTGTTTTTTGCGGGACGAGCTGTAGTTATTATTGGTACCATTTTGGGGTACATGCGACTTTATGATTACCTTTTATCCTATTTTTTGGGAGGTCAGGTAAACAAAAAATTCTGGCATAGTTTTATTTTGTTTTTTTTTACAGCGTTCACCATGCGTTATAAATTACCTGTTAACTTTATTCTGCGGGTCAGTACGATTCTGGCGATACCTATTTTATAGGACTTTATGTTTTACAACTTTTTCCACAATAAAACTACTTTTGTAAAAATAATGTATTTTTTCTGTCGCCAAATTGTGAGAACCATAACTTTTTATTTTTTTTGTCGACGGAGTTGTATGAGGGCTTGTTTTTTTGTGAGACAAGCTATAGTTTTATAGGTACCATTTTTGGAATACGTGCAACTTTTTGATCACTTTTTATTCCTATATTTATAGAGCAAAGTGACCAAAAAACAGAAACTCTGATATAGTTTTTTACAGTTTTTTTTTACGCTGTTCACCGCGTGCAATAAATAATATAATATTTTGATACCTCAGGTCGTTACGGTCGCGGCGATAACAAATACGTATGGTTTATTATTTTTTTCAATAATAAAGGACTTGATAAGCGTAAAAGGGGGATTGTGTTTTATTTTATTACTTGAAACTTTTATTGTTTTAAATTTTTATTTTTTTCACTTTTTTTTGACACTTTTTTGACACTTTTTCTCAAGTCCCACTAGGGGACTTGAAGGTCCAGCTGTCAGATTTATTTTTTTCTAATACATTGCACTACCTACGTAGTGCAATATATTAGATGTGTCAGTTATGCACTGACAGCAAGCCGATTAGGCTTCGCCTCCCGGCGGAGCCTAATCGGCTTCCGTATTGGCAGAGCAGGAGACCATTGTGTCTCCTGTTGCCATGGCAGCAGTCGCCAGCCCCGATTGCCTGTCAGGGCTGCCGATCTGCTAGTAATGCTGGGGTTCCGATGAGATGCAAACACCTTAAATGCAGCGATCGCGTTTGAGCGCTGCACTTAAGGGGTTAATGGTGGGGATCGAAGCTAATTTCGGTCCCCGCCGTTACAGCCGGATCTCACCTGTAAGATACAGCTGAGATCCAGTGATGATGGCAGCGGCTCAGCTTCTGAGCCGGTCCCAAACATTCGGCGTATGGGTACGGCAAGATGCGGGAAGTCATTGCTTTCCATGGCGTACCCATACGGCAAATGTCGGGAAGGGGTTAATGTTGTGTATCAGCCATCTTATCTGCAGTCTCCCTTCTCTAGTGAGATAAGAAGTAGAGACACATTAACTTGTATTTGAAGTGTGTCTCTCCCATGTAACAAGGGAGAGGCCACCTGGGAGACCTTGAAGGGTGAAGAATCATTATAATGCATTGAAATATTCTCATTGGCTGAATCAGATTCATTATCATATTGTAGATGATTGGCTGAAATCAAAGCCTACACCTTTTCTGTCATCATACTTACATACTTGTGTGGATCAATAAAGATCAGAGGAGTATTTTGAGCATACAACAGCGTCTGTGTGTTATTTCTCCTCCGCGATATATCGATAACCAATAACCACTGAGATTATTTATACCTGAACAGGTGTTGGTTGACACACCTACCTAAATCTTCCGTCTAAAATACTTTTGGCCGAACCTGCGTCAACAGTTTTGGTGCCCGAAACCTGGGAGGTTAATTGTCTGATAGACAAATGAAAAGGGAAAAGAAGGGCAAGAAGCATAAAGATCAACTGATCTATTGAATAGAATTATTAAATTCAGTATTAAAATTGCCAGCTTAGAGAGGTATATTATACCTGACAGGGATGGAGTGAACGGTCCCTCATTAAAGTACACCCCATATAATTGATAGACCCATACAACATATGTATGATAAGATGGTTGGGTGGAAATGAAGGGAGAACAATGCATCCATCAAGTATCAGATAAGTGAAGTGGAGTGCACAAAAGGGCAAAGCATATGGTGATGTCTATGTCCCCGAGGCACACCACTAAATTGTGATCTGATACGAATTGATGCCTGTGGAATGAGTCTGCATGGGACCGCATTAACCCCTTTAGGACACAGCCTGTTTTGGTCTTGTGGACACAGATGATTTTTATCAAATCTGACATGTGTCACTCACTTTATGTGGTAATAACTCCGGAATGCTTTTACCTATCCAAGCCATTCTGAGACTGTGTTCTCGTGACATATTGTACTTTATGGCAGTGAAAAAATGTGGTCGATAAATTCAATAATTATTTGTGAAAAACTTCAAATTTCAGCGAAAATTTGGAAAAAGTTAGATTTTTCTAAATGTTTATGTATTTGCTTGTAAAACAGATAGTAATACCATACAAAATAGTCACTAGTTAACATTTCCCATATGTCTACTTTATGTTTGAATAGGTTTTTTTTCACGTCCTTTTATTTTTCTAGGACGTTATAAGGCTTAGAACTTTAGCAGCAATTTCTCATATTTTCGAGAAAATTTCAATAGGCCATTTTTTCAGGGACCAGTTCAGTTCTGAAGCGGCTTTGAGGGCATTCTATATCAGAAAGTCCCCATAAATAACCCCATTTTGAAAACTGCACCCCTCAAAGTATTCAAAACAGCATTCAGAAAGTATTTTAACCCTTTAGGCATTTCACAGGAATTAAGGCAAAGTAGAGGTGAAATGTACAAATTTTTTGCCGAAATTCATTTGTAATAAAAAACAATCTGTAACACAGAAGATTTTACCAGAGAAATGCAACTCAATATTTATTGCCCAGATTCTGCAGTTTTTAGAAATATCCCACATGTGCCCCTAGTGTCCTAATGGACTGAAGCACCGGCCTCAGAAGCAAAGGAGCACCTAGTGGATTTTGGGGCCTCCTTTTTTTAGGAATATATTTTAAGCACCATGTCAGGTTTGAAGAGGTCTTGTAGTGCCAAAACAGTCGAAAACCCCCCAAAAGTGACACGGTTTTGGAAACTACACACCTCAAGGAATTTATCTAGGGGCACAGTAAGCATTCTTGACCCCACAGGTCTTTTGCTATATTTATTGTAGTTTGTCTGTGAAAGTGAAAATTTTGTAGCGCAGATTTTGCTGGATTGGATTTCAGTGCCATGTCGGGTTTGCAACGCCCCGGAGGGACCAAAACAGTGGAAAACCCCAAAAGTGACCCTAGTTTGGAAACTACACCCCCCTCAAGGAATTTTTCTAGAATTATAGTGAGCATTTTGACCCCACAGGATCTTTTTTAGAGATAAGGTGACCAAAAAACAGCGATTTTGGTGCTTTAAATTCTTTATTTCTTACAAAGTTCACCGTGCGCAATAAATTACGTTTTACTGTATTCTGCGGGTCGGTACGATTACGCCGATACCATATGTGTATAGCTTTTTTTTTACGTTTTGCAGCGTTTGAACAATAAAATTATGTTTCTATAAAATAATTTATTTTCCGAGACACGCTATTCTGAGCTGTAACTTTTTTATTTTTTAGTCAAAAAAGCTGTGGGAGGTCTTGTTTTTTGCGGGACGGGTTGTAGTTTTTATTGGTACCATTTTGGGCTAAATGAGACTTTTTGATCACTTTTTATTCTATATCTTGGGAGGGGTGCTGACCAAAAAATAGCGATGCTGACATAGTTTTCCATTTATTTTGTTTGTGGCGTTCACCGTACGGAAAAAATGACATTATAGTTTCATAGTTTGGTTCGTTATGAACACGGTGATACCAAATATGTGTACTTTTTTTTAAGCTTTCATTTTTTTTCCTATAATAAATTACTTATTATAGGAAAACAAAAACTTTTATTTTTAAACTTTTATAAAACATTTTTATTAACTTTTTTTTTTACACTTTGCTTTTTGAGCTGCAGCTCTGATCGGTGCTAGAATACATTACTCTGCCTAGGTAGTGTAATGTATTTCAACTGTCAGTCTGACATCACGGTCACGATGACAGTAAGTCTACGAGGACCAGCCAGAGGTTGGTCCTCATAGGCTTCCATACATGGCAGACCTGGAGGCCGTTGCCTGGCCTCCGGATGCCATCACAAGCATCAGCAACCCTCACAATTGCATGGGGGCTGCTGATGGGCAACAAACCCCCTATATGTGGCGATCGCAATTGAGCACCGCATTTAACGGGTTAATTGCCGAAATCAGCGGCGATGAGCCGCTGATCAGCAACACTGGAGTGTCAGCTGATCTCCCAGTTCCTGATGCACACCTTGTCGCCGACAGTGTGCATCGGGAACGAAACAACGACTTCCTGTCACTCTGACAGCAAGCCTATCAGGACCAACCAAAGGTTGGTCCTGATGGGCTTCCGTCCATGGCAGACACGGAAGCCATATGCTAGAAAGCCCTAAAATTTGGCAATTGCAACCGATCGGTGTCAGCTGTCGGCGACAGCTGACCTCAAGGTTCCCGGTTCACACTGTCGCCGACCTTGTGCACCGGAAACAAATCCGTAACTGTACGTCCTCGTGCGGGAAGTAACCTCCTGCAACGACGTACAGTTACTTGCTCGTGCGGGTTGGGGGTTAATAATAGCTAGAGATACATCGGGTGTATCCCACCAGATATCATACAGCAGCCTGCTGCACAGTGTAATAAAGTGTGCCACAGACAACAAACCAATTGAACGGTCAGTGGCAATCTGACAAAATGTGAACCAGTACCTATGTTGCACTTTATGTCAGTAACATCTGATATTTATTATGAATGTCTGATATTCAGCTATGAATTATAGTAGCAACATAGGAAACAGTAGGAACAGTATTGTTGGAGAGCATGTTGCCAAGCAACAGGCCAGACGCTTGGGACTGTTCAGATCACTGCTCACACGTTATTCAAGTGCTGCTATTCAGCTGTGAGCTGGAATCCCTCCTATAGCTGTGCATGGAGCTCAGCTTCAGAAAGAGCTGCCTTTCCCTCCACTCCACGTGAGCAGCTGTGCTGCTATTCAGCTGGAACTTAGAGTCACTCCTGTGCCTGTAGCTCAGCTATAATAGGAACAGCTCGGGAGAAAGCTGCCCCTCTCCCCACTACACGTGGAGAGCACGTTGCCATGCAACAAGCCAGACGCCGGAGACTGCAGGTCTGCTGATTGAATTACTGCTCACACGCTGTTTGAGAGCTGATGATATCCGCCGACGTCAGTCAGCTTCATCTAGGGGGAGGGGCGCTCAGTTTCTCGCGTCCTTTATGTGAGGAGTTGTGATTGACAACTATCACAGCCAATCACAACTAAAGATAGTGTTTATTTTACTGAGTTGTGATTGGCTGTGATAGCTGTCAATCACAACTCCTCACATAAAGGACGCGAGAAACTGAGCGCCCCTCCCCTAGATGATGCTGACTGACGTCAGCGGAACGCACGTCGGGACACATCCAGCCTTAGATCAGGGAAAGTTATTGGTAATAGCAATAGCTGCCGGTGAGCGGTCACCAAGCAGGGTAATCCTTACTGGCCCTGCTAGACGCCGCTCACGGGACCACATGCTCAGAGACCAGTGCGATCTTGAGTCACAGCTGAATATCATCAGCTCTCAAACAGCGTGTGAGCAGTAATTCAATCAGCAGACCTGCAGTCTCCGGCGTCTGGCTTGTTGCTTGGCAACGTGCTCTCCACGTGTAGTGGGGAGAGGGGCAGCTTTCTCCCGAGCTGTTCCTATTATAGCTGAGCTACAGGCACAGGAGTGACTCTAAGTTCCAGCTGAATAGCAGCACAGCTGCTCACGTGGAGTGGAGGGAAAGGCAGCTCTTTCTGAAGCTGAGCTCCATGCACAGCTATAGGAGGGATTCCAGCTCACAGCTGAATAGCAGCACTTGAATAACGTGTGAGCAGTGATCTGAACAGTCCCAAGCGTCTGGCCTGTTGCTTGGCAACATGCTCTCCAACAATACTGTTCCTACTGTTTCCTATGTTGCTACTATAATTCATAGCTGAATATCAGACATTCATAATAAATATCAGATGTTACTGACATAAAGTGCAACATAGGTACTGGTTCACATTTTGTCAGATTGCCACTGACCATTCAATTGGTTTGTTGTCTGTGGCACACTTTATTACACTGTGCAGCAGGCTGCTGTATGATATCTGGTGGGATACACCCGATGTATCTCTAGCTATTATTAACCCCCTACCCGCACGAGCAAGTAACTGTACGTCGTTGCAGGAGGTTTCTTCCAGCAAGAGGACGTACAGTTAAGGAGTTGTTTCCGGTGCACACGGTGGGCGACCGAGTGCATCGGGAACCGTGAGGTCAGCTGTCGCCGACAGCTGACACTCTACTCTTGCCGGTCAGCAGTCCTCTGCTGCTGATTTTGGCGAATTAACCCCTTAAATTTGGCGATAGGTTGCAATCGCCGAATTTTAGGAGTTTCTAGCATATGGCTTCCTGTCAGAGTGACAGGAAGTCACTGAGTCGTTACCGATACACACTGTTGGGGACAAGGTGTGCATCAGGAACTGGGAGATCAGCTGTCCCCGACAGCTGACACTCCAGTGTTGCTGATCAGCGGCACATTGCCGCTGATTTTGTGGTACTCGATTGCGATCACCATATTTATGGGGATTGTAGCACATCAGCAGCCCCCATGCAATTGTGGGGGTTGCTGATGCTTGTGATGGCATCCGGAGGCCTCTGGGTCTGCCATGTATGGAAGCCTTTGAGGACCAGCCTCTAGCTGGTCCACGTAGACTTACTGTCATTCTGACTGTGACGTCACACTGACAGTTGGAATACATTACACTACCTAGGTAGTGTAATGTATTCTAGCAGCGATCAGAGCTGCAGGTCAAAAAACAAAGTGTAAAAAGTTAATAAAAATGTTTTATAAAAGTTTTTGTTTTCCTATAATAAGTCATTTAAAAAAAGTACACATATTTGGTATCACCGTGTTCATAACGACCCAAACTATGAAACTATAATGTTATTTTTTTAAATGTTAATAAACGGAAAACTATGTCAGCATCGCTATTTTTTGGTCACCACCCCTCCCAAGATATAGAATAAAAAGTGATCAAAAAGTTGCATTTACCCCAAAATAGTACCAATAAAAACTACAACCTGTCCCGCAAAAAAAAAGACCTCCCACAGCTTTTTTGACTAAAAAATAAAAAAGTTACGGCTTAGAATAGCGTGTCTCAGAAAATAAATTATTTTATAGAAACGTAATTTTATCGTGCAAACGCTACAAAACTTAAAAAACTATACACATATGGTATCGCCGTAATCGTACCGACCTGCAGAATAAAGTAACACATAATTTATTGCGCACGATGAACACTGTAAGAAATAAAGAATTTAAAGCGCCAAAATCACGGTTTTTTGGTCACCTTGGCTCTAAAAAAGATCCTGTGGGGTCAAAATGCTCACTATAACCCTAGAAAAATTCCTTGAGGGGTATAGATTCCAAAATAGGGTCACTTTTGGGGGGTTTCCACTGTTTTGGTCCCTCCGGGGCGTTGCAAACCCGACATGGCACTGAAAACCAATCCAGCAAAATCTGCGCTCCAAAATCCAAAAGGTGCTCCTTCCACTCTGAGCCCTGCTGTGGGACCAAACAGCAGTTTACTACCACATATAAGGTATTTCCATAATCGGGAACAATTGTTTTACATATGTTGGGGTGCTTTTTCTCCTTTATTCCTTGTAAAAATGAAAAAATTCTATGTTTCCACAGAAAAAAAGGGAATTTTCATCTTCACAGACTAAATCAACTAAATTCTGAAATAAAACCTGTGAGGTCAAAATGCTAACTAAACCCCTAGAAAAATGCCTTGAGGGGTGTAGTTTTCAAAATGGGATCACTTTTGGGGGGTTTCTGCTGTTTAGGTACCACAAGACCTCTTCAAACCTGACATGGTGCCTAAAATATATTCCTAAAAAAACGAGGCCCCAAAAATCCACTAGGTTCTTTTTTGCTTCTGAGGCCGGTGCTTCAGTCCATTAGGACACTAGGGCCACATGTGGGATATTTCTAAAAACTGCAGAATCTGAGCAATAAATAATGAGTTGCGTTTCTCTGGTAAAACCTTCTAAAATTTGACGTTTTTCACAAATAAATATTGAATTTATTGACCAAATTTTTTCTCTAACAAAGTGCAATATGTCACGAGAAAACAATCTCAGAATCGCTTGGATAGGTAAAAGCATTCCGGAGTTATTACTACATAAAGTGACACATGTCAGATTTCAAAAATTTATCTGTGTCCACAAGGCCAAAACAGGCTGTGTCCTAAAGGGGTTAATACGGTACCATACAGACTCATTCCACAGGCATCAATTAGTATCAGATCAGAATATAGTGGTGTGCCTCGGGGACATAGACATTAACATATGCTTCGCCCTTTTTTGCACTCCACTTCACTTATTTGATACTTGATGGATGCATTGTTCTCCCTTCATTTCCACCCAACCATCTTATCATACATATGTTGTATGGGTCTATCAATTATATGGGGTGTACTTTAATGAGGGACCGTTCACTCCATCCCTGTCGGGTATAATATACCTCTCTAAGCTGGCAATTTTAATACTGAATTTAATAATTCTATTCAATAGATCAGTTGATCTTTATGCTTCTTGCCCTTCCATTTCCCATATCTTCCCTTTCCCTTTTTATTTGTCTATCAGACAATTAACCTCCCAGGTTTTGGGCACCAAAGCTGTTGACACAGATTCGGCCAAAAGTATATTAGACTGAAGATTTAGGTAAGTGTGTCAACCAACACCTGTTCAGGTCCAAATAATCTCGGTGGTTATTGGTTAACGATATATCGCGAAGGAGAAATAACACACAGACGCCTCTGTGTGCTCAAAATACTCCTCTGATCTCTTTTGATCCAAACAAGTATATAAGTATGATGACAGAAAAGGTGTAGGCTTTGATTTCAGCCAATCATCTACAATATGATAATGACTCTGATTCAGCCAATGAGAATATTTTAATGCATTATAATGATTCTTCACCCTACAAGGTCTCCCAGATGGCCTCTCCCTTGTTACATGGGAGAGACACACTTTAGATACAAGTTAATGTGTCTCTACTTATCTCACTAGAGAATGGAGACTGTAGATAAGATGGCTGATACACAACATTAAATCATTTTAACAAAGCCCTTCTTTAAAGAGGCTCTGTCACCAGATTTTGCAACCCCTATCTGCTATTGCAGCAGATAGGCGCTGCAATGTAGATTACAGTAACGTTTTTATTTTTTTAAAACGAGCATTTTTGGCCAAGTTATGACCATTTTTGTAGTTATGCAAATGAGGCTTGCAAAAGTCCAAGTGGGTGTGTTTAAAAGTAAAAGTCCAAGTGGGCGTGTATTATGTGCGTACATCGGGGCGTTTTTAATACTTTTACTAGCTGAGTGTTCTGATGAGAAGTATCATCCACTTCTCTTCAGAACGCCCAGCTTCTGCCAGATCACGCTGTGACGTCACTCACAGGTCCTGCATCGTGTCAGACGAGCGAGGACACATCGGCACCAGAGGCTACAGTTGATTCTGCAGCAGCATCAGTGTTTGCAGGTAAGTAGCTACATCGACTTACCTGCTAACGCCGATGCTGCTGCAGGATCAACTGAAGCCTCTGGTGCCGATGTGTCCTCGCTCGTCTGACACGATGTAGGACCTGTGAGTGACGTCACAGCGTGATCTGGCAGAAGCTGGGCGTTCTGAAGAGAAGTGGATGATACTTCTCGTCCGAGCGCCCAGCTAGTAAAAGTATTAAAAACGCCCCGATGTACGCACATAATACACGCCCACTTGGACTTTTACTTTTAACCCCTTCAGGACTGAGCCTGTTTTGGCCTTCAGGACGAAGCCGATTTTTCAAATCTGACGTGTAACTTTATGTGGTAATAACTCCGGAATGCTTTTACCTATCCAAGCGATTCTGAGATTGTTTTCTCGTGACATATTGTACTTTATGGTAGTAAAAAATTTGGTTGATAAATTCAATATTTATTTGTAAAAAACACCAAGATTTGGAGAAAATTTGCAAAAATTAGCATTTTTCTCAATTTAAATGTATCTGCTTGTAAAACAGATAGTAATACCACACAAAATAGTTACTAGTTAGCATCACCCATATCTCTACTTTATGTTGGCGTCGTTTTTTGAACATTCTTTTATTTTTCTAGGACGTTACAAGACTTAGAACTTTAGCAGCGATTTCTCATATTTTAAAGAAAATTTCAAAAGGCGATTTTTACAAGGACCAATTCAGTTCTGAAGTGGCTTTGAGGGCCTTATATATTAGAAAGTCCCCATAAATCACCCCATTTTGAAAACTGCACCCCTCAAAGTATTCAAAACAGCATTCAGAAAGTGTATTAACCCTTTAGGCGTTTCACAGGAATTAAAGCAACGTAGAGGTGAAAGTTACAAATTTCATTTTTTTTTTACAAAATTCATTTGTAATACATTTTTTTCTATACCACAGGAGGTTTTACCCAAGAAATGTAACTTATTATTTATTGCCCAGATTCTGCAGTTTTTAGAAATACCCCACATGTGGCCCTAGTGCGGTCATGGACTGAAACACCGGCCTCAGAAGCAAAGGAGCACCTAGTGGATTTTGGGGCCTCCTTTTTTTTAGCATATATTTTAGGTACCATGTCAGGTTTGAAGATGTCTTGTGGGGCCAAAACAATAAAGACCCCCAAAAGTGACCTCATTTTGGAAACTACACCCCTCAGGGAATTTATCTAGGGGTATAATTAGCATTTTGAACCCACCGTTTTTTTGCTAAATTTATTTGAATTAGTTTGTGAAGGTGAAAATCTACTTTTGCTCTGAAAAAACTTAGAAATTTGTAATTTTTTCAAGGAATAAAAGAGAAAAAACACCCCAACATATGTAAAGCAATTTCTCCTGATTATAGCAATACCCCATATGTGGTAATAAACTGCTGTTTGGACCCACAGCAGGACTCAGAAGGGAAGGAGCACCATTTGGATTTTGAAATTCTGATTTTGCTGGTATAGTTTTCAGTGCCATGTCGCGTTTGAATTGCACTGGAGGGAACAAAATAGTGGAATCCCCCAGAAAGTGACCCCATTTTGGAAACTACACTCATCAAGGAATTTTTCTAGGGGTAAAGTTAGCATTTTGACCCCACGGTTGTTTTGCTGAATTCATTGGAATTATTCTGTAAAGGTAAAAATCAACTTTTTTTCTGAAAAAAGGTAGCCATTTTTAATTTTTACAAGGAATAAAGGCGAAAAAGCACCCCAACATTTGTAAAACCATTTCTCCCGATTACGTAAACACGCCATATGTGGTAATAAAGTGCTGTTTGGACCCACAGCGGGGCTTAGAAGGCAAGGAGCGCTATTTCGCTTTTGGAGCTCAAATTTAGCTGAAATGGTTTTTGGGTGCCATGTCGCATTTGCAAAGCCCTTGAGAGGCCAAAACAGTGGAAACTCCCCAAAAGTGGAAATTACACCACTTAAAGAATCTATCTAGGGATATAGTGGGCATTTAGACCCCACAAGTCTTTGGCAGGATTTATTAGAATTGGGCCATGAAAATGAATAAGGTTCACTGAAGTAACAATTAAGTAAAAAATACCTTTTAATAGTAACTTGTTAAAAACAGGGGTAACACACCACTGTGACATAAGCCCCACCGTGATTATTAAAAAATGTATTAAACAAAAAACACTGAGTCATTATGATGCATATATCTCGGTGTTTGTAACGATATTTTGTCTGGAATCAGCATATATCCAGGGCACACCAGTAGTACAATCCCCAAATAAAGCACAGGTGTCCGAATGAATCGGCTCTCCTAGTACTGGGTGTAACACAATATGACTGTCCCCAATGCAAACATTCCATAAACAATAAACGACCCTACGCGTTTCAGATACTCATCCTCAGGGGTCCGTATCTTGGTAACTCTGGCCTCTTCACCAGCGATAGTGATATTCACCAGCAGATATTCTGCTGTGCGTCACGGCAAGATGCACGTATCGATGTCAACGGCATACTTCATTGCAGGCGCTAGGTTACTATAAACGCTAAAACTCCACCCCTCGTATTAGGCGGCAACACATGAACTGACCAATCCCAACACCCACTCGATTCGTGACACCTGCCCATGTGACCCCCCGCCGTCAGCTGACAACCAGGGGTCATCATCGGCCGCATCAACCCGAACGCGCAGGCGCAGTAGAAGCCAAGGACAAGTCGCCCGGACTGCCAAACACGAGGAGGTAAGCGCTACACGATAAAGTATTATAAGTATATCTTGCGGGACAGTTAAACACCGCAAGTAGACTACCTCATAGAGCAACTCAAAAGTAATTAAACACATGTGAGGTGGGCAAGAATACTAGATCCCTCATATCAGGAGGGACTGACAGGCGATCTCCAAATGTATCGGTTGACCCATATGGCCATCTCAAAACTTAGTATATTAGGCAATATGAACTCACCCACCTTATAGGCAACCCAGTGGAAAAAGGCCACCCATAAGGGAATGGTGAGGCATGTTAAATAAAACATGTATAATTAGTCTGCTCATTTAAACCTGCTGGTTGTATACATTCCAGTCTATGGATCCATTGTGCTTCTTTGCGTAAAATCAGGTTGTCCCAGTCCCCTCCTCTTTTAGGGGGTCTAACAAGTTCAATTGCTTGAAACTTTAAGCATGATGCCTGACCTTGGTGTTTAGCATGCACATGCTTAGATATTGGGGTGTCCCTAACATGGATAATATCTCCAACATGCTCCCTAATCCGGCGACGAAATTGTCGTGCTGTTTTACCCACATAATTAAGGGGGCATGGACATGTGATTAGGTAGACCACTCCCGCTGTCTTGCAATTGACATAATCACGAATATTGTATTGTTTCTGTGTAACAACACTAGTGAAGCTATTCCCTTTAAAAATGAATTCACAGGCTTTACAGCTACCACATCTAAAAGTACCTGGTATTTGTCTATCCAGCCACGTACCCCTAGGTGAAATGGGGTCAAAACAGCTATGCATGACTCTGTCCCTTATGTTTTTCCCTCTCCGATACGTAACAGACGGCCTCTGTGTGATCTGATCTACTAAATCTACATCAGAACTGAGAATACGCCAATACCTGTTCAGTATCTGCATAATATCATTTTGTTTGGAATCATAGGTGCCTATGAGTCTCGTGACCTGTTCTTCTTTCCGTTTTTTAGGGACCAGGAGACATTGCCTATCTGCATCCCTTGCTCCCTCATAGGCCTTCCTAATCACACTCTTGGGGAAGCCTCTATCCTTCAATCTTGTTTTGAGTTCCTGGGCCTGGCACTCAAAATCACCCATAGAGCTACAATTCCTGCGTACTCTCATAAATTGGCCTTTCGGAATGCCACGTTTGAGGGAATACGGATGACAGCTATTCCATTGCAGAAAACTATTAGTTGCTGTTTCTTTCCGATGTACCTTGGTTCGGATTGTGCCTTCTTCTGTTTTTGTGATTTTCAAGTCTAAAAAAGACAATTCTTTCTCACTGATCTCACATGTGAATTTTAGTCCTATATCATTATTGTTGAGGGCTGCTACAAAACTATGGAACTCATCCGCTGTGGAGTTCCAGAGGATCAACACGTCATCAATATATCTAATCCATAATCCAACGGATGAAGTCCATTTGACAAATTTGTCCCCAAAAACAATGAAAATGAATATCAACATTTCTTCCACTAAAATGTTGCATTTTTTTCAATTTTACAAAAGATAAAGGGGGTAAAAGCTGCCCAACATTTGTAAAGCAATTTCTCCCGAGTACGGCAATACCCCACGTGTGGTCATAAATGGTTTTTCATTAGAAAGTAATTAACCCTTTCTGGACTGATCCATTTTTTTCTTTTCCTTTTTAGTTTTTTCCTCCCCGCGTTCCAAGAGCCACAACTTTTTTATTTTTCAGTCAATAGAGCGGTATGAGGGCTTATTTATTGAGGGACAAGCGGTCGTTTTTATTGGTACCATTTTTTGGTACATACAACTTTTTGAGCACTTTTTATTACATTTTTTGCTAGAGCCAAGGTGACCAAAAAAACAGCGATTTTGTCGTTTTAAATTCTTTATTTTTCACGTGAGACGCTCCATACATCACCCCCCACACTAAGACATGCTATGTTGTGGTGCGCGAAGGGGTTAATGCGCAGCGCATGGTGCGGAGTGAAAATTACAATTTTCCACTCATATGCCATTTTAGTGCACTACATGTTATGCCCAGTTTGTGCCACTGAAGACAAATACCTCATAAAATATTAACCGGGTTCTCCCGGGTATGGCGAGGCCATATCTGTGGACGTAAACTGGTGTTTGGGCACGCTGCAGGGCTCAGAAGGGAGGGACGCCATTTGGCTTTTGGGGCGCAGATGTAGCTTGGTAGTTGTTCTGTTTGGGGTTTTACTGGTGTTTCAGTTTGTAATGTGGGGGCATATGTTATCTGTGCGGAATACATCAGGGTATAATAAGAGGGTATAATAATGCAGTAAATAAATAATAATCCGCAGATATGTGGCCGGTGTCGCACTGATAAATGCCGCCCGATCTTATCTGCTTTTGGAACACTCTGCACATTTTGCATCGCCATATTCTGGGAGCCAGAACTTTTTTATTTTTTCTCCACCGGAGCTGTGTGAGGGTTTATTCTTTGCGGGACAATCTGTAGGTTTTCATTGGTACCATTTTGGGGTACCAGAAATTTTTTGGATCACGTTTTATTCCATTTTTTGGCAAGCAAGGTGACCAAAAACCATCAATTCTGACAATGTTTTTTATTCGTTTTTTTATGGCCTTCACCCTGGGCTATAAATGACCATTATACTTTATTCTGCGGGTCGATACGATTACAGCGATACCAGATGTATATAATTTTTTTATGTTTTGCAGCGTTTGTGCAATAGAATCACTTATTTATAAAATAAATACATTTTTGTGTCACCCTATTCTGAGAGCCATAACGTTTTTATTTTTCAGTCAAAAAAGCGCTGTAAGGGCTTGTTTTTTGCGGGACGGGATGTAGTTTGTATTGGTACCATTTTGGCCCACGTGCGACTTTTTGATCACTTTTTATTGTATTTTTGGGAGGGTTGGTAACCAAAAAATTGTGATTCGGGCACTGTTTTTTGTTTATTTTTTTTGCGGTGTTCACCGTGCGGGAAAAATAATATTACAGTTTTATAGATGGGGTCGTTACGAACGCGGCGATACCAAATATGTGTACTTTTATAACGTGTTAATTTTTTTCCTATATTAAAAGACTTATTATAGGAAAAAAAGCATTCTTTGTTTATGTCACTTATAACTTTTATTTTTACACTTTTTAAAAACATTTTTATTATCTTTTTTTTACTTTTTTTACTTGTCCCACTAGGGGACAGTTAGACTTGCAGCTCTGATCGCTGCTGGAACACATTACAATACACACGTAGTGTAATGTGTTCTAACTGTCATTGTGACGTAACCGTCACACTGACAGGAAGCAGAGGAGGAACGGCCGGAGGCTGATCCTCCAAGGTTTCCGTACATGGCAACCCGGAGGTCATTGTCTGGCCTCTGGTTGCCATGATAAGGATCGCCAGCCCCCGCAAATACATGTGGGGGGCTGCCGATCCGCTGTAAACCTCTTCGATGTGGTGATCGCAATCGACCACCGCATCGAAGGGGTTAATTGCCGATTTCAGCGGCGACAGGCCGCTGATCGGCAACGGGGAGAGCAGGGCTGACACCCTGCACAGTTAACCGCCGCTGCGGTGTAGCGCCGCGCGGCGGTTAACTGTTAAAGCGCGGACGTAACTGTACGCCCAGGTGCGCGAAGTTACTGCTCACCTGGACGTACAGTTACGTCCAGGTGCGGGAAGGGGTTAAACACACCCACTTGGACTTTTGCAAGCCTCATTTGCATAACTACAAAAATGGTCATAACTTGGCCAAAAATGCTCGTTTTTTAAAAATAAAAACGTTACTGTAATCTACATTGCAGCGCCTATCTGCTGCAATAGCAGATAGGGGTTGCAAAATCTGGTGACAGAGCCTCTTTAAGGCTGACCCCTGCCTTATGGTAAACAATGTCATTGTCCATTCTACCAAGTATGATTGATCTGCTCCTTACAAGAATAATAAAAAAACATTCAACTCAAGAACACATAACATAGAATTGTTTAAAGACAACTGCTGACTTAGATTAATATATTAGTTTTTACTTATTAATCTCAAGATGGCTCCTTCAGGGCACAAGATGGATTCCAATGATCCAAAATAGACGACTACCATACAAGATGGAGTCCATGCGAAATGTCATCTTTTATTTTAATAATAAAAGTTTTTATTGAACCAATACGCTTTACAACATATGAATCCACAGGATTCGAGACATATTATACATTTATATCCAATTGTTGGTTCACAAGTTTTTCAGAGAAGAGAAACAACAAACTTCAAGGAAACTAAAGAAGAACATAAGAAGAAAAACAAGAACGTGGTCTACATAGACACATACAATATTGTTACCCATTATTATTACAACACAATGCTATGACAATTAGAATTTTTCCATTTATCCCAATAGGAAGCCCTTCTGTACACACCATGAATGGAAGCCAATGAGCACTCCATCATACAATTATTATTCACATAATGCATGAGCTCCGAGATGTGGGGAATGTTAGTGGATTTCCAATATTTGGCTATTAATATTTTGGCTGATACCAGCATATGAAAAAGTATAAGTCTATCGGAATAAGCATAGTCAACTATTCCCACATGTAACAAGGCAAGGGCTGGAGATAGTGTAACTGGAGCTCCTAAAACAGATTCTAAAATTAGTGCAATACGCGACCAAAAGATTTTAATATGCTGACATTCCCAAAAAATATGAAGAATAGTACCTCTAGACATTGAACATCTCCAGCATTGATCCGATGACGAAGGATATATTAGAGATAGACGATTCGGGCTATAGTACCATCTATACACAATTTTCCGGGAAGCCTCTAGGTGTGTAGCACATTTTGAAAGAGAACCGGCCAGCTGAAAAGTAGATTCCCAATCTTCTAAAGTAATAGATAAGTCCAAATCCCTTTCTCACCGAGACAGACAGACCATTTTTGATTTAGATACTAACCCACATAACACCGCATAAATTCTAGAGATACCCTTCGATGTTCTATTCAGATTTTTGAATGCTACTTCCTTAACAGATCTAGGAACATCAGCATAAGCAGGAAAGGAATTCAGCAGATGTCTCACCCTCAAGTATTTAAAAAAATCATTCTTGGATAATGCGAACTTGTGACATATATCAGCAAACGTCATCAAGTGATTATTTTCCATGAGATCAGAAATAATTTCAATACCCGCATCCATCCAGTTATGGATCACTAAATTAGGAATTAGAAAGGGAATAAGGCGAAGAGGAATATCAGGATATCTCAACGGGAAAATAGGATCCTTCCCACAAAATTTTTTCCACACTCGAAATCCCGCATCTAGTGTTAAGAATTGCGACCCAGGCAATTTACCCCCTGTAGAAAGTAACCACAATTGGGCATCAACTGGAATATTAGCCTGCAACCCTTTTTCCATACACATCCAATGTTTTGTAGGATGTTTGATATGCCAGAACCGAACCTGATCTAAGATGGCAGCATAATAGTAGTGAGACATCTGCGGAAGGCCCAAACCCCCTTTATTAATAGGTCTATATAAAATTTCGGCTGAAATTCGAGGTCGAGAATTTTTCCAGACATACCTGTTAACTATACTCTGAAGTTTTTTAAGATAGGTTCTGGACAGGTAGATCGGCAAATTACGAAACACATATAATATTTTAGGTAACACCATCATTTTAATAGTCGAGATCCTGCCAACCCAGGATGCCTCGTATTTTAAATAAGTAGCTAATTCTTTATCAACCTGTTGTAATAGTGGAAGGTAATTATATTTATGGAAAAGGGAAGTAGGATAACTCAGCTGTATACCCAAGTATGGAATAGAGTCAACTGCCCATACAAAGGAATATGCGTTTTGCAAATACGTCTTAAGATCATGTGATAGATTCATACCTAGTATTACAGACTTACTCACATTCAGCTTGTAATAGGAAACCTGACTAAACTGTTCCAAAATCTTAGCAACTGCAGATACTGAGACCGTGGGATTAGACATCGCAATAATCACATCGTCCGCGAATAAACCAATCTTGTGTTCCGTGTTCCCAACTTTAATACCACTGATCTCTGGACAGGAACGAATTAAGGCTGCTAGGGGTTCCATGACTAAAGTAAAGATAAGTGGGGATAGGGGACACCCCTGCCTAGTTCCATTTGTAATCCCAAAATGCATAGATGAGCATCCAGACGTATATACCATTGCTGATGGAAAAGTGTATAGGGCCATAATACTATGATGAGCTATCCCAGTAATACCGAATTTAGTTAAGATTTCACCCAAATAACCCCAATGAACCCTGTCGAAAGCCTTCTCTGCATCAAGGGAAAGAAGCAGAGAAGGCGTCCGATCCCCCTCAATTGAACTCAATAAGTTCACGAGTCTCCTAGTGCCATCCGAGGACAGCCTGCCTTTAACGAACCCCACTTGATCTTGGTGTATGAGGTCAGGCAATACTTTAGCCAGGCGCTCCGCAATAATTTTTGAGTACAGTTTAAGATCTGTATTTAAGAGTGATATGGGTTTAAAATTACCTGGTCTATCTGGGGATTTCCCCCCTTTTGGCAAAATGACTACCGTGGCTTCCAGCATTTCTTTAGGAAAGGTCCCTCCACCCTGGACTGAGTTGAATACCTCTGACAGAAAAGGCACAAGAATAGAACTGAATTTCTTATAATAGTCAGTCGTGAAACCGTCTGGCCTCGGAGCTTTGTTCGGCTTCAAGGCCTTAATGGCTTGCAATATCTCAGACTCAGAAATAGGGGCAGACAAATCCGCTAACTGCATAGATGAAGCTGAGGGCAGATGTACCAGTTCCAAGAAGGAGGATATATCAGGGAGCGTAGGTTGCGGAGTACCCAGATTATTTTTAAGATTGTATAAATCAGCATAATAGTCCGCCATCACATTAGCTATATCTTGGGGATTAAAAACTCTCTCATTTTTAGTGTTATACAAAAAAGGGATTCTAGATTGGGAGGAACGCTGTTTAAGGTGTGATGCTAACAACGCACTAGTTTTATTATTATAGCCATAGTATCTGGCTTTAACCTTCCTCAAGGCTTGTTCATATTTGTATAAGTCCAGTTGATGTAACTGATGCTGCAAGTTCTTAATCATATCTGCCCTCAAAGGACAATAAACCCGTTTATTATCCCCACTGAGTTGAGGAATGGTAGAGGATAAATGAAAACACATCTCAGCCCTCTGTCTCTTATCCCTGGATGCAAGCTTAATAAAGTGACCTCTCATATACGCTTTATGCGCACACCACAATGTATTATGAGTGACATCCCCAGTGTTATTCTCCGAATAAAAGGTATGTAATAACTTTTCCAGGTTATCTCCAAGTTTAGTGGACTGTAAGAAATAATTATTTAGACGCCACAAGGATGTTGGCGTAGAATTATATTGTTCCGTTATAGAAATACATATTGGAGCGTGATCGGACCAATCTATATTTCCAATACCAGATGACAAAACACGTTGGAACAACACAGCATCAGTAAGGATCAAATCTATACGAGAGTAAGTCTTGTGTGGATGGGAGAAGAAAGTATAATCTTGTTCTGATGGGTGTTGCAATCTCCATACATCCACTAAGGCCTCCTTATGAGTAAGGTTAAATAGCTCAGAGGGTCTATCGGCCCCACCAGGACCCGTAGTATCCAACGAGGACCACATCACTTTGTTAAAATCCCCTAGAATCAATACTGAGCCCAGTTGATGTTTGGTAATGATTTTAAAAATGGACTGGAAAAATTTGGTCTGCTTCTGCTTCGGAGCATAAATGGACACCAAAGTATAAGTAACATTATTAATATCGCAGATCAGCATACGGATCTATATGAGACGATCGTAGCGTGAAGGCCACCGTTTTTTTTATTGCAATAGCCACTCCCCTCTGCTTATTCAGGGCAGGAGAGACAAAGATATGTGGAAATTGCTTGTGATGTAATCGACATATATCCACCTGATTTAAATGCGCTTCTTGAACACAGATAATATCCGCATGAGACCTATGGGCTTCTTTCCACAGCATAGATCTTTTAAAGGGACTGTTAAGACCCTTCACATTAATGGAAACTAATTGTATCACCATCTTAGTGCACAGTTACTGCCCGCTAACTTCCCAACAGTTAGACATCCCACTGACAATTGAAAAGCCATGACAATATGAAATACATAGCAATGTAGATATGCCTGATATAGACCAAAAAACAGAACAGAAATTACAGCTGACAAACAGTCAGTGAACAAGTTACAAACCAGTGAAACTTCACATCCATCTGCAGGATGCAAAGGGGGGAAAAAGAAAGAAAAAGTACAAGAAATGATCCAGCGCTGAGTCGTACTTTGAGTTTAAAAAGGAAGCAGTATTCCCACCTTTATTGGGGTATTGAAATTAAAAATTGAAGGGAGACGCAGTCCCAAGACATGTGTAGATAGTAGGCGGTTTGCCCTGGCCTACGCGTTTCGAGCACGTACTGTACTCATGGCAAAGAAATGTGAAGGCACTTCCTACCTTGCCTGCTTGATATACGTAAATAATGAGTATGGAAAATTCAGTTGAGCAATTAACCCTGAGTGCTGATTGTTACCGCAGGTGAAATGTACCTGCGGGAAGAAACAGCATTGGTATGTGTAATCAAAAAGGTATGTGTTATGTTCCAAGAACATTATGGACCCTGTCCATTCCATACAAAAAAAATAATAATGGCTATATTTAGATGAGACTATTCAAAATATTAGATATTACATAACATACCTTAAATCGTATGATTCATACAGCAGGCAAAGCAGTATTAGCCTCACTATACATGCAAAATATATCACAGATGTTATATGTGCGAAGCAAAAAATTAAAAACAACATACACAATTCTTGATCTGACTTAATTCCGATTGTTGCATATTTAGACTAGCATATAAGATATCAAAATAGACGACACAAGCATGCAAACAAATCGGATATGTAATTAAAAACTATTAAGGGAAGAAAATTAATTGTTCCCAACATAATAAAAAAGAATTTGTATATGTATATACACATGTATGACCAAAGAAACACTATATAAACTGTATATGTGTGATAGTTATATACTATAATAACATTTGATTTCATCAATAAATCCCAGTAAATTAAATCCTATGTCGTAAGTGCTTTATTGGGAGTGGTTAGAGAAACCCGATGTTAGTCAGGTCTGAATGAGGGTGTGAAGGGTTCCATACGATTTATTATAAATATATAAAGAATTGATCTCAGTATTCTTTACATTTTTCGTTTATAGTTTGTTAATTTTAGAAACGATTCTTGTAATTTCGATTAGTTAATAGAACCTACTGTATATCGTAAGCATTTGTTCCGAAATTGTATTTTATTTTTTTATCCATTAAAAATGAAGTGTATGCTTTTCCAATGTTTATTTGTTTTTATAAGAGTGCATAACATTCATTCAATCTTTGAATATATAAACTGCTGGGAATAAATGCTGTCAAAGACATAACTGCACCGAAAAGGGGGACACAAGACACCTGCTCCGCCTACCCAAACCCCCCCAAAGGGAGAGGGAAAAGAGAAGGATGGTGCCTGCGTTCATCTATGAGTAAATGAAAAAATAATACATTTAAGCGATGTATATTGAGACTGTCTATTTGAAAAAATGTGTAATAAATCAAATAAGGTTCACATATAAATATCTGCAGCCTTAGATGAAATGCAACTGCGAGTTTGAAATTGAAGGGACTATATACATATTGTTGGTCCTAAAATTAATCTCATACTGGATAATTCTAGAGTATAACTTCCAGAATAAAACCCCCTAGTTGGTATACCTCCATAACGAAACACCATTACTGTTGATTCTAGAGAATCAGAAATATATACAGTATATTGGAGAAATGCCTCGTATTGCTATTGACGCTGTCCAGGGAAAAAGAAACACATCACTTGCAGTGTTTCAGCATGAACCGTACCAAGGCATACACATGTAGCTCCATCTTCAGAAATAAACAGCAGAAGCAGTCCAGGAACATGACATAACTTCCAAGGCCTGCCAAGCAGACCCTATGCCATCATATCTTTGCAGCAGAGCCATCACAGTTCAGTCAATGTGAAGATTTAGTTACCCACTCTTCTTCCAGCCGAGGTGTAGATTTCTGTCTCGGAGAAGAACTTGAAGAAGCAGACGGGAGTAACTGCCATTCTTTAAGTAATTGCATCACTTTTCCTGGCAAATTTGCAATCACCTTCCTTCCATCTTTTGTGATCACCAGTTTTACCGGAAATTCCCATTTATAGTGGACATTGTGCATTCTCAGAATCTTTGCAACTTCTTGAAATTCCTTTCTTTTAGCCAAAGTTACTGCAGATAGGTAAGTGAAAACTGACACCTCTTGAAATCTTTCAGGTAAATCCACTGGATCCACAAGTGAAAAAAGTGCAGCCGAGCTATCACATCTCTGGGAATGGTGGCAGAAAGCTCTTTAGGTTTCGGAATACGGTGAACTCTATCAAGAAGTAGATCCGGTGCAGGTGAATCAGGCAGTAAAGCAACGAAGAAGTCAGTGAGAAACTCCCCCAACTGTTCAGGTTTAATAGATTCAGGAATACCTCTGAACCTAACATTGTTACATAGTTACATAGTTACATAGTTAGTACGGCTGAAAAAAGACACATGTCCATCAAGTTCAACCAAGGGAATGGAAAAGGGAAGGAAAAATTTCTACACATAGGAGCTAATATTTTTTTGTTCTAGGAAATTATCTAACCCTTTTTTAAAGCCATCTACTGTCCCTGCTGTGACCAGCTCCTGCGGTAGGCTATTCCATAGATTCACAGTTCTCACTGTAAAGAAGCCTTGTCGCCTCTGCAGCTTGAACCTTTTTTTCTCCAGACGGAGGGAGTGCCCCCTTGTTTTTTGAGGGGGTTTTACAAGGAACAGGATTTCACCATATTTTTTGTATGTGCCATTAATATATTTATATAAGTTAATCATGTCCCCCCTTAGTCGTCTTTTTTCAAGGCTAAAAAGGTTTAATTCTTTCAATCTTTCCTCATAACTTAAATTCTCCATGCCCCTAATTAGCTTCGTTGCTCTTCTTTGTATTTTTTCCAACTCCAGGGCATCCTTTCTATGAACTGGAGCCCAGAACTGAACTGCATATTCTAGATGAGGCCTCACTAATGCTTTGTAAAGTGGTAATATTACATCCCTGTCCCGTGAGTCCATGCCTCTTTTAATACACGACAATATCCTGCTGGCCTTTGAAGCAGCTGATTGACACTGCATGCTGTTATTGAGTTTATGATTTACAAGTACACCCAGATCCTTCTCAACAAGTGAATCCACCAGTGTAGCTCCCCCTAGGACATATGATGCATGCAGGTTGTTGGTACCCAGATGCATAACTTTACATTTATCTACATTAAACTTCATCTGCCAAGTGGACGCCCAAACACTTAGTTTGTTTAAATCTGCCTGCAATTCATGAACATCTTCCATAGACTGAACTATATTACATAGCTTGGTGTCATCTGCAAAAATAGAAATAGTGCTATTAATCCCATCCTCTATATCATTAATAAATAAGTTGAATAATAGTGGTCCCAGCACTGAACCCTGGGGTACACCACTTATAACCGGTGACCATTCAGAGAAGGAATCATTGACCACAACTCTATGGATACGGTCCTTGAGCCAATTCTCAATCCAATTACAAACTATATTTTCTAAACCTATAGTCCTTAATTTACCCATTAGGCGTCTATGGGGGACAGTGTCAAATGCCTTTGCAAAGTCCAAAAACACTAAATCCACAGTGGCCCCTCTGTCTAGACTTCTGCTCACCTCTTCATAAAAATAGATTAGGTTAGTTTGACAACTTCTGTCCTTAGTAAAACCGTGCTGGCTGTCACTTACAATGCTATTTATTGTCACATAATCCTGTATATAGTCCCTCAATAGCCCCTCAAACATTTTCCCCACGATGGATGTTAAGCTTACTGGTCTATAATTACCTGGGGAAGACCTAGAGCCCTTTTTGAAAATAGGCACCACATTTGCGCTGCGCCAGTCCCTTGGCACTATACCAGTCACTAGAGATTCTCTGAATATTATGAAAAGGGGGACAGAAATAACTGAACTAAGCTCTTTAAGAATTCTAGGGTGTAACCCATCTGGTCCCGGGGCCTTGTGCACATTTATTTTATTTAATTTAGCTTGGACCATCTCTACATTCATCCAATTCAGTATATCAACTGATATATTAACAGCACTGGCAGCGGCTACATCAGCTGCTCTTTCTTCAGTTGTATATACAGAGCGGAAGAACCCATTTAGTAACTCTGCCTTCTCTTGATCCCCTGTGATCAACTCCCCATTACCATTATCTAGGGGTCCTACATGTTCAGACCTTGGCTTTTTAGCATTTATATACTTGAAGAATTTTTTGGGATTTGTTTTACTATCCTTGGCCACCTGCCTTTCATTTTGTATTTTTGCTAATTTTATTACATTTTTACAGATTTTATTAAGCTCTTTATATTTTACAAAGGCTACAGCTGTACCCTCAGATTTGTATTTTTTAAATGCCCTTTTTTTGTCATGTATTGCCCCTTTCACAGAAGGTGTAAGCCATGTGGGGTTTAATTTGAGTCGTTTATACTTGTTACCTATAGGAATAAATTTTGCACTATAATAACTCAAAGTAGATTTGAAAATCTCACATTTATCATTTGTTCCATTATTTGACATTAGTTCTTCCCAGTCCATATCCTGAATTGCAGCCCTCATCCTGGGGAAATTGGCTTTCTTAAAATTAAATGTTTTTGCCCTCCCAGCCTGCGTTTGTTTTTTACAGTATAGGTAAAATGTAACTATATTATGATCACTGTTACCGAGGTTTTCACGAACATTGACATTCCCAACAAGATCTGCATTATTAGAAATGACCAGATCCAACAGAGCTTCACCTCTAGTCGGGTCTTCCACAAACTGGCCCATAAAATTTTCCTGCAACAGGTTGAGGAAATGTCTCCCCTTTGCAGTTGAAGCCGAACCATGACACCAATTAATATCCCGGAAATTAAAATCTCCCATTATCACAACAGTACCCGCCTGTGCAGCCCGCTCCATCTGTTTATATAGCTGAACATCCATCTCCTCAGTTATATTGGGGGGTCTATAGATTACACCAAAAGTAATTTTTTCAGTGTTTACCTCCCTTTCTAGTTCCACCCACAAGGTTTCAACCTCCTCACAGTCTTCACCCACTATTGTCTCTTTCACACTCGCCTTCATATCATTTCTCACATACAGACATACACCACCACCTTTCCTATTTGTCCTGTCTTTCCGAAAAAGTGTAAAACCCTGTAGATTTACAGCCCAGTCATGTGAAGAGTCCAACCATGTTTCAGCAACACCAACTATATCTATATTTTCTTCCAGTATCAAGGCCTCCAGCTCCCCCATTTTGCTTGCTAGACTTCTGGCATTTGTGAACATACACTTTAACTTGCCTGTCAGTTTTTCACTTTTATTATCAGAAATGTGATTTGACATTAATCGGGCCTTTTTATTTACACTGATGTTTTGTAACGAAAGGATCTCCTTATCTTGTTGTCTAGTCCTCTCCCCACATTCTGTTTCTCCCCCCACCAATATAGTCTGACCCCTCTCTAACCTGGCTACCCCTTTTTTTTCTACATTGACCTCCCTCCTCAGCCCTAGTTTAAGTACTCCGCCACCCCAGCTAGAATTCTCTCCCCCAGCACAGCGGACCCCCTTCCATTTAGGTGCAAATCATCTGCAGAATACAGTTTGTACCCCAATGAAAAGTCAGCCCAGTGCTCTAGGAACCCAAATCCTTCTCCTCTACACCAAGACTTCAGCCATGCATTTAACTCCCTGAGCTCCCGCTGTCTTTCCTGTGATGCGCATGGCACAGGCAGTATTCCTGAGAATACTACTTTGGAGGTCCTTCCCTTCAGCTTGTAGCCTAGTTCTTTAAAATTATTCTTAAGGCTCCTCCACCTACCATTTATTCTGTCGTTGGTACCGACATGGACCACGACAGCTGGATCATCACCAGCCCCTCCCAGCAATTTGTCCACCCGTTCCACCACATGCCGAACCCTGGCACCAGGGAGACAGCAAACCATTCGGTTGAGGTGGTCTTGGCGACAAATTATTCTATCCGTCTTCCTGATTATAGAATCCCCTACGACTATCAATTGTCTTGGCTTACCTGCATTACCATCCCGCCGACTACTAGCTGGGCTGTTCTCCCGGCTGTTAGGGAGATCAGTATCCACTAGGGCTGCCATTTCTGAGACTGACACCCTCGCATCATCACCCAACTTGGCAATTTTGCCTGGAATGTCAGAAACCGGATCGGCCTTCCTTTTCTTTGACCCCTTTCTACTGCCCCTAACTACATTAACCCAGCTACTTACCTGATCCTGCTCACCTATGTCTTCACCCTCCAGTTGTAACCCACTAACTTGCGCCTAGAACGATCTTCCATATCCGCGATTTTTAACCGCATGAGCCCCACTTCTTCTTCCAGGGAGGAGTTAAGGTCTACCAACTCATTATGGGCGCCAGAAAATTCCGCCATTTTTGTCTCCATGTGGGACGTACGTTCCCCCAATGCATTAAATTCAGCTTGAATATTCATAAAAGTTGACTGTATGTCCTTCTGCAAAGAAGATCTCAGACTTTCCAACATACCTTTGAGCATGTCTTCTGTAAGGCTGAAACCGCCGAGAAGCAGGAGGCAGGGGCTGTGAAGCACATGGCGTCCCGTTATCTAACTGCAGCGTGGGAGACATATGAGGAGGAGGACATGTGGGGAGATTGATTGCAGCCAGGTGCACTGGTCAGTGAAGATGCAGGCGACGGAGTAAATCTGTCTCCTGACTCTGTGTCTCGTCTGGTGCCGGCGCCATCTTGTGGCCTCGTGGACGGGAAGAACTCAGTGAGTCTCGCTGAGCTCTCTTTCTTCTTTGCCTTCCTCATTATAAACTTTGATAAACTTTGATCCTGCAAAGCTTGCACTACTCCTGGACTCAAATATCGTCCTGGAAAGTGTAGATTAGAGCCGCTTTGATGCCTGGTGTAACGGAGCTAAGGCAAACACGTCTAACTCCATGCTCATCCGGCCACAACCCCAAAAATGTCATCTTTTAAACATATACTAATCAATTTCACATTTCCCACCTTTTGTTTATATGAGGACATTTTGCATCCAAGCCAGGTACTAAAAGGAGGGCTTATCCCCTCTTGAGGACTTATCTAAGCTTTTCACCTCATCCCCTGGGCATGTCAACGAAATTTCTTCCCATAATTGTTGCACTCATAAGGTACACTTGATCAAAGGATCTAGGATGGTGGGTAATTGCTTTAGCCTTTGCTGCGAAGCATTGCCAAAGTTTTGGCAGGCCCCAAAATATGCGGCGCAGAAGCAAATATAATGTAATACATAATAAAACAACCTGCAGGACACACTGGAGTAGCCCCATTATCCATCCCCAACACCCTTAACCCCTAGGCGCACCACAACGTAACTGTTCGTCTAGGTGGCCAGTGTCTTAGCGCAGCAGGACGTACAGTTACTGTGCGGTTCCCAGTGCACACTGTTGGCGACAGTGTGCACCGGGAACCGGGAGGCCAGCTGTCCCCGACAGCTGACACTCCACTGTTGCCGATCTGCGGCTCATTTCCGCTGATTTTGGCAATTAACCCCTTAAATGCGGGGATCTATTGCAATCACCGCATGTTAGGGGTTTCTAGCACATTGACAGACCTCACAATGAAATCGGGAGGTTTGCAGATGGCTAGCATGGCGACCGGAGGCCAAGTAATGGCCTTCGTGTCTGCCATGTATGGAAGCCCATCAGGACCAGCCTCCTGATAGACTTCCTGTCAGAGTGACAGGAGGTCACTATGTCGTTCCTGATGCACACTGTCGGTGACAGTGTGCATCGGGAACCAGGAGGTCAGCTGTCTCCGACAGCTGACACTCCACTGTTGCCGATCAGCGGCTCATCGCCACTGACTTAGACAATTAACCCGTTAAATGCGGCGCACGATTGAGATTACATTTAGGGGGTTTGGAGCACATCAGCAGCCCCCATGAAATCGTGGGGATTGCTGATGCTTCTGATGGCATCTAGAGGCCAGACAGCAGCCTCCGGGTCTGCCATGTATGAAAGCCTATGAGGACCAGCCTCTGCTGGTCTTCGTAGACTAACTGTCATAGTGATTGTGACATCAGACGGGCAGTTGAAATACGTTACACTACCTAGGTAGTGTAATGTATTCTCGCAGTGATCAGAGCTGCAGGTCAAAAAAGAAAGTGTAAAAAGTAAAAAAGAATGTTACAAAAGTGTTAATAAAAATGTTTTACAAAAGTGTAAAAATAATATTTTTTTTTTCCTATAATAAGTTTCTTATTATAGGAAAAAAATGAAACCATTAAAAAACAGTACACATATGTGGTATCACCGCGTTCGTAACGAGCCAAACTATAAAACTATAATATAACTTTTTCCGCACGGTGAACGACACAAAAAAAACAAACTAGAAACAATGCCAGAATCACTATTTTTTTGGTCACCACCCCTCCCAAAATATAGAATAAAAAGTGATCAAAAAGTCGCATGTACTCCAAATACCCGCAAAAAACAAGCCCTTACACCACTTTTTTGACTGAAAAATAAAAAAGTTATGGCTCTCAGAATATGGCGACACAAAATTTATTATTTTATAAACAAGTGATTTTATTGTGCAAACGCTACAAAACATAAAAAAAAAATCTATATACATATGTTATTGCCGTAATCGTGCCGACCAGCAGAACAAAGTCTGTAATTTTTAGCGCATAATGAACACCGTAAGAAATAAAGAATTTAAAACACAAAATCACTTTGGTCACCTTAGCTCTAAATAAAATGTAATAAAAAGTGATCAAAAAGTTTTACCAATAAAAACTACATATCTCCCAGCCAAAAATAAGCCCTTACACTGCTCAATTGACCAAATAGCTCTTAGAATGTGATGATACAAAACTATTTTTTTTTTTTAACGAAAAGATTTTTCTTTGTAAAAGTAGTGAAATATAAAAAAAAACTATCTACATTTGGTATCACCGTAATCATATTGACCCGCAGAATAAAGTTAAGTTGTCGTTTTTACCGCACGGTGAAAGCGGTAAAAACTAAACCCAAAAAACAATGGAGGAATCACAGTTTTTTTCCAATTTCACCCCGCAAAGAATTTTATTTTCGGTTTCCCAGTACTTTATATGGTACTTAAATAATAGAAACTACAACTCTTCCCGCAAAAAATAAGCCCCCACACCGCTCTATTGATGTAAAAATAAAAAAGTTATGGCGTTTGGAAGGTGGGGAGTGAAAAACTAAAAAGGAAAAGCAAAAAAGGATCAGTCCTGCAAAGGTCAATTCATTTCTATTAAAAAAAATCAGTTCTTACCACATGTGAGGTATTGACATACTCGGGACAGATTGCGTTACAAATTTAGGGCGACGTTTTCTCCTTTATCCCTTGTGAAAATGAAAAAATTAAACATTTTAGTGGACAAAAATGTTGATATTCATTTTCAGGAACTAATTCTACTAAATTCTGCAAATAACCTGTGTGGTCTAAATGCTCACTATACCCATAGAAAAATTCCTTGAGGTGTGTAGTTTCCCAAATTGGGTCACTTTTGGAGAGTTTCCACTGTTTTGGCACCACAAGACCTCTTCAAACCTGACATGAGGCCTAAAATATAATCGGAAAAAAGCAGATCCCAAAATCCACTATGCGCTCCTTTGGTTCTGAGGCCGATGTTTCGGTCTATTAGGGCACTAGGGCCACATGTGGGATATTTCTAAAAACTTCAGTATCTGGGCAATAAATATTGAGTTGCGTTTCTCTGGTAAAACCTTCTGTGTTACAATTTTTTTTTTATTACAAATGAATTTCGGCAAAAAAAAAATGAAATTTGTAAATTTCCCCTCTATTTTGCTTTATTTCCTGAGAAATGCCTAAAGGGTTAAGAAACTTTCTGAATGCTGTTTTGAATACTTTGAGGGGTGCAGTTTTTAAAATGGGGTGACTTATTGGGTAATTCTAATGTATAAGGCCCTCAATACCACTTCAGAACTAAACTGGTACCTGTAAAAATAGCCTTTTTAAATTTTCTTGAAAATGTGAGAAATTTCTGCTAAAGTTCTAAGCCTTGTAACGTCCTATAAAAATAAAAGGGCGTTCAAAAAATGATGGAAATATAAAGTAAACATTTGGGAAATGGTAATTAATTACTATTTTGTGTGGTATTACTTTTGAAAAATGCTAATTTTTGCACATTTTCTCAAAATTTTGGTGTTTTTCCCTAATATATATGGAATATATCGACCAAATTTTTACACTATCATAAAGTACAATATGTCACGAGAAAACATTCTCAGAATCGCTTGGATAGGTAAAAGCATTCCCAAGTTAGTACCACAAAAAGTGACAAATGTCAGATTTGAAAAATTCGCTGTGCCACAAGGCCAAAACAGGCTGCGTCCTGAAGGGGTTAAACCAGTTAGAGGGATTGAGCGATGACAACCAATCTGGCCACTCCAGGTTCCAATCATCTTTAGAATTGGCTTTCCTGGACGCTTTAATTTCTTAGCTCTATATTTCTTGTACAATTTCTTGTTCTATATCATGCTTGACCTGCATAATGCAAGTAGGGTCTATATAATGGCAACATGCTGGACCAACTACTTGGCACATGCCTCCTTAAGAGACTGTCAAATAATCTAGTACTATTGTATGTTGATTAGTTACTAATATTAATTGCCTAGTAAATGCAGAAGTTATATTCAAAGCATCAAACACATAATCCGTTTGTCACGGACACAGGGTTTGTGGACCCACTAGGCTGCTCCGCCGTAGCGGGGAGGCAGCTGACCAGGTCACAGTCTAAGCGGAAGTAAATGGCAGACAGTAATGCTTGGGTACCTGAAATAGTCCGGGCGGTGGCTGTGGCTTCAGCACGGATGGAGGCAGGTGCGGCAAGTGGCGCCAGACGTGGCGGGCAGTATCCGAGGAAGCGGTAGACACTTGACGTGGCAGATGACACTTGACGTGGCAGATGGCACTTGGCGTGGCAGATGGCACTTGGCGTGGCAGATGGCACTTGAACGCGGGTAGGCACAGGAACAATACGGAATACAGGAACGGTAACAGGGCACGGGTAACAGCTGGAACGGGAGACACTAAGGGACCATTTGCGAGACAGCCTGGGAAAGACTAACAACGCTCAGGCAAGGATTAGAAGGCCAGGGGCTTTCTTATAGACCGGGAAATCGTGGCAGTTGATGGTGATAACGATTTCCTAATTGCGCGCGCTGGCCCTTTAAGGCCGGGCGCGAGCGTGCGCGCGCACCCTACGGGACCCAGCCGAACGGAGCGGAAGTGATCCATGGCTGCGGGCGACGGGAGGTGAGTAAACCCGACGGCCAGCGGCCATGGACGCTACACCGTTACATTGTCAAATATTTCAGCTAATTTTTCTATATTATGCGCGTTCTTTACTGATAAGCCTACTATTGTTAGCGATAAGCCAAACTTTTCCTGCCACGGCACATATATAAGGGGCTTTGCTTTTTCTGGTCTAGCTTCCCGTTTAGCTAACATGTGCCTCAGGAGGTTATCATATGGGAAGTCTTCATCTTCCCATACCCACGTAGCAGGCTCAAGTCTGGCCAAAGTACATGTTCCCTCAGCTCCCTGAGGGATCCAGCTATATGCACTATCTCCACATATTACAAATATACCGTTGGGCAACTGATACTGTATACCATTGGTTAGTACATGTACCATAAGCATCAAAAGAGTAGAATCATTAAAGAAACACCAAGAATCATTTGTATTGGGAGCCATGGGACTATAATAATGGAATGGTCCACAATTTTCCTCCTCCTCTAAACCTGCCACACTCCACACATAAGCTCCAATAGATTCACAATAGGTTTCATTACCTGGTAAAAAGTTAGATATCTTGGACCACATGGGATAATGGATATGTCGCAGAGCACAAGATCCATGCTCACGTTCCCTCACTCCCAGTTCATTCTTAGCTTGAGCAGAAAAACGAACTTCTAATCCACCTGTTGTTATTTTTCTAACTTGCATTGAACTTATGGGTACAACACACCATATCCCATCTACTTTTTTTTAAATCAAACCAATTCCCAACCCGATTTGTCAAGTTAACCTGCCACCATAGGTCTTGCACCCACCCTGCTACTGGCAGTGCCACCGAAGTATTACCATAGGTTCCTCCTAGGTACAATTGGTTCATGTCCCAACACCAAGATGCAAACAGCTCTTCTTCTGGAACAGGAACTGCAAGGTAAGGTATGGATTTAGCAGATGTAGGAGAATGAGTACAGATCCAGCAATCAAATTAGTCAGTTCCACTATCTTCTGGTGATTAATGAACTTATTGTCCCAATGTTCCTTTAAAACGTCATGTATAGTTCCCGCTAAGGGCAACATCACCAGAAAACAGTCCAATAGAAAATACAACATCCTTGATTTAGAACTTTCTTGCAATGGCTGGCGTGTATCCAGGTGGGATTCCCTTCTACTTTGACAGAATTCTAGGTTACCAACTGGATTTGGTAGGGACCATCAAACCTGTGTTGCAGGCTTTTCCTCAAATGCCTCTTTCGGACCACCCAATCTCCTGGGAGTCCCATCCCTGGAGTTAGGATCTGGAATTGAGAACACATGTTTATGAGTCTCAGTCAAACACTGATGTAGCTGGGTGAGATAGGCGGTCAGACTGCCATGTTGGGCCTGCAATTGTTGTGGAAAATAACAGCCTGTCTTTGGGGTGCCACCAAACATTATTTCATAAGGAGATAAACCTGTCTTTCTGTTAGGGGTAACTCTCACAGAGTAGAGTGCTATGGGAAGGCATTCTGTCTATGGCTTGCCAGTCTACTCCATAGATTTTTGAATTTTCAACTTATGTGTGCCATTCAGTCTTTCCACCCTCCCACTGCTCTGTGGATGATATGGTGTGTGGAATGCCTGTTCAAATTTTAGGCTTGCCATTACCTCCCGCATCAGTTCTCCTGTGAAGTGTGTACCCCTGTCTGACTATCACCTCAGGTACCACATACCTGCAGACTACCTCACTCATCAGTTTCTTGGCAGTGTTTTTAGCATTTGCTGTCTTACCCGGCCAGGCTTCCGGCCAACCAGAGAACAGGTGAACAAACACAAGTACGTATTCATATACGCCTACCTTTGGTAGCTGAATGTAGTCAATCTGCAGTCGCTGAAACGGGTAGTCTGGCCTCAGGGAGCATTTACCTGGTACCTTGGTTTCCTTACCTGGGTTGTGTTGGGCACATACCATGCAACCCTGAACAAACCGCGCTGCCATGTTATTGAATCTGGGTGCCACCCATGCAGTACTTACTAAAGCGCACATGGCGTCCTTAGATGTGTGGGTAGACCCGTGGGTCAATTGGACCATCATGGGATATATACTTCTGGGCAAGCACCATTTTTTCCCCACTGTCAACTACTTCCTTCTCCTTGTGTAGCTCCCTTCTCCATCCATACCTTTTGTTCTGTGAGAGGAGCCTGGGTCTGGAGGGTTTTCAGCATTTCGGGACTGACCGTGCTCGCCGGTGGTTGGCATACCATAGTCACCCCAAGCACTTATAGAGCTGCAGCCTTAGCTGCTTGGTCCGCAAGTTTGTTACCTAATGCCTCTGGAGTCGTGTCCTTGGTGTGAGCCTGTACTTTTAGCCAGAGGCGTAGCTAGGTTCTCCAGCACCCGGGGCAAAGATTCAGTGTGGCGCACCCCCCCCCAACCTCTTTCCCGACATCTCCTTCCCCCTCCCCATGTTTGTTTTCTCTACCAATCGACGTGTCATTTCTTTTCCACATTTCTGTTTATGTAACATGAGCTTAAAAATATTTGTACATTTCACAAGCAATAAAGTTCTATACACAACACCAGTACATAAATATAGCCCCGGAACCGAGCTCAGTACTATACAGCACCAGCACAAATACAGATCAATTTAGTGAAACCCCTGACGTATAGGTTTGCACTAAATTGTTTCCTTCTCACAGCATGGTGCAAACAATGGTAAGGATATGCTGGGAGTTGCTGTTTCACAAAAAATAAATCATGTCATAATCATACCACCCATCATCTTGCTGCAGATTTTACAGTGACTACATTACTGATTAGAGGCAGAATAAACATTTACATTAAGTGACTCACCGGTGACGTCTCAGATTCTAGTTCTTTTTCTCCATCCAGTCCAGACCTCTATGATGGATTTCTCCCGGTCACAGCCCATTTCTGCAGTTTGCCGCGCAGATGTCTCCAGCTTCTCACTTTTCCAACATTTCTACACCTATAAACATAGATAAAGTTCTCATTATACCACACACTACGCCCCTAAAGATTATAGCGCCATACACTGCACCTCTAATTATAATAGCATACACGCACGCACACACACACACACAGTGCCACCTGTAGATAGTGCCCCCATAAAGCCCCCTGTAGATAGTGCCCACATATAGCCCACCGCTGTATATAATGTCCCACATATAGCTCCCCTATAGTGATCCACAGATAGCCCACCCCTGTATATAGCCACTTGTAGATATAGCCACTCATATGCTAACTCCCCCCTCACTAAACCCATAGGCATGAGAGTGGTGGGGTTTAGTGTGGTGCACCTCTGGATTGTCACTTAAGGGAGCTAAGCAGAGCAGCTTCATATTTTCTGGATATCGACAAGTGCTTCGTCTGAACTTGCTGCAGTCTGTGACTAATTGTGGTACCATAATGATCAGTGTATGATCAAGGACTATATCTGCACTCTTTCTGAGGAGTGTAGCTGCTGCTTCTACCGCTCAGATACAGGAGGGTGATCCTAGAATGACCGGGTCTAGGTGAGTTGAGTAATAAGCCACCAGCCTGTTTTTGTCACCATGTTTCTGAACAAGGACCCCTAATGCATGCCCCCCTAACTCATGGCGGAAAAGGGTGAAAGGCAGCCCATAATCAGGCAGTCCCAGTGCTGGGGCATTCTGCACTGCAAGTTTCAGGGAGTGGAAAGCGTCCAAGGCCAGTTGGGTAAGATGTAATGGTTCAGTGGACAGGGAATCATACAATGGTTGGGGTAGCATTGAGGCATTATGTATCCACGGCCTGCAGTATCCAACCAGACCCAAAAATGCTCGCAACATTCTGTGTTTTTTTAGTAGAGGAATCTCAATGATTTCTCTGACCCTGTCTGTAGACAAATGTTTGGCACCTGGAGAACTACAATGGCCGAGAAATGTGACAGTGTGCAAACAGTACTACAATTTACTTTTGGACGCCTTGCACCGACTGTCTGCCAGGAATATCAGGAGAGATACAGTTTATTTTTTACAGGTTTGTTTGTCTCTGCAGCACAGTAAGAAGTTGTCCACATATTGTAGGAGGACAGTACCTGGATCTGAGGGAGCCCAGTTGTCTAAGACTGCTTTCATGGCCTGGGATAATTGGGTGGGTAAATTGCAGGCCCCCTGTGGTAGCACAACCCAGCAATATGTGTAAATGCAGACAATAACTGGGAGTCCTCGGCTAGTGGAACAGAAAAGAATGCATTTGCCAAATCGATCACAGTAAAACATTGTGCTATGGGCGGTATGTCACTGGTTCACCCTTTTCAGTTTTTTCCTTTACCTGGTACAAGGGTGTACTAGCGCTTGAGGTACACCTCTTTATGGCCCCCACCTTGAGGAACTCCTGAATGTCTTTAGCTATTGCATTGTGGTCCTGGCTAAGGGGGTACTGTTTTACAGATGGGGGCACAGACCCTGGTTTGAGACCTGCAGCCTGCCCACATCCTGTTTCCCCCTCGCCCATAATTTCTCTGGGACAACCTCTAGTTTCTCTAGAAATACATCTGCGAAGGTGTCAGGGAGTTGTACCATACAAGCTACTATCATAGACAGCTGCTTGTCCACCAGGGGGCCTCACTACTTGTATCCCTTCAGATATAAACTCAACACAGGCACCTATTGCTCCTAATATGTCTGTGCCCAGGAGATTGTAAGGCACAGTGTCAGATACCAAGAACTGAGTGACCAGTTCCCGTGTGTCATGTAGTCTAATTCTAAGGGGCTTAGTCAGGGGATTACTGATCGATGTCCCCTCAACCCCAACACATGTAAGATAATCAGCAGAAATTAGGTCCGGTGATATCAGCGTGGTCTGCAGAATAGATTAGGCTGCTTTTGTGTCTACTAAGAATTTAAGGGTAGTACCCTTCACTTCTGCCTTTGCCATTGGTGTGGGCCCACTGTATGATATCACATACATTGGGCAGCAGCTGACATCTGGATTGCCAGCTTCCTATTCCGTGGAAGCTGGCAAGTCAGATGCCTCTGTAGCCTTTGCCTGGCACTGGGCGGAAAAGTGTCCATTTTCGCCAAAACTCTATCACTCTACGTTACTGTAATCTGTTTTTCCACCACCACCTCTACCTATGCATCTGTGAGGCTGGTTCACCATGATTTTAGTCATCTTCTTCCTCATCTCCTTCTCCGCCCCCAAAGCCACCACCTTCAATGCTGCAATGTCCATACTCCTCCATTCTGGTCTAACAGTAATGATCTTCTCCCTGATTTCCTTCTTATAGTTCTCTGAGAATTTTGATGTCATTTCTGTCGCCCTGTTCATACCCATGGTCCTGCCACTTGATCTCCATCTCACAACAAAACTCTTCTACCCCCTGATCTGGTTGTTGTTGTTGTTGTTGTTGTATAGCCATCCATGAATCAAGTATCTTGTCTCGTTCTAGTCCTGGCCAGACTTGTGAAAGTGCAAAGTATTCTTGTCCACTCGCCCCAGTCTGTCTGTCATGAGGGGCTCCATTCTGTCCCCTAATCTGCATTTTTAGTGAATCCCCCCCCCTTAACAATAACCAATCCCTCTAAGCCATCCCATGTGCAACGGTATGTACGTTGGATACCTGCAAGTCGTCTGGAAAACATCACTGGCTGTTTTCTTGGGTCGGGGAGACTGTTACTCATTGACAACTGATCACTAGGTGACCACAGCATGTACTGATCATAATTGTGTTGCACTATCACTTGCTGTCCGGCATTATTAGGGTCAGGTATCTGGAAACCGTGGGTCCTAGTCTGCATAGGAAATACCCCTACACATTTTGTAACCTTGTCCAGTCTCTGGCTCCCACAGCTGCTGCAATATTCAACTGCGGGCAGGTTTTGCTGTCCACAATGAGGAAAGGTCCAGCTCACTGACCCCCCCAGATTCCTTGGGAGCACCTGGTGTCTGTTAAGGAGGGGGCGCGCAAGCAATTTCCCCACTCAACTTACAGTCACCCTCTGTTCTGTCATTAAAATATTGATACATATAATGTCCATTCTGTTCAACTTCTTTACATCCCCCAGTAATCACCGTCTCTGCCACCTTAAGCCATGTGTCTGCTATATCAGTTAACCCTTTGTTGCTCAACCAACCTTTATTCATTTTTATGAAATCTTTCCACTTTTGCACATCCAAAAAACATCCTTCAACATGCCTGCCTTTTTAAACATTTTCCACAGTTTGTTATAGCGTCTTTCCCTGCCTTATTTGTCACAATTTCCTTGGTTGTATGCCACAGGGTTGCCCCTGTTGCTTTGGTCCTTGAGTTTCCCATGATCAGGACTTAACCGCAGAAGTCCTTGCCGTACCACAGGATATTACCTACAAATATCCAACCTGTCACCTACGGACACATTCTGCCATCTACTTACAGATTGTGTCGCCTACGGACACGTACTGTACATTTCGTCAGGTATCCCCGACACTCAGCAGTCTCAGAACAAACGGGCAACGGGGTGACATTCTATTTGATCCTTAACAATTTTCCACATCAGCCAAACAAATAAAATCACCAACACCACGCCTGTAACAATACAACACAAATCTAGCAACCACCAATCCATTGCAGAGTTATTCTACAAAGCCTTCATCTTCTTCACCTTCCCACCAAGTATAAAGGACCACACTTAACCCCTTGAGTACCCAGCTAATTTTGGCCTTGTGGACCAGACCCATTTTTTCAAATCTGACATGTATCACTTTATGTGGTAATAACTCCGGAATGCTTTTACCTATCCAATTGATTCTGAGATTGTTTTCTCGTGACATATTGTACTTTAGTTTAGTGCAAAAATTTGGTCGATAAATTCATTGCTTATTTGTGGAAAAACACCAACATTTAGCGAAAATATGAAGAAATTATGATTTTTCCCATTTTAAATGTATCTGCTTGTAAAACAGATGGTAATACCACACAAAATAGTTACCAATTAACATATCCCATATGTCTACTTTATGTTTGCATCGTTTTTTGAACATCCTTTTATTTTTCTATGACCTCACAAGGCTTAGAACTTTAGCAGCAATTTCTCATATTTTTAAGAAAATTTTAAAAAGCGATTTTTTCAGGGACGAGTTCAGTTCTGAAGTGGTTTTGAGTGCCCTATATATTAGAAACCCCCATAAAACACCCCATTTTGAAAACTGCACCCCTCAAAGTATCTAAAACAGCATTCAGAAAGTGTTTCAACTCTTTAGGCGTTTTACAGGAATTGAAGGAAAGTAGAGCTGAAATTTTCAAATTTCATTTTTTTTTACAAAATTCATATGTAATACATTTTCTTCTGTACCACAGAAGGTTTTACCTGAGAAACGCAACTCAATATTTATTGCCCAGATTCTGCAGTTTTTAGAAATATCCCACATGTGGCCCTAGTGTGATAATGGACTGAAACACAGGCCTCAGAAGCAAAGGAGCACCTCTTGGATTTTGGGGCCTCCTTTTTTCAGAATATATTTTAGGCACCATGTCAGGTTTGAAGAGGTCTTGTGGTGCCAAAACAGTGGAAACCCCCAAAAGTGACCCCCATTTTTTAAACTACACCCCTCAGGGAATTTATCTAGGGGTATAGTTAGCATTTTGACCCCACAGGTATTTTGCTATATTTTCTGGAGTTAGTCTGTGAAAATGAAAATCTACTTTTTTTCTGGAAAAACGTAAAAATTTCTAATTTTTGCAAGAAATAAAGGAGATAAAGCACCCCAACATTTGTAAAGCAATTTCTCGCGATTACGGAAATACCCCATATGTGGTAATAAACTGCTGTTTGGACCCACAGCAGGGCTCAGAAGGGAGGGAGCGCCATTTGGATTTTGGAGCTCTGATTTTACTGGAATGGTTTTCAGTGCCGTGTCACGTTTGCAACGCCCTGGAGGGACCTAAACAGTGGAATCCCCCCAAAAGTGACCCCATTTTGGAAACTATACCCCTCAAGGAATTTTTCTAGTGGTATAGTTATCATTTTGACCCCACAGGTTTTTTGCTGAATTTATTGGAATTAGTCTGTGAAGATGAAAAGAGACTTTTTTTTGGAAAAAACACAGAATTTTCTAATTTTTATAAGGAATAAAGGAGAAAAAGCACCTCAACATTTGTAAAGCAATTTCTCCTGATTACGGAAATACCCCATATGTGGTAATAAACTGCTGTTTGGACCCACCCATGGCAGGGCTCAGAAGGGACGGAGCACCATTTGGATTTTGCAGCTCAGATTTTGCTGAATTGGTTTCTGGGGGCCATGTCGCATTTGCAGAGTCCCTGAAGTACCAGTACAGTAGAAATTCCCCAGATGTGATCCCAATTTGGAGACAATACACCTGAAAGAATTAAATTAGAGGTGTAGTGAGCATTTTGAGCCCTCAGGTGTTTTATAGATTTTATTAGAATTGGTCCGTGAAATATAACCTGTAGCTTTAGCTCAGAATTTTTCATTTCCACAAGGAATACAGGAGAAAAGACACCCCAAAATGTGTTACACAATTTCTCCTGATTACGAAATACCCCATATGTGGTTGTAAACGGCTATTTGGACATACGGCAAGGGTCTAAACGGAAAAAGTGAAATTTCGTTTTTGGAGTGGAGATTTTACAAAATTTGTTTTTGACGCCATTGCGCTGAGGTACGAGTACAGTGAAAACTCCCGAGAAGTGACCCCATTTAGGAAACTACACCCCTCAAGGAATTCATCTAGAAGTGTAGTGAGCATTTTGACCCCCAAAGGTTTTGCAGAAATTAGTGTACAGTGGATGTTGCAGATTGAAAATTGACATTTTCCACATATATGCTATTTCAGTGCCCAATGCGTTGGGCCCAGCTTGTACCACTGGAGACATACGCCCCATAAATTGTTAAACTGTTCTCCAGAGTACGGTAATACCCCATATGTGGTCATAAACTGCTGTTTGGGCACACTGCCAGGCCCAGAAGGAGCGCCATTTGGCTTTTGGAGCGCAGATTTTGCTTGGTAGTAGTTTTGTTTAGTGTTTTACTGGTGTTTCAGTTTATAATGTGGGGGCATATGTAATCTGTGCGGAGTACATACATTTTTTGCGTGACACACTGTCGTTTTTATTGGTACCATGTTTGGCTACGCGCGACTTTTTGATCACTTTTTATTCCATTTTTTTGGAAACAACGTGACCAAAAAAGGAAATTCTGCCATTGTTTTTTATGGTATTTTTTTTACGGTGTTCACCGTGCGGGATAAATAATATGATATTTTTTTAGGTCAGGCCGATACGAACGCGGCGATACCTATTATGTCTAGTTTTTGTCTTTTTTTTTATTTTTTTTCTAATTATAAAGGACTTGATCTGGGAAACAAGGCGATTATTGTTTTTATTACGCAAAACTTGTATTTATTTATTTATCTAAAACTTTTTTTTTTACTTTTTTTTCACTTTTTATTTTACACATACTAGGGGACTGGAAGATCTGATCTTCTGATCCCCTGCACAATACACTGCACTACTTCTGTATGTACTGATGTAGTGCAGTGTATTGTAACTGTCACTTTACAACTGACAGTTGAGCCTATTACGTCCTGCCTTGGGCAGGACCTAATAGGCTCCCGTACCTGGCAACCAGGAAGCCGTTGCTAGGCTTCCTGGTTGCCATTGCAACCATCAGAACCCCGCGATTTTTCGCGGGGGGGCAATGGGGTGCAGAGGGAGCCCCCTCCCTCTGTATCAATCACTTAAATGCCGCTGTCGCTATTGACAGCGGCATTTAAGGGGTTAAACTACAGCGATCGGAGAGGACAGTGATCGCTGTAGTTGCAGTGGGATGTCGGCTGTATATTACAGCCGACATCCGATGAAGATGGAGCGAGCACAGCTCCTGTGCCCGCTTCATCCTCAGGGCGTTACTATACGCCCATTTTCGGGAAGGGGTTAATAAAAAGTGTTTTGTTTTTTTTACACCGCTTTCTCTGATCTCCTCACGTATCTCACAGAAGTGAGGAGATCAGAGAAAGTGACAGGAGCTTTCTCCTGCAGACAACGTCACAGACGGCTGTGATTGGTCAGTCTTCAGAGACTGACCAATCACAGCAATCGCCGGCATTGGGGACTGCTAATTGGTCCCCAGGCCGGTAGCAGAGACGGTTAGCTGTCAATGACAGCTGCCGCCGCTGTTCTGTCACTATGTGATTTCACATAGTGACAGTTTATTCCTGCGCCGTAATAGTACGTCGAAGGTACGCTGGAATAAGTGGCCAGCGACGTACTATTACGTCAAAGGTACGCAAGGGGTTAAAGGACACACAAGTGGACCTCTGAAATTAGATCTCTTTATCTGTACAATTTTTCCAACTGGCTCAGCTGTAATCCTTTCACAACATCAAAAACCCTTATGTGTAGGTTAAAACTCATATCAACCCTGCGCAATAGAAACGCAGTGTAAGCGTCTGACAGTCCTCATACACTGAAACAATCTCATACTTCTGTTCACCCTGACTTCTGGCTCGCACAGAACACTTCCATTGCCTGCACCATCCTCTTACAACATTCATACCATCAACTCACTTATGCTACGTCTGCAACATTCATCACACAAAACTTTTAAAAATTACCAACATTCCTCTGAACAGGTGACTGTGTCCAGGAGGTTGAATCATCAGTAATAGCTAATATGAGGCGTCAAAGAAATAGGAGTGAAACATTTGTAAGAATAAGCTCCTTACTCACCAGTTTTGATGTTTACCTGATGTACCAATGACCACCTCCCAGCGACAGCTACCAGACAACAGACAATTAACCTCCCATTTTTCGGCCACCAAAGCTGTCTACGCAGGTTCAGCCAAAAGTATATTAGACTGAAGATTTAGGTAGGTGTGTCAACCAACACCTGTCTCAGTACACCTGTTCAGGTCCAAATAATCTCAGTGGTTTTTGGTTATCGATATATCACGGAGGAGAAATAACACACAAACGCTGCTGGTATGCTCAAAATACTGATCTTTTTTGATCCAAACAAGTATATAAGTATGATGACAGAAAAGGTGTAGGCTTTGATTTCAGCCAATCATCTACAATATGATAATGACTCTGATTCAGCCAATGACAATATTTTAATGCATTATAATGATTCTTCACCCTTCAAGGTCTCCCAGGTGGCCTCTCCCTTTTTACATGGGGGAGACACACTTCAGATACAAGTTAATGTGTCTCTACTTCTTATCTCACTAGAGAATGGAGACTGCAGATAAGATGGCTGATACACAACATTAAATCATGTAAACAAAGCCCTTCTTTAACCCCTTAATGACCGGGCATGTTTGTACCTTAATGACCAAGCCAGATTTGTCAAATCTGGTATGTCTGATTTTATCAGAGAATAACTCTGTGAAAGTTTTGAATATTCAAGTAATTCTGACATTGTTTTTTCGTCACATGTTGTACTTTATTTTAGTGGTAATAGTAGACTGATACGATTTGTGGAAATTAATAAAAAAATAGAAAAATGGAAGAAATTTTGTAAAAATTACAATTTTCCCCTATTTTTAACTGCAATATGTCACATATGTACACACATACTGTACAATTTTTTTAATTAAATATATATTTCTATCTCTTTACTCTATTTTGGCAGCACTTTTGAAAAAATAAAATAAATTTTCAGCAATTTAGAGGACTTACAAATTGAATAATAATTTTATAAATTTTGAAGTGCATTTTGTTTTCCTGCACCAAGCCAGGTTTTCAGAGGCTCATAGGTCTCAGAGTGATGGAAACCCCCACAAATGACCCCATTTAAAAAATTAGACCCCTTAAGGTATTTACCTAGGGGTATAGTAAGTATTTTGACCCCACAGTTTTTTGCTAAATGTAATACATAGCAGGTGGAAAAAAACCAAAATTCACTTTTTTTCATAAAAGTATCAGTTTGAAGACCAATTTCTTTGTAAAGCGACCATGAGAATGAAGAAACACACCACAAAATCTATCACCCTGTTTCTCCTGTTTTCAAAAATACCCACATTGTGGCCCTAATGCGCTGCCTGGACACACGGCAGGACCCAAAAGGAAGGGAGCACCCGGAGGCTTTCAGGACTCATATTTTGCTTGAAAATGTTTTAGTCCCCACTGTACATTTGGAGAGGCTTTGAGCTGCCAGAACGATAGAAACTCCCCATAAACGACCCCATTTAGAAAACTAGACCCCATAAGGTATTTATTTAGGGGTATAGTAAGTATTTTGACCCCACAGTTTTTTGCTAAATGTAATGCATAACAGGTGAAAAAATAATAATTTCACTTTGATCATAAAAGTATCAGTTTGAAAACCGATTTCGTTGTAAAGCGAACATGAGAATGAAGAAACACACCACAAAATCTATCACCCTGTTTCTCTTGTTTTCAAAAATACCCACATTGTGGCCCTAGTGCGCTGCCTGGACACACGGCAGGGCCCCAAAGGAAGGGAGCACTCGGAGGCTTTCAGGACTCATATTTTGCTTGAAAATGTTTTAGGCCCCACTGTACATTTGGAAAAGCTTTGAACTGCCAGAACGATAGAAACTCCCCATAAACGACCCCATTTCGAAAACTAGACCCCTTAAGGTATTTAACTAGGGGTATAGTTAGCATTTTGAGCACACAGGTTTTTCGCTAAATATATTGGAATTAGTCTGTAAAAATTAAAATGTACTTTTTTTCTGAAACAACATAGAAATTTTTATTATTTACAAGGAATAACAAAGAAAATGCACCCCAACATTTGTAAAGCAATGTCTCCTGATTACGACAATACCCCATATGTGGTAATAAACTGCTGTTTGGACCCACAGCAGGGCTCAGAAGGGAAGGAGCGCCATTTGGATTTATGATTTTGCTGGAATGGTTTTCGGTGCCATGTCGCATTTGCAATGCACTGGAGGGACCAAAACAGTGGAAACCCACCAAAAGTGACCCCATTTTGGAAAAACCTTCAAGGAATTTTTCTAGGGGTATAGTGAGCATTTAGACCCCACGGGTCTTTTGCAGAGTTTATTAGAATTAGGGCACGAAAATTAATATCAAAAGGAAAAAAACAACCATTTTTTATAAAGCAATTTCTCCCGAGTACGGAAATACCCCACATGTGGTCAAAAGTTTTTTCATTAGAAATGAATTAACCCTTTCAGGACTGATCCATTTTTTGCTTTCATATTTCAGATTTTCACTCCCCGCTTTCCAAGAGCCATAACTTTTTTATTTTTCCATCAATAGAGTGGTGTGAGGGCTTATTTCTTGCGGGAGGAGCTGCAGTTTTTATTGGTACCATTTTTTGGTACATAAAAAGTGATTCAAAAGTTGTATTACATTTTTTTTTTAGAGCGAAGGTGACAAAAAAAAAAAAACAGCGATTTTGGCGGTTTCAATTATTACATTTTTTTAAGGTGTGCACTGTGCAAATTAAATAATGGTATATTGTAATAGTTCGGACTTTTACGGACGTAGCGATACCAATTTTGTTCATTTTTTTACATTACTTTAGAAGAAAAATGCGAAAAGGTGTTTTGTTTTTTTCACTATTAATAACTATAATAACTATAATTCTTCTACACATTTTATTAATCAATCCCCTTTGGGGACTTGATCCAGCGATCATTGGATCACTGGTACAATATACTGCAATACTAATGTATTTCAGTATATTGTTATTCTTACAGGCTTCTGTAACAGAGCGATTGCTGTACCTGTCCGTTAGTACCGAGGGGGCCTGCTGTAATACACAGCCGACACCCGCAGCGTATGGAGCGGGCTCAGCACGTGAGCCGGCTCCATACATCAACCGCCGCATCATGACGGGCAATTAAGTCATAGTGCGCAAAGCGGTTAATGCGCAGCGGATGGTTCAAAGTGAAAATTGCAATTTTCCACTGATACGCCATTTTAGTGCATAATATGTTGTGCCCAGTTTGTGCCACAGAAGACAAATACCTCATAAAACGTTAAGCGGGTTCTCTCGGGTATGGCGACGCCATATGTGTGGGCGCAAACTGCTGCTTGGGCACGCTGCAGACCTCAGAAAGGAGGGAGCGCCATTTTGCTTTTGGAGCGCAGATTTTGCTTGGTAGGTTTCTCCTTTGGGTTTCACTGGTATTTCAGTTTATAATGTGGGGGGCATGTGTAATCTGTGCGGAGAACATCAGGGCATAATAAGAGGGTATGATAATGGGGTAAATAAATAATATTTCATAGATATGTGGCCGGTGTCGCACTGATAAATGGCGCCCGATCTTATCCACTTTTGGAGACTCTGCACATTTTGCATCGCCATATTCTGAGAGGCAGAACTTTTTTATTTTTTCACCACCGAAGCCCTGTAAGGGCTTATTTGTTGCGGGACAATCTGTAGTTTTCATTGGTACCATCTTGGGGTACATGCGATTTTTTTTGATCACTTTTTATTCCATTTTTTTGCAATCCTGAGCAAAAAACAGGAATTCTGACACCGTTTTTTAGGTTTTCTTTTTGCGGCGCTCACCGTACGTTATAAATGAAATTTTTACTTTATTCTGCGAGTTGGTACGGTTACGGCGATACCATATGTATATAGGTTTGGTCCTTTTTTTTAGCGTTTGCACAATAAAATGACTTATTTATAAAAAAAAATAATTCTGTGTCACCATATTCTGAGAGACATAATTTTTTCATTTTTTAGTCAAAAAAGCTATGTAAGGGCTTGTTTTTTGCGGGACGGATAGAAGTTTTTATTGGTACTATTTTCGGGTACATTCGACCTTTTGATCACTTTTTATTCTTTATTTAGGGAGCGGTGGTGACCAAAAAAATTGTGATTCTGTTGTAGTTTTTTATTGATTTTTTTGGGGTGTTCATCGTGCGCTAAAAATAACATTATAGTTTTATTGTTGGGGTCGTTACGAACGCGGTGATACAAAATATGTGTACTTTTTTAACGTGTTCATTTTTTTTCTATAATAAAAGTCTTATTATGTCTCATTTTGTGTTTATAGAACTTATAACTTTTATTTTTACACTTTTTTTAAAACATTTTTATTACTTTATTTTACTTTTTTTACTTGTCCCACTAGGGGACACTTAGACTTGCAGCTTTGATCACTGCTAGAGTACATTACACTACACACGTAGTGTAATGTACTCTAACTGTCATTGTGACGTGACTGTCACACCGACAGGAAGCAGAGCAGGAACGGCCGGAGGCTGTTCCTCCGAGGCTTCTGTACATGGCAACCCGGAGGTCATTATCTGACCTCCGATTGCCGTGACAAGCATCGGTAGCCCCACAATCACTTTGTGGGGGCTGCCGATGTGCTTCAAACCACTTAAATGCGGCGACGGCAATACGTCGCCGCACTTAAGGGGTTAACTGCCGAAAGCAGCGGCGATGGTCCGCTATCCGGCGAGACTGATGTCTCAGCTGTCTAGGACAGCTGTCAGCGCGCGTCTGTCACTCTGTGTTTACACAGAGTGACAGTTTGAAATGCGGACGAAAATGAACGTCATGGTGCGGGAACTAGCACCCGACCATGACGTTCATTTTCGTCCTTGGTCGTGAAAGGGTTAATGCTGACCCCCTCCCTTATGGTAAACAATGTCCTTCTCCATTCTACCAAGGATTATTGATCTGCTCCTTACAAGAATAATAAAAACATTCAACTCAAGAACACAACATAGAATTGTTTCAAGACAACTGCTGATTAATATATTAGTTTTTACTTATTAATCTCAAGATGGCTCCTTCAGGCCACAAGATGGATTCCAACGATCCAAAATGGATGCCTACCACACAAGATGGAGTTCATTCAATATGTCATCTTTTAATGAATATTCTAATCACTTTCACAGAGGCGTTTAGCCTCCATATTTTTTGCAATTTTTCGGGGCGTTTGCGGCCCGAAAAACGGCTGAAAAAAGCTGTGTGTACATACCCAAAGCCTCAGCTGAACAGCACAGTGTATTTCTCATTGAAATCAATGGAAACTCTTTGTAGGCTTATTTCAAGTGTATTTTTGGAGCATAAAACGAGGCTTTTCTGCTCCAAAAGAAACATTAAATATAATACATTTTGATAACTTTGTGGGTGTTAAACAGACATCATAGTCAACTCCTAGTAGTCAGTACTCAAAAGATCAATAAAGTATATGAAATGTTGTCAAAATAAATACAAGAAGCGCACACACAGGAAATATTTCACATTTCCGATATATCAGCCTACACATCTGAATTACACTTTGGTGTATTACTACAATTCATGTAGGAAAATATTTTATAGCTGAGGCTCTGTTCACATTTTGAGGTTTTGTTGCACGGTTTCGCCACGGAAAATTTTGTTTCGGTCTTTGATATTTGAGATAAAATAAAGCAACAAAACCATGACTAAATGTTACAATATTACAAGAATGAATCTGTACTTTTTTTTTCTTGCATGGTAGAAATATCCAAAAGTTGTTTTAGATGGTGTTCTTAAAAAAAAAAAGTATCATTCACATAACCGCATACTGGACCTTAGTCACAAGAGGCAACATTTATAGGGGTTGTTCACCTGTGTAAATAAACCTTAATCAGAGTACAATGAAAGGTTCTGCAACTTTTTAATAATCTTGGAGGCAGATTTACTAAGACTGGCGTTAAATAGGTCAGTCTGAGTCTGAAGCCCACAGGATTAGATGTGACATATTTATTGAAGGGATTGTCTGGGCATGGGGCGGTTTTTCATACTGATGACCTATACACTGTATTGCTCGTCAGTATATGATCGTGGGGGTGCGACACCCGGACCACCCACCAATCAGCTGTTCTGGCTGCCTCCGGCACTGGAAGTTATGCGGTGGTTGGTGTTGGAAGCAGATGGCTTCTGTCCCTGTATAGCTGCCGTGCTGCAACACTGCAGCTCTGCTCCTTTTAAAGTAAAGAGAAGCATGGCTGCAGTACTGCAACATGGCAGCTATACAGCGGTCAGAGCCATCTGCTTCTGGCACCAAACACTGCATAACTTCCAGTGCAGGTGGCAGCCAGAACAGCTGATCGGTGCGTCGTCCGGGTGTCGCACCCCACCGATCATATACTGATGGCTTATCCTGTGGATAGGTCATCAATATGAAAAACGGCCCCATGCCCAGACAACCCCGTTAAGCGACACACGCCTCTCAATTAATTTGTTGCATCATGTGATGTCAGTGTCCCAGACAGGGAAATCTAGATTTCTGCTATCATTTCTGTAAATTTACAGTATATTTGATTGGTTGTGGATGGCCCGACACCTTCCGCTAAGCTCCACCCACTTTTCTTAAAAAGCGACAAGAGCAGCATAAAAGTGAAAAAAAAACAACACTCAAAATACTGCACAAATAGGGCATGCGCCATAATTTTTGAATTTTCAACACCAGAAAATCAGCGGAAAAACGTTCATACCTTCCCCTGGTTTGTGTTAATTCCTCACTATTTTAACCCCTTAACCCCTTCCCGCTCCTGGACGTACTATTAGATCATGGTAGCTGTATCATTCCCGCTCCATGACCTAATAGTTTGTCACTGGAGTAACGGCCATTTCGGCCGTCTTCCCTACACATACAGGAGCTGTGATAGCTGCTGCCTCGTTCAGCAGTTGCCGCAGCTCCTAAAGCGGGGACCGATAGTTGTGTCCCCGCTGATTAACCCCATAAAAGCCGCGCTAAATAGCAATCGCGTTTTTTTAGGGGTTAAACCACCATCGACGGGCCGCTACACGATAGCTGCCGGCGATGGTGGCTATGGCAACCAGACGCATAACAATGGTGTCCGGCTAAGCCATCGACGGGAGCCTAGTGGGTCCAGTTAAAGTCAGAACCCACTATGCTTGCTGTCAGTGAGTACTTTCTAAATGCTGTTGTGAATACTTTGAGGGGTCTAGTTTCTAAAATTGGGTGTGTGATGGGGGTGTCTAATATATAGGCCACTCAAAGCAACTTCAGAACTGAACTGGAACCAAAAAAAAATGTATTAGGTAATACTTCGCTTCTTACATTATACTGATAATGAGCAGTGCCCACCCCGAGATGACCCCAGTTTTGACCATTTATATAAACGTAGACCCCTATTAGACCATTTCAGTGCCCTGTTTTCCAAAGCATACACCCCCTAGAAGTGTATTTCTTTTGATGAGTCCTTGGGAGATTTTAAAGGGAGGCTTCAATTCCGCCAGTACCTGCCGAGTAAGAGGGCAAGGTATGGCATGAAGATGTATAAGCTGTGCGAGAGTGCATCAGGGTATACCTACAAATATAGGATATATGAAGGGAAGGACACCTGTATTCAGCCCCCAGAATGCCCCCCCCCTTACTGGGAGTTAATGCAAAAATTGTGTGAGATTTGGTGCACCCACTGCTGGACCGGGGTTACGACCTCTACCTGGATAATTTTTATACCAGCGTCCCACTTTTCAAGTGCCTCGCTTCCAGAAGTCCTGCGGCATGCGGCACTGCTAGAAGAAATCTGGAGACATCCCTAAGACTCTGCTTGGCAAACACTCAGAAGGGGTGAGAGCAGGGCACATTCTAGCAGCAACATATTGTGTGTCAAGTACAAGGACAAGAGAGATGTCCTTGTATTGACAACAATACATGGCCACACCAGTACCCATGTACCTGTACGACGTACCAGTACAGAGACCCCCAAACCAGACTGCATCCTGGACTACAATAGGTACATGGGAGGGGTGGACTTGTCATATCAAGTCCTGAAGCCCTACAGCGCCATGCGGTGTGGAATAAGAAGCTGGCCGTGCACATCATACAGATGGCATTGTACAATGCGTACGTGCTACATCGATGTGCAGGCCAGACGGGAACATTCCTGGAATTTCAAGAGGTGGTTATCAAGAACCTAATCTTTAGGGACCAAGAAGGGGGGACACCCAGTACTTCTGGAAGCGAGGCCACACGCATCGTACCAGGGCAACACTTTTCCAGGAGAAGAAGGGAAAAAGTCAAAAGAGGTGCAAAGTCTGCTATAAGAGGGGGATAAGGAAGGACACAATATATCAATGTGACGTGTCCCGAAAAAACAGGGCTCTGTATGAAGGTGTTTTAAAATTTATCATACATCCGCACAGCTTATCCTGATCTTTCCCTTCTGAGCCCTGCTGTGTGCCCAGGCAGCTGATAACAACCACTTGTAGGGTATTGCCGTACCCAGGAGAACCCACATTACAGTTTATGGAGTGTATATCTCCGGTGGCGCGTGCTGGGCACAATATATTGGACACTGAAATGGCATATATTTATAGAAAATTGCAAATCTCACTCTGCACCATCTGCTGCACATTACCTTTTACCCAATAACTGTGGGAACAAAATTCTCACTACACCTCTAGATGAATGCCTTAAGGGGTGTAGATTTTAAAATGGGTCACTTCTTGGGGGTTTCAACCGTACTGGTACCTCAGGTGCTTCTGCACTCACGACTTAGCACCAGAAAAGCTCCAGTAGGCAAAATGGTGGTCCTTCCGTTCTAAGCCCTGTCGTGTGCCCAGGCAGCAGATAACAGCCACATGTAGGGTAGTGCTGTACCCAGGAGAACCCACATTACAATTTATAGGGTGTATCTCTCCGGTGGCGCATGCTGGGCACAATATATTGGACACTAAAATGGCATACATATGTAGAAAATTGCAAATCTCACACTGCACCCTCTGCTGCGCATTACCTTTTAGACAATACCTGTGGGATCAAAATGCTCACTACACCTCTAGATTAATGCCTTAAGGGTCTCTTCTGGTGGGTTTCCATTGCTTTGATACCTCTGGGGCTCTGCAAATGCGACATGGCACCCAAAAATGTAGACTCCAAAGACACATAGCGCTCCTTTCCTTCTCAGCCCTCCCATGGGCCCAAACGGCAGTTTATCACCACAAATGGGGTATTGCCGCACTCAGGACAAATTGGGCAACAAAAAGGGGTGTTTTATTTCTTGTGAAAATAAGACATTTTGATGAAAAATGACATCTTATTGGAAAAAATGTCATTTTTTAAATTTCACAGCCCAATTCAAATGAGTGCTGTGAAAAAACTGTGTGGTCAAAATGGTAACAGCAACAATACATTAATACCTTGAGGGGTGTAGTTTCCAAAATCGGGTCACTTTTGGGGTATTCCTACTGTTTTAGCACCTTAAAGAGGCTCTGTAACCAGATTCTCAAATCCCTATCTCCTATTGCATGTGATCGGCGCTGCAATGTAGATAACAGTAACGTTTTTGTTTTTCTTTAAAAACTTTCATTTTTGGCCAAGTTATGAGCTATTTTATATTTATGCAAATGAGCTTTGAAATGGACAACTGGGCGTGTTAACTTGTTTTACTAACTGTGCGTTGTGGAGAGAAGTGTATGATGCTGACGAATCAGTGACCAATCAGCATCATGCACTCCTCTCCATTCATTTACACAGCAGCATCGTTCTTACTAGAACGATGTGCAGCCACATACACAAGTGTCCTGATAATGAATACACATGATCTCCAGCCTGGACGTCATCTGTACTCAGAATTCTAACACTTCTGTATCTTTTCTGTGAGATTTCTAGCAAGGGAAACGAAATCTCGTTTACCTCGTAATCTCGCGAGATTACGCGCGGCTTGCTGAATCTCACAGAAAAGATTCAGAAGTGTCAGAATTCTGAATACACATGACGTCCAGGCTGGATGTCATGTGTATTCATTATCAGGACACTTGTGTATTTGGCTGCACATCGTTCTAGTAAGAACGATGCTGCTGTGTAAATGAATGGAGAGAAGTGCATGATGCTGATTGGTCACTGATTCGTCAGCATCATACACTTCTCTCCCCAACGCCAAGTTAGTAAAACAAGTAAACACGCCCAGTTGGACATACGAATAAAAACACGCCCAGTTGTCCATTTCAAAGCTCATTTGCATATATATAAAATGGCTCATAACTTGGCCAAAAATGAACGTTTTTAAAAAAAACAAAACGTTACTGTTCTCTACATTGCAGCGCCGATCACATGCAATAGGAGATAGGGATTTGAGAATCTGGTGACAGAGCCTCTTTAACACCTCTTCAAACCTGGCATGCTGCCTAAAATATATTCTAATAAAAAAGAGGCCCCAAAATGCACTGTGTGCTTCTTTTCTTCTGGGGCTTGTGTTTTAGTCCACGAGCACACTAGACACACATGTGGGACATTTCTAAAAACTGCAGAATCTGGACAATACATATTTAGTAGTGTTTCTCTGGTAAAAACTTCTGTGTTACAGAAAAAAAATGGAATATAATTGAAATTCAGCAAGAAAAATGAAATTTGCAAATTTCACCTCCACGTTGCATTCCTGGGAAATGCCTAAAGGGTTAAAAAAAACTTTCTAAATACTGTTTTGAATACTTTGAGGGGTTTAGTTTTTAAAATGGGGTGCTTTATGGGGGTTTATAATACATAGGCCCCTCAAAGTAACTTCAGAACTGAACAGGTACCTTAAAAAAGGCTTTTGAAATTTTCTTAAAAATATGAGAAATTGCTGTTTGTTCTAAGCCTTGTAACGTCCAAGAAAAATACAAGAATGTTCAAAAAATTATGCCAATCTAAAGTAGACATATGGGAAAAGTGAACTAGTAACTATTTTGGGTGGTATAACTATCTGTCTTACAAGCAGATGCATTTAAATTCAGAAAATTGCTATTTTTTCAAAATTTTCTCAAATAAACACTGAATATATCGAACAAATTTTACCACTAACATAAAGCCCAATGTGTCACGAGAAAACAATCTCAGAATCGCTTGGATAAGTTTAAGCATTCCGAAGCTATTACCACATAAAGTGAAATATGTCCAATTTCAAAAATGGGCTCTGAGCCTTAAGGCCAAAGCAAGGCTGCGGTGGTTAAGGGGTTAATGTAGGCACAATGTAGTGTTTAGCTTCTGGTTTAGCATAAGTGTCTATCTGTCTAGCATATAACGTATTCTCACCTGAGTCAATCGGGCAGTCTGATTATTCTGTCATGTGGGCGGTAGTTACGTGGCTTGGCCAAGTGCAGGCTGGGAAATAGGGGGGCGTTGATGCAGTGGTGACGGAGTTGTCTACTTCAGCGTCAGTGCTGAAGTCTGTGTCAGGGGCGGAACTATAGGTGAGTGCATCGCTATTACCTGTTGTCATGGTAACGTTACCTAGCATGGGCAGGAAGGTGCTGGGTCTGTTGGGTAACTTATGAAACACAAGTATTATAAGCTGGAGTACTACGTGAGGACCTGCAATGATTAGATTAGAGACAGGTTGCATCCTATGTGGATAGTTCAAAACTCTAAAAACCTAAAATAGGCTTAATAGTGAGAAGCTATGTATAGTATGTTTTAATAAATGTGAGAGGACTATATAATATGCATAATAATAGACATCGGAAGTTGGCATGTTTAAGATTCAATAAAGTCACTATGTAAAATAGAACTGCATTAGATATGTTAGAATGAAATATCACTGAAAAGGATACCGTGTACTAAGTATATCCAGATAGTATTGTTTGTTGTACCGAGGAAGTGATCAACGCGCTTAATAGGAGACGATAAAATAAGTGGTTAGTAACTAGTAATGTGACTATGAGACCACTAAATAGAATACAATGGAAAGTTGTTAATTACATGAAGCTACTGATTTCATATTCTCGATTAAGGTCACGTGGTTCTAATGTCTGAAGTCTATGGATCCAGTAGGCTTCTCTCCGCTTCAGGTTCTTAATTCTATCGCCTCCCCTACGGGGTGCTGGTACATGTTCTATGACCTGGTACATGAGTTGTGAAATGTTATGCTTGGCAGAGAGAAAGTGTGCTGGAATAGGCAATAGCGTTTTGTTACAACGGATGTTGGATTTATGTTGACCTATTCTATCTTTTACACATTGTGTAGTTTCACGCACATATGCAAAGCCACATTGGCATTTGATCATATATACCACAAAGATAGTCTAGCAGATGAAATAGTCGTGTAGAGGTATTAACAGGCCAGATGAAGGATGGCGTATTTTATCCCTCCTTATCATGCGTGGGCATTGTTGGCATGACCAACAGGGAAAAGTTCCCTTCTTGGGAGTATGTTTGTCTAGGGAGTCTTCTGGCCGAGCCAACATCTGCCCTCACTAGCTTGTCCCTAAGGTTCTGAGGTCTCTTTGTGCATGGTGCAATGGGATTTTGGAACTCAGAAATTAGTGGATACGCTTTTCTCAGGAGAGGCCAGTGTCTCATAATTATGTGGTGGATTTTGTAGGAACATGGGTGGTATGTATGTACAAATGCAATACGTTTGGGTTTTGTGGTTGTACACTTATTGGTTGTTATCCGTTGTGCTTCAAGTAGGGTTTTTTCTGGATAGCCTCTCTCCCTAAATTTGTTCGTCATAGTAGTGGTCCGAATAGCCTTGGTTTCACTGTTGTCCACTATTCTAGAAACCATATTGTACTGGAACTTAGGAAGGGACTTTTTGGTAGCTAGTGGGTGACATCTGGTGTAATGCAGTAGACTATTTCTGTTGGTCTCTTTTGTGTAAAGGTCAGAGTACAGACGATCAGATTTCTGGACACTCAGGTGATTAAGGATGAGGGGCATCCTTAATCACCAGAGTGTCCAGAAAGCTGATTTTGGATGTGTCATAGTTTTATGTGAATTGTAATTCTGGCCAAATACTGGTAAGATAGATGGTAAATTCTAGAAGTGACTCAATGGACCATGCCATAGACAGAAAATATTGTCTATGTATCTTTTCCACATTAAGACGTGTTCCCTGTAATTGGAATTGGGGTACGCGAAGTGTTCCTCAAAGTATGCCGTGTAGCAGTTGGCATATGGTGGTGCCACATTAGATCCCATCGCTGTCCCCCATTGCTGGATGTAGAAAGCATCCTCAAAAAGGAAATAGTTATCTGTCTATTAGCTTGGTGTCTTTTCCTGTGTTAGACAAAATCTCTTGCACTGCTAGTAACCCCTTGTGGTGTTCAATTGTGGTGTATAGGCTGCCTACATCAATTGTAAAAGAATAGTGTCACTCTTGACAAGTCTCCTGGATAAATCCACTTGATCTTGCCAAAAGGCAGAGAAGCGATAACCCGAAAGTGGCGCGCGTTGGCAAAGCCTGGGCAATGCAGCTGTTCACCCCTTGCAGAGATTTAGCCTACTTCTAGTCACCTCCATGGGGGCCCTGCCAGCTCACACACTCAAACAGGCAGCCAGGAGGGTGGGGAAAAGGCCGGAGAGGAAGCTAGACATGCTTTGCTTCTTCTGCTTGCACCACAATGTCCTGCAGAAAGCATCCGAATCTACATAAGAACGCGTTCCTGGCAACACCCGAATGCCCTCCTGCCATGCAGACAAACGCTAGGCAGCAAGTGCATGCTCACAGCCACCCCTTCTCCCTTCACGGGTTGGATCACCTGCCATCTCAAAACTCCACTGGCAACCCATCCTCTCCTGGCGTTCTATTCACTGACATGCTATCAATAACTGTTTTAACCTCTTCCACCCCAACCTCTCTCATGAACCTATTATACTCCATTCTCTCCATCTGCTTCTCAATCACAACCACCACCTCAGACTCCAAATCTCTATCACACTCCTTTACTGCATACAATTCTCTATAAAACTCTTCAACCACTCCTAACACCACTTTCCCTTTTACCACCTTCCCATCCTTATCATACACACATATCAAATCCTCTTTCTTCCCAATCACTTTTTTAAAGAAATATATTGAGCATTTTTCATTCTTTTCTAATTTATCCAAATTTGCTTGGTACATTATTTCCTTACCTTTTCCCACCATCCATTCTTTTATATTCTTCCTACCTTCCTCAATTTTCTCATCCACCTCCCAACCATTCTTCTTCAAACTTCTCAAAAAACGCAATCTTTTATATAAACACTCATACTTTCTCCTTCTATCAGCCGCTCTTCTATAACCAACTTTCTTAAAATATACCCTGGTCTTTTCCTTCACCCAATCACACCACTTCAACACATCTACAAAATCCTTCTTTCTTCTACACCAACTTCCATACAAATTTACATATATCCCATATGTAACCTAGAGAGAGGGTACCAGAGCACCTCCAAACCAAGACCAAGGCAGTACTGATACGAATAAACAGCTAAGTTGACTACCCCAACAAAGGAGGTAACCGTTTTATTTAAAATTTTTCAACGTTTTACAAGAAATAAATACTTTGTCACAATAAATTGATACAAATTTTACAATGGTTCATACAAAAAAAATATAAATTGTCAGATAAAATCAATTTATAAAAGGGCACTTGGTGGCATCAAATTATGGAACTCAATTAGTTTAAAAACCATTTTCTACGTAAAATAGGAGAGTTCTTTTTGTATAAAAGATAGTATATATACATCTCATTAAAACACATTGCTAAAACATCGTTCACAGATAAAACTTCTTGTTTGAATAGTCAAATATTTCTGTCCGCCCACAGAGCTGCTTTTACACAGTTAGTTCCACACAGTTCCATGCCATAATTTTCTGAGTCCGTGTTGGGCATTCAAGGCATCCATAAAAAACGCCATCAGATGTTATTCTCCTTAGTCCCATAATCTTCTTTACCAAGGGGAGGATTTTTGTCCATACAAGTTGTGAATAAAAACAATGCCAAAAAAGATGAAAGACTGTCTCTTCGTCACGGCATCCTCCCCTTGGACACGTAGCCGAGTTGGTCAGTCCCCTTCGATGCTGGAATGCCAGGCATGGAAGACACTCGTGGGCGCAACTCCAGCCCAGATCCTTCTGTGAATTAAAAACATATTTAGCATTTATAATTTTCCATATTTCTTTACATTTCTCCTCACTAAAATTGCTAATGGCGGCAACTAAAAACTTTCTTTAAACTTTTTTTAAATATAGTTACTTTTTTTTCTTCTATTGTTTTATCTTTCAAGTTAAAAAAAAATCACAATTTTCTCTAAAATCGTATATTGATTGGGTAGGTTAAAAGCATATGGGGAGCTTAAAAACAATGAAAACCATCAGTTTCGTGTCATAAAAAACCCTGTATTAAAACGGATAAAATATGACCAATAGTGATCCTTAAAAACAGCATTAAGACATGATGTAAAATATTTAATTAAAAGAAAGGCTTTGATGTCTGGAAATTCTTTACCAGCCATTAGCTTTGGCATCATGACTTTTTCTCTCCTAAGTTTTTCCATCCTGGAGTTCCATAAAAACGTAAAACAAGTTTTATTAATTTTTTTTAAATAAAACATCAGGGCGAGGGAAAGCCATGCTAAGATAAAGTAAAATAGGTAAAATCACCATTTTTTATAATTATATTTTTTCCCTCCATAGTCAACTTTCGCATATTCCACGTACAAAAATTTTTAAGTGACTTTTTGTGCCACCAAGTCCCAGCTGTTAAAACCATTATTGGACTCATTGAAGGAGACCCCTAAAATCTGTAGTGTCTGTGACAAAGGGACTGGAATGTCCTGTAAAAACATATTTCCGATGTTTAAAATATTGGTTTTGTTAAAATTCACTTTAAAACCGGAGGAGCAACAAAATTGATAAATCTAATTCAAAGATTTCTGCAGTGATGGGGTGTCCCTGCACAGTCTGGCGACATCATCCATGTACCCCACTACTTTAGCCTCCAGTCCCCGTCCCCCCCCCCCGCTCGGCAGGGGGACTCCACATATCTCCTTGTCCTTTCTTATTCTACAGAGTAGAGGCTCGATTGCACAGATAAAAAGTAGTGGGGACAAGGGACACCACTGTTTTTAACCTGTTTACGCATATCTTTGTCATGGTTTTATAATCGCAGTTCAATAGTGTAATAGGCCTCCAGTTTTTTAGGTCTGTCTTGTCCCCCTTTTTATATAGCAGGGACACCTCTCCTTTCCTCCAGGACTCCGGGAGGGCTTTTGATCTAAAAACCTGAGTAAAAAGAGAGTGTAGATCCTCCTTTAAAACTCCATAAAATGTGACATAAAATTCTATGGGTATACCGTCCGGACCAGGGACTTTACCTGTTTTAAAACTCTTGATGGTTTCTAAAATCTGCTGTTCTGAAATTTCCTGTAATAAAATTTCTTGAGAAACAGGATCTAATACAGTGTCAACCTCCTTCAATGAGTCTTCCATAAAATCAACATCAACATTTTTATTTATTAAAAAGATCTGCATAAAATCTGTGCACCTTTTTTTAAAATTTTATTTGTCAGTTTTACCATCTTTTTTTGATTGAAAAAGCTTTATTGACAATCAATCGTCATCATACAAACATTACTGCGACACAGCGCAAGCCATGAAGCAGTAAATAATAAATAATAACAGTCGCCAAACATAACATGACAGTATAATATACAGTACAGGTTAACCTATGCTATACATCACACCACATGCTACACTAACATTCTTGCATTCACTAAAGCCAAACAACAAAGCATTACAGACAAGTGATGGGGTGGGGGTAGTAGGGGATAGGGGGGGGGGATCACAGGCCCGAATCTTTATTGAAAGACAACACACAAGAAGGGAGAGTGGGGGGAAAGGGAGTATCAGTCCTCTTCCTCATCGACGTCCGGGCTGTTCCAGGTGGAATAGTCTATGAGCAGGCTGTGGATCAGCCTGCGGCAGTCCTGGACGGACACACTCTCTCTCTGCGAAATTAGACGATTCCTGGCAAACCGTATAGCATCCTTAAAACAGTTCATAAGGCGCCAGGCCTCCTGGATTGCTCCATCCATGTTACTCCCAGGAAATAGTCCATAAAGTACCGTGCGGTACGTAATTCTGTTCCTGGGAACTGAGTCCTTGAGTTCAAGTTCCAAGGCTTTCAACAGACCCTGTAAAGTTCCAAGGCTTTCAACAGACCCTGTGCAAATGGGCACTGCCAGAAAGTGTGCAAAGATGTTTCCTCCGTGAAGGGGTACCTGGGGCAATACCAGGTCTTACACAGGTTGCGGGCATGCATGAATGATCTAAGAGGCAGTCCTCCCTGGATGGCCATCCATGAAATGTCCTTGTGCCCGTTGGTCAACCTGCCAGATGACACGTTAGTTCAAACAGTCTCCAACGTGTCGGCATGAAGCCCTGGAACAGACTCCGGCAAGTCCTTTACTCTGATGTGCTTGTGGATCGTCTTAGTTTCCACAAGTCGGGCTTAAGACCCTCCAGTTGATGCTCCCTCACAAACCAGACAACATCTCCGTAGAACCAGGGAACGTGCCAGTTGTAAGGGAAGGAGCTGTCCCACTTGTCCCAGCCAAAACCATGCCAGATGGGAAGGAGGAAGTAGAGGGACATGGCCTTGCCCACAGAGCCGTTTGCTGTCCTTAGAGTCCTACGAACACAGTCACATACAAAAGCGATCTGCAGCAGAGGTGGGGATGTCGGGTATACCCTTCCCACCCTTGCGGGGCTCCTTGTACATAACAGTCCGCTTTACTCTGTCCATTTTCGAGCTCCAGATGAAGCGAAACACAGTCCTGGTAATGGCCCTCGAAAGAGTGGCAAGACAAATAAACAGAACTACACTTGATCTAAGCCAGAAGGCCGAGAAGCGATAACCCGAAAGTGTCCGCGCGTTGGCAAAGCCTGGGCAATGCAGCTGTTCACCCCTTGCAGAGATTGAGCCTACTTCTAGGCACCTTCATGGGGACTCTGCCGGCTCATACACTCACACAGGCAGCTAGGCAGGAGGGAGGGGAAAAAGGCCGGAAAAGAAGCTAGACATGCTTTGCTTCTTTTGCTTGCATCACAATGCTGGGCAGAAAGCGTATGAATCTACATAAAAACGCCTTCCTGGCAACGCCCAAATGGCCTCCTGCCATGCATACAAACGCTAGGCAGCAAGTGTATGCCCACAGCCACCCCTTCTCCCTTCACGGCTTGGATCACCTGCAATACAGTGACTGCTGACCAACACAGCCTGGGCCCAGGCTTGTCTGTCTGAAGTCCCTTTATGATGCCATAAAGCTTGGTCTCACTGCTGAGGGCCCCCCACTATGACACGCGCAAAGTTCCGTCACAACCTTCAACTATAGGTTGCTGCTCGCTCAGTGTTCCTTTTGATGTTGATTGAGCAACATGTGCTTTCCTTGTCTGAACAGCTAGCTGCCTCCTGGAGGCCACAAGAGGGAGACAGGGGACTGCAAAATGGCAAATAGGCATTCCCAAACTTGACTGACCCCTTCTTCTCCTTCCTCCTCCACCCTCCATCCATGCACAGTTTGTTCGTCTTCCAAGTAACAGAGTAACAAATCCAAATTGGTGGTCTCTTTGTAGTCGAGGGTTTGTTGCAACTTCAATCCTTACTTCTTTGAAATGAAGGGAGGAGAGCTCATTCCATCACATCCATATAGTGTACACAGGTCCATTCTGACGGGTGCAATGGCTGCTTGCTGCTCCCCTATTCAGCTCCACTATTCCACTACTTGACTGTGGTGCTGCATCAATCAGTGGCTGTGGGCTGGCTGACAGACTGCCTCAGGTGCAGCTCTTTAACTTACCTAGAAGGTGGGCTCCAGGGTTGGGGCAGCCTGGTTTGGCTTCCTGGTGGCCTGTTGGCCTGAGGAGGCTTCAGGAGGAGATGTCCTGGCCTGGGTCTGCTGGCTTGGTCCATCAGCCTTCTCCATCTGAGTGGCAGGGTTGCTGGTTGAGGCCATGGCTTCTTCCAGCTGTTCCTGTCGCTTAGGGAGGGTCTTCGCTAGCTCTTTTCCCGAAGGGGGCGGAGCTATGCAAACCTTCTCCTTGCTGGCCGAGGTTCTTCCACGAATTTTTTTCTGCAGCTGTTGATCGTCGAGCTTCTTCTTCTGCGGCCAAGCTTCTTCGAAGATCCCCTTCAGCAGCGGCTCTTCTCCGAAGGTCTCTGTCGCAGTTCTCCTTCTTCCTGGCAGTGATCTCCCGGAGCTTCTTCCCCGATGGGGATTTCTCCCTTCTGGATCGCCGTCTTCGCTGGTTCTTCTCCGCAGTTCGTTGCCGCCTTCGTCTGGAACACTCTTTGAACGCTAAGCTAGTGTTAATAGCCCCCAGTGGTTCTCCGAGCTATCTGCCTTTACAAGGACTTATAAGAACAGATTTTTTTCTTTGCTCATCAGTCTTTCACTCTTCATCGAGTAATTAGCATCCTCTGAGCTCATCAAAATGTATTACATATTCCATTTATTTAAATTCCATATTTTTTCCGCCTTACCTTTACCCCATGGTTTCTTATCATATAAGTACAGTGTATGCAAACAAGATAAAAACAACTTCACTGCATCTTCAGGTACTAAAATAATTTTCTTAAAAATCAACAAATTTCTAATATCCCAAATAACTTCTTTAAAAATTGAGAATGTAATCCAATAAATACGTACATCATTTAACCTGGTAAAATCGCGACCAATCAAAATATGTTCAAACGTAAAATTACTTGATTTTAATAAGACTATAAAAAGAGGAGTTAAAAGTATTAAAACCTGCTTCACAAAATTACACTCTAAAAATAAATGGTTTATACACTCCTTTTTTCCACAGTCACTCCTAGGACAAACCTCTGTCACGCACACCCCTCTTCTCCTAAGAAGGGACCTCGTTGGAAGAGAATTATGGAGAGACAGCCAAACCACATCACTCTGTCTATTAGATAGGCCAGGAGTCCTCAACAACTTCCAAATATTTAGCGATTGAGCATTATTTAGAAAAGGGACTTTACATACTGTTTCCTCTTTCCTAATGTGTTCTCTTATTGTCTTTTTCCCAGGTTCCCCAAAACGTTCATAAAAGGATTTTAAAACCACATAAAAGGCAGGTAGTTTCCCAGATATCGGTCTTTTCAAATCCTTATTGCACCATTCCCATTTTATCAGTAACCAATCGGCTAGATAACGTATCATATCAGATGTTGTATTATTCTCTTTCACCGTTTTAAAAATTAACAAAAAATAATGTAACTTTAGAAACACTTCCACATTAGGGAAATCATAGCCGCCTAAACTGTTTTTACTCATCACTATTTGTCTTTTTATTTTCTCCATCTTGGAGCCCCAGAAAAAAACAATAAGTTTCTTTATCCTTCTTGTCCATAATTGATTAGGGGGAAAGATCCCCAAAACATATAGCAACAATGGTAGTATAACAGATTTAATTACTAGGATTTTCCCTTTCAAAGAGAGTGTTCTCAGCCTCCATAAGGACAGCCTCTGCTCAATCTTTGCCTCAAGTTTAGAAAAACTACTTTTGCCTTTTAGATCACTCTCAAAGGTTACTCCCAATACATCAATATGCTCTTTTTCTGTCACTTTATACACACTTACAGGAACCTGCTTGCCAAAATTGCACATTTGGCATTTGTTCCAGTTTACTCTCATCCCAGATATACCACAAAAAATCCTTAAGTGCAGATTGGCTCTATAAAAATCAGCTTTAGAACTACATATGAACAAATCGTCCATGTAGCCCAATGATTTTACCTGGTGACCATTGCTGCCAGGGATGAAACACCCCCTTATGACTTTATCCTTTTGGAGACTAAGCAGTAGAGGTTCCATAATGCATACAAAAAGTATGGACGAGAGAGGGCATCCCTGCCGGACTCCCGATCCAACCCTTATGGAGAGACTCACATTACCATTAATTAACACCTTGCTCTCTACATTGGTATATAGGCTTCTTATTACCCTCAACAGCTTAGGGGGAATTCCCATTCTCCCCAGTACCGTAAACATGAATTTATGGAAAACTTTATCGAAAGCGCTTTCTAAATCGATAGACTCCAACAATAAGGGGGAGTTAACATTTTTAGCGTAAAAAAATCAAATCCCTCAAGAGCAGGAGGTTATCCGATATTCTTCGCTTAGGGATGGCGCAAGTTTGATACTTGCCCACCATGTAATGAATAACGTGACTCATTCGATTTGCTAAAATTTTCGTGAAAACTTTATAATCCGCGTTCAGCAGGGTGATAGGGCGCCAATTCTTCAGATCCCTCCTATCCCATTTTTTATGGATCAGAGTAATCAACCCTTTTTTCATTGTATCAGCCAAATTACCAGTCTCAAAAACATAACTCATCACTCTGACAAATTGATCCTTGATAATAGGCCAGCTTTCCACAAAAAATTCAGCTGGAAGCCCATCACAACCAGGAGCCTTACCTTTAGCCATAGAATCAAAGGATCCTTGAGGTCGCTGATCAAACAGCCCATCTCATCAATAGGGATATTATTTGTCACGTTCCCACAATACTCTTCTATTTCTCTCTCTGGGGCTGCATTATCTACCCCAAACAAGTTCTGTTTAAAAACGACATATTTCTGGAACCATACTATCACCAGTTACCTCTCCTACAGGGGATAAGACAGAAGATAAAACCCTTTTGCTGTAAAAGTTTAAAAAAAAAAAAAGGTATCTAGAACATTGCTCATCTTCCTCTAAGTGTCTAACTCTAGAATGGTATACCAGTTTTCTGCCTTTTGTCAACAAACCCTTCCTTATTTATTTCTTGACTTGTGTTAGTTCTTCATCCACATCCACTCCCACACTTCTAAACTTATGGAGAGTCTCCACTCTCTGTATCAAGGCGGCGTCACGCTCCATCCTCTCCTGTGCTTTCTTGAGATTAGTTTTTTTTAAAATAAACCCCAATCCTTTCTTTTGTCCAATCCCACCATGACAACAGGTTATTAAAATCTTTTTGCTTCTCTACGCATAAATTAAACACATTTTTAAAACCCTCCTTAACGTCTTCATTTTGTAAGCAGCTAATATTCAGTTTCCATATACCTCTCCCAAACACCATGGATTCCGAGAGGCAAAGTTCCACACAGACCAATTTATGGTCTGAAAAGGTGGTCATACTATGGTCACATTTTTTAATTTTAACCCCTTCAGAGACAAACACAAAATCTATTCTGGATTTTGACACGCCACGATCAGCCACATACAGTGAAGGAAATAAGTATTTGATCCCTTGCTGATTTTGTCAGTGTGCCCACTGTCAAAGACATGAACAGTCTAGAATTTTTAGGCTAGGTTAATTTTACCAGTGAGAGATAGACTATATAAAAAAAAACAGAAAATCACATTGTCCATATTATATTTATGTATTTGCATTTTGCACAGAGAAATAAGTATTTGATCCCTTTGGCAAACAAGACTTAATACTTGGTGGCAAAACCCTTGTTGGAAAGCACAGCAGTCAGACGTTTTTTGTAGTTGATGATGAGGTTTGCACACATGTTAGATGGAATTTTGGCCCACTCCTCTTTGCAGATCATCTGTAAATCATTAAGATTTCGAGGCTGTCGCTTGGCAACTCAGATCTTCAGCTCCCTCCATAAGTTTTCGATGGGATTAAGGTCTGGAGACTGGCTAGGCCACTCCATGACCTTAATGTGCTTCTTTTTGAGCCACTCCTTTGTTGCCTTGGCTGTATGTTTCGGGTCATTGTCATGCTGGAAGACCCAGCCACGAGCCATTTTTAATGTCCTGGTGGAGGGAAGGAGGTTGTCACTCAGGATTTGACGATACATGGCTCCATCCATTCTCCCATTGATGCGGTGAAGTAGTCCTGTGCCCTTAGCAGAGAAGCACCCCCAAAACATAATGTTTCCACCTCCATGCTTGACAGTGGGGATGGTGTTCTTTGGGTCATAGGCAGCATTTCTCTTCCTCCAAACACGGCGAGTTGAGTTAATGCCATAGAGCTCAATTTTAGTCTCATCTGACCACAGCACCTTCTCCCAATCACTCTCAGAATCATCCAGATGTTCATTTGCAAACTTCAGACGGGCCTGTACATGTGCCTTCTTGAGCAGGGGGACCTTGCGGGCACTGCAGGATTTTAATCCATTACGGCGTAATGTGTTTCTTGGTGACTGTGGTCCCAGCTGCCTTGAGATCATTAACAAGTTCCCCCCGTGTAGTTTTCGGCTGAGCTCTCACCTTCCTCAGGATTAAGGATACCCCACGAGGTGAGATTTTGCATGGAGCCCCAGATCGATGTCGATTGACAGTCATTTTGTATGTCTTCCATTTTCTTACTATTGCACCAACAGTTGTCTCCTTCTCACCCAGCGTCTTACTTATGGTTTTGTAGCCCATTCCAGCCTTGTGCAGGTCTATGATCTTGTCCCTGACATCCTTAGAAAGCACTTTGGTCTTGCCCATGTTGTAGAGGTAAGTGTCAGACTGATTAATTGAGTCTGTGGACAGGAGTCTTTTATACAGGTGACCATTTAATACAGCTGTCTTTAATGCAGGCACCAAGTTGATTTGGAGCGTGTAACTGGTCTAGAGGAGGCTGAACTCTTAATGGTTGGTAGGGGATCAAATACTTATTTCTCTGTGCACAATGCAAATAAATATATATAATTTTGACTATGTGATTTTCAGTTTTTTTTTTTTATATATAATCTATCTCTCACTGGAAAATTAACCTAGCCTAAAAATTCTAGACTGTTCATGTCTTTGACAGTGGGCAAACTTACAAAATCAGCAAGGGATCAAATACTTATTTCCTTCACTGTAGGTATATTTATCAGCAGCATCCACCAACAAACCTGTGTCTTGATATCTCAAGTCCTGAACCATCTGATTAAGTAAGTTTGATGTTATATCCAATTTTGAAACTGCCACACTCTCTCTCTATCCCCCATGAATCTAACACAATCAAAATCACCAGCGATAATAGTAAAAACACGCCCAAGCATGTACAATTTTAATGTTTCCAAAGAAATTATACGGGCTTGCTTCTCCGCGGGAGCGTATATGTTAAAATTTCTTACTCTCTGTCCAAACAATTCTACCTCTAAAATAATAAAATGTCCTGGAATAATAATTTGAAAATCCAATACCGTAAAATTATTATTTTTAAGTAAAATACCTACCCCTTCATTCCTATTTTCAAGACTTGGGGACCAAAATGATTTTCCATATTACCATTCATTCTCATGCGGAGAAGCCCTTATAGCACACTCCTGTATACAAATAAGATCAGCTTTGACATTTTTCAACTGGTTAAAAATTGCCGCCCTTCTAACTACCCACATTTAAAGATTCCACTACTAAACTCATCATGAATAAAAAGTACTTATATTTACTATCCATCACAAAAAAAACAAATTTTTACTTTTTAAACAGATTAGTCTTCTTTAATCTTTCTACTTCTTCCTTTTCTCGAAACTCTATAGCAGGCAAATCCTGAGCCATCACACTCCTATAACCTCCTGAGGGGGAAGGCAATTCCTCCACAAGCAAACATATTTTCATGTTCAAATTTAGGCTTTTTAAGCACCGACCTCAGTGCTTTATCATCCTCATCAGATGACCTTCTCACCCATCTCTGACCAGGTGTTAAATCACCTTCCTCTTCAGATAACTCAGGGATACTTATTGGGCTTACCATACTCAAATCTGCCTCACACAACACATTAGACATTTCACCAATGATTATTTCCATATTCCCCGCCTCTTCCAAAAGATCAGTCACCACATTCACCCCTCCCCCACTCGGCGTCTCCTGTGGGGAGCCTTGAAACTGCTCCACTGCAGGAACAGTATCCATGTGGTCAAACTCCCCAACTCCAGTGTCGAGATGGGCCACCACTGCTGCGGTATCCACCAAACCCCTATTTCCGAGCAGATGAGGTTCTCCAGCATCACTTTGCTCTGCCGATGATGCCCGAACCACTGCCACAGTTTGCCGCTGCACTTTGCAAGACTCCACCACATTCAACTCCTCATTCCTCCCCCCACCATTTTGAACCACCTGTGCATAAGAGAATAGTTTCTTCCCTCCCTTGGCTTCACAGTTTCCGGCCATGTGGCCAAACAGCCCACACAAATCACATTGTCTCCCTTCTTTACAAGCAGCTAGGTGAGGTAGAAAAAAGAAACACGGCGCCGCAAATAAGAATCTGATAAAATAGTATTAAAATTGGGTCGATGAGACAATTCCGCTCACCTCGGGTGGTGGACACCAAGGAGGTGTCAACAAAGCTTAGGAAGCTGCAGCCAGGTCCACAACACAGCCAAACGAAGTTTGCTGTCGGTTCGTAGTAGTTTTAGGAGTAGGAAAAACGGGACCACCGGCGCTGCTTCAGTCTTTAGGCGATACACAATACACAACCAACGTAGGCATCTGCATCGGAACTGGGCAGGAACCGCACAGTCTGTATTGGCCTGAGGAAGACGTCAGTTCGACGTTGAAACGCGTAGCCTATCAAAAATAAAACCTTATACACTTAATCCACTACGTTGGTTGTGTATTGTGTATCGCCTAAAGACTGAAGCAGCGCCGGTGGTCCCGTTTTTCCTACTCCTAAAACTACTTCTTTACAAGCAGCAGTCTTATGACCTGTTTTCCTAAAATTTTTACACACCAGACTCATATCACAATTTTCTTTAGTATGTCCATAAAGTCCACAATTTCTACAGTATTCCAATTGTCCTTTAAAAAACCAAAAGCTTCTTTCCCCTCCAATTGAAAAGGTGGCCGGGGGTCAACTAAATCCATGTAAAGCGTCTTTTGACCTTTTAAAAACCCACAAAAAATCTTCTTTTTCCGTTTGGCATTCCCCAGAAATTAGTCATTTTCTCTCCACCGTGTATTTCCTCACAGAATCTGCTCAAGTATGCTCTCACAATTTCCTCCTTCACTCTGGCATTATACATATGGACAAAAAGCTTCCTCCGGCAATGTTTAAACAATGGTTCCACATTAAGTTTTTCCAAGATAGGATGCTTGCTTGCAAGAATTTTTTGAACTGTATTTAAACAATCTGATTCTTTGAATAAAGTTTAATCCTAAGTACCTTGAGCAGGAAAATCTTGCAGGCATTCCACTTCCTTTGGATGTAGTCCAAGAACTTTGAAAATAACTTCTTCCACAATGGGGCTCAAGCTCACCTCCTTCCTAAATTCAGGCAAAACCTGGAATCGAATTGTGTCCTTTGCGCCACAAACCGCCATCTTGCTGTCCTCAACGCTCCAGAGATCACCGACTCGTTTACCCCGGATCCTCACGAGGAAAGACCCAAAGAAGCCCTCTGACACAGACCTGATAGGGTTTCCCCAACCAGATCTGAGCCAAAAGGCAGAGAAGCGATAACCCGAAAGTGGTGCACGTTGGCAGAGCCTGGCAAATACTGCTGTTCACCCCTTGCAGCGATTCAGCCTACTCCTGGGCACCTCCATGGGGACCTGCAGGCTCACACACTCACACAAGCAGCCAGGCGGGAGGTGAAAAAAGGGCGGAGAGGAAGCTAGACAGGATTTGCTTCTTTTGCTTGCACCACAATGCTGTGCAGAAAGCAGAGGAATCAACATAAAAACGCCTTCCTGGCAACGCCTAAATGCCCTCCTGCCATGCAGATAAACGCTAGCAGCAGCAGCAAGTGCATGCCCACAGCCACCCCTTCTCCCTTCACGCCTTCGATCACCTGCAATACAGTGCCTGCTGACCAACCCTGCCTGGGCCCAGGCTCATCTGTCTGAGGTCCCATTATGATGTCATAAAGCTTGCTCTCACTTCTTAGGGCTCAACTATGACACGCGCAAAGTTCCGTCAGAACCTTATATTAGACGTTGCTGCTTAGTCAGTCACTCAGTTTTGCCTAGGAGGGCAACACAGCAACATGTGCCCCCTGTGTTGTCTGAACAGCTAGCTGGCTCCAGGAGGCCACAAGGGAGACAGGGGACTGCTAAATGGCAAATAGGTAGGCATCCTCCTCAAACTTTACTGACACCTTCTTGTCCTTCGTCCTCCTACAACCTCCATCCTTGCATAGTTTGTTACTCTTCCTTCCAGGTAACCTAGTAACAAATCCAAATTGCTGGTGTCTTTGTAGGCGAGGGAGGAATTGTTGCAACTTCAAATCTTACTTCTTTTAAATGTAGGGAGGAGAGCTCATTCCATCACATCCATCTAGTGCACACACATAGGTCCATTGTGCAATGGCTGCTTGCTGTTCCCCTACTCTACTCCACTATTCCACTACTTGACTGTCGTGCTGCATCAATCAGTGGCTGTGGGTTGACTGAGTGACTGGCTGGCTCAGGTGCAGCTCTTGAACTTACCTAGGAGGGAGGAGGGACAGAGGAAAAGGAAGGTGAATGAGCTGTTCCAAATTGAAATGCAGGAAACACAGACACAACGCACCCAACACAAGAGGTGGCAATCTATTCATCAAGTCATTTAATAAATTAGGTCATTATCACACATCACACAACATGCATTGTATAAAGGCATTGTCTGTCCAACAGGCGTTCAAATAATGGGATTAAAGGAGAGATCCAATGTGCAAGAAACAAAAAATGGCAAAAACAAAAGCACTTTTCAAATCTGAGTTTAGTCAACGCAAAAGGAAAGGGTGCATCGGTCCTGGAGATACTGCAATACCAGGTCAATGCGTGGAGTGGACAGAGCAAGCTCTATTTCCATCTCCCTATTCTAAAAATCCATTTAACATATAGTCCCCAGATAGGGGACGTATCAGATATTAAACTGATAAGAACAGATTTATATATATTTTTTTTTTCTACTAAACCATTCAGGTTATTTTAATAAAACCGAGAATTGTAGTTTGAAATAAACTACCTCTCTATTTATCAAAAATTATCATACTGGTTCATTATTTTATTTTGCCAACAAGATACAGAAAGTCAAACAATATTCCCTCAAACTAAGTGCCTCCATTTCATCATTCGCCATATACCTTCCGCATCCATACCTCTTTCTAGATCCCACTTATAGTAAAAATACAATTTAGCCAACACCATCCTAACCACATCATCCATCTCAAAAACCTCTCTTCTATATACATTCAAATTCCACGTATCCCATAACACCTCTTTCACACATGTCAAAAAGATCCACAACACTCTATCCTTTTCGCTACCCAGACTACACAGACCAAATAGAGCAATTTCATACGTCAATTTCTTCAATCCAGTCAATTCTTCACACAAGCCACTCAAATTTTCCCAAACATCCTTTGCATGCTTACATGACCAAAACACATGACTCGCATCCTCGTCATCTCCACAACCTTCTGTCGGACACCTCTCAGATGCAACCAAACCTCTCCTTTTCTGAACACACCTCACAGGCAACACACCATGTACCGACATCCATAACAAATCCTTCTGCTTATTCGACACATCATACTTAATAATTTTTGGCGTAATGTGTTACCAATGGTTTTCTTGGTGACTGTGGTCCCAGCTGCCTTGAGATCATTAACAAGTTCCCCCCGTGTAGTTTTCGGCTGAGCTCTCACCTTCCTCAGGATCAAGGATACCCCACGAGTTGAGATTTTGCATGGAGCCCCAGATCGATGTCGATTGACAGTCATTTTGTATGTCTTCCATTTTCTTATTATTGCACCAACAGTTGTCTCCTTCTCACCCAGCGTCTTACTTATGGTTTTGTAGCCCATTCCAGCCTTGTGCAGGTCTATGATCTTGTCCCTGACATCCTTAGAAAGCTCTTTGGTCTTGCCCATGTTGTAGAGGTTAGAGTCAGACTGATTAATTGAGTCTGTAGACAGGAGTCTTTTATACAGGTGACCATGTAAGACAGCTGTCTTTAATGCAGGCACCAAGTTGATTTGGAGCGTGTAACTGGTCTGGAGGAGGCTGAACTCTTAATGGTTGGTAGGGGATCAAATACTTATTTCTCTGTGCACAATGCAAATAAATATATATAATTTTGACTATGTGATTTTCAGTTTTTTTTTAAATATAATCTATCTCTCACTGGTAAAATTAACCTAGCCTAAAAATTCTAGACTGTTCATGTCTTTGACAGTGGGCAAACTTACAAAATCAGCAAGGGATCAAATACTTATTTCCTTCACTGTATATGGAAAAAAATCCCATTTTCACTCTGCAACATTGAGTGAACACTAATTTCTACAAAACACCTGCAGGGTTAAAATGCTTACTACACCCCTTGGTAACTGCATTGAGGGGTGTAGTTTCCAAAATGGGGTCACTTCTGGGGTGTTTCCACTGTTTTGGGCCCACAGGCGCCCAGAAACCAATCCAGCAACATCTGCACTCCAAATGGTGGTCCTTCCCCTCTGAGCCCTGCCGTTTGCCCAAACAGCAGTTTATGACCACATATGGGGTATTGCCGTACTCGGGAGAAATTGGTTTACAAATGTTGGGCTCTTTTTTTCTTTATTTGTTGAGAAAATGAAAAAATTTGCGCTAAAGCTACGTCTTATTGAAGAAAAAGGGCTGTTTTTATTTTCACTGCCTAATTCTAATAAATTCTATGAAACATCTGTGGGGTCAAAATGCTCACTACACCCCTAGATGAATTCCTCAAGAGGTGTAGTTTCCTAAATGGAGTCCCTTTTTGGGCGTTTTCATTGTTTTCATTTCAAATGTGACCTGGCCTCCGCAAACCATTCCTGCTAAATGTGATCTCAAAAAGCCAAAAGTGCTCTTTCCCTTCTAAGCCCTGCCGTGTGTCCAAACAGCCGTTTATTACCACATGTGGGGTATTGTTTTACTCGGGAGAAATTGCTTTACAAAGTTTGTGGTGCTTTTTCTCCTTCAGTCCTTCTGGAAATGAGAAAAAATTAGCTAAACCTAGATTTTTTGGGAAAAAATTTAGATTATTATTTTCAGGGCCTACTTCCAATAATTTCTGCAAAAAAACTGTGGGGTCAAATCGCTCACTATACCCCTAGATAATTTCCTCAATGGGTGTAGTCTCCAAAATGGGGTCACTTGTGGGGGTTTCCACTGTTTTGTCCCCTCAGGGGCTTCGTAAATGTGACATGGCCTCCGCAAACCATTCCTGCTAAATGTGGACTCCAAAAGCCAAATGGCACTCCATCCCTTCTAAGCCCTGCGATGTGTCCAAATATCCGTTTATTACCACATGTGGGGTATTGTTTTACTCGGGAGAAATTGCTTTACAAATTTTACAGTGCTTTTTCTCCTTCAGTCCTTGTGGAAATGAGAAAAAATTAGCTAAACCTACATTTTCTTTGAAAAAATTTAGATTATCATTTTCACAGCCTACTTCCAATAATTTATGCAAAAAACCTGTGGGGTCAAAACGCCTACTATACCCCTAGATAATTTCCTCAATGGGTGTAGTTTCCGAAATGGGGTCACTTGTGGGGGGTTTCCACTGTTTTGTCCCCTCAGGGGCTTTGTAAATGTGACATGGCCTCTCAAACCATTCCTGCTAAATTTGAGCTCCAAAAGCCAAATGGCGCTCTTTCCCTTCTAAGCCCTGCCGTGTGTCCAAATATCCATTTATTACCACATGTTGGGTATTGTTTCACTCGGGAGAAATTGCTTTACAAATTTTGCGGTGCTTTTTCTCCTTTAGTCCTTGTGGAAATGAGAAAAAAAATCGCTAAACCTACACTTTCTTTGAAGAAATGTTGATTTTTATTTTCACGGCCTACTTCCAATAATTTCTGTATAAAACCTGTGCGGTCAAAATGCTCACTACACCCCTAGATAATTTTCTTGAGGTGTCTAGTTTCCCAGATGGGGTCACTTTTGGGGGATTTTTACTGTTTTGTCACTGCAAGAGCCCTTCAAACCTGACATGGTGCCTAAAATATATTCTAACAAAAATAAGGCCCCAAAATCCCCTAGGTGTTCCTTTGCTTCTGAGGCCGGTGCTTCAGTCCAGTAGCACGCTACGGCCACATGTGGGATATTTCCTAAAACTGCAGAAACTGGGCAACAAATATTGAGTTGCATTTCTCTGGTAAAACCTTCTGTGATATAAAAAAAATTGTATTAGAAATTTATTTCTGCAAAAAAATATGAAATTTGTAAATTTCACCTCTACTTTGCTTTAATTCCTGTGAAATGTGTAAAGGGTTAAGACATTTTCTAAATGCTGTTTTGAATACTTTGAGGGGTAAAGTTTTTAAAATGGGGTGACTTTTTTTGGGGTTTCTAATATATAAGGCCCTCAAAACCACTTCACAACTGAACTGGCCCCTGTAAAAATCGCCTTTTGAAATTTTCTTGAAAATGTGAGAAATTGTTGCTAAAGTTCTAAGCCTTGTGAGGTCATAGAAAAATAAAAGGATGTTCTAACAACGATGCCAATCTAAAGTAGACATATGGGTGATGTTAATTAGCAACAATTTTGTGTGGTATAACTGCCTGTCTAACAAGCAGATACATTTAAATTGAGAAAAATGCAAATTTTTGCATTTTTTCGCTAATTTTTGGTGTTTTTCACAATTAAATACTGAACATATCGAGCAAATTTTGCTAGTAACTTAAAGTGCAATGTGTCACGAGAAAACAATCTCAGAATCGCTTGGATAGGTGAAAGCATTCCGGAGTTATTACCACATAAAGTGACACGTCAGATTTGAAAAATGAGGCTCTGTCTGGAAGGTCAAAAGTGGCTAAAGAGGGAAGGGGTTAAACAAAAACACATGCACCACACGGTCAAAAGCTTTTTCAAAATCTAACGCACATACAATCACCTCCTTGTTCCGATACTTACAATCCTCAAGCATATCCCGCACCAACACCACGTTATCATGCAATTTCCTTTTCGGTACCGCACACACCTGATCTTCATCTATCACACATCCAATCACTTCTTTCATACGGTTCACAATCAATTTAGCAAAAATGTTATAATCCGTATTTAATAAAGTTATTGGTCACCAGTTTTCCAAACGCCTTTCATCTCCTTTTTTCTACAACAAAACAACCATACCTTTCTTCATCACATCACACATATTTGTCCCAGAAAACAACACTCTCATAACATCAATCACATCCTTCCCAATTACATCCCAATACTTCCTATACAATTCTACAGGTATCCCATCACACCCTGGAGACTTATTGTTAGCCATACTTCCAATTACATCCTTAATTTCATCATCCACAATCTCACCAAGCAAATAGGAATACTCACTTTCAGGAACATATTTACACACAACATCCAAAAACTCCTCATCCTCCCCCAAATCACACGTTTTCACATTATACAGTTCTTTATAGAAGTCAAACACCACATCCATCACATCCTTACCAGACACCTCTTTATCATCCTTATCCAATAACACATTCATTCCACTTTTCCCACCACACATTTTTTTTAAAGAAAAACCTAGTGCACTTCTCATGCTTCTCCCTAACCTCCACCTTAGATCTAAAAATTATTTAATTCCCCTTCACCCAAAACCAATCACTTTCTCTTTTTGTGTTTTTTCCAAGTCATGTTGCATATCCATCCCCATAGCTTTACACTCTTGCAAAAAATACATCCTCCTATTGAGAAGAGAGTACTGCAACCGTTTCCTTCTTGCTCTCCTATATCCCAACTGCCTAAAGAACCCACCAATTTTCTTTTTCACCCACACCCACCATTCACACACATTACGGAAAGCACGTTTTATCCTTACCCAAAACCCATATTTTTTAACAAACATACTTTTAACTCATTCTTCAGCCAAAAAACTAACATTCATCCTACATACCCCTTTACCATAAAAGAAATTACTTATCTCAAAAACCCCCATCAAACACTCGTGATCAGAAAAGCAAACCCTTTCTTGTGTGTAATTCACACATTTCATTGCAGTCGCAGAAAAGAAAAAGAAATCCAGACGTGAATCAGTCCTCCCATCGTCTGCATGATATGTAAATGGACCGGGTTTCTGGGATACAGCGTCCTGAAAATAAAAATCTGACAGTAATTGTTTCCAAAAATTCCCAGTTATGTCAACCTTAGATTCTGTAGATCCAGCACGAGCCTGTTTTTCTAGAAAACAGTTGATATCTCCAACAATGATGACCGGGACTTTGCCATGCAAAAAAAACTTACGCTTTTCAAAAAGCGCCAATGTCAAATTTTTGACAGCATTAGCATATATGGTAATTAGTTTGAAAGTCCAAACCCGATATGTCAAGAATAGACAAATACATCTTCCTTCTTGGATAATTACAGTTTGCTTGATAATAAAATCTTTGTTGTGAAACAATATGCCCACTCCATCATTTCTGTTAAGGGAGGAAAAAGACCAAACCGCTTCATCATGACTCAATTCACTTTTTTTGGGTATTTTTGATAAGCCGCATTCCTGTACACAGATAATATCGCTGCCTTTACAAGACAGGAAATCCAATACAGTAGCACGCTTACGGCTAGATGTGAAAACCCTTACATTCTGAGAAAGGATTTTAATTCTCAAAGACATTTAGTAAAGTCCATATTTAGACAAAAGACAAAGGACCATGACACAAGTCAAGTTCCAGCAAAATGCATTGTTTTCTTCACTCAGAAAACCTTCCCCAGGGGAACTGGGTGCTTCTGAGCCTGCCCCAACAGACTTAGGGCTAGTGCTTGAGTCACTGTCCAGCACAGAGAAAGGGTTGGAGTGCGCCACATTTTCTAAAGAGCCTCTCTTCAGCCTTTTCACAGACTTTCCAGACTTGCCCCCTTTGGAAACAACTTTATAAAAAATTGCAGCATTAGTAGCGCTAGGCATCCTTGCTTCCTTCTCATCCTCCTCTGATACCGAACATTCCACCTTAGCTGACTCATCCATTTTAGATTCAGGACTTGAAAACTCCTGAATTTGCATGCTTGCACCTTGCTCTGGAGATGCACACCCAGTAGGTGGCGCTGCTGCTCCACCCTCGACTGATTCAACAACAGGAGGGACCACACCCAAAACCCTATTGTCAGTATCAGCAACTACCTTTGCACATGACTCTGCTTTCTCAGGCTTCTGAAGAGCAGATACTGAAACACTGCTGGTAGGTTCCTTATTTGTAGCCGATGTGGTAGCAAAAGAACCAGTAGGTCCTACTTGCCAACCAGGTCCTCTCTCCAGACCATAAAAAAAGGCTTACTTTTGGGCATTTCCTACATGTGTGTCCAGGCAATCCACAAATGTCACATATAGGTGGAGAAGAGCAAGCATTAGCTTCATTCCCAGACATTTTGCAATTGCGGCAAACTTTACCTTCGCATTCCTTTTTAGTATGGCCATACATGGAACATGACCTGCAAAAACAAGGCATGTCCTGATAATATAAGTAGCCCTTGTTTCCACCAATTGAGAAATTGGCTGGGGGATTCATTACCCCTCCAATGCAGCTGGAGTCTGGCTTCAAACGAACCCAATATTTGATGTCACTGTTAAATACCCCCCAGTGTTTTTTTTTGCTCCACACCTCCTCTGATGTGGGTACAATAGTGGGCCAAAAAAGCCCTGACCAGCCTTCTGTCCAAAAAAGGGTTATACATGTGTATAGTTACACATTTCTCTACCGCAGAAAAGAGAGGTTGAACTTCAATATGCCGCAAAGCCTCATGCAAATGTTTATCTTTCAAAAACTGAAAAGTATTCAGGCAATAAGCTGCTTCAAAAAAAGATACGTCATATGTACCGATGTTAGAAAAGGTTTGTATACAGAATACCTGATCCAAGTCAACGCAAGCCAAGTCCAAGAGAATTGTCTCGATAATGTGTCCTGTTCCATACTCGTCCTTCTTCTGTCCATTTACAACGAACCGGATGGTATTCCTTACAGCAGCCATGTTTCCTAAATGCCCAACGGCACGATGATCGCCCTCAGAACACCGGAGTCTCCTCCACGAAAACCAGCCCCCAGACAAAGGCAATAAACCCTGATCTGAGCCAAAAGGCTGAGAAGCGATAACCCGAAAGTGGCACGCATTGGCAGAGCCTGGCCAATACTGCTGTTCACCCCTTGCAGCGATTCAGCCTACTCCTGGGCACCTCCATGGGGCCCTGCCGGCTCACACACTCACACAAGCAGCCAGGTGGGAGGTGAAAAAAGGCCGGAGAGGAAGCTAGACAGGATTTGCTTCTTTTGCTTGCACCACAATGCTGTGCAGAAAGCGGAGGAATCTACATAAAAACGCCTTCCTGGCAACGCCCAAATACCCTCCTGCCGTGCAGACAAACGCCAGCAGCAACAGCAAGTGCATGCCCACAGCCACCCCTTCTCCCTTCACTCCCTCGATCACCTGCAATACAGTGCCTGCTGACCAGCACTGACCAACACTGCCTGGGCCCAGGCTTGTCTGTCTGTGGTCCCATTGTGATGTCATAAAGCTTGCTCTCACTTCCTAGGACTCCACTATGACACGCACAAAGTTCCGTCTGAACCTTATATTAGACGTTGCTGCTCAGTCAGTCACTCAGTGTTGCCTAGGAGGGCAACACTGCAACATGTGCCCCCCGTGTTGTCTGCACAGCTAGCTGCCTCCAGGAGGCCACAAGAGGGAGACGGGACTACTAAATGGCAAATAGGAAGGCATCCTCCTCAAACTTTACTGACACCTTCTTGTCCTTCATCCTCCTACAACCTCCATCCTTGCACAGTTTGTTAGTCTTCCTTGCAGGTAACATAGTAACAAATCCAAATTACTGGCGTCTTTGTAGGCGAGGGAGGAATTGTTGCAACTTCAAATCTTACTTCTTTCAAATGTAGGGAGGAGAGCTCATTCCATCACATCGATCTAGTGCACACAGGTAGGTCCATTGTGGCGGCTTCAATGTCTGCTTCCTGTTCCCCTACTCCACTCCACTATTCCACTACTTGACTGTGATGCTGCATCAATCAGTGGCTGTGGGTTGACTGAGTGACTGGCTGGCTCAGGTGCAGCTCTTGAACTTACCTAGGAGGGAGGAGAGAAGACAAGGAAGGTGAATGAGCTGTTCCAAATTGAAATGCAGGAAACACAGAAAGCACCCAACACAAGAGGTGGCAATCTATTCATTTAATAAATTAGGTCATTATCACACATTACACAACATGCATTGTATAAAGGCATTGTCTGTCCAACAGGCATTCAAATAATGGTATTAAACTGATAAGAGCAGATTTTTTTTCAGTTGGCTACCCCTTCGCAGGGGTGTCAATGGTTTATTACTTAAAATTAAAAAATTTTACAATAAATTACAGCTTTTTACATTGAATTACAGTAATAAAATCAATTTACATAAAAACGCACATAAAATGGCACATGGTGGCAAATTCTTATATGTTGGAGTTTCATTCTTTTACAAACCATTTATTTGAAAGGGTGGCATTTATTTTTTTATCTAATAAATAATAAATGTACATCTCGCTAAAACAAAGACCTAAAACATCGTCAACAGATTTAAAATATCGTGCTTAAAAATCAGGATGTTCCTGGCCTTCCACAGAGCTTCTTTTACGCAGTTCATCGTCTTCCATGCAATAGTCTTTTGGCTTGCGGTTGGGCATCCAAAGAGTCCATATAAAATCATTTCATAACTCAAGTCATTTAGGTCTGCCATCTTCATCATTAGAGGGAATATCTTTATCCAAAGTAGTTTAGTAAAATCACAAGTCCAAAAAATATGACGCACGGTCTCCTCAGCCTGGCAGCCTTCCCTCGGACAGATGGCAGACCTCGCGAATCCTCTTCTTAATTGGAATGCCCGGCATGGAAGACATTGATGAACGCAGCTCCAGGTGAGGTCCATCTGTGTATTAAAAAGATAAAAGCACTGCGTTCATTATTAAAATTTTCAATATTAGTGACTACTTAATTTCTTCTTAGGTCTTTTATAAGTTTCTTACTGTTTTTCATGTCATTTCAATTTTTCCCTTTAAAATTAAACAAGGCCACTATTTTCTCTAAAATCACGTAATTTGCTGGTAGATTAAAAGCATAAGGTGAGGTTAAAACAATTTCAAACCACCCCATCCTTCACATAAAAAACCCAGTATTAAAACGTAGAAAATAAGACCAATGATGTTGTTTAAAAAGAGAATTAAGACAGAAACTAAAATACTTGATTAAAAGAAACCTATTAAAATCTGGAAAGTCTTTGCCACCCTTTGGTTTGATTTTCATTACCGTCTCACGTTTAAGTTTCTCCATTCTGGAACTCCAAAAGAAGGTAAAACAAGCTTTAATAATTTTTCTTAATAAAACCGTGGGAGGAGGAAAAACCATGCTTAAGTAAAATGATCATTTTAAATCAATAATTTTTTATTGAACAATTTCCGACATTTTCCAACAATGAACAACAGAAATGAAATGCATCAAACAAGCCCATTGCAAATGAGCAACAAGGAGTACCACTTGGACTAACATGACAGAATATAAGAAGGTCCATATAACTTTCCAAGACCCCACGGAGATACCAGTTTACAGTTCAAGCATAAATCCACACTCTCCAAGTAAATACAGTAGACTAACAAACAATCTGTGTTTACGTAAGACAATTATATTTACTTTTTAACCAGGGTGACCACATTTTCTCAAATCTGAGATGTGAATGATCCTTATACGCTATCATCCATTCGTGAGAGCATGTACTATTCACACAAGCAATTATTTCCTGTAAGGAGGGAACTGTAGGGCTTTTCCAATACCTAGTTATGACTAACTTAGTTGCGAGAAATATATGTGCCAATATGATTTTGTATTCGGAAGGTAGGGAATTGATGTCAAGAGGGGGGGCGTGGCCTAGCAGCAGATGTAAGAGGACGTGTGTGGCTGGAGCTCCTGCTGTATTCATCCTGAAAATACTGTTTATCCCTGAAATACCCGGTAATATTCACCGATCTGGAGGCTGGGAGGCTGGAGGAGTCGGTACCGCTTAATACAGCTGCAATGACCCGCTCTAAGAAGCAAAAAACGCCGCCGGTGAGTCCGGGGCCGAGAAGGCAAGATGGCGCCGAGGAGACTGAATGCAGGAGCAGACACATGCGGTCTGAAGCGGCAGACAGGCTGGAGAGATTTGCAAGAACCCCTCGTGCAAGCGGATCTGCAGCAGGCAAGACGCCGGTGGCTGGCAGTGGGAAGGCAGACAGCATGGCCTCAGGTTCCAGATACTCTGTGCTGGGAGAGGACACGGTGAGTGAGGAGGAGGAAGAGCTGGGGAGTCAGCGTGTGGAGGAAGATGGCGGCAGAACGCATAGCAGGAGAGACCAGGTGAAGGAGCCTTCCCTTGCTGATATATTCGCTTTGGTAATGCAGAACTCCTCAATTTTATCTGTGCTGACCGGGCAGGTGGGAAGCCTGAAGGAAGATATACTGCTGTTACGTAATGACTTACAGAAAGTGGCAGAAAGAACCACAGTTATTGAAGGGAGAGTGTCTGAAGTGGAAGATGTTCTGCCGGTGCTCAGGCGGGATGTGCAGTCTCAGTCCTTGGCGGTGGTGGCCCTGCAGGCTAAGGCGGATGATTTAGAGAATCGGCTATGCAGAAACAACGTGTGTTTGGTCGGAGTGCCCGAAAAAACGGAGGGCAATAACTCGGATGAGTTTTTTGAAAAATGGCTGCTGGAGCAGTTTGGCCAAGATGAACTGTCTCCTTTATATGCTGTTGAAAGAGCGCACAGAGTACCTACCAGACCGGGACCACCGGGGAGGCCCCCGAGGCCGGTCTTAGTGAAGCTGTTGCACTACAAGGACAGAGATAAGATACTGAGGAAGGCAAGGGAACGGCAGGATATCTCCATCAATGGCGCCAAAATATCCTTTTATCCGGATTTCTCTGCGGAGGTACAGAAGAAGCGGCTGCAATACTGGGATGTCAAGAAACGTCTGAGGAACTTGTCCATACCATACTCCATGATGTATCCGGCCAAATTGCGGGTGGTTGCTTTTGGGACTGCTTCATTCTTTGAGAACCCCAGAGAGGCTGCAAGATGGCTGGATAGCAATGAGGCACGGTTGCGGAGACCGGCTGGAGAAGAAGATGCGTGAAAGCCCGCCTGGGCGGTGAAGTCTGGAGCCATGTTGGCGTTTGCGGGACTGTAGCATATTATATGTTATTATGCAGTTCTCCGAAGTGTGTGAACACCCTTGTATGAAACACAGCAGGGTGGTATCCTTTTAACAAAAATGGCCGCACCTGACGGCAATGTTATTGAGGGATTGTTACTGGGTACCTAATGTATCTGTAAATTCTGCTGATTGTGTGGGATTGTTTAATACATGCGAATAGCAGTGGGAGCCAGCGCTCACTGGAAGTGGTGAGAAAGTTAAACGGTTCAAAGAGAGATGCCAGTAGGGCATGTTAAAAGTTCGCACTATGGTGCGTTTCTGCTGGATAGGAGAGACAGTACATGTCGCTCTGACCCTTTTCGGAGGGGAGGTTTTGTTGGGGGGGGAGGGGAGGAGGGAGGGTACGCACGGCCTAATATCTTGACTGGAGCAGGCTGGAGGAGTAACAGATTTCCTAAAGATATGGCGCCTGATGGGATCGGTTAAATGTCTATCCTGGAACGTCCGGGGAATACGGGAAGCTAGGAAACGGCAGGAAATCTTTAACTGGGTTAAACAGCAAAATGCCCTGATAGTGGGGCTGCAAGAAACGCATCTGACTAGAGAGTCTGTATCCTTATTGCAGAGAGTGTGGATCGCACACGGGTTTCACTCTTTTCATACGACGTATTCCAGGGGGGTGAATTTGCGATACACAGGAGTCTTCCCTTTGTCTGTCATTCGTCCTTTTCTGATGAGGAGGGGAGGTATGTGGGAGTGCACTGTACTATATATCACTGGGAGTGTATTCTGGTAGTGTTGTATATCCCTCCGCCTTATTCTAGCACCGTACTGAAACGAGTTACGGAGAATCTCTCCAGGTGGCCTGAGGTACCGCTAATTGTGATGGGGGATTTTAATGCAGTGATGTCTGAAGGGTTGGATAGGTTTCATAGAGGAGGAGGAGGGCAAAGAGGAGACCTGACTGCCTTTGGAAGATTAATGGAGGAATTGGGTCTGCGGGATATTTGGAGAGATAAACATCCAGGGGTGAGGCAGTACTCGTGTGCATCATCCACATTTCAGTCACTTTCGCGAATAGACTTGGTAGCATGCTCAGCTTCAGCGGTGCCGTACATAGCGCAAATAGAGTACCTACAGAGGGCATTGTCAGACCACTCTCCGATGGCGGTGACGCTGGAAGTGGGGGTAAGGCATACCAGGAACCCCGGGAATTGGAAGCTGAATGCGTTTTGGTTAAGATTGATGGATGGCGAGGAAATACGGAACCTGATAAAAGAATATTTTAATTTTAATACTGAGTCAGTGCCGCGAGGAGTGTTATGGGATGCCATGAAAGCCTTGTTGAGAGGAGTATTCATTCAAAATATTAAACGAATTAAAACTAAATCCAGGCAGTTGGGAGAAAGTTTAGAGGATCGGGTGACAGAAACAGAAGGGAGACATGTAGAAGAGGGATCCGAGGAGACACTTAGACATTGGGTGGAGGCACAGACGTTGTTAAAAAATCACCAACTAACAATGGCGGATAATAAAAGATTATTCCTTAAACAGCAATATTATGAAGAAGGGGAAACGGCGGGGAGATTACTCGCTAGGATGGCAAAACCGCATGGGGGTAATAATTTCATTCATGGCCTTAGGGGGGAGGGGGGAGGGTGGAGACAGACACGGGGCAAATCCTGCACATATTTCAGAGGTTTTACACTGACCTATATACATCCAAAGTGCATTACAACACACAGCAATTGGACGAGTACCTGGGAAACATTAATTTGCCTACCTTGGGCCGGGAGGACCGTGAAAGATTGGAGACCCCTATTTCACTGGAGGAGTTGGAACAGGCGATAAGGGATATAGCAAATGAGAAAGCTCCGGGTCCAGATGGGTTACCGGGGGAAATCTATAAGGAATAAGGGACGGAACTAGCGCCAGAATATTTGAGTACTTTGCAGGATAGTTTTGACAGAGGTAAACTACCAGACTCCCTATATGAGGCTGCGATAGTGGTTCTCCCAAAGGAGGGGAAAGACAGTCAATTGCCGGAGTCCTACAGACCAATATCCTTGTTGACATCGGATGTCAAGATTTTGGCAAAGATATTGGCGCTGCGGCTGAACAGGGTGGTACAGCATGTTGTACATGAAGACCAATCGGGGTTCATGCCCTCCAAATCGACAGCGGTCAACCTCAGGCGGCTGTTTTTAAATCTTCAGGCGACACCGGATGAGCAAGGAGGAAGGGCGGTGCTAACGTTAGATGCTGCAAAAGCGTTCGACTGCGTAGAATGGGGGTATTTATGGCGGTTAATAGAAAAGATGGGATTCGGCCCTAACTTCGTGAAGTGGGTACAGTTGTTGTATGTGGCCCCTACAGCCCGCATACGGGTGAATGGTGCAATGTCTGAGAAGTTTTCACTGACCCGGGGTACGCGACAGGGGTGCCCACTGTCACCATTAGTATTCGCCTTGGCGGTGGAGCCACTGGCGTGCCTCATAAGACAGGAGGAGCGTATAAGAGGCTTGCAATATGGGGAAATGGAGGAAAAAATTTCATTGTATGCAGACGATATTTTAATATATATGACGGACACTGAGAATACACTGCAGGTAGTAATGGATACGATCACAAGGTTTGGGGAGTTCTCGGGATTAAATATTAACTGGGCCAAGTCTGCTCTGATGCCACTTGACACAGTGAATATTGTAGATACTGGAGTGGGATTCCGGATTCCGATAGTCTCTGAATTTACGTACCTAGGGGTTAAGGTGACGGCTAGGGTCCAAGACTACATGTCTTTGAATGTTTCACCACTGCTGCTCAAGGTGAAACATAAGGTGGATGCCTGGAACAGGCTCCCGCTCTCTGCTCTGGGGAGGACTAACCTAATCAAGATGATCCTTATGCCTCAAGTTTTATACATTCTTCATAACTCCCCAGTATGGATACCTAAGCACTGGTTCAGACGATTGCACAATCTTTTTCGGGATCTGGTCTGGAAAAAAGGGGTTCCAAGGATTAAATTGGAGAAATTTCAATTGCCCAAAGACGAAGGGGGGGTCGCGCTGCCAAATGCCTGGATATATTACCTGGCTTCCCAGAGCCAACAATTTAAGGGATGGGAGGACACAGAGACTTGGGGTTCCAGTGCATGTTTATTGTCATATATGGGGGGAGGACACAACCCACTAGAGAGTCTGGAAGCACATACCTTTAAGAGATTGGCGAGTGCTAAACCAACGTTACTCCTGATACATAAAATATGGTGGCAATGCAAACAGATCCTGGGAGTGGGAATGTGCACCAAATATACTCCCCTATGGCATAATCCGGTCCTGTGGGAATTATACCAATTAGAGGGCATGCAAAAATGGGAGTTGGCAGGGGTTAGACGAATACAACACTTGTATGATGATAACGGGTTGAGATCATTTCAGCAGTTGAAAGACCTATTTCCACTAGAGCACAATATGTTCTATCAATATTTGCAGATCCGTCATGCCCTACAGGCGCAGGCGCATGTGGTGGACCTGACGGTCTGTGCTCTTGGGGTCCTGGAGTATGTGGGAAGGGCTGACACGACCAAAGGCCTGATCTCAATGGTGTACAGGAGCTTACTGTCCAAACACCTGGGAAACCCAATGGTGCTGGTAAAAGCGAAATGGGAACAGGATGTTGGTCCATTGACTGAGGAGGAGTGGGAGGAGATATTAGCGTCCACATGTCACTTATCACTCAGTCTGGCGCAGAGGAGATCCCAACTTTTTCTGATACATAGAGTGTATCGCACCCCGTGGGTATTAAAACAGATGGGTATTAGAGCAGATGCTAAATGTCCTAGGTGCACGGAAGAGAAGGCGGATATACTGCATATGTTTTGGTCGTGTGAGGCTCTGAGGACCCTATGGGGGGAAATATTGGATCTGATAAAGCAGGTGTATGGTCGGGAATTGGCGGCAGACCCTAAAGTTATGTTGTTGGGAGCGGTGGGAGAATTGGAGAGTGACAGAATGGCAAACCTGGCAATTGCCAAGATATTATATCAGACAAGGAAATGCATTGCTAAACACTGGCTGGATGAGGAGCCACCAGGGATGAGGGAAATTGTAGGAATGTTGAACTATAATATCCTGATGGAGCATAAGATATTTTCTAAAAGGGGCACGGAAAAAAAATTTGAGAAACAATGGAGCAGATGGATGGCATGTCCTGAGGTGCTGACACCTGAACTGAGCAGAATAAGGGCGAGAGTCGTCTGAGGAACTGGAGGTGATAGAGTCTGGAGCAAAAAGGGGTGGTGGGGAAAACTTGATAAGAGAAATGTGCGCTGACCAGGAATGGTACTAGAAACAAAGGGCGGAGATATAGTGGGGGGCCGTGCGGGGAGGGGGGGAAGTTGGGGATTTCCTGATATGCTGTCACTATTGTATACGATGTTGGAAAATTGAAATGTGAATGTTACTATGTTATTTCTTTTCTGTGTTCGTATCAATAAAATTGGTTTGATTTAAAAAAAAAAGCTGGAGAGGGGACAACAGGTTTCGCCACAAGTGTGGATAATAGATCAAAGGAAGAATTCCAAAGATCCGTGAGGAATGGACATTTCCATAAAATGTGCCCCTACACCCACAATTCCTCCAACACAGGTAGGATGCATTAGGGAACATGTGTTGGAGCTTATCCGGTGTATAGTACCATCTGAGTATTTTTATCATAACCGCCTCATAATGAAGTGTACATCTCAAGTTTTTAGCTATAAGAGCGAGAGCGGTTGCCCAGTTAGTAGTAGTGAATACTTATGCGAGCTCCCTCTCCCATGCTAGAAAAGGTGACGTCTTCTCAAATTTAGCCTTAGATGCCAACAGATCATATAAGGGATGTATACCCTTAGTCTGGCTACTAGATCGAGACCATAATTGAAGTATATCCGAATTCGCCCTGATATGAAAGGGGTGATCGGAGTGTAAAAGGTGTCTAATGCGTAGATATTTGTAAAATTCCCTATGGGGAATACCATATCTAGTATGAAGGTAAGAAAATTGAAATAAGTGGTCTTTATCCATAAGAGATGGCAATTGATTCAAACCACCATTTTTCCAGAGTCGAAGGTCTAGGTCTGGGAGAAGGAGCTCGAGTGACTCTACAGGAGCACATGAAAGTAGCGAAATTGAAGACTGTGGACTCAGCATATGAAATTGTTTCCAATTCTGGACAGAAACTGACAAGAAGTAAGGGAGAGAAATAGGCGGTGGGCAGGTTGTTAGATTTGTTATCAGCAAAGCTTTTAAATTGTGGTGCGGAGCTAGGGAAGTTTCAATATGCATCCAATGTTGTGAAGTATCTCCCGTCCACCAATATTTTAACAGAGATCTGCGTAGCTAAATAATAATGATGTAAATTAGGTAAGCCTAGACCTCCTACCTTCCTACCCTTGTTCAATAGTTTAGCTGCTATACGGGGTTTACCTTTTTTCCATATGTATGAGTTAAGTAATTTATGGGCTTTGGTAAAGAAAGAGGAAGGTAAAGAAATCGGTAAGGTGCGGAATAAATATAATAGGGAAGCACCAACATTTTAAACGCTGCTATTCGTCCTATCCATGAGATTTCTTGGGCCTCTAGACTAGACATGTCCTTATCCATTATCACTAGCATAGGGAGATAGTTTGCCTGATAAAGATTTGTAGTCTTGGCCGTGATATTAATCCCTAAATATTTAATATGGTCACTTTGCCAATCTAGGGGGAAGTGGATCTGTAATGACCTCAAGTCTGCTGCAGAACAGTGTATAGGCAAGGCCTGGGACTTACCCCAATTGACTTTATATTGAGACATAGCGCAAAATTTTTCTATTAGAGCAAAAGCGGCTCTCAGTGACAGATCCAGATTCTCCACTGTCAGTATTATGTCATCTGCATATAAGGATATGCAATGGGAACGACCTATCGTAATACCGTGTATCTCTGGATGTCCTCTAATGGCTTGTGCTAGTGGCTCTATAGAGAGTGCAAAAATCAATGGGGACAGAGGGCAACCCTGTCTGGTCCTGTTCGTTATTAAGAACTCAACCGAGATTGTCCCATTTACAAACACCCCCGCTGAGGGGGAAGTATAGAGAGCTTTAATGGTTTGTACAATAGAACCACAACAGCAGAAGTTATACTAGTTGTCAAATGATCTACTATGTTTAGGATTCTCCGAGTATTATCTAGGGCCTGACGACCCTTCACAAATCCTGCTTGGTCCTGGTGTACTAGGGAAGGTATGACAGGTGCCAGGGGTTTGGCTAATATTTCTGCAAAGAGTTTCAGGTCAGAGTTAAGGAGGGATATAGGTCGGAAGTTTTGAGGCATATCCGGTACCTTGCCTGGTTTAGGGAGAGTTATTATGACAGCATTCAGCATCTCTTTAGGGAAGGACCCTTGAGTTATGGCATGTTGTAAGGTGTTATACAAATGGGGCAAACGGGGCTCTTCAAAAGTCTTATAGTATAATCCTGAAAGGCCATCAGGGCCAGGTGCTTTATCTAATGGAAGAGACTTAATCATCTCGGATACTTCAGATTTCGTAAGGGGAAGGTTTAAAGCATTTAAATGGTCCAGTGATAATCTTGGTAGGCCTAATGTACTTAAGAAATCTTTAATGGACTGAGGAGGGGCTTGTGCAGTTAAAGGTGACGATTGTAAGTTGTAGAGAGATTTATAATATTCCATGAATTTATAAGCTATATTCCCAGGAGCATACAATTTAGTGGGTGCGGGATAGTTAACAAGGAAAGGGATTTTACTTTTCACTGCCCTCTTCTTCAATCTCTGAGCTAAAAGCTTGTCCGCCTTATTATCCTGAAAATAATATTGCGCCTTAACAGATCGTAGGTTTTTCTCGTATTTATACATTAGGCAGTGAATGCGGAGAATCCGAAGTTTCTCTATGTTATCCAGTGAAACATCAGATTTATTGATGGCTTCCATAACTCTCAGTTGGGTTAATACCTCAACAAATTTACGGTCCCTCTCTTTTTTTAGCCCTATATCCCCATTTAATAAGTAGCCCTCTGACGTATGCCTTATGAGCGTTCCAAAATATAAACGGGTCTTGTACAGAGTTAACATTTAAAAGGAAATATTCTTCAATACCTTTGCGAATTTCGTCTCTATACCTAGAATCAGACATAAGGTAAGTATTATTTCTCCATAAGCATTGAGATGAGCCACCAGAGGATTCATCCACTTCCAAAGTAATGGCAGCATGGTCTGACCATTTAATCTGTTCAGTTGTAGAACGAGTTACCTTTTGTAAAATGGTTCTGTCAGTGAAAAATAAATAGATTCGGGAATAGGATTTGTGCATTGGAGAGAAATAAGTGTAATCGCGTTCCGAATCGTGTTGTATCCGCCACACATAATACATGTCATTCTCATGAAGCCATTGGGACAATGAGTGAGCATGGGATCTATTCGTGGCTCTGGAGTCAAGAAGAGGGTCGTGAATAGTGTTAAAGTCTCCACATACCACCAACTCTCCTCTTCTTACCTTATTAATCTTGGCAAAGAGCCTATGGAGGAAGCGTAACTGATGTGTGTTCGGTACATACACCACCACTACTGACTGTAAGGACTACATTATTAAATTCACCTACTTGAATAAGAAATCGTCCACATGGATCACTTAAGGATGTTAAAGGAGTAAACACTACTGTATTTTTAATGGCTAAGAGCACACCTCGTTGCTTTTTATTGTGAGTGGACATAACTTTAGAAAATTGGGGATGTTTGATTTTATGAGCATCCCTCTCCAAAATGTGCGTCTCCTGAGCGCAGAAAACGTTGCATCCGAGAGACGCTTCCTTCCACATAAAAGCCCTTTAGTGGGGGCTGTTCAAGCCCTTAACATTCATCAAGGCAAACTTAATCATTGTAGGACTTTAGATAGAGTGCTTGAAGTGAATACATGTAATACAATCTTCCCATGTAGTAGCTCAAACTCTCTCTGCCCCTCAGAAATTGGATTAATGTAAACATTGTTTGAACGAACCATAGCCAACTATCACTCCTTATGTAGGAGGTCGCATTGACCCACATAACCAAATATGGTAACATATGCCCTTCTGTATGAAATTGCACAATTTCTGTAAAAAAAAAAAAAAAGACACATATAAGACCCATCTGTACGGGTCAAACCAACAAACCAAACATGAAGCACATATATGCAGCTCTATAAGCTGTAGAAAAAGAACAAGGGAAAGTCACTTAGGGTTTGTTACCCAAAAGACATGACCAAACTCCCAAAGGCACTCACTACTTGGTATAGCACCTTCTTCAACGATTGTTCCTATGATGAGGCAACACCACTTGCCATTCAGATTGCAAGCGATGGGAAACAGCAGGACCACCCTCTGTGGTGTCTGGGAGCGGAAGGTCCAGTAACTGAAGAAATTGTTTCCCCTCTGACACTGAGGAAATTATATGTAGGGTTCCATCATGGCGGATTAAGAGCTTCACAGGAAAACCCCATCTGTATGCGATATTATGATCTCTCAGGGTAGTAGTAATCGGAGATAGCTGTTTACGCAGACGAAGTGTAGCCATAGACAGATCTGCAAACAATTTAACTTGATGATATGGTGAAGGCAATTCCCCCGGTGACCGCGCAGAGGCCGTCAATGATTCCTTTATATGATAAAAATGGATGCGAGTAAGCACATCCCTTGGCATCGTATCCGGAAGGTGATTAGGTCACGGCACCCTGTGTGCCCTGTCAATGATGACATCTACCGTGGAGCAAGCGGGCAAAACCGCCCTAATGAGATCTTGGACATATTTTGTGAGTTCTTTCGGCGGGACAGCTTCGGGTATGCCCCGGATTTTTACATTATTCCGCCTTGAGCGGTCTTCAAGATCTATAACTTTAGGCTGCAGACTAGCAATTTAGCAGCCATAGCATTCTGTGTATCGCTAGGTGATTATGTGCATCAGCAAAGTCCCCCAATTTATTTTCAACATGGTGTATTCTTTGCCCTAGGCCCTGCAGTGAAGCAGTGACCGGAGCTAACATCGTGGTGAACACTTTCTGCATGGAGGCACTGAACGCCATCAGCATTTCCTTCAGCAATGAACCCGATGCCGGACTATCGGATGTCGGTATGACCATAAACGCAGTTTCTACCCTCGATGGTAAGGTAAGGGGAACTGCGGCATGATCGCTTACCTTCAAAACCTGAGGTGTCTGGTGTTGATACTTGGGCCGTTGTTTCTTAGGACTCGCTGAGGGAGAAGAAGGCGACGGCCGCATGGAGCTTTTGGCGCTTAGAGGGTCTGAGACGTCCACAGCAAGTGGGCTGTATCTGGAGCCTGCAACTGTCCCCTCTCTGCCCGGCTGAAGGTGATTGGAGGGCAATTGATTGCTGGCTCTCCTACTTGATTAGCAGGATGAGAGTGGAGAAGCTGATTTCCCGGAGTTCGAGGTAGGTGAACGAGAAGCATTACTGCCGGCGCCATCATCCCCGTCTCGATCTTTATCAAAGTAGAATTCGAGCTTACCCTGCTGTTTGAGGCTCCTGTTGCCTCTGGTCATCATTAGCAAGTGTGTCAGCGTCTTCCAGTGTCCAATTCAATGGAATTGAAGTGCCGTGCTAGTACAATTGCTGCTGTGGTGCCGGAGCTCGATGTTCCCTCGATGGTAAGCTTCCTCATGTTCCACATGCCTATTTTTTGATTTACCTTCTGCGCCACCATGTCCCAACTGATAAAACCATTATCGCACTCACTGAAGGAGACACCTAAAATTTTAATATTATCAGACACAGGAACCGGTATGTCTCTAAAAACCATGCTTCCTATGCTTACAATATTACTTTTGCTGAAGTTTACTTTAAAACCGGAAGCACAGCAATAAAACTCGATTTGCCTCAGGGTTCTCTGAAGCGACAGGGCGTCCCTACGTAAAACCGCCACATCATCCATGTACCCCACTGCTTTGGCCTCTATGCCGCCTCCCCCGGGCAGGGGGACTCCACGGATACACTTATCGCGGCGAATTGCGCATAACAGAGGCTCCAATGCATATATAAAATGCAGTGGGGACAAGGGACACCCTGCTTCACCCCAGAGTTTAAAAATACGTCCTGTGTCTTAAAACCATTCACTAAAATTTTGCTGGTGCAATCTCTGTAAGGCTATGTTCACACGGGGTCTTTTGCCGAGTTTTTTGACGCGGAAACCGCGTCGCAAAACTCGGCAGAAACGGCTTGAGAACGCCTCCCATTGATTTCAATGGGAGGCGTCGGCGTCTTTTTCCCGCGAGCAGTAAAACTGCCTCGCGGGAAAAAGAAGCGACATGCCCTATCTTCGGGCGCTTCCGCGTCCGACCTCCCATTGACTTCAATGGGAGGCAGGAGAAAGCGTGTTTTATGCCCGCGGCGCTCAATGGCCGCGGGCGAAAAACGGCGCGATAATTGCTATTCACACGGAGTATTTTGGGGGAGGAATATCTGCCTCAAAATTCCGTTTGGAGCTTTGAGGCAGATATTCCTCCCCCAAAATACTCCGTGTGAACATAGCCTAAAAGGCTTTAATAGATAATAAAAATCCTTTGGGTATACCCATACTTTCTAAAACCTTAAAAAGATAAAAATGAGAGACGCGGTTGAACGCCTTTTCAAAGATAATAGATAAAATGGCCAATTTACCTTTTCTAGACCTCGTGTCCTCAATCACGTCTTTTATTAGGTTCAAATTATCCCAGATGCTGCCGCCTGGCACCCCAATCACCTGGTCAGAGTGTATAATGTGGGGTATTATGGCTTTTAATCTATTTGCACATATTTTTGCCATAATTTTATAATCGCTATTTAGAAGGGTTATTGGTCTCCAATTCTTTAAAACTGCGATGTCACCCGTCTTATACAGCAGGGAGACCTCACCCTTCCGCCAGGACTTAGGCAGCATCTTGGAATTAAAAACATCAGAAAAAAGGTTAAAAATATCCACTTTTAAAATGTCATAAAATTTTACATAAAACTCACTGGGTATACCGTCCGGTCCGGGAACTTTCCCTGTTTTAAAACTCTTAACAGTTTCTAAAACCTCCTGCTCTGTCAGCTCCTGTAATAAAAAAATTCTGGGAGACTAAAACAGTAGTAATCTCCTTCAGTGAGTCACGCATAAAATTATGATCCACCTGCTTAACATTAAAAAGGTCAGTGTAAAACTCATGAACTTTACTTAAAAGACCCTGTACATCTGACACACCTTCTATATTTTTGATAATAGCCTTTTTGTTATTTTTTTTATTTTTTTTTAAGTTCCTGGAGCAGGTCTCGATCTCCTACACATGTTGTATTTTTTAACGGAATATAATCTCTTTACCTTTCTGCTCCAGGCACTGGGCTATCTCCTTTTTTAAATTGGTGATGTCATCTTTAACTTCTATGTCATGATCTTGCATTTTGTACAGGGTCTGCAGACGGGTATTGAGAATTTAAAAAAAAGCGTATTTCTTTTTGGCTTTCGCCACGCTTTTCTTACTGATGGGAGTACGTGTGTCTCTTACCTGCCTGCTTTCTTGGTAAAATTCAATAAAATCTGCTAAAACCTGTGGATCGTCTAAAAGGGAAATATTCATCTTCCAGGACTTTTTACATACAATATTATTAAGATCATGCTTCACTTTAAAGATAAAGGCATGTGATCTGAAAACACATTGGTTAAAACTTCACAATTAAAAGGCAGTCAATTTTCAGAACAAAAGATAAAATCAATCCTGGAGCTACAGGTGGTATTGCTCCAGGTAACGCCGGCTTCCTATGGACTGCTCCTGTTACATTCTTTGTATATGTCTTTTAATTTAAAATCAGTCACGATATCCTTGAGCAGTCCAGAGGTCTTGTCATAGTTTCTACTCGTACTGTTGGTAAGCCGGCGTTCTTCTCTCAGGATACAATTAAAATCACCTGCGAGGATAAAAGGCTCAGATGTGTTGATAAAAAGCGGTAAAATCTCCAGCATCCTCGCTCTTTCATTCTTTTCTGGTGATCCGTAAAAATTTAAAAACTGCCACTTGACACCATCAGTAAAAGCTTTAACCATTAAAATACGTCCTGGTAAGATTTCTTGAATAAAATCAATTAAAACATTTCCCTTAAAAAAAATGGCGACCCCTGCTGATCTGGACTCGTTAGATCCAGACCAGATGGATGGTCCATACTTCCAATCCTTTTTGTAGTTTTCATATCTCATTGTATGATGAATGCCGCACTCCTGCAGGAAAAATACAGAGGCTGCCAGGCAAGATAAAAAATTGAAGAGAGCAACCCTTCTCACTTTTGACTTGGCGCCCCTCACGTTGAGAGAGATTCCCATGAGCTCAGACATCGTTGAGAGGAAAAAAGCTAAATTCTGATTCTAAAATAATAGGCATACTTAAAATCAGACTGTTCCTCCACCAGCAATACCCGAAACCTCACTTGAACTCATGGCCCGCCCTCATTCGACTCATTCAACTGAAAAGAGGGACGAGGCAGGAGAAGAACTACTGTCGCTGAGAGCAACACCCACCTCATATGCGGGGAGCCCAGACTCGCACAGCTTCACCTGGGTCTCTTTTGGTTGACCGAATGGGTCCATGTCTGGTGGGTCTGGGAGGTTGTGCGCATGGCGGGGTGTCCAGTAATATGGAGGGAACAGTGCCCGCCTGCCTCACCAGTCAAGGCGAGGAGGGGGTCCCAGGAGGAGCCACATGTTTCCGTACAGATGTATCCATCTGCTCCTCCCCTGTCTCCCTCCTACTAGCACACTCTTGCTTCCCCTTTTTACGGGGACTCGCCGGTACCCAGTTTTCACCCTCCGAATCGGTCTCCAGAGACCCAGGATTAGGAGCAGGCCCGGCACCCTCTGAGCAACCAGCCTTCTGGGATGCCTCAGGTTTATCGATGGCCTGCTCCTTTTCCGCCTTCCACTTGGCCTGCCGTTTTTCCTTGGCGCTGGGCTCCTTTTTATCCCCTGAGGTTGCTGGCTGAGAGGCACCTGTTTTGGCTTTGGCTGGCCGTACTCTTGAAGCCAAGGTACTTCTCTGCTCCCTGAGGACGGGACTGCTCTGCTGGTGGAGCACGTGGGGGCACCTCGGGTTTGCTCATCTTCTTCGCCTCGGTACCTATGTGGACAAGTATAATAAAGATGACCAGTTTTTTGACAAAAATTGCATTTTTTCTCTTCTGTACATTCTCGCATTGTGTGTGGTGTACTTCCACAGTTCCTGCAGGTGACATCGCAGTTACAACTGGTATGTCCATAGGTGCCGCAGGCCCTGCAGAAGTTTGGCATTCCTGAGAAATAGAGGTCACCATTCACATTCCCAAGTTTAAAACGAGCAGGTGGTAGCTTTGTTTCTTGGGTGGAGCGGTCCTTTATTAGCGTAACAATAAACTTCCATTTGACGGTCCACACACCGCACTCGTTCATAACTCTCCCCAGCAGCTCAACGTTCTTGAAATATGCTGCAAGAAACGCCGCCACTTCCTGATCTTTCACGTAAAGGGGAATACATTTTAATCACTACGAGTTTGGTTACTTCAAAGGCGTGTTCGATTACCTGGACTCCCAGTCATGAGTTCACCTTGTTCCCTCTCAGCTTTTCCCATGGCATCACGGAGGATTCCTTCTCCCATAAAGGTGACATCATATACGCCTCGCCTCGGGTAGTCCTGAATCGCCAATATCTCATTCTTCTGGACCACCAACCGCTTTTCTAAAATCTCGTGGACAAGGAACTTGACACCACGAGGACCACCTCCACCCTCTGCCAAGATAAATCTTGCAGTATTTTTTAGCCGTGCGTATACCGGCACCACATCAGGTCCGCCTGCCACTCGCGTTGCCAGGTCGGTACCGCACAGCTTGCGCTGCGCCCTTTGGGTTCCGGAGACACACCAAAGGGCTGGGGGGTGGCATCGCAACTCGTTTCTCTGGACTAAGCCTCTCTCCCAAATAGCAGCACGGGGGTGAAGCCCTTCACAAGGAAGGACGATCCCCGGAGGCCGAGAGAGAGTGTACCAGAGCACCTCCCAACCAAGACCAAGGCAGAGCTGATACGAATAAACAGCACTACACTTGATCTCAGCCAGAAGGCTGAGAAGCGATAACCCGAAAGTGGCGCGCGTTGGCAGAGCCTGGCCAATACTGCTGTTCACCCCTTGCAGCGATTCAGCCTACTCCTGGGCACCTCCATGGGGCCCTGTCGGCTCACACACTCACACAAGCAGCCAGGCGGGAGGTGAAAAAAGGCCGGAGAGGAAGCTAGACATGATTTGCTTCTTTTGCTTGCACCACAATGCTGTGCAGAAAGCGGAGGAATCTACATAAAAACGCCTTCCTGGCAATGCCCAAATGCCCTCTTGACGTGCAGACAAACGCTAGCAGCAGCAAGTGCATGCCCACAGCCACCCCTTATCCCTTCACGCCTTCGATCACCTGCAATACAGTGCCTGCTGACCAACACTGCCTGGGCCCAGGCTCGTCTGTCTGAGGTCCGATTATGATGTCATAAAGCTTGCTCTCACTTCTTAGGGCTCCACAATGACACGCGCAAAGTTCCGTCAGAACCTTATATTAGACAGATAGAACTGGAAGCGATGCAGCTGTGACATGATTGCATCTCATGTGTTGTTGTTACCCTGTGTAATTACAGGTCGCTGTCTCACTGTGGTCGGGATAAGGCAGCCACGTCAGTGCCAGCGACGGGGAACCCGAACCGGAAACACGTGATCGAGTCAACAAGACTCGGTCACGTGGATCAAGCGAGGCTCGCCGTGGACGACACCGGCGGGGGCCGGACCCGAACCTCCAATGGGAGAGCGACACAGGGAAACTGATGTAGTACATGAGGTATGTGAGCGACATAACAAAATTATACGCAATGTGACACGACACAAAGTGCAGAGTGCAGAATCTGGAATCGCAACCAAAGTTGTATATATGAATTTGATCGAGGACAATACATATGTGTTTTAAAACAGCAAGTTCATAGTTAATATGTTGCGGATAGATATATAAAAAGTGTATATTGAAAGCAAATATATACTAAAGATTTAGTGATATTTAAAAAAAAAAACAAAAAAAACGCAGTGTAGATAAAAGACGCAACAAAGCCAATGTGACTAAGGTTTTATAAATATTAATGAACTAAAACGTGTAAATGGAATGGTGACTATGCTGTTGGGCAAGGAAAAAGTGAATGAAAGCAAATATATTTGTGCTTGTTGAGTGTAGGACCAAGATGAATGAATGAAAGACGTACTTGGATTATAAAATGTGAATGAGGATGGGGTAAAATAAAAACGCAAATAAATGGAAACGTGGGTAGTGCAAATATAGTAGCAAAAATATACAATTAATATTGATGGTGTGAAACAAGGGGATCACGTGTTTCCGGTTCGGGTTCCCCGTCGCTGGCACTGACGTGGCTGCCTTATCCCGACCACAGTGAGACAGCGACCTGTAATTACACAGGGTAACAACAACACATGAGATGCAATCATGTCACAGCTGCATCTCTTCCAGTTCATTGGCCCAAATTCAAATAAAGGACCCCTGACCTCAACCCTACACCACCCCCAGACGAAGGCATTAGCGCCGAAACGTGCGTTGGGGTGGACTCTGGCTGTATTCATCCTGTTCAATCACCATGGGTATGTGAGATTTCATCTATTCTTCCAGCAATTTTCATGTATTTTGGGTTGCATTTTTTCCGATTCTTGATATTTCATCATGTTTTTCGGTACTTGTGCTGTTATATCTGTTGCCTTATTATGATTAAACCATCTGAATACATCTACATAGTCTGTAACACTCTATATCTATTGATGTTTATTACTGTATTACCTTGTGTACAGACTATTACCTTACAGATATTTACATATATCATTTAAAGGACGCATATGCACTTTATTTATCTGCTTCTCACATAGCCGCATGGTCTGATTTCATTTACCATCCAATGATCCTTGTTTTTACTTTTTTTTATTTTGTGCTACTATTGTTAAATAAAGTTTTTGTACATTTATTATTTCTTTGCTTCCCAGTGTCAATCCTTCTCTTTTGGTTTTCTACTTGCATTTTCTGATGCTGTTAGGGTTTCACGCCCTGAAATCAACCCAGTGGTCCACACATATTCCCATGTGCGACTTACCCTGGACCTTTGGGGATACAGATTTCTGTTGCTTTCTCTTTTTTGAATCGGTTCTATATATTTGGTTTCTGTTTTTTACAGATATTACCAGCAACTCTACCATGGATTTCCGGGCCAGAGAACAATCCTGGCTATCATCCATCTCTAATGTTTTTAAATATGAATCCATTACCACAGGGGCGGGCAATCAGAGCAATCTCAGAGAATCACAGCACATGTTTAAAAACCTCATCCATAAGCGGATGAAGGTGTGGTGGAACCGTGCTTTCTTAGAAAATTATTTGTCACGTGGTTTAATTCCACGAGGTTTGCGAATCCAGGTCTTTCCGTCATTCCCCATTGACGATGAAAACTTCACTTCCTTATGGGAAGACAATTGCAATCTATGTTCACGTCGTATGATGGAACTACTAGTAGACCTCAATCGCAAATCCATAGAACACATGGACAGCGAATTGGAGAAAATCCAATTACGATTAAAAACAGAAATGTCCATTGATACCCTTGATATTTTTAATAAACAACTAGACCAGCAATGTACAATATCGGAAAAGGAGATTGAGTCTGTTAAGATTAAACAATTCAGCAGGGCCAATGAGGATTACACTTCTAAAAGAATGTATCGGTGGAATCAAAAGCTACCCCATATGCCACTTGCCCGCTCCTCATCCATATCTTCAGCTTCATCACTTAGTGATCACCATGAGATGACTCTAAGAAGCACAGGGGGCAGACAGACCATTAGTAGACAAAAACGCAAGGTCAACTATAACAACTCTATCTACCCCAAGAGAAAAACTAATAAAGGAGCAGAATTTATGTCTAGATATGATGAACATGAACCTATTTTGGGCCAACGAGGATTAAAGGTAATTAACCTAACTGATCATTCTTTAACTGAAAGTGACTACTCCCTATTGGAGAAAGGCCTGACATTTTCGCCCGCTTCCTCTTTTGATCCCTTCCTAGCAATAAAAGATCTACAATTGTTTGGAAGATCCCTGATTTTTAAGAGGTGGTACTTCAAAGAAGAAGATACCATATTTACTACCACCCAAGAAAGGGAAACTTTGAAAATCTTGGAAGCCCTATACAACCAGGATGAAACAACATCTGCAGGTAAGGTATCCGAGTGCATAAGGCGCAAATAAACTAAATCCCCCCCCCCCCCTCACTATCTGTCCTGCTGTAGACCTATTTGTCAAACTAGTTTCAAACGAATGGGCCACTATCTCTAGCAAAATTAAAAATGACAACTTGCCAAGAGATGAAAGAAAAAGTTTTAAATTAATTAAATCATGGCAGGACACAGTTATCAAACCTGCAGACAAAGGGGGTAATGTGGTATTGTGGCCCCGCAAAATGTATGTGCATGAGGCCAATCGTAAACTCAGAGACCCAGTATGTTATAAAAAACTGACGTTTAATCCCCTATCATCCTTTAGTTCAGAACTCTTGCTGATCTTACAACGGGCCAATGACAACGGAATCATCTCTAACATCTTGAAAGATTCTTTGTTTGTTGCTGAACCAACAATACCAACGCTATATCTTATGCCAAAAATCCACAAAGATACCAAAAATCCTCCAGGTAGGCCTATTATTTCAGGTTCTGGGGGTTTAACTGAAAAGATCTGCAAATGGATAGATTTCCACCTTAAGCCACTCGTCGAATGCCTTCCATCCTATCTTAGAGATTCAGCTGACCTCCTATTAAAAATCGACGGGATACATCTAGAACCGGATCACATTCTTGTCACCTGTGACGTCGAATCTCTCTACACGAGCATCCATCATGCTGATGGATTGCACGCTGTGGAGAGTTTTCTACGTATGAGTAATGTTGAGAATGAGGTGTCCCTTTTAATTTTAACGTTATTGGACTTCGTCCTGAAACACAATTTTTTTACCTTTAACAACTCTTTCTACCTACAGCTCCAGGGAACGGCAATGGGGGCAGCATGTGCTCCCTCATATGCCAACCTTTTTCTGGGGCTGTGGGAGAGAGACCTCTTTATGTCAAATCGGATGCCATCGATGAATCGAGTACTTTTCTGGGCCCGGTTCATCGATGACATCTTCTTGATCTGGCAGGGTACCGTTGACGAACTTTCCTCTTTTATTAGGACACTTAATCAAAACACCCTCAACATAAAACTCACATTTAAATGGAGTCGAGAAAATATTGATTTCCTAGATATTTGCATCAAACAAGATTCCAATGGTTTTTTGCAGACTGACTTGTACCGTAAAGCTACATCGACCAATTCCCTGCTGCACGCAACCTCATCACATCCACGCCATGTTATTGAGGCAATTCCTACGGGCCAATTCCTCTGTGTGAAAAAAATCTACTCAACCGTTGAGGATTTCAAAATCCGCTCTAAGGAATTAAAGGACAGATTTACTCAGAGAGGATATAGCCACCGGAATATCCGTCAAGCGCATTATCGAGCTCAACAAACCCCAAGAGATCAACTTTTAAAAACATATGCTAAAAATCAGCGAGAACAAAAGGTGAGATTTGTGACTACATACAACTCACGTTGGGTGGAAATGCGCGATATCATGTCAAAATTTTGGCCTGTCCTTTTAATTGATGTCACACTACCGAAAATATTACCTAACTATCCCGCTATGGCACCCCGTAGAGCGCCTAACCTTCGTGATTCCATCGTCCATAGTTATCTGACGCCAGCCAAACCAGGGCAAGTTTTTGGTACAAAGGGCCCAAAATGGGGATGTAAACCGTGCGGTGACTGCCTTAGCTGTCCTAATATCTTAAGATCCCAGTCTTTTACTGACTCTAGCGGTGAAGGCCAATTTAAAATCTGTTGCCCCATTACATGTAGAACAAAAGGAGTAATATACCATGCCACATGCCCTTGCCCCAAAATCTAAATTGGCATGACTACTCGAGAACTCCGAATAAGAATCAGAGAACATGTCAGAGACATTGACAATGCAAAAACAGTGACCGACATTGAAGCTTTAAAAACAATTCCCAGACATTTCCTTTCCCATCATGCTTGTGACTCCAAATTACTCCAAGTATGTGGCATTGACCACATCAATACACATATGAGAGGTGGAGATTTAAAGCAACATCTCCTTCAAAAAGAATGTAAATGGATCTGGAGACTCCAAACGATGGTGCCTAAAGGCCTCAATGAAACTGCCGGGTTCTCTGCCTTTCTCTAATTGCTCGCCTATTTTTAGTGGTGTTGGGTGTTTAAATTTGTATTTTATCATTTCATGATTTTTAATTAAAAAAAATTCTTCAGGGGACTGGTAAATTGCAAATAGGTAGGCATCCTCCTGAAACTTTACTGACACCTTCTTGTCCTTCGTCCTCCTATAACCTCCATCCTTGCACAGTTTGTTAGTCTTCCTTCCAGGTAACATAGTAACAAATCCAAATTGCTGGCGTCTTTGTAGGCGAGGGAGGAATTGTTGCAACTTTATATCTTACTTCTTTCAAATGTAGGGAGGAGAGCTCATTCCATCACATCCATCTAGTGCACACACACACAGGTCCATTGTGGCGGGTGCAATGGCTGCTTGCTGTTCCCCTACTCCACTCCACTATTCCACTATTTGACTGTGGTGGTGCTGCTGCTGCTGCTGCATCAATCTGCGGCTGTGGGTGGACTGAGTGACTGGCTGGCTCAGGTGCAGCTTTTGATCTTACCTAGGAGGGAGGAGGGACAGAGGAAAAGGAAGGTGAATGAGCTGTTCCAAATTGAAATGCAGGAAACACAGACACAACGCACCCAACACAAGAGGTGGCAAACTATTCATCAAGTCATTTAATAAATTAGGTCATTATCACACATTTCACAACATGCATTGTATAAAGGCATTGTCTGTCCAACAGGCGTTCACGTAATGGGATTAAAAGAGAGATCTAATGTGCAAGAAACAAACAATGGCAAAAACAAAAAGCACTTTTCAAATCTGATTTTAGTCAACGCATAAGGAAAGGGTGCACCCGTCCTGGAGATACTGCAATACCAGGTCAATGCATGGAGTGGACAGAGCAAGCTCTATTTCCATCTCCCTGTACTAAAAATCCATTTAATATATGGTCCCGAGATAGGGGACGTATCAGATATTAAACTGATAACAGATTTTTATTTTTTTTTCCTCAGTTAACAGACTCTCGTTTATGTTTCTGTAAGCAGTTTCACGTCATATGACTCAACCCATAAAACAAGGTCTAAAAAAAACATCATTTGGAAAAAAGCTATTAGCATAAACTTAAGGTAATAATAATCAAGTTTACTTACAAAAATTGTTCCATTCTGTATGTTTCCAGATTTCTTCCGCTTTTCCATCACCTAATCTCTTCTTATCACATAAAAACACTGTAAATAATCTGGATAAAAACACTTTTCTACATTCTCTCGGAGTTAGTATGTTCTTTCTAAAAATCAGCAGGTTTCTAGTATCCCACAAAACCTCCTTAAAAATAGTAAAAACAATCCAGCAGACGTGTACATTTAACCCCTTCCCGACATTTGCTATAAATATACGTCATAAAAAGCATTGACTTCCCGCAAAATGCCGTATATTTACGGCAAATGTTTGGCACCGGCGGCTCAGAAGCTGAGTCGGTGCCATAATCGCCGGATCTCAGCTGTATCTGACAGCTGACATCCGGCTGTAATGGCGGGGACCGAAATTAGCTTCGATCCCCGCCATTAACCCCTTAAGTACAGCGCTCAAACGCGATCGCTGCACTTGCCGGGGTTCCAGTGTCTGCAATGGCAACCGGAGGCCTAATACTGGCCTCCCGGTCTGCCTAGCACCGAAGCCGGTCAAGATCCGCCCGGCGGCGGAGCCTGATCGGCTTCCGTAGCTGCCGGCAAGATGGCGCCGGGTCAGGAGCTGATCCGGCGTCATCAGCGGTGGAAGTCAGCTGTACTGTACAGCTGACATCCACCTGTAACGGCAGCTCCGATCCCTGCCATTAACCCCTTCGATGCAGCAATCGAAAGCGATTGCTGCATCGTAGCGGTTACTAACAGATCGCCAGCCCTGACAGGCAATCAGGACTGGCGATTGCTGTTATGGCAACAGGAGACACAATGGTCTCCTGCTCTGCCATTACGGAAGCCGATTTAGGCCCCGCCGGGAGGCGAAGCCTAATCGGCTTGATGTCAGTGAATGACTGACAGATCTAATACATTGCACTACATAGGTAGTGCAATGTATTAGAAAAAAAAATCTGACCGTTCGACCTTCAAGGCATGGTGTTACCAGAAAAACATGTTTTTTTTTAAAAAATTAAACATTTAGTGTGTGGGTGATTAAACATGGTTCAAATTTTTTTTATTTTTTTCACGAGTCAGGAAATAGTCAGGAAATATTATAAATTAATTCTAATTTATAATACTACCCATTTTTGGTCACTAGATGGAGCTAGTTCCCAAAATTGCAGCATTGCAACATTGGGTTAAAAGCCCTCGCTCTAGTGAGCTCTCAGCATCCCCCCCTCCTTTATCCTGGCTAGTGCCGGGATAAACGAGGGGTTTGAAAGGTTTAACCTCCTACACTGTGTGTCGCCATTTTTTGAGGTAACCCACAGTGTAGTAGGTTTACATACAGTAGTAAACACACACAAACACTAACATACATTGAAATGTCTTACCTGCTCCTGCCGCCGCGGCTCCCTCCGGCCCGTCCGCTCCCTTTGCTGCCGCTGTTCCATGTGCACAAGTCCGGAAGCCGCGACCGGAAGTAGTAATATTACAGTCCGGCCGCGACTTCCGGTCCACAGGAAAATGGCGCCGGACGGCGCCAATTTCGAATAGGACTGTGTGGGAGCGGCGCATGCGCAGTTCCCACACAGACGCCGTACACGGACGTGAATGGGACGGGAGCCGTTCACAGTCCCTATGGGACTGTGGCTGCCGTACTCCATGTCTGTGTGTGTCGTTAATCGACACACACAGAAATGGAACAAAAAATGGCAGCCCCCATAGGGAAGAAAAAGTGTAAAAATAAGAAAAAGTAAAACACAAACACACAAATGAATAAAAACGTTTTTATTAAAGCACTAACATCTTTAACATATAAAAAAAATTATTTGCCATGACACTGTTCCTTTCAAGTCCCCTAGCGGGACTTGAGAAAAAGTGTAAAAAAAGTATAAAAAAGTGTAAAAAAAAGTGCAAAAAATAAAAGTTTGAAAACAATAAAAGTTTCAAGTAATCAAATAAAACACAATCCCCCTTTTACTCTTATCAAGTCCTTTATTATTGAAAAATAATAATAAACCATATGTATTTGGTATCGCCACGACCGTAACGACCTGAGGTATCAAAATATTATATTATTTATTGCACGCGGTGAACAGCGTAAAAAAAATACGTAAAAAACGTTACCAGAGTTTCTGTTTTTTGGTCACTTTGCCCTACAAATATTAGAATAAAAAGTGATCAAAAAGTCGCACGTATCTAAAAATGGTACCTATAAAAACTATAGCTCTTCCCGCAAAAAACAAGCCCTCATACACCTCCGTCGACAAAAAAATTAAAAAGTTATGGTTCTCACAACTTGGCGACAGAAAACATACATTCTTTTTACAAAAGTAATTTTATTGTGCAAAAAGTTGTAAAACATAAAAAAGTGCTATAAATTAGGTATCGCCGGAATCGTACTGACCCGCAGAGTAAAGTTAACATGTAATTTATAACGCATGGTGAATGCTGTATAAAAAAAGCTGTGCCTGAATTGCGTTTACCTGGCCTCCCAAAAAATAGGATAAAAGGTAATCATAAAGTCGCATGTACCCCAAAATGGTACCAATAATAACCACAGCTCATCCCGCAACAAACTAGCCCTCATGCCGCTACGTCTATGAAAAATAAAATTAGTTATGGCTCCAATAAGTCAGGAAATAAAAAAATATGCTGTTGTGCCCGAGGGGAACATTTCTTCTGTTTCAAGAGGCGATTTATCAAGGACCTAAAATTAGGAAACCAGGAAGGGGAAAGCCCAAACATATCCGCTGGAAGCCCGTATTATACCAGGACAACACTTTCCCAGCAAAATTCCCCAAACTTCAAAGTCGCGGAGTGTGGACCAAAAGGGGGATGAGAAATGACACCATTTATCAGTGCGACACTGGCCTGTGCAGAAAGGATTGCATCACAGCGTAACACACATCTTTGGATTATTTTTTTTTACCCCATTATTATACCACCTGACTATGCCCCTTATATACTCCGCCCCGCTTACATGTACCCCCACATTATAATTGGAAACACCAGCAATACTCAAACAAATATAGTACCAAGCAAAATCCGCTCTCCAAAAGCCAAATGGCGTTTCCTCCCATCTGAACCCTACAGCGTGCCCAAACAGCAGTTTCCTTCAACATATATGGCATCGTCATACCCGGGAGAACCCTTTTAACAATTTTTGGGGTGTGTGTCTCCAGCGTCATAAGCTTGCCATGACATATTTGCCACTGAATGGCATATCTAGGGAAAAATATTAATTTTTAATTTGCACCATCCGCAGTGCATTCATTTATGGAAAAGACCTGTGGGGTGAAAATGCTCACTACACCCCTTAATAAATGCCTTGAGGGGTGCAGTTTCCATAATGGGGTCACTTCTCAGGGGTTTCTTTTTATTATTTCACATCTGAGCCTCTGCAGTTGTGAACTAATACTTTGTAAATCGCCAAATTAGGCCTCCACTCCGCATGGTACTCTTCACTCCTGAGCCCTGTTATATGTCCAGGCAAAAGATTAGGGCCACATGTAGGGTGTTTCTAAAACCGGGAAACACCGCATGATAATTAGAGAGCTGTCTTGTTATGGTGGCACAAACCGGGCACCAGATATTGGCATATCTATGGAAAAAAATCCCATTTTCACTCTGCAACATCGACTGCACACTAATTTCTACAAAACACCTGCAGGGTTAAAATGCTTACTACACCCCTTGGTAAATGCATTGAGGGGTGTAGTTTCCAAAATGGGGTCACTTCTGGGGGGTTTCCACTGTTTTGGGCCCACAGGCGCCCAGAAACCAATCCATCAACATCTGCACTCCAAATGGCGGTCCTTCCCCTCTGAGCCCTGCCGTTTGCCCAAACAGCAGTTTATGACCACATATGGGGTATTGCCGTACTCGGGAGAAATTGCTTTACAAATGTTGGGCTCTTTTTTCCTTTATTTGTTGAGAAAATGAAAAAATTTGCGCTAAAGCTACGTCTTATTGAAGAAAAAGGATTGTTTTTATTTTCACTACCCAATTCTAATAAGTTCTATGACACATCTGTGGGGTCGAAACGCTCACTACACCCCTAGCTGAATTCCTCAAGAGGTGTAGTTTCCTAAATGGAGTCACTTTTTGGGCGTTTTCATTGTTTTGTCCCCTCAGGGGCTTTGCAAATGTGACATGGCCTCCGCAAATCATTCCTGCTAAATGTGATCTCCAAAAGCCAAATAGCGCTCTTTCCCTTCTAAGCCTCGCCGTGTGTTCAAACAGCCGGTTATTACCACATGTGGGGTATTGTTTTACTCGGCAGAAATTGCTTTACAAATTTTGTGGTGCTTTTTCTCCTTCATTCCTTGTGGAAATGAGAAAAAATTTGCAAAACCTACATTTTCTTTGAAAAAATTTAGATTGTCATTTTCAGGGCCTACTTCCAATAATTTATGCAAAAAACCTATGAGGTCAAAACACTCACTATACCCCTAGATAATTTCCTCAATGGGTGTAGTTTCCAAAATGGGGTCACTTGTGGGGGGTTTCCACTGTTTTGTCCCCTCAGGGGCTTTGTAAATGTGACATGGCCTCCGCAAACCATTCCTGCTAAATTTGAGCTCCAAAAGCCAAATGGCGCTCTTTCCCTTCTAAGCCCTACCGTGTGTCCAAACAGCCGTTTATTACCGCATGTGGGGTATTGTTTTACTCGGGAGAAATTGCTTTACAAATTTTGTAGTGCTTTTTCTCCTTTAGTCCTTGTGGAAATGAGAAAAAAAATCGCTAAACCTACATTTTCTTTGAAAAAATTTAGATTTTAATTTTCACGGCCTACTTCCAATAATTTCTGTAAAAAACCTGTGCGGTCAAAATGCTCACTACACCCCTAGATAATTTCCTTGAGGTGTGTAGTTTCCAATATGGGGTCACTTTTGGGGGATTTTCACTGTTTTGGCACCGCAAGAGCCCTTCAAACCTGACATGGTGCCTAAAATATATTCTAACAATAATAAGGCCCCAAAATCCCCTAGGTGTTCCTTTGCTTCTGAGGCCAGTGCTTCATTCCAGTAGCACGCTACGGCCACATGTGGGATATTTCCTAAAACTGCAGAAACTGGGCAACAAATATTGAGTTGCATTTCTCTGGTAAAACCTTCTGTGTTATAAAAAAAATTGTATTCAAAATGTATTTCGTAAATTTCACCTCTACTTTGCTTTAATTCCTGTGAAATGTGTAAAGGGTTTAGACATTTTCTAAATGCTGTTTTGAATACTTTGAGGGGTGACGTTTTTAAAATGGGGTGACTTTATGTGGGTTTCTAATATATAAGGTCCTCAAAGCCACTTCACAACTGAACTGGCCACTGTAAAAATAGCCTTTTGAAATTTTCTTGAAAATGTGAGAAATTGCTGCTAAAGTTCTAAGCCTTGTGATGTCATAGAAAAATAAAAGGATGTTCAAAAAACGATGCCAATCTAAAGTAGACATATGGGGGATGTTAATTAGCAAGAATTTTGTGTATTATAACTGCCTGTCTTACAAGCAGATACATTTAAATTGAGAAAAATGCAAATTTGTGCAATTTTTCGCTAAATTTTGGTGTTTTTCACAATTAAATACTGAACATATTGAGCAAATTTTGCCAGTAACTTAAAGTGCAATGTGTCACGAGAAAACAATCTCAGAATCGCTCTGATAGATGAAAGCATTCCGTAGTTATTACCACATAAAGTGAAACATGTCAGATTTGAAAAATGAGGCTCTGTCAGGAAGGTCAAAAGTGGCTAAAGAGGGAAGGGGTTAAATCAGAATTAAAATCCTTTCAAATATAAAATTCCTAAAACCAGTAAGTGCAACAAACAGGCCCTCCAATAAAAACAAAACTTGTCTGGCTTAAAAACAGTCCCAAAATATGTGATAAATATCTTCTGTACCTCCACAATCCTCCCTTGGACATACTTCTCGTATATTAATGCCCCGTCTACTCTGAAAAGATCGGGTTGGGAGGCAACCATGTAAGGAGAGCCATGGCACGTCTTTTTGTCTATTTGATAGCCCAGACACATAAAATAACTTCCATATCTTAGCTGACTGTGCAGAACTGCAAAATGGCACATCACACAAAACCTCATCTTTCCTCAAATGTTGTACTATTGCACTTTTCTCAGGCTTACCAAGGGAACTCAATCGGTATTGTTCACTAAAGGACCTGACGACCGTATAAAAATCAGGCATTACCAACGACATAGGTCTCCTCAGGTCCCTTTCACACCATCCCCATTTTGTAAGCAACCAACCTGCTAAATACTTACACATGTCAGCTGTCCTGTTGTTGCACTGTACGGTTTTAAAAATTAATAAAAAATAATGCATTTTTTAAAAAACCTCTATATTTGGAAAACCATACCCTCCCCGCTCGGGGTTGCTCATAACAGTCACTCTTCTTATCTTTTCCATTTTCGATCCCCAGTAGAAAATGAACAGTTTCCTCTTCATTCTTCTCATTCATAACTTTCCTGGCAGGAGGATCATAGTTGTGTATAAAAGTAGAGGTAAAATCACAGCTTTGATTATTAAAATTTTCCCTTTAAAAGACAAGTTTCTCAATTGCCAAAAATTTACCTTCTTCTCCACCTTTTTCTCCAATATTGCATGTCTCTTCTTGCCTTTTTAATCTTTCTCAAAAATTATACCTAAAATTTCTATCTCTTCTTTCTTTTGAATCTTATCCACCACTACATCCATTTGTTGTCCAAAATTCACTAGCTGGCATTTGCTCCAATTTACATTCATCCCTGCCAAGCTACAAAAAAATCCTCAAATGGGGATTCGCTCTATTGAGATCACTCTGAGAATTACAGATAAAGGCCACATCATCCATGTAGCCTATCAATTTGACATTTTTCCCATTGTCACCTGGGACAAAAATTCATCTCATTCCTTTGTCCTTCTGGACTGATTTTAAGTGTTTCAATTATGCATATGAATAGAATTGGGGAGAGCGGGCACCCCTGTCTCACTCCTGATCTTACCCTAAGGCCTCATTCACACGGCAGGGTTTCCCGGCCGGGTGCCGGCCGTTCATAAATCGGCCGGCACCCGGCTGCATTAGGAATAATAGACCCCTAATGGGGCTATTCACACGACCGATTTTTTGACGGCCGGGAAAACCGCCCGTCAAAAAATAGGACATGCTCTATTTTCGCCCGGGTACCCGGCCGCCCGGCTCCCATAGAAGTCTATAGGGCCGGGTAATACCCGGCCATCACCGGGATGTGTCCCGAGTGACGGCCGGATTTTCCGGCTCTTGCGCTCTATCTCCTCCTCCTCACAGCGCAGAGTGCATGTGAGGAGGAGGAGTTGATGCCATTCTGACGAATGGCATCGCTGTACACGGTGTGGCAGGGCCGGGGTGTACAGCAGGTGGAAGGGAGCGCTGCGCTGGCTCCCTTCTCCTGCTTGTTTTAAAAGCGCCCTGGCCCGGCGACACCTTTGATGGCGCCGCTAGCAGCTGCAGCAGCTGCTGCGGCTGCTACTACTGTAGCGACGCCACTATAGCAGAGCAGGGAGGTATCTCCCCGCTCTGCTATAGTGCTAGCCGCACTTTAGCTCCTTGAAGGAGCGGAATCCCCGTGTGTTCGGGGATTCCGCTCCTGGACAGAGCGCTTGATGTCTCTGTCCATATCTGGGCAGTGACATCAGGGGAAAATCCTGAAGCGGAATCCCCGAACACATGGGGATTCCCCTCAGGAGTTGCCGCTGATGTCACTGTCCGGATCTGCCCGGCCAGGAACGGATGCATAACTTTATGCAAACCGGCCAGGCAGAATGGCCGATTTTACCGGCCGGCACTCGGGCTCGGACGCGACCCGGTCGTGTGAATCCCGCCTAACGCCTCATTCACACGACAGGGTCCGAGTGTCGGCCGATAAAATCGGCCGTTTTGCATCCGTTTTGCATCCGTTCCGGGCCGTGTTGCCGTTTTTAAAGGCCGATTTTGACACGTTTTGCATCCGTGTTTTTCCCTGTCCATTTTATAATCGGATGAATTTCATTTAAATTTGATGCCACACACAGCCCTTTGTAGATAATGCCACACAGCCCCCTGTAGGTAATGCTACCCAGCCCCCTGTAGGTAATGCTACCCAGCCCCCTGTAGGTAATGCTACCCAGCCCCCTGTAGGTAATGCCACCCTGCCCCTTGTAGGTAATGCCACCCTGCCCCTTGTAGGTAATGCCACCCTGCCCCTTGTAGGTAATGCCACCCAGCCCCCTGCAGGTAATGCCACCCAGCCCCCTGCAGGTAATGCCACCCAGCCCCCTGCGGGTAATGCCACCCAGCCCCCTGCAGGTAATGCCACCCAGCCCCCTGCAGGTAATGCCACCCAGCCCCCTGCAGGTAATGCCACCCAGCCCCCTGCAGGTAATGCCACCCAGCCCCCTGCAGGTAATGCAACCCTGCCCCTTGTAGGTAATGCCACGCAGCCCCCTGCAGGTAATGCCACCCAGCCCCCTGCAGGTAATGCCACCCTGACCCTTGTAGGTAATGCCACCCAGCCCCTCAGGTAATGCCACCCAGCCCCCTGCAGGTAATGCCACCCAGCCCCCTGCAGGTAATGCCACCCAGCCCCCTGCAGGTAATGCCACCCTGCCCCTTGCAGGTAATGCCACCCTGCCCCTTGTAGATAATGCCACCCTGCCCCTTGTAGGTAATGCCACCCAGCCCCCTGTAGGTAATGCCACCCTGCCCCTTGTAGGTAATGCCACCCTGCCCCTTGTAGGTAATGCCACCCTGCCCCTTGTAGGTGATGCCACCCAGCCTCCTGCAGGTGATGCCACCCAGCCCCCTGTAGGTTGCACCCATCCCCCCCACATTCCAGGAGAAGTCACTGACTTCAATGTCCATATATGGACAGTGTAGTCACTGACTTCTCCTGGAGAGGAATTCCCTGCCACAGGTCGGGAATTCCGCTTCAGAAGTGAGTGACGTCACTGTGTCCATATATGGACAGTGTAGTCACTCACTTCTCCTGTAGCGGAATCCCCGGCCATAGAGTCGGAGATTCTGCTGCAGAAGTGAGTGACATCGCTGTGTCCATATATGGACAGTGTAGTCACTCACTTCTCCTGTAGCGGAATCCTCAATCCCCGACCGGGGATTGGGGATTCCGACTCCTACAGGGAGCAAAAAAAGACCCTCCTCACATGCACTCTGCACTGTGAGGAGGAGGAGGAGAGAGAGCGTGAAAGCGACGGAATACATGGCCGTCACTCGGGACACATTCCGGTGATGGCAGTATTACCCGGCCCCATAGACTTCTATGGGAGCCGGGCGGCCGGGTAAACGGCCGAAAATAGGGCATGTCCCATTTTTTGACGGCCAGGTTTCCCGGGCCGTCAAAAAATCGGTCGTGTGAATAGCCACATTAGGGGTCTATTGTTCCTAATGCAGCCGGGTGACGGCCGATTTATGAACGGCCGTCACCCGGCCAGGAAACCCTGTCGTGTGAATAAGGGCTAAATGCTTCACTAATATGACCATTTACTAATATTTGACTATTAGCTCCACTGTACAATCCTTTAATCACTCTAAGCAGTTTTTCAGGGACGCCTAGCTGTCTCAAAGCTGTAAACATAAAACAGTGTGACACTTTATCATATGCTTTTTCAAAGTCAGTTGATTCAATAAATAAAGGAATTTTGTTAAAATTAGAATAATAAATAATATCTCTTAAAAGCACTAAGTTATTAGAAATCTTTCTTCCAGGGACTGCGCACACCTGATAGTCCCCTACCATAAAACATCACATCGTTTAATCTGTTTGCCACAATTTTATAATCGTTATTTAACAGCGTGATTGGGCGCCAGTTCCTTATATCTTTTTCATCACCTTTTTTATGAATCAAAGTCACAATCCCGTTCTGCATAGAAGATGATAAAAGCCCGCAACTAAAAACATATTGCACAACCTTTTGAAATTCTTCCCCAATTATATGCCAATAAGAACAATAAAACTCAGCGGGGACGCCATCGCTACCAGGAGTTTTCCCTTTTGCCATACCCTCCATGGCGCGCTTGACCTTCTCCTTACTAACATCATCCGTTAAAAAGCAAACACATTATTGGATAAAATCTTACAATACTCATTAATCTCCGCGTCAGACGCTCTACTATCATTATTAAAAAGTGTTTAATAAAAGCCAACGATTCCTTTCACCATCTCCTTCCCAGTCACTTCACCATCTGGGGTTAGAATAGATTTAAAAAGCCCTTTGGGATTAAAACATTTCTTAAAAAAGTACCGAGTACACTTCTCATTCTCCTCCATATGTTGTACTTTTGCACAATACACAATGTTTCTACCGCTTTTTTTCAAGGACTTTCTCCTCTCCTCCCTAATGTCCCTGGATCCAATGCTCCGCACATTCAGTGTAGCTACCAACACACTCATTATTGCAACTATAGCAATGATCACCATTTTGTCAGCCATATTCTTACTTAAAAGGGCCCTGCCTCTCAACCTTGCGACTTAAAAAAAAACCTATATCAGGCGATCCTGTATCAGAATCCCTGCACATCTGACTACCTCCAGTTAAGACAGGATCCCTCTGCTGCCCAGTCCAAGACCCTTCTACCCTAGTTCTTTTACTGGCAGAAGCGGCCTCCCCTTCCTCCATTCCTCTCTCAACATCTTCATATTCTTCACTTAAAACCCGTTGTCCTGGAGTCAAGGCAGCATCAGAGCTATCACCCTGGCACTCCATCTCTTCACCTTCCCCAACCACAGGATCAGGGCAATCTTCCCCATCCACATCACTCTCACTACTACTGGAGATATTCTCTACCATCACTGAAGGAGCCTGAAAGATCTCATTCAAAATATCCTCAAGCCCCTCCCCCTCATTTGAATATACATTTCCCTCCAAAACAGTTTTTCCCTCCAAAACTGTTTTTCCCTCCAAAACTGTTTGTCCACCATCTTCTGTGGAACTACAAGCACCAACAATCCTTCTTTCTGCTTGTACTTTTGCAACATCTTGCAAGCCATGACTTATACTTTTAACCCTGTCTGCATATGTACTTTTGCCTCTAATGGAACTCTGCCCAATTCTCTTTCCACCTTAATCCCTAGCCTGCACCATCTTCCCCCAGTGTACACATTTTCTTGCTAGATGATTCCCACTTCCACATATGTCACACAACCTTGCTACCTGACATTCTCTAGCACTATGTCCTGGTTTATTACAGTTCCTGCATACCTCTTCTTTCACTGGACAATTTTCCTGTACATGGCCATAAACAAAACAATGCCTGCAATACATATCCTGTCCTGGGTAGTAACAAAAGCCCCTCTCTCCACCAATTGAAAAAACTGCAGGTACCTCACAATCGTCTTTAAATATCACAAAAAAAATCTTCTTTTACCATTAAAATATCCATGTTTGTTCACCAATCTTCTGTCAAAAACTACTTCCTTGCAATATCTTGTCAAAAAAACCTTCACTGTGTCGTCCTTAACTTTTGGATTATACATGTGCACTATTAACATCTTCTTTTGCTGTTTAAACGATGGTATCACTCTTATATGCTCCAAAACAGTCACTTTCTTCTCCTCCTTCATCTTCAATATATCCGCATACACTTTCTTACATATATCCTCAAAACAAAGAGTGATATCATAAATTCCTTGCCTCTGGAAATCTTGCAAAGCTAACACATCCGTTACCTTGAGATAAGGGAGCTTCTGCAGAATCTCCCTCACGATCTGATCCAAACCAATTCGGTCACGAAATCCCTCCTCAACTTCCAATCGAACCGTATCCTCAAGTCCTTGAGCCGTTTTCGCCATTTTTGCAGGTCGATATAGTCTCCAACCCACGATCACCCCCGAACACAATCCGGGGCCCCCACAAGGAGGACCCCGATCACTCCTTCTGACGCAGACCTGTAGCAGTCCCCCACCACTGATCTTTGCCAAAGGGCCGAGAAGCGATAACCCGAAAGTGGCGCGGGTTGGCGGAGCCTGGCCAATACTGCTGTTCACCCCTTGCAGTGATTCAGCCTACTCCTGGGCACCTCCATGGGGCCCTGCCGGCTCACACACTCACACAAGCAGCCAGGCAGGAGGTGAAAAAAGGCTGGAGAGGAAGCTAGACAGGATTTGCTTCTTTTGCTTGCACCACAATGCTGTGCAGAAAGCGGAGGAATTGACATAAAAACGCCTTCCTGGCAACGCCCGAATGCCCTCCTGCCGAGCAGACAAACGCTAGCAGCAGCAAGTGCATGCCCACAGCCACCCCTTCTGCCTTAACGCCTTCGATCACCTGCAATACAGTGCCTGCTGACCAGCACTGACCAACACTGCCTGGGCCCAGGCTCGTCTGTCTGAGGTCCCATTATGATGTCATAAAGCTTGCTCTCACTTCTTAGGGCTCCACTATGACACACGCAAAGTTCCGTCAGAACCTTATATTAGAAGGTTGCTGCTCAATCAGTCCCTCAGTGTTGCCTAGGAGGGCAACACTGCAACATGTGCCCCCAGTGTTGTCTGCACAGCTAGCTGCCTCCAGGAGGCCACAAGAGGGAGACAGGGGACTGCTAAATGGCAAATAGGTAGGCATCCTCCTCAAATTTTACTGACACCTTCTTGTCCTTCGTCTTCCTACAACCTCCATCCTTACACAGTTTGTTAGTCTTCTTCCCAGATAACATAGTAGCAAATCCAAATTGCTGGGGTCTTTGTAGGCGAGGGAGGAATTGTTGCAACTTAAAATCTTACTTCTTCCAAATGTAGGGAGGAGAGCTCATTCCATCACATCCATCTAGTGCACACACACAGGTCCATTGTGGCGGGTGCAATGGCTGCTTGCTGTTCCCCTACTCCACTCCACTATTCCACTATTTGACTGTGGTGCTGCATCAATCAGTGGCTGTGGGTTGACTGAGTAACTGGCTGGCTCAGGTGCAGCTCTTGAACTTACCTAGGAGGGAGGAGGGACAGAGGAAAAGGAAGTAGAATGACAAGGGCCCCTCCGAGCCATTGGCTTGGGGGACACAAGGTCGCACGAGCCCCAAAAATATGTTGTTTCTGGTATTTAAGTCTGTTATGTAGTATGGTTTTTGTGGTTGTATTCCCCCCCTTCCCCTCTTTTTTCCAGATGTAGTGAAATGGTACTCACCTTATGGGACGTCCCCTGTGTAAGCTGTACAAGTTGGTACAAGCGGGTTCCAGTTGTTTCTCCAGGCAGATGTTTCCTGGTGAACAGCTGATTGGACGAGGTCAGCTGTGCTGTTGGCATGAGCAGGTTCCAGAATATTCTATCTCCAGGCAGTTTTCTCCTAGGTACAGCTGATTATTGGAATTTCAAAACGACTGGAATCTGTACTATAAAGGAGTGAGTTTCTTCGGGGTCAAGCAATCATCTGGAGCCATTTGGACCGTCGCTATGGATGTCCTGTTGATCGAGTTGTTGAGGAAAGCAGAGTCAGAGTGAGGAGACGAGTGGCTAAGAAGAGGCCTAGCAGCAGCGCCTGGGACACAAGTTGCTGGGAGCCAAGCAGATTTTCTACATGAAGACACAGTGGATGCTGAGTCTCCGGCGGGATCCTTGTTTGAAGTTCCGACATCCGCTCCGGGCAAGAAGAGGAAGTCGATGGCAGCGACATCATCGAGGGCGACGCCGCCCGGCGGAAGTGATGCGTCAGGGCTGGAAGCCGTCGGCGGTAAGCTGGACCTGCGGATGGCCGGAGTCTGAGGACGGCTGGTCCGGAGTCCCCTCCTGTTCCAAGGAAGGGTCAGTAGCTGAGACGGGAGCGCATGGTTCGGTGGACTTAAACGCAACCCAGCACTTTAAGGGTGCCCTTCAACCGCAGAAGAGGAGCCAGAGAAGTAGGGTGGTTTATTCACCACTCTCTCATTCTCCCAGACGGAAAGGGTCCTCCAGGAGTCGTCGCATCACCGACCGGCAGGAGGTGGTTATCCAGCAGGGAACAGCACCTATCCCAAGACAGGTGGAGAGGAGTGGTGAGCATACAACTACCCCTTCTCTGTACCACCCTACCCCTCCCTTTAATACTAATGTTATGGTTGAATGTTTTAGGTTGTTTTCTGATTTAATTAGTAAGTCAGCTACTCCTGTTAGTTCCCCTGCTGAGGTGTGTAAAAATAGCCAGCAGCGATGTCATGTGATATTTCGCCATTAGGCTTCCATTTACAGACATCTGTAAAGGAGCGTATTTGGCGTAATGAGTTTATTGATTTACTGGCTTTGCTGCCATCAGCGAAAGAGCTTTTGGTAAAACAAGATGGTAAATCAGAGAAAGAGGAAGATAAAAAGCATAAGCCATCTAAATCAATTTTTAATTGGCTGCAAGCTTTTTGTATATATGCTTCCGTTTTAGGTGAGAAATCTCCTAATAATTGCAGTAATTTATTTCAACATGTTTATATTATTCTGGAGGCTTACCGCCAGTTTGGCGGTAAGGCGTGGTTTACATATGACGAAATGTTTCGTCAGAAGTTAGCAGTCTACCCCTCTTTAATATGGGGTACAAAAAATGTCGGTTTATGGTTGAGTTTAATGTTACCTCAGAAGTCAGTACCTAAACAGCAGGTTAGCTCTCAGCTTAATTATAGGAAAGGTGTTTGCTTCGCTTATAATGAAGCGCAGTGTAAATGTCTGACTAATTGCCGCTACAAACATAAATTTTCCTTTTGTGGGGGTTCACACCCAATGTGCCGCTGTTTTAAAAAGGCAAATCAATCTCAAACCCCTAGCACTGAAGAGCAGTTGTCAAAAAGCATGGACGCCAGTGAATCTAACAAGAATGGCGCCATGGCTCGGAATGTCCTCAGACAGGGAAAGAGCTGATCTGCTGTTTAAGGGTTTTAAATTTGGTTTTGACAGTCCTGTTTTTAAGGGTTCTGGTTGTTGCTGGGTGGAGAATTTAAAATACATTCAGCAACATATGGATATTGCTCGTGATTAAATATTTAACCCCTTCCCGCTCCTGGACGTACTATTAGGTCATGGCAGCTGTATCGTTCGCGCTCCATGACCTAATAGTACGTCTCGGGAGTAACGGCCGTTTCGGCCGTCCTCCCGACAAATACAGGAGCTGTGACAGCTGCTGTCTCGTACAGCAGCTGTCACGGCTCCTACAGCGGGGACCGATCGCTGTGTCCCGCTGATTAACCCCTTAAAAGCCGCGTTCTATAGAGATCGCGGCTTTTTAGGCGTTAAGCTGCCATCGCCGGCCTGCTACACTACAGCGGCCGGCGATGGTGACTATGGCAACCGGACACCAAACAATGGCGTCCGGCTATGCCATAGACGGAAGCCTAGTGAGTCCTGACGAAGTCAGGACCCACTATGCTTGCTGTCAGTGAGTAGCTGACAGTTCTAATACACTGCACTACGCATGTAGTGCACTGTATTAGAATAGCGATCAGGGCCTCCTGTCCTCAAGTCCCCTAGTGGGACAAAGTAATAAAGTTAAAAAAAAGATGTATAAAAATAAGAAAATAAAAGTTTTAAAAGTATTAAAAGTAAAAATCCCCCTTTTTACCTTATCAGTCATTTATTATTAATAAAAACATATAAACAAACAAATAAACTATACATAATTGGTATCGCCGTGTCCGTAACGGCCTGAACTACAAAATTATTTTGTTATGTATCCCGCACGGTGAACGCCGTAAAAGAAAATAATAATACACCGTACCACAATCACAATTGTTTGGTCACTTCACCTCCCAAAAAATGGAATAAAAAGAGATCAAAAAGTCGCATGTACCTAAAAATGGTACTGATCGAAACTACAGTTCGTTACGCAATAAATAAGTCCTCGCACGGCTTTATTGATTGAAAAATAAAAACGTTTTGGCACTTAGAATAAGGTAACACAAAAAGTGAATGATTTTTTACAAAACGTATTTTATTGTGCAAACGCCATAAGACATTAAAAAAAACTAGAAACATCTGGTATCGCCATAATCGTATCGCCCCGCAAAATAAAGTGAATATGTCATTTATAGCGCACGGTGAACGCTGTAAAAAAAATAGAATTAAAAAACAATAGTAGAATTGCTGTTTTTTAGTCACCACGCCACCTAAAAATAGAATAAAAACTGATCAAAAAGCCGCATTCACCCCAAGAAAACGACAATGGATTCCTCAAGGGGTCTAGTTTCCAAATTGGGGTCACTTTTGGGAGGTTGGCAATGTTTTGGCACCACAAGACCTCTTCAAACCGGACATGGTGCCTAATAAAAAGGAGGCCTCATAATCCGCTAGGTGCGCCTTTGCTTCTGAGGCTGCTGCTTCAGTCCATTACCGCACTAGGGCCACATGTGGGATATTTCTCAAAACTGCAGAATCTGGGCAATACGTATTAAGTTGCGTTTCTCTGATAAATCCTTTTGGGTTATAAAAAAAATGGTATAAACAGGATTTTCTGACAAAAATAAAAATGTAAATTGCACCTCTACTTTGCTCTAAATTTCTGTGAAACACCTAAAGGGTTCATAAACTTTCTAAATGCTGTTGTGAATACTTTGAGGGGTCTAGTTTCTAAAATGGGGTATTTCATAGGGGTTTCTAAAAAATAGGTCCCTCAAAGCAACTTCAGAACTGAACTGTAACCCAAAATAATAAATCAATTAGGCAATACTTTGCTTCTTACATTATACTGATAATGAGCCGTGCCCACCCCGAGATGACCCCAGTTTTGACCGTTTGTATAAACGGAGATCCCTATTAGACCGTTTCAGTGCCCGGTTTTCCCAAGTATACACCCCCGAGAAGTGTATTTCTATTGATGAGTCCCTGGTACATTTTAAAGGGAGGGTTCAATTCCGCGAGTACCTGCCGGGTAAGAGGGCAAGGTATGGCGTGAAGATGTATAAGCTGTGCGAGAGTGCATCAGGGTATACCTACAGATTTAGGATATATGAAGGAAAGGCCACCCCCAAACCAGACTGCATCCTGGACTACAATAGGTACATGGGAGGGGGGGACTTGTCAGATCAATCCCTACAGCGCCATGCGGTGTGGTATAAGAAGTTGGCCGGGCACATCATACTGATGGCTTTGTACAATGCGTACGTGCTACATCGATGTACAGGCCAGAGGGGAACTTTCCTGGAATTTCAAGAGGTGGTTATCAAGAACCTAATCTTTAGGGACCAAGAAGGGGGGCACCCAGTACTTCTGGAAGCGAGGCCACACGCATCGTACCAGGCCAACACTTTCCAGGAGAAGTTCCCCAAACTGGCAAGGAGGGAGAAAGTCAAAAGAGGTGCAAAGTCTGCTATAAGAGGGCGATAAGGGATGACACAATATATCAATATGACACGTGTCCCGAATAACCAGAGCTCTGTATGAAAGAGTGTTTTAAAATTTATCATACATCCCTTGGTTTATAATTTACCCCAATTTTACTTACCCTGATGCACTCCGCACAGCTTATCCCCCCTCGTCTTTCTCCTCTGGGCCCTGCTGTGTGCCCAGGCAGCTGATAACAGCCACACGTAGGGTATTGCCGTACCCGGGAGAACCCACGTTACAGTTTATGGGGTGTATGTCTCTGGTCAAAATGCTCACTACACCTCTAGATGAATGCCTTAAGGGTGTAGTTTTTAAAACGGGGTCACTTCTTGCGGGTTTCAACTGTACTGGTACCTCAGGGGCTTCTGCATACATGACTTTGCACTAGAAAATCCCCAGTAGGCCAAATGGTGGTCCTTTCCTTCTGAGCCCTCCCATGGGCCCAAACTGCAGTTTATCACCGCAAATGGGGTATTGCGGCACTCAGAACAAATTGCGCAACAGAATGGGGTATTTTGTTTCTTGTGAAAATAAGAAATTTTCAGCCAAAACTACATATTATTTGGAAAAAATAATTTTGTTTTAATTCCCAGCCCAATTCAAATAAGTTCTGTGAAAAAACTATGGGGTCAAAATGGTCACAACACCCATAAATGAATTCCTTGAGGCGTGTAGTTTCCAAAATGGGGTCACTTCTGGTGGGTTTCCATTGCTTTGATACCTCTGGGGCTCTGCAAATGCGACACGGCACCCGAAAACCAAACCAGCAAAATCTTCACTCCAAAGAACACACAGCGCTCCTTCCCTTCTGAGGCCTTCCATGGGCCCAAACGGCAGTTTATCGCCACAAATGGGGTATTGCTGCACTCAGGAGCAATTGGGCAACAAAATGGGGTATTTTGTTCCCTGTGAAAATAAGAAATTATTATCACAAATTAAATTTTTTTCAATTCAATTCAAATACGTGCTGTGAAAAAACTGTGCGGTCAAAATTGTAACAACAACCATATTTGAATTCCTTGAGGGGTGTAGTTTCCAAAATGGGGTCACTTCTGGTGGGTTTCCATTGCTTTGATACCTCTGAGGCTCTGCAAATGCGACATGGCACCCGCAAACCAATCCAGCAAAATCTGGATTCCAACAAACACATAGCGCTCCTTTCCTTCTGAGCCTTCCCATGGGCCCAAACGGCAGTTTATCACCACAAATGGGGTATTGTCGCACTAAGGACAAATTGGGCAACAAAATGGGGTATTTTGTTCCCTGTGAAAATAAGAAATTATTATCACAAATGACATTTTTTTCAATTCAATTCAAATACGTGCTGTGAAAAAACTGTGCGGTCAAAATGGTAACAACAACCATAAATGAATTCCTTGAGGGGTGTAGTTTCCAAAATGGGGTCACTATTGGGGGATTCCTACTGTTTTGGCACCTCAACACCTTTTCAAACCTGGCATGCTGCCTAAAATATATTCTAATAAAAAAGAGGCCTCAAAATGCACTATGTGCTTCTTTGCTTCTAGGGCTTGTGTTTTATTCCACGAGCACAGTAGAGCCACATGTGGGACATTTCTAAAAACTGCAGAATCTGGACAATACATATTTAGTAGTGTTTCTCTGGTAAAACCTTCTGTGTTACAGAAAAAAATTGAATACAATTGAAATTCAGCAAGAAAAATGAAATTTGCAAATTTCACCTCCACTTTGCTTTAATTCCTGTGAAATGCCTGAAGGGTTAAAAAAAACTTTCTAAATGCTGTTTTGAATACTTTGAGGGGTCTAGTTTTTAAAATGGGGTGTTTTATCAGGGTTTCTAATACATAGGCCCCTAAAAGCCACTTCAGAACTCAAGAGGTACCTTAAAAAAAAGGCTTTTGAAATTTTCTTAAAAATATGAGAAATTGCTGTTTATGTTCTAAGCCTTGTAACGTCCAAGAAAAATAAAAGAATGTTCAAAAAACGATGCCAATCTAAAGTAGACATATGGGAAATGTGAACTAGGAACTATTTTGGGTGGTATAACCCTCTGTTTTAGAAGCAGATGCATTTAAATTCTGAAAAAAAGCTATTTTTTTCTAAATTTTCTGTAAATTTTGCCATTTTTTCACCAATAAACACTGAATATATCGACCAAATTTTACCACGACCATGAAGCCCAATGTGTCATGAGAAAACAGTCTCAGAATTGCTTGGATAGGTTTAAGCATTCCGACGTTATTACCACATAAAGTGAAATATATCAGATTTGAAAAATGGGCTCTGAGCCTTAAGGCCAAAACTAGGCTGCATCCTTAAGGGGTTAAGGAGCTTGAAGCTGGCAGGATTATTATGCAACCGCCTTTTAATGGTTTTAGACTTTCCCATTTGGGTATTGTACCTAAGACGGAGCCTAATACATTTAGACTTATACATCACCTTTCTTACCCAGAGAAATCTTCTCTGAATGATGAAGCTGATCAATCACAGGCGGTGGTGCATTATTCTTCATTTGACCAGGCAGTCTCACTTTTGAGGCGTTTTGGTCAGAATGCCCTTTTAGCTAAGGCTGATATTAAGTCAGCCTTTCGATTATTGCCAGTTAATCCTGCAGGTTTTAATTCCCTTGGTTTTCAGTTTGATGAGCAATATTTTTATGATAAATGTATGCCGATGGGTTTTTCGTTATCTTGCTTTTATTTTGAGGCGTTCTCTTCTTTCTTACACTGGGCGGTGCAGCAACAAATCCCAGAAGGTGGCGTTCTGCACTACTTGGATGATTTTTTTATTTATAGGTGAATCTAGTTCTGTCGTTTGTAGTTCTCTATTATCTAAGTTTTTTGCGTTTATGAAGTTTTTTGGTGTTCCTCTTGCGGAAGAAAAGACAGTTCTTCCTTGTACGTCTTTAGAGTTTTTAGGCATTAAAATTGATACAGTTAAAATGGAATTTAGTTTACCAGAGGACAAATTGTTTAAATTAAAAGGTTGTTTAGTTAGTATGCTAGCAAAAAAGAAATGTATATTGCATGATATACAGTCTTTATTAGGTTTATTGAATTCTGCTTCTAGAATTATTCCAATGGGGAGAGTTTTTTCAAAACGTTGATACTTTGCTACTAGAGGCCTTAACCCCTTTAGGACACAGCCTGTTTTGGGCTTGTGGACACAGATGATTTTTTCAAATCTGACACGTGTCACTTTATGTGATAATAACTCCGGAATGCTTTTACCTATCCAAGCCATTCTGAGATTGTTGTCTCGTGACATATTATACTTTATGTTAGTGAAAAAATTTGTTCGATAAATTAAATATTTATTTGTGAAAAACTTCAAATTTTTGCAAAAATTAGCATTTTTCTAAATTTAAATGTATTTGCTTGTAAAACACATAGCAATACCACACAAAATAGTTACTAGTTAACATCCCCCATATGTCTACTTTATGTTTGCATTTTTTTCACGTACTTTTATTTTTCTAGGACGTTACAAGGCTTAGAACTTTAGCAGCAAATTCTCATATTTTCAAGAAAATTTCAACAGGCCATTTTTTCAGGGACCAGTTCAGTTCTGAAATGGCTTTCAGGGCCTTCTATATTAGAAAGTCCCCATAAATTACCCCATTTTGAAAGCTGCACCCCTCAAGGTATTCAAAACCACATTCAGAAAGTATTTTAACTCTTTAGGCGTTTCACAGGCAAATAAAAATTTTTTTGCCGAAATTCATTTGTAATAAAAGAAAATCTGTAACACAGAATGTTTTACCAGAAAAACGCAACTCAGTATTTATTGCCCAGATTCTGCAGTTTTTAGAAATATCCAACATGTGGCCCTAGTGTCCTAATGGACTGAAGCACCGGCCTCAGAAGCAAAGCAGTACCTAGTGGATTTTGGGGCCTCCTTTTTTTAGGAATATATTTTAGGCACCATGTCAGGTTTGAAGAGGTCTTGTGGTACCTAAACAGTCGAAACCCCCCAAAAGTGACCCCATTTTGGAAACTACACCCCTCAAGGCATTTTTCTAGGGGTATAGTTAGCATTTTTGACCCCACAGTTTTTTTGCAGAATTTAGTGGAATTAGTCTGTGAAGATGAAAATCACCTATTTTTCTGTGGAAACATAGAATTTTTACAAGGAATAAAGGAGAAAAAGCACCCCAACATTTGTAAAGCAATTTCTCCCGATTACGGCAATACCCCATATGTGGTCGTAAACTGATGTTTGGACCCACAGCAGGGCTCATGAGGGAAGGAAAGCCTTTTGGATTTTGGAGCGCAGATTTTGCTGGATTGGTTTTCAGTGCCATGTCGGGTTTGCAACGCCCCGGAGGGACCAAAACAGTGGAAACCCCCTAAAAGTGACCCTATTTTGGAAACTACACCCCTCAAGGAATTTTTCTAGGGGTATAGTGAGCATTTTGACCCCACAGGATCTTTTTTACAGCTAAGGTGACCAAAAAACAACGATTTTGGCGCTTTAAATTCTTTATTTCTTACAGCGTTCACCGTGCGCAATAAGTTACGTTTTCATTTATTCTGCCGGTCTATTTTTTTAAGTTTTGCAGCGTTTGCACAATAAAATTATGTTTCTATAAAATAATTTATTTTCCAAAACACGCTATTCTGAGCCGTAACTTTTTCGTCAAAAAAGGGAGGGGTGGTGACTAAAAAATAGCGATGCTGACAGTTTTCCGTTTATTTTGTTTGCGGCGTTCACCGTGCAGAAAAATTAACATTATAGTTTCATAGTTTGGGTTGTTACGAACACGGTAATACCAAATATGTGTACTTTTTTTTACCGGTTTCATTTTTTCCCTATAATAAATGACTTATTATAGGAAAACAAAAACTTTTATTTTTACACTTTTATAAAACATTTTTATTAACTTTTTTTTACGTTTTACACTTAATTTTTTTGACCTGCAGCTCTGATCACTGCTAGAATACATTACACTAGTGTAGTGTACACTAGTAGTGTAACGTATTCCAACTGTCAGTGTGACGTCACAGTCACTCTGACAGTTAGTCTACGAGGACCAGCCAGAGGCTGGTCCTCATAGGCTTCCATATATGGCAGACCCAGAGGCCGTTGACTGGCCTCCGGATGCCATCACAAGCATCAGCAGCCCCCACGATTGCATGGGGGCTGCTGATGTGCTACAAACCCCCTACATGCGGAGATAGCAATCAAACCCCGCATGTAACGGGTTAATTGCCGATATCAGCGCCGATGAGCCACTGATCGGCAACACTGGAGTGTCAGCTGTCTCTTTTTACGGATGCAGCAGGTAGCATTGGTTATGGCGCATTTTTTAATGGCCATTGGTCAGCTGATTCTTGGCCTGAAGCGTGGTTCGGCAATAAGGTCACCAATAGAGATGAGCGAACCGGGACAACCGAACCCGGTTTCGGTCCGAACTTCCGGAAAAGTTCGGTTCGCAGCGAATCCGAACTTCACCGGGTTCGGCCGAACCCGTTTTGACCGAACCCGGTCAAAAATATTATACAAATCGGCAGCCACTTGTCTCTATCAATCACTGATAGAGAAAAGAGGCTGCTGATTAAAAATAAAAAGCATTTCATACGTACCTGGTCGTTGTCTTGCGGACGAGTCCCTCTTCTTCCTCCAGTCCGACCTTCTTTTCTGACGCGGCAGCCTGTGATTGGCTGCAGAGGCCTCTGCAGCCCGTGATTGGCTGCAGAGGTCTCTGCAGCCCGTGATTGGCTGCAGCGCTCACATGGGCTGCATCGTCATCAAGGAATGTCGGGCCGGATGTCGCGAGGGACGCGTCACCAAGGCAACAGCCAGGAGACCGGACTGGAGGAAGCAGGGAGTTCCCGGTAAGTATGAACGTCTTTTTTTTTTTTTACAGGTACTCTATATTGTGATCGGTAGTCACTGTCCAGGGTGCTGAAACAGTTACTGCCGATCAGTTAACTCTTTCAGCACCCTGAAGAGTGACTATTTACTGACGTCGCCTAGCAACGCTGCCGTAATGACGGGTGCACACATGTAGCCACCCGTCATTACGGGGCCTCATGCACACGACCGTAAAAACACCTGTTATTAAGGGTCGTAATTACAACCCGAAATAGCGGGCCCATAGACTTCTGTTAGCCACGGGTACCTTCCCGTTTTCTCACGGGAAGGTGCCCGTGCCGTTAAAAAGATAGAACATGTTCTATTTTTTTATTTTACGGGTCGTGCTCGTAATTACGACTCGTAATTACGAGCACGGCCGGCCACGGGCAGCCGGCCGCTTTTACGAGCCGTGCTGTCATTATAAGGGTATGTTCACACGACAGCATCCGTTACGGCTGAAATTACGGGGATGTTTCCGCCTGAAAACATCCCCGTAATTTCAGCCATTACGGCATATGCAGGCGCTTGAACGCCGTGTCCATTACGGACGTAATTGGCGCTGCTATTCATTGGAGTCAATGTATAACGGCTCCAATTACGGCCAAAGAAGTGACAGGTCACTTATTTGACGCGGGCGTCTATTTACGCGCCGTTATTTGACAGCAGCGCGTAAATTACGCCTCGTGTGAACAGACAAACGTCTGCCCATTGCTTTCAATGGGCAGATGTTTGTCAGCGCTATCGAGGCGCTATTTTTGGACGTAATTCGGGGCAAAAACGCCCGAATTACGGATGTCACTTCTTTGGCCGTAATTGGAGCCGTTATTCATTGACTCCAATGAATAGCAGCGCCAATTATGTCCGTAATGGACGCGGCGTTCAAGCGCCTGCACATGCCGTTACGGCTGAAATTACGGGGATGTTTTCAGGCGGAAACATCCCCGTAATTTCAGCCGTTACGGACGCTGTCGTGTGAACATACCCTAAATTTTATAGCAGCACGGCCCGTAAAATAGAAAAATAGAACATGTTCTATTTTTTTAACGGCACGGGCACCTTCCCGTGAGAAAACGGGAAGGTACCCGTGGGTAACAGAAGTCTATGAGCCCGTTATTGCGGGTCGTAATTACGACCCGCAATAACGGGTGATTTTACGGTCGTGTGCATAATGGGAGCACGGCTTGGAAAAACGACCGGCTGCCTGTGGCCGGCCGTGCTCATCTCCTGAAATACTCTGTGCTGCCTTAAACTCTATGGACAGGTCAGGATCCTGTTTCTTTTAAATGCTGCACTATAGCGCAGCCTTATATAGTGGATCGAGCGGGTTCCCCAGCAGCATTTAAAAGAAATAGTGTGTGTGTTTGGGTATGTGTCTTTGTCTGTTTTTGTTTTTATATGTGTGTTTGTGTTTATGTGTGTTTGTGTATATATGTGTGTGTATATATGGGTGTATGTGTATATGTTTGTGTGTAGATGTTTGTGTGTGTGTGTTTGTGTATATGTGTGTATATGGGTGTGTGTTTGTGTATATATGGGTGTGTTTGTATATATGTTTGTGTGTAGATGTTTGTGTGTGTGTGTGTGTTTTTGTATATGAGTGTGTTTGTGTATATGGGTGTGTGTGTGTGTGTGTGTGTTTTTGTATATGTGTGTGTTTGTGTATATGGGTGTGTGTTTATGTGTGTGTGTTTGTGTATATATGGGTGTGTTTGTTTATATGTGTGTTTGTGTATATGTGTGTGTTTGTGTATGGTTGTTTGTGTGTGTGTGCGTGTATATATGTGTGTAGGTGAGTAGAAGTATTGTTATTGTTCACATTGATAACTGTTTTTTGATGTTGTTGCAGATTTTGATGTACCGATTGGACTACATCTTCGATTCGTTGGACTACTGCGTAGATCTACGTTTTTTCAAATTTTAATAAAATGGTTAACGAGGGTTTTGTTGGGGATTTCTTATTTCAATAAAAAAGAATTGTCTTTGTGTTTTTTTTTAAACTTTATTAGTGCCTAGATAATGGCAGTTGGCTGATTGACAGCGTCCATTATTAAGGCGGTACTTATTGTTAGCCGGTGCAGAGGCTAGCACTAACCACCCATTATTACCCCGGTACCCACCACCACCAGGGGTGCCAGGAAGAGCTTGGTACGATCCAGTACCCCCCCCACTTTTATAACCAGCCAGATACAACACAGCAGCAGCAGCCTAGCATTACAAGGGTGGGAAGGTCCACTGTTTTTGGCCCTTCCCAGCCTCATAATACCAGCCTGCGGCCGCCCCAGAGCCCGACCATCACAACAGATGGTCGGGTACTGGATCGTACCTGGCTCTTCCCGGCACCCCTGGTGGTGGTGGGTACCGGGGTAATAATGGTGGTTAGTGTTAGCCTCTGCACCGGCTAACACTAAGCCTCGCCTTAGTAATGGATGTTGTCACTCAGACAGCGGCCATTACTAAAGTGGTAGTAATAAAATTTGAAAAGAAAAAGACAAAGATATAGATAAAATATTTTATTGAAATAAAGCACCCCCAACACAACCCTCATTAACCATTTTATTGTAGAAAAAAAAACCGTCATCGAAGTAGTCCTCGAAACCGACGTAGTCCAAACAACAAACCTGTAAAAAAATAAATAATGAAATAACACATGTCGTAGGCTTAGATTCAGTTTAATGTGTGATACTGACTGTTATACCATGTATAGAAGCCTGCCACGAAGTTGACTTAGATACAGGGCGCCAGCAGACAGTATCATACATGGCCATACAGACATATATACAAACAAACATACATGCAAACATACATACATACATACATACATATATACAAACATACACACATACATACATGCAAACTATCATACATACATGCATACACACACACACACACACACACATGAAACCATACATACAAACATGCAAAGATACATATATACAAGCATGCACAAATATACATGCAAACATAAATACATGCAAACATAATTACATACATGCACATATATATAAACATACATGCAAACATACATGACAACATACATACATACATACATACATACATGCAAACATACATACAAACATGTATACATACATGCCAACATACATACATGACAACATACATACATACATGAAAAAATAAAATAAAATCATGCAAACATACATAAATGCAAACATACATACATACATACATACATGCAAATATGTACATGCAAATATACATACAAACATGCACATATATACATACATACATGACAACATACATACATGACGACATACATACATACATGCAAACATACATAAAATGCAAACATACATACATACATACATTCATGCAAACATACATACATACATGCAAATATATACATGCAAATATACATGCACATATATACATGCAAATATACATACAAACATACATGCACATATATACATACATGACAACATACATACATGACAACATACATACATGACAACATACATTCATGCAAACATACATACATACATACATACAAACATACATTCATGCAAACATACATACATGCAAAGATACATACATGCAAACATACATGCAAATATATACATGCAAATATACATACACACATGCACATATATACATACATGCCAACATACATGCAAACATACATGCATATATATACATACATACATGACAACATACATACATACATGCAAACATACATACATGCCAAAAAAAAAATAATACGTTCATACTTACTTTCCTCCTGTCCGGCCTCCAGCGATGACGTTTCATCCATGTCGCCGCTGCAGCCTGTGATTGGCTGCAGAGGCGGTCACGTGGGATGAAGCGTCATCCTGACGTGCGTGACCGCCACTACAGCCTGTGATTGGCTGCAGCGGCGAAAGGGATGAAACGTCATCGCTGGAGGCCGGACAGGAGGAAAGTAAGTACGAACGTATAATTTTTATTTTTTTATTACATTTAAATTGTATTTTCCGCGCGCCGAGCATGTACTGTCAAGGTTGCTGAAAGAGTTAGTGCAGCCCATTAACTCTATCAGCACCCGAGACAGTAGCATGCTCGGCGCACGTAAGTGACAGGTTCGGTCCGAACTAGTTCGGTCCGAATCGAACTTTTTTGTGAAATTCGGCGAACTAGCCGAACCGAACTTTTGAAAAGTTCGCTCATCTCTAGTCACCAACAATATTGTTTTATTGGAGCTTTTTCCTGTTGTAGTAGCTATTGTAATATGGGGTCAGCATTTTAAAGATAGGAGAATTTTATTGTACACTGATAACAAGGGTGTGGTGTTTGCCATTAACACTTTATCTTCTAAATGTGATTTGGTAGTGAAATTATTAAGACATTTAACGCTGTGCTGTCTGAAGTTGAATTTATGGCTCAAAGCTAGTTATATAGAAGGTAAACGTAACGATATAGCTGATTCTTTATCTCGTTGTCAGTGGCAGAGGTTCAGGAAGCTGGTGCCGGAAGCAGACCTATGCGGAGTTCCTTGCCCTCCTCATTTATGGAATCTAATTTGGGATTAAGCTCTGCTAATCAGAGTTCTTTAGCTTCAAGGACCTGGTCTGATTATTCCACAGCTTGGAAGGAATGGATTTCTTTTTGTGATTTTATAGGCTGTAGTTATTTTCACAATGAGGTAGGTGTAGTATTACAATTTGTATGTCATCTGATCCAGAGGAAGCTTTCATTTGCTTCCATTTCAAAGATCCTGGCTGGTATCTCTTTTTTCTTGAAATTAAATGGTGGTCAAGCTATTTCTTCTCTCTTCCCAGTTAAGCAAATGTTAAAAGGTTATCATAAATCGTCGCCGGTTGGATTTGTTGTTAAGTTTATGTGATGTTTTGCATTCGGTTTGTGTTAATGAGTTTGAGGTTTGTTTGTTTAGGACGGCGTTTGTATTATTGTTTTTTGCCGCATTGCGTATTAGTGAATTAGTTGCTGACAATAGGTTTGTTGTTTCAGGATTATGTGTTGATCTTTTTGAAGAAGTCAAAGACTGATCAATTAGGAAAAGGTTGTGTTATTAGAATCAATAGTTTTCCTGGTTCTGTTTTATATGTCCAGTGTCAAATGTTACACAGTGGTTAGTGTACAGACCTAAGTCCGGTGTTTATTTTCTAGTTCACCAGAATGGTTCTAATTTGTCTAAGTTTCAGTTTAATTCTGTCTTAAAAAAAATGTTTGAAGCTTTTAAAATTGGATCATTTAAAGATCTCTTCCCACTCATTCCGTATTGGCGCAGCTACGGAAGCTGCCCAGCTGGGTATTGATGACGTAATTATAAAGAAAATTGGTAGATGGGAATCTAACAGATTTAGTAGTTTAACTTAAATATTTTTCAGGTAAACGTTTGGTTATTTGGATCCTTGGCCACTCTTATATATTTTGGGCGCAGAAGAGAGCTGCCAGAAGGTCTTACTCTGAGAATTTGTCTTTGGATCCTTTAAGCTTCTCTATTTTTTGGCATGGGGCAAGGGGTTTACAATGAAAGAATGTTTTTTCCCTGATAAAAACTCTTAGCTCTGTTTGGCCGGATCCTAACGTGATCATTATACATGCTGGAGGAAATGATTTGTGAAAAAATAATACCTTAGATCTGCTCCGGATTATAAGAAGAGATCTGGCTTTGATCAAATGTTTATTTCCTGATGTAACTGTTTCCTTTTCAGAAATTGTTCCGAGGTTATTGCGGTCCTCAAGTAAATACAAGTTTTTGAATAAAATCCGTAAAAGGATTAATAGAGCTATTCAGAAATATATTTCGGTTCTTGGTGGTTTGTCGTATAGACACTGTGACCTGGAAGACTTTTCTGAAGGTCTGTACAGACAGGATTTGGTACATCTTTCTGATGTAGGTATAGACATTTTTAATTTGGGTTTGCAAAATTTGATAGAGGATTGGCTGCGGTGTTTTGGGAGCCATGTCATTGTAACGTCATGGCTGGTGGATTTTGTCACCCAGCTAATTCTGGGCGGACTTGGTATTTTTTTATAAAAGCTGGATTTTTTATTGGGTTATTGATTTCAATTTATGGTTATTTATATATTTTAAGTATTATGGATTTTATGTTACCCTTAATAAACATTGTGGCCTTTATTATCCAATGATTCTATTGTCTGTGTTTTTCTTTTGATGTGGTTTATTTTGTGGGTTCTGTGCTACCATGGGAGCTCAGACAGAGAAGCCTGGGCCCAGGCAGTGTTGGTCAGTGCTGGTCAGCAGGCACTGTATTGCAGGTGATCGTAGGCGTGAAGGGAGAAGGGGTGGCTTTGGGCATGCACTTGCTGCTGCTAGCGTTTGTCTGCACGGCAGGAGGGCATTTGGGCGTTGCCAGGAAGGCGTTTTTATGTAGATTCCTCCACTTTCTGCACAGCATTGTGGTGCAAGCAAAAGAAGCAAAGCATGTCTAGCTTCCTCTCCGGCCTTTTTTCACCTCCCGCCTGGCTGCTTGTGTGAGTGTGTGAGTGTGTGAGCCGGCAGGGCCCCATGGAGGTGCCTAGGAGTAGGCTGAATCGCTGCAAGGGGTGAACAGCAGTATTGGCCAGGCTCTGCCAAAGCGCGCCACTTTCAGGTTATCGCTTCTCTGCCTTTTGGCTAATCTCAAGGGTTTGGTCAGAAGGTCCGTCTGTGTGCTCGCCCTTGGCCTTGTGGCATCGCTGGTTCTCCAGCTTAAGCCACCTGCTGCTTTAGGGAGTGAGCCAGGAGACATGGAAGGAGACCAACCTTGCCCGGTGAGGTTATGGCAAATACGGCAACCATGGCGGCTTCGGTGCACTCCGCAGGCCCAGCTGATCTGAGGATAAAGAATACGTTCGAGTTCGGAGAGCAGGAGAAGGAGAAATTTTCTCTTCATGAGGACAGTCCTGATTGACGTTTTGAAGTTGAAGAGGGAGAATATTCTTGTGCTTCAGGATGCCCCTGGATGCTACACCCTTACCTTGGAGAACGAGCAAGCCTGCCAAGAGCTATATGGAAGCATCCGGAAGAACTTGAGTCACGAAGATCTTAAAGGACTCCTTATTGTGGCCTTGTATTCAGAAGGTGAAACTTCTCTTGTTGTTCACATGAGCAATCCACATGTGCCCCTGGAGCACATAGTCCAATTTCTGCTGAGACATTTTGCTTCTGTTCAAGAACCTCGTAAAATCCTCAACGAAGAACAGCTGTGGACAGGAAAGTACAGAATTTCCGTCAAATTTAAAGAGGACAGTTCTGAACATGGCATTGAGGGTTTTCACAATCCTCCCTCAACATTCAACATAGGCAACAACAGAGGTCGTTTGTTCTACCGGAATATGCCAAGGTATTGTCGTAAATGCATGCGTTTCGGACATGTCGCTGACATGTGCCCTGAAGAAATAGCGACCTGCAGGAAGTGCTTACAAAAAGGGCATGCTACTGCCAGCTGCTCTAATCAGGTCATATGCAACATCTGCCTGGTGCCGGGGCATACCTTTAGAGACTGTCCTTTGAAAAAGATCAGTTCCTATGCTGAAGTAGTGAGGAGGCAGCCGGCTTCTGACAAATCTTCCTCAACAGCTGAGCAGAGGCCTAAAGCTGATCCTCCGTCAGAGGGAAAGTTGCCTGTTGCTGGTGTTTCAACTGACGGGTCAGAGTGTCCTTTTGGTCCGGATGAAGCTGAGTCCATGGGAACTGCTGGATCTGGGGTGAAAGCGGGGAAAAAAAATCTTCCGCAGCGGCTCAGGGTCCAAACTTGGATGAAGAAGTTATGCATCTGGAAGTACAGAGGAAAAGGAAACCAGTTGATGATGACCCAGGCGTTTGTGTCAAAAGATCAGATTTCCCTTGTTACAGGCACAAACCGGTGGAGCCGAATGCTGAACCACCTCCGGCGAAACCGCCACCTTCTGATTCTGACCCAGCTAACATCGAGTTCTCGGATTCAGATGTCGCCACAATTTCCAGCCCACTAGTGGGATTTATGTCGGATTCTGAGAGTAGTTCGGCCTAAAAAAATCCAAGGTTGATGGCAAACAACATCCATATCTCTTTACTGAATGTGAGGAGCTTGAAGGGCCCATCAAGAAGGGCTGCTTTGTTTTCATACCTGTCTACAGTAAATTCTGCCATTTTTTTTCTGCAGGAATGTGGTATAGATCATGACCCCAACTATTCTGTCCTAAGACAAGATTGGTCTCTGGGCAGCTCCATCTGGTCTGGTGATAATGAGGTAAGATCTACAGGAGTAGGGATTTTGTTGAAATTTATGGACTTTAAAATCACTTCATTCAGAAAAGTCATACCGGGAAGGGCTTTATTTGCCAATGTGAGCTATCATGGTGTAGACTTAAGACTTTTGAACATATATGCCTCGCCCATCAAAGAGGAAAGATCACAATTATTAGAGACCATACAATATTACTTACCTGGTTCGTCTCCGCTGATAGTAAGTGGGGACTTCAATTGCATCATATCTGGAGAGAGTAGAGAGAGGAGCTCTGGAGAACCTAGAAGGGATAAGACAGAGAAACAATTAAAAGATCTGATGACAGACTTTAGGTTAAAAGATGTGTGGAGAGACATACATAGAGATGACCCCGGATACTCCTGGGAAAATGCTAACGTCAAATCCAGAATTGACTTTCTCTTCACTTCAGGTCAAATTGCACCGCAGTCCGTATCACTAAATGCAAATATTTTTTCAGACCATAAAATGATCCAAGCACAGTTGCAGGTATCCAAGCTTGTCAAAGCTAGAGGAGTTTGGAGGCTCAATGTCACATTGTTACAAAACCCTGAAATAAGAGCAGATTTTAAGATTCTTTTCAACCAATTTAAAAACTTACAGAAAGATTTTTCTTCCATGTTAGAATGGTGGGAGCACAGCAAAGCCAAGACCAAAGAGTTTTTCATCCAAAAAAGCATCATCAGAGCCAGGGAAAAAACGAAATGGTTCAAAACGCTTAACACCAAGTTGCAGACATATTATAAACTCAGGAGTGCTGGAGTTGATATGGAAGATTTAATCACCAACCTAAAGGAACAAATTGCAAAAGAAATCGAGAGTAAAGGTAAAGAAATAATATTAAACTCAAAAATTTAGATACTAGAAAAAAATGAAAAATGTTCTAGATTCTTCTTTAAAAAAAACGTCGACGCTAAAGAAATGATCATAGAATTAGATGGCGAAACTTCATCTGATGGTATGCTAGTCAAAGCTCAGACATTTTAATGAAAAGCCTATTGATGCTTCTTTTACTGAAGATGTTTTGAATTCACTTGACCGCACTTTATAAAAAAAACTGACCAAATGCTGCTATGTAGGGAAACTACTGCTGATGAACTTAACGCTGCTGTTAAAAGTTTTCTGTATGGGAAAACCACAGGAACCGATGGTTTAGGCCTCATGCACACGACCGTATTTTTGTCCACCCGTAAATACTGGGGTAAATACGGGTCCTTGGTCACACGTATTCGACCCGTATTGCACCAGTATTTATGGACCCGTGCCCGTAAATACCGGTCTGGTGTCACCCGTATTCCACCCGTAGTTACCTGGGCACGTTTTTGGCTGCAGAATTGCACTGCACTAATCGGCAGCCCTTCTCTCTATCAGTGCAGGATAGAGAGAAGGGACAGCCCTTTCCGTAATAAAAGTAAAAGAAATTCATAATTACCCGGCCGTTGTCTTGGTGACGCGTCCCTCTCTTGACATCCAGTCCGACCTCCCTGGATGACGCAGCAGTCCAAGTGAACGCTGCAGCCAGTGATTGGCTGCAGCGGTCACATGGGATATAACGTCATCCCAGGAGGCCGGACTGGAGGAAGAAGCAGGGAGTTCTGGGTAAGTATGAACGTCTTTTTTTTTTTTTACAGCTTTATCTATATTGTGATCGGTAGCCACTGTCCAGGGTGCTGAAACAGTTACTGCCGATCGTTTAACTCTTTCAGCACCCTGGACAGTGACTATTTACTGAAGTCGCCTAGCAACGCTCCCGTAATTACGGGAGCCCCATAAACTTCTATGGGCTGCCCGTGCCGTAATTACGGCCTGAAATAGGACATGTTCTATTTTTTTCAACGGTGCGGGCACCATCCCGTAAGCATACGGGGAGCTACCCGTGGCCAATAGAAGTCTATGGGCCCGTAATTACTACTCTTCAAAAAAGACTTTATTAGTGAACTTTATTTGTACCATCTGTTAGACAAAAAGCATCTTGGAAAGAAGAAAGCACTGAGCGTGTGGCACTTTAAAATGTGGAAGATGTTATTCTAGACTTCATCCTTGAAATATTAGTTTTGACTGAATCATATTATTTTAAACGTAAAATCTGTTCTTATCAGTCCTTGTAAGGGCAGATAGCTCGGCGAACCACTGGGGGCTATTAACACTAGCTTAGCGATCAAAGAGCGTTCCAGCCGAAGCCGGCGACGAACTGCGGAGAAGAACCAGTGAAGACGACGATCCAGAAGGGAGAAATCGCCATCGGGGAAGAAGCTCCCGGGAGATCGCTGCCGGGAAGAAGGAGAACTGCGACAGAGACCTACGGAGAAGAGCCGCTGCTGAAGGGGATCTTCGAAGAAGCTCGGCCGCAGAAGAAGAAGCTCGACGAGGAACCGCTGCGGAAGAAATTTAGTGGAAGAACCTCGGCAAGCAAGAAGAAGCTCGACGAGGAACCGCTGCGGAAGAAATTTTGTGGAAAAACCTCGGCCAGCAAGGAGAAGATTTGCATAGCTCTGCCCCCTTCGGGAAAAAGAGCCAGCGAAGACCCTCCCTGAGCGACAGGAACAGCTGAAAGAAGCCATGGCCTCAACCAGCAACCCTGCCACCCAGAAGGAGAAGGCTGATAGACCTGGTCAGCGGACCTAGGCCACAACATCTTCTCCTGAAGCCTCCTCAAGCCAACAGGCCACTAGGAAGCCGAACCAGGCCGCCCCAAACCTGGAGCCCTGGATGAAGCAGACGGTGGCTCTGAAAGCCGGAGACCATGAGCATTCAAGCCTTCATGACCAGGATCTTTTTTGTGACCTCGCATCGATCAACATCTGCAGAAGGTACTGGGAGATGGTGAAAGCGGCGAGGCCTGATTCCCCTTTCTATCGCTTTGTGGGCAACTGCCCTGTCCAAAGAGCGGAAAGGCGGGTAACGGTCTCAATGCGGAACCCACACACCCCCGGCAAAGACATCACCACGCTCCTGAAGCGGTTCTGCACAGTGGTAAGGGAATGCACCCACATCCTGAACGGACTCTTCTTCTGGACTGGCAAGTGGTCGGTAACAAAGATTCAAGCGCGGAAGACGGCCTCCAGCACCTGCCCCAGTCATTCTCGCTGGGCAACTCCTACGGCCTCATCTGCTACCCGGACATGCCACAGATCTGCAGGAGATGCAGCAAAAAGGGTCATTCGATGAAGAACTGCGAGGACGCCTGCAAGAATTGTCGGGTAACAGGACACGAGACCAAAGACTGCCCGAAACGGACAATGTGCGACCTCTGCGGACAAGCGGCCCACTCCTACAAGGACTGCCCGAAGAGGGATCGATCCTGGGCAACTGTAGCGGCAAAAGCTCCGGCCAGAGGGAACCCTGCCCCAGTCAGAGCTCCAGCAGTGCAGAAGACCGGGAATAAGAAGTATGGTAAGAAGACGACAGTCCCCCCCCTCTCCCGGCCCTCCCTCGCCACCCCTCCCTCCCCCACTGAGGCTCTCACCTACTCCTACCCACCCACCTCAGTGGTCCTGTCACCTGCACCCCTCCCAACCCAGCCTCCCTTCTCCCCAGCTCCAGCAGCACTAACATCTTCCCCTGCAGCTGCTGGAGTCCTTTCCTTGGAGGATTTCCCCCCTCTTGTCTCCTCAGGTGCCATCCAGAGGAAGAGAAAAGTGAGGGACAGCCCAGCTGCTGATTCCTCGAAAAGAAAAGTCATGGAAATCTGCGTAGATTCCCTTGCACAGCAGGAGGAAATGGAGCAGATGGTGGAGGAACTCATGTCTGAACCTGAGATCATCGACTTCACAACAGACATCCAGTTGGCTTCAATCCTGGGACAATATTTCGCAGAGAGCCTACTGGATCTTTCGGACCCGCCCGACCGGATTGGTAACTAAGGTGTATCGTTTGCACTTACCTTCTTTATTCTCCCTCATGGTTGCTAAACTTAACATCATTAGCCTCAATGTGAGGAGTGTTAGAAATAGGACTAGATGTCAGATGGTGCTAACTTTTCTTTCCAAGCAGTCGAGTGATGTATTTATGCTTCAGGAATGTACTCTCCCCTCTTCCAGGTCATACCATCATCTGGCCAGGTAGTGGACCCATGGCCCGTCCTACTGGTCTGGTGGGGGCAACTCTAATTCTCCAGGGGTTGCCATCCTGAGATGGTAACTGAAGCATCCTTGCAGGACGTTGTGGGCTCCATGGGGAACGGCTCTGTGAACTATTCATGGAGCCGACCCGATGGCTCACTTCGTTCTCGGATTGACTTTGTGTTCACCTCCCGGGCAGTCAAGCAGCATGGGCACTCTCCATGGTCCCCTGCTTCTTCTCTGACCACAGGGCCATTCTCTTCCAGGGTGCCATCGGCCACGGTTTTCCTCCCGGCCCTGGCTCCTGGAAGCTGAAATGTGCCCTGCTGGAAAGAGAGGTGGTACTGGCGGAACTTAGAGACGCCTATATTGTTTGGAGGAATGATAACGTTTTCTTTGACAAAACCTGTGACTGGTGTGAATATGTTAAAGTTGAATTTAGTTGTTTCTTTGAGGCAAAAAGTCGTCAACAGGCGTGTGAGAGGAAGAGAGACTTCAGAGAGATGCAGCGTCAGCTGCGATCCCTGCAAGACCTCATTCAATGTGGCTGGGACGTCAGGAAGGAGCTGAAGGAAGCCAAAAAGGGCCTGAAAAGGCACTTTGAGGAGGAATCCAAGCGAATTGTCTTTCGTTCCAAGGTGGAGAACCTGGAGAAGGGTGAGAAATGTAACTCGTTCTTTTTCAGGAAACTCCATGTCGGCCACACGCCCCTGAAGGAACTCCGAGATGAGCAGGAAACATGCATTCTGGAAAGACGGAGGTGATGGGAGTCGTCACAGACTACTACCGTAGCCTCTACTCCCTGAAAGCCACTGACCCCGAAGCCGCCCATAAATTTCTGTCAGGTATCACTAATCATCTTGATCCTGCAGGTACGAAGGCTATGGATGTACCCCTGATGGTAGAGGAACTGCTCTCTGCCGCTAAAACCTTCAGACCCGGCAGGACCCCGGGCAGTGATGGTCTCCCAGCAGAGCTCTATGTAGCGCTGGGGGACTTGATCTATCCGTACCTGCTGGAGCTCTATGAGGAGATGGTGGTGGAGGGCAAAATGCCTCCGTCCTTGAGAGAAGGCATGATCACGATCCTGTATAAGCGGAACGGGGAGAGATGTGACCTGAAAAACTGGCGTCCCATCTCTCTCCTGAACGTGGACTACAAGATCCTGGCCAAAGTATTAGCCAACAGACTGAAGGTTGTCTTTGGACGGATCATCGGATCGGACCAAACCTGCGGCATTCCTGGCCGTAGGGTGGCCGAGAGTCTTGCCATGGTGAGGGACACAGTGCGTTACATGCAAAGCCGCCGTACACACGCGGCCCTGCTCAATCTTGATCAGGAGAGGGCTTTTGACCGGGTCTCTCACGAATTCATGGGTAAGGCTCTGTGTAGGCTGCGGCTTGGCAGGTTCTGTTTGTATTTTAACCTAATGTATTGTGACATTTACAGCACGGTGCTGGTGAACGGCTGGAACACTGACCCCTTCCTGTATTGTCGGGGGTTAGACAAGGCTGTCCTCTTTGTTTGTGTTATAGAGCTCTTCGCAGAGGCTATCCGGCAGAATGGAGAGATCAGAGGGATCACCGCACCAGGTCCAGGACACTTCGAGGTCAAATGCTCGCTGTGCATGGACGATGTGACCGTCTTCTGCGCTGACCAGAGCTCGGTGACTGCACTCGTCCAGACCTGCGAGGAGTTCGGACGCGCTTCAGGGGCAAAAGTCAACTACGGGAAGTCAGAAGCTATGCTCTTCGGAAAATGGTATCTGCCTTCTACTGCCTCCTTCCCATTTACCATCAAGCTGGACTTCATCAAAATTCTGAGAGTCTGGTTCGGGAAGGAAGGTGCAGCCCTAAAGTCGTGGGAAGAACGCTTGGCCAAAGTTAATTAAAGAATCGGACTGTGGAGCCTCAGACAACTCACTATTGAGGGCAAAGCAATGGTCCTACTTAATGAAGTCTTGCCTGTGCTACAATACACTGCACAGGCATGGCCCCCTCTTGCCATTGTCTCAAGGGCCATTACCAGGACTGTGTTTTGCTTCATCTGGGGCTCGAAAATGGACAGAGTAAAGCGGACTGTTATGTACAAGGAGCCCCGCAAAGGTGGGAAGGGTATACTCTGCTGCGGATCGCTTTTGCATGCGACTGTGTTCGTAGGACTTTAAGGACAGCAAACGGCTCTGCAGACAAGGCCATGTCCCGCTACTTCCTCCTTCCCTCTGGCTGGGACAAGTGGGACAGCTCCTTCCCTTACAACTAGCATGCTCCCTGGTTCTACGGAGATGTTGTCCGGTTTGTGAGGGAGCATCAGCTGGAGGGTCTTAAGCCCGACTTGTGGAAACCTAACACGATCCACAAGCACATCAGAGCAAAGGACTCGCTGGAGTCTGTTCCAGGGCTTCATGCCGACACGTTGGAGACTGTTTGGACTAACGTGTCATCTGGCAGGTTGACCAACGGGCACAAGGACATTTCATGGATGGCCATCCAGGGAGGACTGCCTCTTAGGTTATTCATGCATGCCCGCAACCTGTGCAAGACCCGGTACTGCCCCAGCGGCCCCTTCTCGGAGGAAACATCTTTGCACACTTTCTGGCAGTGCCCCTTTGCACAGGGTCTGTTGAAAGCCTTGGAACACGAACTTAAGGACTCAGTTCCCAGGAACAGACTGTCGTACCGCTCGGTACTTTACGGACAATTTCCTGGGAGTAACACAGATGGAGCAATCCAGGAGGCCTGGCGCCTTATGAACTGTTTTAAGGGCGCTATATGGTTTGCCAGGAATCGTCTAATTTTGCGGAGAGAGAGTGTGTCCGTCCAGGACTGCCGCAGGCTGATCCAGAGCCTGCTCAGAGACTATTCCACCTGGGACAGCCTGGACGTCGATGAGGAAGAGCACTGAAACTCCCCTTCTCCCCACTCTCCCTTCTTATGTGTTGTCTTTCAATAAAGCTTCGGGCCTGTGATCCCCCTTCCCCTATCCCCTCCTACCCACTCCCCCCCCCATCACTTCCTACCCACTCCCCCCCCCATCACTTGTCTGTAATTCTTTGTTGTTTGGCTTTAGTGAATGCAAGAATGTTAGTGTAGAATGTGGTGTAATGTATAGCATAGGTTAGCGTGTACTGTGTATTTTACGGTCATGTTATGTTTGGCTACCTTTCTTATTTATTATTTACTGCTTCATGGCTTGCGCTGCGTCGCAGTAATGTTTGTATGATGACGATTGATTGTCAATAAAGCTTTTTCATTTAAAAAAAATAACATCTTACTGTTCAAAAGAGAAACCATTTCTGAGAAAGGCTGTATAAAACTGGCCCTAAGTGAAATTTACGTCTTCTAATTGTTGGACAAGAAGAGAGTGGGTCCAAAAGCCTCAAGCTGGTGGAATTTAAGACGTTGGAATGTCCTGTTGTAAGATGTTTGAACTGAAGCGATTTTCTGTTTTGCAGATTTTTTAAAGAAATAGCTGAATAAGAACTAAAAAAATTAAAATGTAAAAATCTGTTCTTATCAGTTTAATATCTGCTAAGTCCCCTATCTGGGAACCATATATTTAATGGATTTTTAGAACAGGGAGATGGAAATAGAGCTTGCTCTGTCCACTCCACGCATTGACCTGGTATTGCAGTATCTCCAGGATCGGTGCACCCTTTCCTTATGTGTTGACTAAAATCAGATGTGAAAAGTTCTTTTAGCTTTTGCCATTGTTTGTTTCTTGCACGTTGGATCTCTCTTTTAATCCCATTATTTTAACACCTGTTGTACAATGCGTGATAATGACCTCATTATTAAATGCCATTAATTGATTGCCACCTCTTGTGTTGTTTCTGTGTTTCCAGCATTTTAATTTGGAACAGCTCATTCACCTCTCTTTTCCTCTGTCCCACCTCCTAGGTAAGTTCAAGAGCTGCACCTGAGCCATCCTGTCCGCCAGCCCACAGCCACTGATTGATGCAGCCAGCACCACAGTCAAGTAGTGGAATAGTGAAATAGTGGAGTGGAGTAGGGGAGCAGCAAGCAGCCATTGCAGCCGCCACAATGGATGGACCTGTGTGTGTGCACTAGATGGATGTGATGGAATGAGCTCTCCTCCCTACATTTGAAAGAAGTAAGATTTGAAGTGGCAACAATTCCTCCCTCGCCTACAAAGACGCCACCGATTTGGATTTGTTACTATGTTACCTGGAAGTAGGACTAACAAACTGTGCAAGGATGGAGGTTGTAGGAGGAGGAAGGACAAGAAGGTGTCAGTAAAGTTTGAGGAGGATGCCTACCTATTTGCCATTTAGCAGCCTGTCTCCCTCTTGTGGCCTCCTGGAGGCAGCTAGCTGTGCAGACAACATGGGGGGCACAAGTTGCTGTGTTGCCCTCCAAGGCAACACTGAGTGACTGACTGAGCAGCAACGTCTAATATATGGTTCTGATGGAACTTTGCGCGTGTCATTGTGGGGCCCTAAGAAGTGAGAGCAAGCTTTATGACATCATAATGGGACCTCAGACAGAGAAGCCTGGGCCCAGGCAGTGTTGGTCAGTGCTGGTCAACAGGCACTGTATTGCAGGTGATCGAAGGCGTGAAGGGAGAAGTGGTAGCTTTGGGCATGCACTTGCTGCTGCTAGCGTTTGTCTGCACAGCAGGAGGGCATTTGGGCGTTGCCAGGAAGGCGTTTTTATGTCGATTCCTCCACTTTCTGCACAGCATTGTGGTGCAAGCAAAAGAAGCAAATCCTGTCTAGCTTCCTCTCCGGCTCTTTGTCACCTCCCGCCTGGCTGCTTGTGTGAGTCGGCAGGGCCCCAAGGAGATTCCTAGGAGTAGGCTGAATCGCTGCAAGGGGTAAACAGCAGTATTGGCCAGGTTCTACAAACGCGCGCAACTTTCAGGTTATCGCTTCTCGGCCTTTTGGCTCAGATCAGGTTTATTGCCTGGTCTGGAGGTGCGAGTTTGGAGCGATCCTCCGTTTCCGTTTATGGGAAACGTTTTTTTGCTGTGGTTTTGTACCGACAGGTTTATCGTGAAGAATGGCTGCCATCAAGAACACTATCCGGATTGAAGTGCCCCCGAGGGAAGCCAACAAGAATAATGTGAAATTTGTGGTTGTAGACCTTATCGAAAAAAAGGCTGGAGCAGAAAGGAAAGACATCTATGCGGTGCAGGACTTTCCAAGAACAGGTGCATACGATGTCACATTCCATGAAAATTTGACTTGCTTTAATGTATATGAGTGGCTGAGAAACAACACTGAAGATCCCATAATGGCAGGAGTTAACGTTACACAATTGTTTGGATTTAATGAAATTAACCTGCTTGTACATGTGTATAACCCTTACACCAAGATTGATTTGTTGGTGGATTTCCTGCTCAAGTATTGTGAGAATTTGAGAGGAGGCGTTGCACAGACCAACATTCTAGGGATCTTTAACTGTAAGTACAGATTTCAGGTCAAGCTGAAACGTGACCTAAACTGTGTTGGGGTTTTCAACACCCACCGTCAAGTTTCTCTGTCGCAGGGCACCGTGGTTTTTTAAGTTACCCAGGACAGCCAAGGTATTGCAGGAAATGTTTTTCCTTTGGCCACACAAAAGTCTTCTGTGATAAAACAGTATGTTGCAGAAATTGCAGACAAGAAGGCCACACTGCAGGTGAGTGCCCCACGCCAAAATCCTGTGATGCATGTGGACAGGGCCGCCATCAGGGGGGTATTAGGGGTACTGATGTGAGGGGCCCGGCCAAACCTAATTGAAAGGGGGGGCCCGGCAACTGCCGCGACTAGACTTTTGTAGAAAAAAACAGGCCCCTGCAAAGGGGCCCGTTTTTTTCACCAAAAGAATGTCGTGAGCTGCAGGCCCCCCCCCCCTCTCATGGGGGCTGTCAAACATAGCCGACTGATCGCGCGCACCCGCAAACTCCCGCACTCGCGACGAACGTGTAATACGTCCGTGCAACGCGCGTAATTTTCACGCGCCTCGCACGGACCTATGTTACTCTATGGGGCCGTGCAGACTGTCAGTGATTTTCACGCGCCTCGCACGGACCTATGTTACTCTATGGGGCCGTGCAGACTGTCAGTGATTTTCACGCAGCGTGTGTCCGCTGCGTAAAACTCACGACATGTCCGATATTTGTGCATTGTTCCCGCATCACGCACCCATTGAAGTCAATGGGTGCGTGAAAATCACGCCCAGCACTTCCGCAGCAGTATAAACTATGAATGAAAACAGAAAAGCACCACGTGCTTTTCTGTTTACAAACATACAGAGTGTCATAATGATGGCGGCTGCGCGAAAATCACGCAGCCACGCATCATACGCTGCTGACACACGGAGCTGTTATGGACCTTTTGCATGCGTAAAACGCCACATTTTCTGCGCGCGCAAAAAGCACACGCTTGTGTAAATCCAGCCTTAGGGTAGGAATACACTGCGGATATGCTGTGTAAAACTACACAGCTTATCCGCCCCGGTAGCTGCAGGGAATTCCGCCAGCAAAACCGCACCAAATAGTGGCGCAGGTTTCGTGAGGCATGTCCGCTGCGGGAATCCTGCAGGGAAAAAAAAGTTTAGACTTGCCCCGGCCGTAGTTTAGGTGACGCATCTTTCTCTTCTGAACGTAGCCCCGCCTCCTGGGATGACGCTGTAGACCATGTGACCGCTGCAGCAGTCACATGGGATGAAACGTCATGACAGGAGGCCGGGCTGCGCTAAGAATAGAGGATCGCGTCACCAGGACTACGGCCGGGGTAAGTCTAAACTTTTTTATCAATTTAAAAAAGTACCTTTTTTTTTTCTCATTTGTGATTTTTGCGGCAGAACCGCAGCATTTCCGCAACAGAGGAGCAGCGATTCCACAGAATAAATTGACATGCTGCGGCTTAAAAAGCCACACTGCAGGTCAATTTTTTTTGCAGCATGTGGATGAGATTTGTTCAAACCTCATCGACTCTGCTGCGACTGTAATACGCTGCGGATTTTCCACAATAAAATGTGTTGCATAAAATCCGCAGTGTTCATGCCTAGTGTGTTCCTACCCTAAGGCCGGATTTACACAAGCGTGTGCTTTTTGCGCGCGCAAAAAATGTGGTGTTTTGCGCATGCAAAAGGTCCATAACAGCTCCGTGTGGCAGCAGCGTATGATGCGTGGCTGCGTGATTTTCTCGCAGCCGCCATCATGATGACACTTTATTTGTATGTTGGTAGCACGTGGTGCTTTTCTGTTTTCATTCATAGTTTATACTGCTGCGGAAGTGCCGGGCGTGATTTTCACGCACCCATTGACTTCAATGGGTGCGTGATGCGCGAACAATGCACAAATATCGTACATGTCGTGAGTTTTACGCAGCGGACACACGCTGCGTGAAAATCACTGACAGTCTGCACGGCCCCATAGACTAACATAGGACCGTGCGAGGCGCGTGAAAATCACGCGCGTGGCACGGATGTATTACACGTTCGTCTGAATAAGCCCTAACAATAAGGCCCAGTTCACAGAGTTTTTGGGCCTTGATATTGACTCGGACACTGCGTCAGAATCAGCACCAAACAACTTCCAAAACCGCCTCCCATTGATTTAATCTGAAATCAATGGGAGCCAGTCGCGGAAAAAGAAAAAGCAGCACGTCCTTTCTTGCCGCGGTTCCGCCTCTGACCTGCCATCGAAATCAATGGGAGGCAGAAAATGCATTTTTCGCTGCATTTTTTGTCTGCTGTCCTCAATCGCCGCGGGCAAAAAACGTGGCAAGATAGTGTTGGCAGGTCAAAATCTGCCTCAAAATTCGGTGCGCGCTTCCAGGCGGTCGCGGGTGCGCGGGCGGTCGCGCACGCTCGCAAGTGCGCACGTGCTGTAGTTTGCGGGTGCGCGCGATCGGTGTTTGACTGCCACCATGACGAGAGGGTGGGCCCGCAGCGCACGACATTCTTTTGGTGAGAAAAACGGGCCCCATTGCAGGGGCCTGTTTTTTTTCTACCAAAGGCAAGTCGCGGCAGTTGCCGGGCCCCCCTTTAAATTAGGTTTGGACGGGCCCCTCACATCAGTACCCCTAATACCCCCCTGATGGCGGTCCTGGGTAGCATGATATAGTGCTGGACGGAGTACCATTAACAGGCGGTGCCACGGTAGGGGGGCCCAGAAAATTTCGCTGTATGGGGCCCTGAAATACCTGATGGCGGCCCTGCATGTGGAGGAACTGACCATACGTACAAATTTTGTCCTGTTGCAGATGCTCAAAGAGCTGCAAATGAAGAAAAAACAAGAGCAGCACAGCAGAGACAGGAGGAGCCAAGGAAGCAAAGGCAAATGCAGCAGGTAATGTCCTTTGCTAGTGTGGTGAAAGACTCGGGCGGAGGACAGAAGCTGAGAGTAAGTGAACCACAAATCTTGCAACCAAGTGGGCCCCACCCTTTCTTACCTCTGATGAGGCACTTTGAGGAGCTGTTTGAAGAGGCAGGTGAGGCGGTGCATGAATCAGATCCGACGAATATTCATGAGTTCCCATCTAGCTCAGAGACAGGAAAGAGTCACAGGGAGGGTGGTGGGGATGAATCAGATGAAGATGGCCAAGCCTTGTGCGTGGTGAGCAGGGTGAAAACCAAACCCCGCAAGCCGGCTCTTCGTCGCAAACGCTGGTGGAAAACATTGCGGACGTTGTGGAAGGTGGTGGAACTTTAAAGATAATGCTTGTCCTTTTCTCTGTTTTTCAGTGTTCTCCATGAGCTAAAAGTTGTTTGGCAATATGGGAGTCAAAATCGCTTCACAGAATGTGAGAGTGTTTAAAAATAAGAATAGAAGAACTGCTAAATTAGAGTTTCATGCACAAGAAAATGCAGTTATACATTGTTTGTAAGAATGTGGTTTGAATGAAGCAATTAGTAGTGATGAATGGGTGTATGGAAGTTCAGTCTGGTCATGGAGTGTATCAAATAAAAATGATGGGCTGGGAATTTTAGTTAAGGGAAAAGAAGTGTCTCTTATTAGTTATAGAGGAGGGGAGGTGTATCTTGGCTTTTTTTTAGCTATAGAAATGTTACATTTTGTATCAATGTTTATGCGTCAACGGACAAAGTTGAAAGAAAAAATTTGTTTCATAAAATTACGTTTTTTGTTCCAGGAGGGTTACCGGTAATATTAGTTGGAGACATGAACTGTGATATTGGTAAAAGTACTGTTGATATTTCAGGGAAAATATTACTAGAAATAATAATAATTAATGATTTTCATTTATCGGACATGCAGAAATTATGCAATCCCAGGTTGAATACCTATCATGCAGATACAGGTAGAACACACAGTTGTTTAGATTATTGTTTTATTTCTCGAAACTTAGTTCCTTTAAAGGACGGGTGTCGCGAAAAAAAAATGTTTTATATCAATTTGCTTTTAGTGTTTTATTAAAAAATGTTTTATTTATTTGTGTATTTGTGTTTTACTTTTTTTTATTTTTTTACTTTTTCTTGTCTATGGGGGCTGCCATTTTTTTTTCCATCTCTGTATGTGTCGATTAACGACACATACAGACATGGAATACGGCACATACAGCCCCATAGTGAATGCGAACGGGACCCGTTCCATTCACTATGCTGTACGCCGTCTGTGTGGGAAATTGAAGGTCTTCGTCCGAGCGATGTCCGGCGCCATTTTCTTGTGGACCGGAAGCCGCGGCCGGACAGTAAGATTACTACTTCCGGTCGCGGCTTCCAGACTGTGTTCTGAAGCAAGCACGAGGAGCGGAGGGAGCAGACGGAGCGGACGGACCGGAGGGAGCGGCGGCGGCAGGAGCAGGTAAGTTATGTCTGTGTATGTACGTGTTATAGTGTATGATTACTACTGTATGTAAACCTACTACACTGTGTGTTCGCTCAAAAAATGGCTACACACAGTGTAGGAGGTTTGAATGTTCAATCCTCCCATCCTTTCTCCTGGCACTAGCCAGGATAAAGGAGGGGGGATTCTGTGAGCTCACTAGAGCGAGTGTGTATTCTCAAATTTTGCAGCATAAAGCAATGTGGTTGCTTTACCACATGCCAATGCTGCAATTTTGGGAATTGCTCCATCTAGTGACCAGCACTGGGAAGTGTTTTAAATTAGAATCTAATTTATAATATTTTCTGACTCGTGAAAAAATTAAAAAAATTAGAACAATGTTTAATCATTTATACACTAACTGTTTAACTAAAAAAAAAAAAATAGTTTCTAGCGACACATTCCCTTTAAATTACAGACAACAGCAAGTGTTATTTTCTGACCACGAATTGGTTATATGTGAAGTAGATGTGGATGTAAACAATGTGTCTGGGCGTGGTTTATGGAAATTAAATGTTAATTTGATGGAAAGTGATGATGTGAGAAAGGAGTATGGTAGAAAGTATGAGAGTTGGTGTAGACAAAAAGGAACTTTCAATAATATAGCTAAGTGGTGGGATTGGATTAAATGGAAAACAAAATTATTTTTTAGGAATCTTGGTTATAAAACTGCTGCAGTTAAAAGAGAGAAGTATGTGAGACTAAATGCACAATTCAGAGAGAGTGGTGCGGAAGTGAATGAAGATATTTTGTGTGTAAGAAGAGAGATTAATGAATATTTGAATGATAGAGGAAAAAGTATTATTTACAGGGCAAAATGAGATAAAATTGAGTTGGATGAGAAATGTAGTAGTTTTTTTTTCAAAAAAGTCTTTGGTAAAAGACAAAGTATGAATGTGTTGGTTGGAAGAGATGGTAATGAGGTGAGCGGTGATGGAGAAAGTGAAGAAGTTGCGAGTTTTTATGAGGATTTGTATGCAAATAAGTGGAGAGATGAAGACATGGAAAGTGATGTGTTAAAAGTTTTGGATGGTAAGTTGAGTGATATAGAAAAAGAAGGTGTTATGAAAGAGTTTGTGAAAGAAGAATTATGGAAGGTAATAAATAGTTTAGCGATAAATAAAACGCCTGGTGAAGACGGATTACCAATAGAATTTTATAGACGTATGTGGGATGTGATAGAGCGTGATTTTTTTGAAGTATGTAAATATATGTGGATAAATGAAGAAATGGTTGAGAGTATGCGTGCAGGAGTAATTGTACTGATACCAAAAAAAGGGGATTTGAAAGATTTGAAGAATTGGCGTCCAATAACGTTGCTCAATTGTGATTATAAAATGTATGCAAAGGTGTTTGCAAATAGGTTGCATGATGTGATTGGGGAATAACAGTGTTGTGCAGTGCCTGGAAGAAGATTGCATGAGGATGTGTGTATTCTCAGAGATTGTTTATGGGACTCTATGGAAAGGAAAAATTGTCTTTTTGTTAAGTTTAGACTTTAAATAAATAACTATGAGATAACCTGTCATAGGCTTTTTCAAAGTTTTAGTTAGAATGAGGTTTCCAGTTGAGTTTGTTTGGCGTATTAGAAGTCTATAGAAAGGGATTTATAGTCGGGTGTTATTGCATGGGCATGTAGGAAGGAAAGTGAATGTGTTGTCAGGTGTGCGTCAAGGATGTCCATTGTCTGCGATTGTTTTTATTTGTGCAATTTAACCTTTGTTATGTATGATAAGAAAGGACAAAGTTATTCGTGGTGTACATGTGCCAGGTGGAGGAGGGAAAGAATGGAAAGTAAGTGGTTATATGGATGATGTTTGTGTTTGGTGTGATTCTGAGTGTTCAGTGAGACGAGTGAAATTGCTAGTGTCCTTCTTTTGTAGCGTCTGCTTTTCGTGTGAATTGGGACAAGAGTGAATGTAAAAATTACGGAAAAGGCAGTTTGAGGAGTGATATAGTAGTGAATGGACCAATCAAGGTTTTGGGTGTAAAGTTCAATGAAAGATTGGATGGTGCGGAATGTTGGCCAAGATGCTAAGAAAAAAATTGAAATCAAGCTACATTTTTTGAAAATGAGGAGATTATATCCTTCTTTGGGAAAATCTTAGTAATCAAAAGCATTATTTTACTGATCTTTTTGTTTATTGCCATAGTCTTTCCACCAAGCTATATGGGTCTTATGGGTCTAAATAGAATTTTATTTTTTTATGGGGATCCAAAATGGAGAGGGCTAGAAGAGAATTTTTTGTGAAAAGTATAGATAAGGGAGGTCTTGGTTTTCCAAATTTAGAAATTTATTTTGGGGTAAATTTGGTTATCTTTCTATTGAGAGTAGTTAGATCAGATGGAAAGTACGCATATATGTGTAGATATTTATTTGGTACCTATTTGATTCGAATGAAGTAGTGTGTGAGAGATTTGCGTCGTCCTGTTTCCTTTGTCATTCCTGTGTGGTATCTATGGATGTACAAGTTCCTTGGTAAATATGAGTTACGTGATGTGGATGTTAGAATGTTGCGAAATAAGAGTCTAGTGTATAGGATGATTGAATGTAGAGAGAGTGTAGTATAAATATGGTGAGTGGAAGAGAAGAAAGTAAGAATGGATGGCTTAACGAATAAACAGAGAGATTTAGTCTGGCAAAGCCTTCATGGAGTACTACCGGTTAGAGAGTTTCAGAGGAATCGAGGTTTGGTCAGGAGAGATGCGTGCCCGAGGTCTGACTGTAATGGAAAAGGGAGTATTGTTCATTTGTTTTGGAATTGCCAGTATGCAAGAGAAGTGATAAAGAGAATGGGACCGTTATGTAAGGAGTTGACTGGGGTAAGTTTGTTATCTTTTGAAATATTTATGTTTGGTTTGTGTGCATGTCATGGAGAAAAAGAGAGAGTGTTGTGGTTGCTGATTGCATGTATAAAAGAAGTATTATGGGATGTTAGAAATGTGTATGTATTTAAAAGAAAATAATTTGCTGTAAAAGATAGTGTAAGAATGGTGTTAGGAAAATTATATGATTGTTTTTTGTGGAATAAAAGGGGAAGAGGAGAAGATGCTGAAGGAGTGTGGAAAGTGGTAAATTGTTCCTAAAAGTTATTTTATGTTTTTTTATGTGTATTATTTGTTGGAAATAAAGAAAGTCCACATGATGATGGGAAACAGTGCCCTATAACTGTTACTGATGTTCTAATGGTAGTTTTGGACCGTTCAATATCCCATCTGAGGATTAAAAAAATATATATATATCTGTTCTTATCAGTTTAATATCTGATAGGGGACATATCTGGGGACCATATATTAAATGGATTTTTAGAACAGGGAGATGGAAATAGAGCTTGCACTGTCCCCTCCACGCATTGACCTGGTATTGCAGTATCTCCAGGACCGGTGCACCCTTTACTTATGCGTTGACTAAAATCAGATTTCAAAAGTGCTTTTTGTTTTTGCCTTTGTTTCTTGCACATTGGATCTCTCCTTTAATCCCATTATTTGAACGCCTGTTGGACAATGCCTTGATACAAAGCATGTTGTGTAATATGTGATAATGACCTCATTTATTAAATGTCTTGATGAATCGATTGCCACCTCTTGTGTTGTGTCTGTGTTTCTGCTGTGTTTTCAGCATTTCAATTTGGAACAGCTCATTCACCTTCCTTTTCTTCTCTCCCTCCTCCTAAGTAAGTTAAAGAGCTGCACCTGAGCCAGCCAGCCAGTCACTCAGTCAACCCACAGCCACTGATTGATGCAGCACCACAGTCAAGTAGTGGAATAGTGGAAGAGTGGAGTGGAGTAGGGGAATAGCAAGCAGCCATTGCACCCGCCACAATGGACCTACCTGTGTGCACTAGATGATTGTGATGGAATGAGCTCTCCTCCCTACATTTCAAAGAATTAAGAATTGAAGTTGCAACAAACCCTTGCCTACAAAGAGACTACAAATTTGGATTTGTTACTATGTTACCTGAAAGAATAACAAGCTGTGCAAGGATGGAGGTTGTAGGAGGAAGGAGAAGAAGGTGTCTGTAAAGTTGGAGGATGCCTACCTATTTGCCATTTCGCAGTCCCCTGTCTCCCTCTTGTGGCCTCCTGGAGGCAGCTAGCTAGCTGTGCATACAACACGGGGGGCACATGTTGCAGTGTTGCCCTCCTAGGCAACACTGAGTGACTGACTGAGCAGCAACGTCTAGTATAAGGTTCTGACGGAACTTTGCGCGTGTCATAGTGGAGCCCTAAGAAGTGAGAGCAAGCTTTATGACATCATAATGGGACCTCAGACCGACAAGCCTGGGCCCAGGCAGTGTTGGTCAGTGCTGGTCAGGAGGCACTGTATTGCAGGTGATCGAAGGTAGAAGGGGTGGCTGTGGGCATACACTTGCTGCTGCTGCTAGCGTTTGTCTGCACGGCAGGAGGGCATTTGGGCGTTGCCAGGAAGGCGTTTTTATGTCGATTCCTCCACTTTCTGCACAGCATTGTGGTGCAAGCAAAAGAAGCAAATCCTGTCTAGCTTCCTCTCCGGCCTTTATTCACCTCCCGCCTGGCTGTGCTTGTGTGTGAGCCGGCAGGTGCCCAGGAGTAGGCTGAATCGCTGCAAGAGGTGAACAGCAGTATTGGCCAGGCTCTGCCAACGCGTGCCACATTCGGGTTATCGCTTCTCGGCCTTCTGGCTCAGATCAGTTTATTGCTCTGGTCTGGGTCGGGGGTGCGAGTGTTCCTGTGGTAGCAGGAGACCTTTTGAGTGGTGATCCTCCTATGGTCCTGGACCGATAGGCTGAAAGATGGCAGGTATGGAATTTTCCTCAGGTATCCAGAAGACATTCTGGCTGAAGGTGGAGATCTCAGACAGCGTGAAGAACAGCATCTCATATGTTGGACATGAAATTGTGGAAAAGATAGCTGGTATTTCCTTCGAAGATGATGTTTTTTGTATCCAAGAATCAAAAAAGCAAGGTATTTATGACATTTCCTTTTATGTGGATGGGACCTGCCTGCTTTTTTATGAATGTCTGAAGACCAATACAGCAAACCAGGTACTGAGGAATGTCACATTTTTTCCACTGTTTGAACTAGAGGAAAAAACTGTTTTTATCCATGTGTTTAACCCTTTCACGGATGTTAATATCCTAAAGAATTTTCTTGGACAGTATTGTTTGAGCGTGAAAGGAGGGGTAAGGCAGAAAAGTATCCTGAATATCTTTAATGGAACATATAAATTCTGGGTAAAATTAAGACCTGTTGAAAGCTGTATTGGGTGGAGTGAGACACCCACCTGCCAATTTTTCTGTGGCTTGTAACAGAGGCTACCTATATTACCAAGGGCAGCCATCTTTTTGCAGGAACTGCTTTAAATTTGGCCATTTAAAGGAGGATTGCCCAGGGGTTAAACTGTGCAGGAACTGTAAAAATGCTGGACATGAGGCTGGGATGTGTCCACAGCCTAGAGCCTGTGACTTATGTGGATTGACTGGGCATATGTATAGAGGCTGTCCTGAAGTGGTAAAGAGGAGGGAAGAAAGGAAGAAGCAAGAGGAGGCTAGAAAGCAAAGGAATTTAATGGATCTTAATAGGAAGGAGGAGGAAGCAGCAAGATTCATGAGGATGTCTGAGGAGGCGGAAAAAAAGACAAAATGAAGCTGTGCAAGACCAGCAGCAGGTGGAGATGGGGGAGGGGGTGATTGTGGAATCTCACATGAGCACTGTGATTGATGAGTCATTAAGAATAGACTGGTCTCTCTCCGAGGAAGATGACCCTCCTGTGGGGGAAGTGACTGTCACAGGTGCAGAATGTTTTTGTCCCCCCAGGAAAACGGCAAAAAAGCCACGGATTGAAAAGGAAGAAGAAACGGCAATTTCGTTGGAGAACTCGTTCGAATCATTATTTGAGGCCCACATGGATACATGCTCTGGCGGAGAAAGTTCTTCCAAAGTACTCCAGAGAAAAATCTTAAAATAATGGCGTTGCTAAATTTTCTTCCTTTGGGTTGTTTTTGATTATGTCTTTGAAATTTTTGTCATCTAATGTGCGTATGTTTAGGAGTAGAGCCAGAAGGGCTCTTATACTAGATATATTAGCAAATCAAAATGTTGATGTAATTTGTGTTCAAGAGTGTGGATTAGATTTTGTGGTGAAGCAGGAGGAGTGGGTGCACGGGCCTGCAACATGGTCAATGTCAAACAAAAATAGAAATGATGGTGCGGGGATTTTATTAAAAAACAAAAAAAATTAAATTTGCAGTTATACTGTTATTGAGGAGTGATGGTGGTGGTGAGATTTAATAGAGTGAATGTTCGTATAATTAATATATATGCTCCAGCTAATAAGAATGAAAGAGTGTAATTGTTTGAAAAAGTGAAAATGTTTTTGCCTGGGAAGGATCCGGTTGTGTGGATAGGGGACTTTAATTGTGAGATTGATGAAAAAAATGTGGATGTGTCTGGTTTTTTTGATTGTATGATGACGACTGATTGTCAATAAAGCTTTTTCAAACATTACTGCGACGCAGGGCAAGCCATGAGGCAGTTAATAATAAATAATAACAGTTGCCAAACATAACATGACAGTATAATACACAGTACAGGCTAACCTATGCTATACATTACACCACATGCTACACTAACATTCTTGCATTCACTAAAGCCAAACAACAAAGCATTACAGACAAGTGATGGGGTGGGGGAGTGGGTAGGAGGGGATAGGGGGGGGGGAATCACAGGCCCGAAGCTCTATTGAAAGACAACACACAAGAAGGGAGAGTGGGGGGAAGGGGAGTTTCAGTCCTCATCAACGTCCGGGCTGTCCCAGGCGGAATGGTCTCTGAGCAGGCTGTGGATCAGCCTGCAGCAGTCCTGGACGGACACACACTCTCTCCGCAAAATTAGGCGATTCCTGGCAAACCATATAGCGTCCTTAAAACAGTTCATAAGGTGCCAGGCCAACTGGATTGCTCCATCTGTGTTACTCCCAGGATATAGTCCATAAAGTACCGAGCGGTACGACAGTCTGTTCCTGGGAACTGAGTCCTTAAGTTCGTGTTCCAAGGCTTTCAACAGACCCTGTGCAAAGGGGCACTGCCAGAAAGTGTGCAAAGATGTTTCCTCCGTGAAGGGGCACCTGGGGCAGTACTGGGTCTTGCACAGGTTGCGGGCATGCATGAATGACCTAAGAGGCAGTCCTCCCTGGATGGCCATCCATGAAATATCCTTGTGACCGTTGGTCAACCTGCCAGATGACACGTTAGTCCAAACAGTCTCCAACGTGTCGGCATGAAGCCCTGGAACAGACTCCAGCGAGTCCTTTGCTCTGATGTGCTTGTGGATCGTCTTAGGTAGAGATGAGCGAACCGGGACAACCGAACCCGGTTTCGGTCCGAACATCGGGAAAAGTTCGGTTCGCAGCGAATCCGAACTTCACCGGGTTCGGCCGAACCCGACTACATTTTGGCGCCTGCCACATGTTAGATGTAAAATGGAGGATTTCACAATATCACCTGACATTAGGCTACCCCATAATGCCTTGCAAACGGCTCTCCCAGCCAATCGGGAGGCAGCATAGGGGCGTGCTCAAGCCTGCAATAAAAGTCTATGCACGGAGCTCAGCGGCCATTTTACAGACAGGAGCTGTAGGGATAGCATCTCTGTGCAGTTAGGGAAAGCTTTAGGAATCTAAAAAGCCAGGAATCCAGCAATCGAAGGGGCTCATCCACTACTCACTACTCAGCCAGTGTGTGAATACGCTTTTATAAGGGGCTCATCCCCGTTGCATCCAACTTGCAATACAGGCAGCCTTTGTAGTAGTACTACAACACCCAGTAATCCCTGAGTGCACCGCGGCGTGCCTGATAGAAATTCTCATTCATTGCCATTTGCCAAGCCAGTGTGTGAATACGCTTTTAGAAGGGGCTCATCCCCGGCCGTTAACATAATGAAATAACAATCCAGCTTGCAATACAGGCAGCCTTTGTAGTAGTAGTAGTACTACAACGCCCAGCATTCCCTGAGTGCACCGCGGGGTGGCTGATAGAAATTCTCATTCATTGCCATTTGCCAAGCCAGTGTCAGTGTGAATACGCTTTTAGAAGGGGCTCATCCCCGGCCGTTAACATAAATAACAATCCAACTTGCAATACAGGCATCCTTTGTAGTAGTACTACAAGGCCCAGCATTCCCTGAGTGCACCGCGGCGTGGCTGATAGAAATTGTCATTCATTGCAATTTGCCAAGCCAGTGTGTGAATACGCTTTTAGAAGGGGCTCATCCCCGGCCGTTAACATAACGAAATAACAATCCAACTTGCAATACAGGCAGCCTTTGTAGTAGTAGTAGTAGTAGTAGTAGTAGTAGTAGTACTACAACGCCAAGCATTCCCTGAGTGCACCGCGGCGTGGCTGATAGAAATTCTCATTAATTGCCATTTGCCAAGCCAGTGTCAGTGTGAATACGCTTTTAGAAGGGGCTCATCCCCGGCCGTTAACATAAATAACAATCCAACTTGTAATACAGGCATCCTTTGTAGTAGTACTACAAGGCCCAGCATTCCCTGAGTGCACCGCAGCGTGGCTGATAGAAATTCTCATTCATTGCCATTTGCCAAGCCAGTGTCATTATGAATACGCTTTTAGAAGGGGCTCATCCCCCGGGTTTTGATTCAACTTGCTGCACTCCAGCAGTGAAATGTCTGGTAAAAAAAAGGTTGTGAAAGGACGGGGTAGAGGGAAAAACACCCATGCCGTGTCCTCTTCCAGTCCAAATGTTGGATCTGTTGGTGCCAGACCCAGTACCAGCATTTGTGGCACAAGACATGTGCCCAGTTCCACTAGTAGCAGCAGCCATGTGCCTGCTGGTAGTAGTAGCAGTATCAGCAAGCCAGACTTGTCCATCTCCTCCGGTGGGCGGGTTACTTTAGACAATACGGCCATTGTGGACTGGTTGGCTGGCTCGCGGTCATCTCAGCAGGAAGACTGACGATCTGGCTTCAAGCCAGGTTTCGTTGGATTCCAGATCCTCTACAGTTCCTTGGCACAGTGACAGTAGTAATATAGGTATTTCTAGCGTTTCCATTCCATCATCTATGTCTTCACTCCCCCTTCCTAGCGGGAAGCCATCTTTCCTGAGAGTCCTAAGAGACATCTCCTCGGGTGCGAAGGAAGATACTGAACAACATAGTGATGATGATTTGTTTTCCGCGAGTCAGCCAACGGAGTGTGTTGCGGCGGTGGTGGAGGTGGAAGCGGTGTCCGAGACGCATAGCTGTGGTAGTGGGGGTGTTTGTGGTGGTAGCCGTGGTGGCAGAGGCAGTAATGAGGGGGGGCATGGAGCCTGCCATGATGTCACATCACATTCACAACACAGTGACAGAAGTGGCGGGGATGATGAGGAGGGCTATGATGATGATGTTGTTTTATACAGGACGTGGGAATCAGGTGACGAGGTGATGACGGCGTCAGTGGAGGAGGGTAGTAGTGGCGGCACTGGCCGTGATAAACAGCCAAGCCGAGGTAGGGGCAGAAGTCAATCTGCAAAACGTTGCAGCGGTAGGGTCAGCTCAGGAGCCGGTGACGGCGACACTGATGCTGGTGTAGGCTCCCGAAAAAAGCCTGCCAGACAAGGGACAAGCTCGGGTGGTGGTGGATGTGGTACTACCGCTTTACGGTACTCTGCCGTGTGGCAATTTTTCTGTACCTTCCCGGAGGACGAAAACATGGCACAGTGCCGTATCTGCAAGCAGAAAGTAAGGCATGGGCAGTGCAGCAATGTAGGAACTACCGCTCTACGTAAACACATGGAGCAGCATCACAAGGTCATGTGGGACAATCGACATTCCCCACCATCATCATGTACATCTAATGAAGGCCCCTCTGCCGCTGCTGCTGCTCCGAGCCCCTGTCATCTAAGTAGTAGCCAGGCCTTATCCACCATGTCGTTGTCATCATCATCATCACTGTCATCTAGTGCTCCTCCTACGTCCCGTCAGTTATCCATTACGGAATCGTTGTCCAATAAGCAACAATATATACCCAGTCATCCACTTGTCGTGCGGCTTAATTCACACTTGGCTAAGTTGTTGGTGGTGCAGTCGCTGCCGTACCACCTGGTCGACTCCGCCGGCTTCAAGCAATTGATGGCGTGCGCTCAGCCTAGGTGGCGAATACCTAGCCAACATTACTTCTCCAAAACAGCTGTCCCTGCCTTGCACAAGCACGTGGAGGAAAAGGTGTGCCAGTCCTTGCAATTATCCGTGTGCAGCAGGGTACATGCCATCGTCGACACGTGGAGCAGCAACTATGGGCAGGGACAGTACATGTCTTTCACGGCCCACTGGGTCAATATTTTGCAGTCCGATGCACCACCGCAGCAATGCCAGGCATTACCACCTCCACGCTTGTATCTTTCTGGTTCAACTCCGGACACGAGGCGCCTACCATCCTCCTCCTCCTACTACTACTACTCCTCCTCCTTGCCCTCCTCAATGGAGGTCTTCCCGTCCCCAACAGGACACAGCGTATCTTCCACTCCTCCTCCCTCCTCTTTTCATAGGTGCAAGGTGAAGCGCCACAACGCTGTCTTACACCTGCTGAGCCTGGGCGAGAAAAGCCACACAGGGCAGGAGCTGCTGCTGTGCATCAAGGAGGAAATCGCACGCTGGCTGTCTCCTCTGAAACTCACACTGGGCAGTGTTGTCTCTGATAACGGGAAGAACGTTGTGGCTGCACTGCGTCTAGGTCACCTGACACGCTCCTTGCATGGCAAATGTGATCAATCTGGTCATAACACGCTTCTTAAAGTCATATGTTGGTTTGAAGGGTGTGCTGGCCATGTCCAGGAGGGTTTGCGTTTGCTTTAGACGTTCGTATGCATTTAAGCACGCCCTCCTGGACTTGCAGCATCAAAACAATCTCCCAGAACACAGCCTGATTTGCGACGTTCCAACACGCTGGAATTCCACCCTGCACATGTTGGACCATCTGTACGAACAGCGGAAAGCCGTGAATGATTTCCTGATGCAGCAGACGGGCAGCGTTTGGAGCCAGTGTAATTTCGAGCTCAGGCAGCTGGTTAGAGACGCATATCGCATTTTGAGGCCCTTTGAAGAGGCCACACGATTTGTGAGCCGTGACGCTAGCGGAATGAACGATGTTATGCCGCTGATATTCATTATGGAGCAAACGCTCACAGTGATCATTCAGCAAAGGATGGAGGAAGGATCACATCTGGCTATGGATGTTGAGGAGGAGGATGATGATGTGGAAACAGGACCTGAAGAGGAGCTGGATTTGGAGATGGAATCACAGGAAGGGATGGGGACGAGGCAGCCGCACAACATGACAGTGATGGTGATCACGAGTCTGACGACGACCTTGATGATGGACAACCATGGCAGTATGGGGCGGAGATGGAACAAACCGGGCCCTCTGAAATGCTGTCCAGGATGGCGAGCTGTATGCTTCGTTACTTGCGCGCTGACTGTCGTATTGTTAGCATGAAGCAAAGAGATGAGTACTAGATAGCCACACTTTTAGACCCTCGGTATAAAGCCAGAATGGGGGAGTTTTTTGCGCCTTCCGAGAGGGAGGCAAAATTGGCTTATTATCGAGAGAAGCTATGCAGCCAGCTTGTCACGGCTTTCAAACGGCAAACACCTGCTGCAAGCATGTCTGAGCGGGGGGCCACTCTCCGCTCCCCACTGTCTCATCGTTCCACCGCCTCTGGCAGAGCTACCTCTGTAATATACGGCAGCGGCGGCAGCAGCAGCATCCAATTCAGTTTGGAAAATATGATGACAACATTTTTACATCCAATACCCCAAACTGACACACATCGTAGTCACCAAAGGGATGTTCACCATCACCAGGTGCAGCACCTAAACAACCAGGTTCACTCGTACCTGGACTGTGCCCTTTCTCCGTCAGAAATGCTGATCCCAGACCCCATGGAATTCTGGGTCAGCAGATTCGATCATTGGCAAGAACTGGTCCAGTTTGCCATGGGTGTACTGTCTTGTCCACCCTCCAGTGTAGCGTCAGAGAGGGTATTCAGCGCGGCAGGGGGCTTCGTCACCCCTAAGCGAACAAGATTGTCCGCCAACAGCTTGGAAAATCTCACGTTTCTGAAAATGAATCAAGCGTGGATCGGTGAGGATTTTAAAACCCCTGTGCCTGATGCCACTAATTAGATCTGACATTGCTGCTGCTGCTGCCGCCTGCTACTGTCCTGTCCACTCTTTTTTTAATGTGCTGCTGTTGGTGCTGCTACTACTTCTACCACCAATCCACCCCCAGTGCCGTCTGCTACAAGCAGGCCTGCCCCACCACAGGGCTTTGTCCTGTGACTGTCCAGTCTCTTTTAATGTGCTGCTACTACTACTACCACCCTTGCTGTCTGTGTAGGCTACCTCTACTACCACCAATACACCTCCACTGCCGTCTGCTACAAGCAGGCCTGAGGCCTGCCCCACCACAGGCTTTGTCCTGTGACTAACCCAAAAGAAGAAATGATCGACTAAAGCACAACAAATTGATAGCAAAAAATACAAAATTTTATTAACATGAAAATATAACAAGGTTAAAACTGGAACAGGGAATGAGTCACTCAATAAAAAGACATCGAAAACAATCATGCACCAGATGTAGATGTGACATAGATCTATACAAAACTGTTTGTTTGTTAATACAGCAAAGGAGAATAGTACATATGCCTATGCAGACCTGTAGCTGATAGAGCCAAATGGGTGATGACAAAAAAAGATCCACATGGGATGAGATACATGTATGTAATGCCTAGGTCACCTCTATGAGAGTAAATGTGTGGTAATAGTTACATGTAAATACCTGAATGCAGTGATTGTCTGCATGTGTGTGATAGACTAATATAAGCCATAGTGTGTGTTGCAGGATCAATGTTTCAGATAACATACAACAATGTGCATGGGCTCGAAAGGAGGTAACAGGCCAATAGCAGGCAAAAAATCAGTAATAGCTGTAAAACATACCGGTGGACATGATGGAGACGTGGAAAGGGATGTCTGGACCCGACGCGCGTTTCGGCAACTGCCTTCGTCCGGGGTTGGGGTCAAACTGCTAATATCTACCTATATATGGAGCGTAGCTCAGGTGTTTGCGATGTATACAGAAATGAGAAGAGGAGGAGGCAAGATCAGATGACAGAAGTCGGCGTCTGGCGCGGGGTACCAAGATGGCGCTGCCCCACTTCCGGTCCGCGTCATCAGAGAGGATGTGGGGCGGCGCGGACTAACCACGCCCCCCACACATCCCACTCCGAGTAGAGACAGCGGTCGGAAGAGGCCAGGGCCACTCCCCCCACGAACACGGACATCTGATCAGGATGTCATGAACACCAGCGCCCAGTCCATCATCGATATGTGCCAGAAGGGAACAAGAAAAGAACTCACAATGCAAGTGGTTTATAAGATATTATGTATAGTTGGAAATGAAAGAATGGCGTGAGATGACTTCCTATGGTGTGAATTGTGTGATGTGTGACATGAAAAAAAGGGGGTGTGATGTGAATGAATAAATAAATGCATCGCTGGCAATGGTGAAAATGATAAGATGAACAGTGTGATGAAAAATGTGAGTATGAAAATTTGAAGATGAAGGATTGTGAGTGTGAGAGATAATAAATGTGGATGCCAATGAAAGTATGCGTGGGGTGACAAAAGTGAAGTATGATGCAGGTGATTTATGCTAAAATGTAATGAAAATAATAAAACAAGTTAATGTGTGTGTAAACATACGAAAATAGTGGACTCAAAATTGTTCTGTGGATATCAGTACGGAATAACACCTAAGTACTGAGTCTAGAATAACCATTATAATGAAGCCACATGTATTAGTAAAAGGATACAATACAAACAAATGTCTATACATACGGCAGACAGTATATATATCAATTTGAGTTCTCTGTATTTGTAAATCTTAAACATATATAATTATGCCTAATAGATGATAACAGTAGCACTGAATAAGTTAATAAGAGACAAATACACAAAGATATGTTATAAAACAATACAGAAAAATAGAAGAGGTGTAGAATGATGAAAAATAAAAAATAATGAAAAATAAATAAAATAAAAAATGAAAATGAAATGAAATGAAATGAAGTATAATGCAATGAAATTGCCTGTGACTGTCCAGTCTCTTTTAATGTGCTGCTACTACTACTACTACCACCCTTGCTGTCCGTTAGCTACCTCTACTACCACCAATACACCTCCACTGCCGTCTGCTACAAGCAGGCCTGAGGCCTGCCCCACCACAGGGCTTTGTCCTGTGACTGTCCAGTCTCTTTTAATGTGCTGCTACTACCACCCTTGCTGTCCGCTGGCTACCTCTACTACCACTAATACACCTCCACTGCCGTCTGCTACAAGCAGGCCTGGAGGGCTTGTGAAAAGCCATTGCTTGTTGCTTTTACATTACATCCATGTATGTATGAACCCCGGCAGGCATCTGCCAATAGAAAGGGTACATTTTTGGAGGGCTTGTGAAAAGCCATTGCTTGTCACTTTTACATTACATCCATGTATGGATGAACCCCGGCAGGCATCTGCCAATAAAAAGGGTACATTTTTGGAGGGCTTGTCAAAAGCCATTGCTTGTTGCTTTTACATCCATGTATGGATGAACCCCGGCAGGCATCTGCCAATAAAAAGGGTAAATTTTAGGAGGGCATGTCAATAGCCATTGCTTGTTGCTTTTACATCCATGTATGGATGAACCCCGGCAGACATCTGCCAATAAAAAGGGTAAATTTTTTGAGGGCTTGTCAAAAGCCATTGCTTCTTCTTTTACCACCTTATATGTATGAACCCTGGCAGGCATCAGTTGCCTAAAATGGTTAATTTTTGTACCTTTTTTAACAATGCATTAAGCATACAACATGCACAAGTGCAGTGGTTTCTGTTAGTTATCACCGTGTCCCATCCGTTTTCCTATAGCCATACATGTTGGCATAACTTTGACACTAACTTTGCCTTAAAGACAGCTCAAAAGTACTTGGATACACTCATGGGTGACCTAAGAGTGTTATACAGGGCTTCTAGGGCTTTTAAACAGTGTTATACACGATTTTAAGGGGCTTTCTTGTATTACAGGTTCGGTCAGAACCAGTTCGGTCCGAATCTAACTTTTTCATGAAATTCGGCGAACCAGCCGAAGCAAACTTTTCATAAGTTCGCTCATCTCTAGTCTTAGGTTTCCACAAGTCGGGCTTAAGACCCTCCAGTTGATGCTCCCTCACAAACCGGACGACATCTCCGTAGAACCAGGGAGCGTGCCAGTTGTAAGGGAAGGAGCTGTCCCACTTGTCCCAGCCAAAACCTCGCCAGAGGGGAAGGAGGAAGTAGCAAGACATGGCCTTGCCCGCAGAGCCGTTTGCTGTCCTTAGAGTCCTACGAACATAGTCACATACAAAAGTGATTCGCAGCAGAGTGGAAATGTCGGGTATACCCTTCCCACCTTTGCGGGGCTCCTTGTACATAACAGTCCGCATTACTCTGTCCATTTTCGAGCCCCAGATGAAGCGAAACACAGTCCTGGTAATGGCCCTCGAGACCGTGGCAAGAGGGGGCCATACCTGTGCAGTGTATTGTAGCACAGGCAAGACTTGAAGCGAAGTGTCTGAAAAAAAACAAAAAAAAAACAATCAATCGTCATCATACAAACATTACTGCGACGCAGCGCAAGCCATGAAGCAGCAAATAATAAATAATAACAGTCGTCAAACATAACATGACAGTATAATACACAGTACAGGCTAACCTATGCTATACATTACACCACATGATACACTAACATTCTTGCATTCACTAAAGTCAAACAACAAAGCATTACAGACAAGTGATGGGGTGGGGGGAGTGGGTAGGAGGGGGTAGGGGAAGGGGGGGAATCACAGGCCCGAAGCTTTATTGAAAGACAACACACAAGAAGAGAGTGGGGGGAAGGGGAGTATCAGTCCTCTTCCTCATCGACGTCCGGGCTGTCCCAGGTGGAATAGTCTCTGAGCAGGCTGTGGATCAGCCTGCGGCAGTCCTGGACGGACACACTCTCTCTCCGCAAAATCAGACGATTCCTGGCAAACCATATAGCGTCCTTAAAGCAGTTCATAAGGCGCCAGGCCTCCTGGATTGCTCCATCCGTGTTACTCCCATGAAATAGTCCATAAAGTACCGAGCGGTACGACAGTCTGTTCCTGGGAACTGAGTCCTTGAGTTCATGTTCCAAGGCTTTCAACAGACCCTGTGCAAAGGGGCACTGCCAGAAAGTGTGCAAAGATGTTTCCTCCGTGAAGGGGCACCTGGGGCAGTACCGGGTCTTGCACAGGTTGCGGGCATGCATGAATGACCTAAGAGGCATGCCATCCATGAAATGTCCTTGTGCCCGTTGGTCAACCTGCCGGATGACACGTTAGTCCAAACAGTCTCCAACGTGTCGGCATGAAGCCAATGTGGTTAAAAATATATTGTTTGAAAGTAGTAAAAACTCCCCGATGTACGCACATAATACACGCCCAGTTGGACTTTTACTGAAAACACGCCCACTTGGACTTTTGCAAGCCTCATTTGCATAAATACAAAAATGGTCATAACTTGGCCAAAAATGCTCGTTTTTTAAAAATAAAAACGTTACTGTAATCTACATTGCAGCGCCTATCTGCTGCAATAGCAGATAGGGGTTGCAAAATATGGTGACAGAGCCTCTTTAAAGTGTTGGTGAGGATGGGGTTTCCTGGAGAGTTTGCGAATATGGTGAGGATGTTGTATAAGGGTGTTGGCAGTAAGATTTTGATAAACGGATGGGTGAGTGAAGAAGTGAAGGTGTGTTCGGGTGTAAGGCAGGGATGCCCTTTGTCCTCTATAGTCTTTGTGTGTGCTTTAGAACCATTTTTATTGAAAGCCCGTGCCGTGCTTTCTATCACCCAAGTGCATAAAAAGTGCACAAGGATGCGGTCTATCGCAGCCCTTCTCTTAAAGGAGAGATGCCCCGCATAACCATTCCCTGACCCTCCAAACCATAGGCCTAGAGGATCAAGAATCGATGATCCCCCCTCGCCGAAGCTTAGGGAGACCTAAACACACTCCTAGGCTTCTACCTGGGCTGCCACCCCAGTGTCCACCTAGGAGCCTGCATCCAAATTGCACCTCCCCTCCGAAGAAGGGAGGCCGGGTTGCAGGGGAGAACGGAACCAGATGGCCACACATTTTCCCCCTAGATCTCAAGAGGGTCCCAAAAGGTCACCGCATCCCAAAATCCTTGTGACAAAACGTGACAAACACACAGTGAAAAACAAAATTAAGTAAGTGGATGTGCGCTGTGATACAGCCTGGACATCCGCCAGGTAAAAAAAAATCCTCATCTGCAAGCCAGAAGGCCGGGAGAATAAAGGTGTGTGCTTAGAAGTGTGAAAGAAGAGTGCATGCAAATGTGCCTTCACTCAGTGGGATCCCACCCCCAGTGAGTTAGGGCACCCCAGGGTCACCAGCCCTGGGGCACATAGCAACTCGGGCTTTCAAACTACCCGACCTCGATCCGGCGGTCGCCTGGTCACCTACAAATGGTACCTTTAAACCAAATGCGTACACCAGAGCGATGACGGTTGTGGTTCCCTGCCCTCACCTCGGCATTCTGTCGTCCCCCTACGATGGCCGCTGTACCACCGGCAGGGATGATTACTAACCTCAGCTTGAGCAGGTACTACACTTGATCTTAGCTAAAAGGCCGAGAAGCGATAGTGCTTTGAAACCATTATTAGAGATGATTAGGAAGGATAAGTGTATGAGAGGAGTGCAGATTTCAGGGAGTGGTGGGAAAGAGCTGAAAGTGTTAGCGTATATAGACGATGTGTGTGTGCTGTATGATCCTTTTGCAGTTTTGAGGAGGGCAAAATTATTGATCTATGTTTTGTGGTGCGTCAGCTTATAGGGTAAATTGGAAGAAAAGTGAGTATAAGAGGTTTGGAAGTTCAGGTATGAATGAACACTTGGGTGTGAAAAGAGTGGACGGTGCGATTCAAATTTTGGGGGTTAAAATGGATGAAAAATTGGATGGAAGTGAGAGTTGGGTAGATGTGGAGAAAAGAGTGAGTAGGAAGTTGAAATTTTGGAGTTTGAGAGAGTTGACATTTGAAGGAAAGATAATGGTGATAAAAAGTGTGATTTTGCCGATTTTTTGGTATCTTGCTGTGGTGTTTCCTCCAGGGTATATGGTTGTAAGGAAATTGAATAGAATAGTGTTTGTGTTTTTTTGGGGAACGACAATGGAGGGAGTGAGAAGAGAGACTGTGCTGAAGGACTGGGTGAATGGGGATATGAATTTTCCTAATATTGAAGTGTATTTGGGGGTGAATGTGATGTTTGCAGTGAAGAGGATAATGGGAGGTGATTGGAAATTTGCATGCATGGCGAGATTTTTGGGTGGGAAGGTGTTAGGGAAAATAGGTTGGATGAAAAGAGATTTAAGGAAGCCGTATACTTTTGTGAGTCCTAAATGGTATGAGTTTATTGAGAATTTTATGAGAAAGTCTGGATTGACAGGGGTGAAGAAAGAATGTTTGAAAGATAAGAAGAGTGTGTTTAAGTGTATAAAAGATTAGGAAGTCCAATGTAATATAAATATGGTGAGAGGTCAGTGTGTTGGTAAGGTGTGGAAGGGGTTGAGGACAGATGGTATTACAAATAGACAGAGAGAGATTGTATGGCAGAGTTTGCATGGTGGGTTGTCAGTAAGAGAGTTTCAGAAAAATCGTGGAGTTGTGAGGAGTGATTTGTGTCCGAGAGAGAATTGTGGTGGGAGTGAAAGTATAGTGCATCTGTTTTGGAATTGTGGCGTGACACAGGGAGTTTGGAGGGGTATGGGTCCGTTACTTAAGGAGTTGGTTGGGATTAATAGGTTATGTATGGAAACAGTTTAGTTTGGGCTTGCGAGTGTAAGTGAGAAAAATTAAAGGGTATTATTTGTCATTTTAGCGATTATAAAGGAGGTTTTGTGGGATGTTAGGAACTTGTATGTGTTTAGAAAGAAAGATGTAACTGTGGAAGGATGTTTGAGAATGGTATTGGATAGAATGTATACAGTGTATTTGGTAGATAAGGAAAGGTTGGGGGGGGGTGGATGCAGAAGGGATTTGGAAGGTTTTGAAGTGGAGGTATATGGTGAGAGTGTAGAGGAGGGGTGGAAATTTGTTATTATTTCTGTATTTGTTTTTGTTATATGAAAATTTAAAAAACAAAATGAAAAAGCCTGATGATTGGATGGAACCGTTCAGAATGTCTAGGATACTGATAGTAAGTATCGACAGAATATGAACGAGTGTTTTTAAAATAATTATTCTAAACCTGAAGGTTTTAAAGAAAAAAAAGAAAAAAGAAAAAACTGTTCTTATCAGTTTAATATCTGATACGTCCCCTATCTGGGGTCCATATATTAAATTGATTTTTAGAACAGGGAGATGGAAATAGAGCTTGCTCTGTCCACTCCACGCATTGACCTGGTATTGCAGTATCTCCAGTACTGGTGCACCCTTTCCTTATGCGTTGACTAAAATCAGATTTCAAAAGTGCTTTTTGTTTTTGCCTTTGTTTGTTTGTTTCTTGCACATTGGATCTCCCCTTTAATCCCATTATTTGAACGCCTGTTGGACAATGCCTTGATACAAAGCATGTTGTGTAATGTGTGATAATGACCTCATTTATTAAATGACTTCATGATTCGATTGCCACCTCTTGTGTTGTGTCTGTGTTTCTGCTGTGTTTCCAGCATTTCAATTTGGAACAGCTCATTCACCTTCCTTTTCTTCTCTCCCTCCTCCTGGGTAAGTTAAAGAGCTGCACCTGAGCCAGTCACTCAGTCAACCCATAGCCACTCATTGATGCAGCATCACAGTCAAGTAGTGGAATAGTGGAGTGGGAGAACAGCAAGCAGCCATAGCACCCGCCACAATGGACCTGTGTGTGTGTGTGTGCACTAGATGGATGTGATGGAATGAGCTCTCCTCCCTACATTTGAAAGAAGATTTGAAGTTGCAACAATTCCTCCCTCGCCTACAAAAACGCCAGCAATTTGTTACTATGTTACCTGGAGGGAAGACTAACAAATTCAAACTGTGCAAGGATGGAGGTTATAGGAGGACGAAGGACAAGAAGGTGTCAGTAAAGTTTGAGGAGGATGCCTACCTATTTGCCATTTAGCAGTCCCCTGTCTCCCTCTTGTGGCCTCCTGGAGGCAGCTAGCTGTGCAGGCAACATGGGGGGCACATGTTGCAGTGTTGCCCTCCTAGGCAACACTGAGTGACTGACTGAGCAGCAACGTCTAATATAAGGTTCTAACGGAACTTTGCGCGTGTCATAGTGGAGCCCTAAGAAGTGAGAGCAAGCTTTATGACATAATGGGACCTCAGACAGACGAGCCTGGGCCCAGGCAGTGTTGGTCAGTGCTGGTCAGCAGGCACTGTATTGCAGGTGATCGAAGGCGTGAAGGGAGAAGGGGTGGCTGTGGGCATGCACTTGCACTGCTAGCGTTTGTCTGCACGGCAGGAGGGCATTTTGGCGTTGCCAGGAAGGCGTTTTTATGTTGATTCATCCGCTTTCTGCACAGCATTGTGGTGCAAGCAAAAGAAGCAAATCCTGTCTAGCTTCCTCTCCGGCCTTTAGTCACCTCCCGCCTGGCTGTGCTTGTGTGAGTGTGTGAGCCGGCTGTGCCAACACGCGCCACTTTCGGGTTATCGCTTCTCGGCCTTCTGGCTGAGATCAAGTGTAGTGCTGTTTATTCGTATCAGTACTGCCTTGGTTGGGAGGTGCTCCGGTACCCTCTCTCTCGGCCTTGGGGGATCGTCCAGCTTCGCCTGGATTTCACCCCCGTGCTGCTATTTGGGAGAGAGGCTTAGTCTGGAGCAACGGGCGGCGATCCACATACTTCTGAGTAGGCCCTGGCTGAAAAGAGGAGCTGTGTAGACGTTACGATACTAACGAGTGGCGTAACTTTCCGAAAAACCACTCACCTGGTGAGATACTGGCGTATGCCCGGTTAAAAAATACAATCCGTGTTATTGTATCAGAGGAGAAGGCGACAACCTGCGGCCTGAAGTTCGTGGTGGAGAACGTGCTTGTTGCCATTTTCAACATTCAGAAGCGGGAGATATTGGCGGTACAAGATTATCCAAGGAGAAGGACATACGACATAACTTTTGTAAAGAATGGTGTGTTCCAAGATCTGCTGGCGGCATACATGGTAAAAAATTATCCGAGACTGGACGATATTGAATTTTACGAACATGTGTTGGACATCAGTAAGATGATTGTGATAAAAATGTACTGCCGGTTTGCTGATTTAAAAGATGTGATGTCCTTTTTATCCCCCTATTTCAAAAGTGTAAAATGTATTGGCAAAATAATGAACGAAGTTGGAGTTTGGACGTCAAAGTGGAGATTTTTAGTGACCTTTTATAGAGATACCAATACAGCAGGGGGGATAATGCTGCAGCCAGCACGCTTTAAATTGGTCACACCAATGAGTTCTGCGAAAGCACCTGTAGGAATTGTGGCAGCTCTGAGCACGAGGCCAAAACTTGCCCTCTGGGGAAAAGGTGTCGTTTTTGCAGCCGAGTTGGTCATCTATATGCTACTTGTCACCACAGATCGGAACAACCCGAGGTCCGGCCGAGGTATCCAGAGCAGCCAGCAGGCCAGATCGCCCCCCCCACAAGGAGAGGAACCAAGAGGTGAAGAGGTAGACGACATGGACACCTCCAGCAGTCCCCCCCAAACAGGTGACCCAAAGGAGCAAAGGCGGTATATGAGAAGAGCCAGTGATCAGCGGACTAAAAAGTCCCCCCAGGAAACTGGGGCTGAGGGTAGTTCAGATGAAGCTGATCCGCCTGGGCCGCAAGAGATGCTGGGTCAGCTTGTACCTGAGGCAGAGGACCCGGGCGGAGCGGCAGCAAGGTCTAAGAGGCGTAGGGCGTAATCGGAGGTGCCGATGGGAGTACCTGCTAGAGCAAAAACAGGGAAACCACTTGACGTGCCCCCGGAAGCACCAGCTCAAGGTCCCCCCCTTCTCGCCAGTTGGGGGAGACAAGGACAGCTACCTCCGTGGTGACAGAAATGGCCATGATTGCGTTTCCTGCCCCAATCGTAGGGGAGGAGGCTGCCATACAATATGCTCCAGAAACCTTGCCCGTGGAGTCCATTTGGGACCCATTTTCAATCAGTGCCTCAGGTATGGTGGGGGGTCGGCTGACTGACATGAGTTCCTCTCCAATCTCCTCAACTCATACAGTTGGTTTGAAGATGGAGGGCGTTGAGAGTTCGAGTGAGGTCTCTGGTGACGCCGAGGACTGCTGAGGCCACCTCGGGTAAGATTACATAAGACTCTCTCTTTTCCCTTTTCCTCATGGCAGAGTTACAGTGAAGGAAATAAGTATTTGATCCCTTGCTGATTTTGTAAGTTTGCCCACTGTCAAAGACATGAACAGTCTAGAATTTTTAGGCTAGGTTAATTTTACCAGTGAGAGATAGATTATATTTAAAAAAAAAACAGAAAATCACATTGTCAAAATTATATATATTTATTTGCATTTTGCACAGAGAAATAGGTATTTGATCCCTTTGGCAAACAAGACTTAATACTTGGTGGCAAAACCCTTGTTGGCAAGCACAGCAGTCAGATGTTTTTTGTAGTTGATGATGAGGTTTGCACACATGTTAGATGGAATTTTGGCCCACTCCTCTTTGCAGATCATCTGTAAATCATTAAGATTTTGAGGCTGTCGCTTTGCAACTCGGATCTTCAGCTCCCTCCATAAATTTTCGATGGGATTAAGGTCTGGAGACTGGCTAGGCCACTCCATGACCTTAATGTGCTTCTTTTTGAGCCACTCCTTTGTTGCCTTGGCTGTATGTTTCTGGTCATTGTCGTGCTGGAAGACCCAGCCACGAGCCATTTTTAGTGTCCTGGTGGAGGGAAGGAGGTTGTCACTCAGGATTTGACGGTACATGGCTCCATCCATTCTCCCATTGATGCGGTGAAGTAGTCCTGTGCCCTTAGCAGAGAAACACCCCCAAAACATAATGTTTCCACCTCCATGCTTGACAGTGGGGACGGTGTTCTTTGGGTCATAGGCAGCATTTCTCTTCCTCCAAACACGGCGAGTTGAGTTAATGCCAAAGAGCTCAATTTTAGTCTCATCTGACCACAGCACCTTCTCCCAATCACTCTCAGAATCATCCAGATGTTCATTTGCAAACTTCAGACAGGCCTTTACATGTGCCTTCTTGAGCAGGGGGACCTTGCGGGCACTGCAGGATTTGAATCCATTATGGCGTAATGTGTTACCAATGGTTTTCTTGGTGACTGTGGTCCCAGCTGCCTTGAGATCATTAACAAGTTCCCCCCGTGTAGTTTTCGGCTGAGCTCTCACCTTCCTCAGGATCAAGGATACCCCACGAGGTGAGATTTTGCATGGAGCCCCAGATCGATGTCGATTGACAGTCTTTTTGTATGTCTTCCATTTTCTTACTATTGCACCAACAGTTGTCTCCTTCTCACCCAGTGTCTTACTTATGGTTTTGTAGCCCATTCCGGCCTTGTGCAGGTCTATGATCTTGTCCCTGACATCCTTAGAAAGCTCTTTGGTCTTGCCCATGTTGTAGAGGTTAGAGTCAGACTGATTAATTGAGTCTGTGGACAGGAGTCTTTTATACAGGTAACCATTTAAAAGAGCTGTCTTTAATGCAGGCACCAAGTTGATTTGGAGCGTGTAACTGGTCTGGAGGAGGCTGAACTCTTAATGGTTGGTAGGGGATCAAATACTTATTTCTCTGTGCACAATGCAAATAAATATATATAATTTTGACTATGTGATTTTTTTTGATTTTTTTTTAAATATAATCTATCTCTCACTGGTAAAATTAACCTAGCCTAAAAATTCTAGACTGTTCATGACTTTGACAGTGGGCAAACTTACAAAATCAGCAAGGGATCAAATACTTATTTCCTTCACTGTATGTGGTATTTCCTTAAATGTTAGGAGCGTGCATTCCAAGACGAGAAGAGCTGCCCTGTTTCATTATCTTTCTATTTTTTCCGCTACAGTTTTTTCCTACAGGAATGCTGTATCTATCCCACATCGCACGAACTACAACAAATATAAAGAAGACTGGAGACTCGGACCTTCAGTGTGGTCCGGGTCTAACGATTCCAGAGCCGCAGGTGTCGCCTTTTTATTTAAAGGGAACGTTTTAATTGACAGTTTTAATGAAAATTTACCATGTATAATTTTATTGGTCAAAGCTTTTATAGACGGTATTAGATGGCAGTTTTTAAATTTTTATGGGTCCTCAGACAAGAATGAAAGAGCTAGAATGCTAGAGATTTTACCCCTTTTTTTAAAATTATTCAGAGCCACTTGTTTTAGCGGGTGATTTTAATTGTATTTTAAAGGGGGAACGCCGGTTCTCTAACGCAATAAGCAGAAATTATGACAAAACCTCCTCATTATTAAAAGATATAGTTACTGATTTTAAACTTACTGATATTTTTAAGAAATGTAACAGCAATTTATCTGAAGAGGCCGGCATCACCTGGAGCAATGTGAACTGTAGCTCCAGGATCTATTTCATATTCTGCTCTTATCAAGTACTGCCTTTTATATGTGATCTAAATCCTAATGTCTTATCTGATCATAAATTATTGTATTTTAAAGTTAAAAATGATATTGGGAAAAATACTGTCAAGAAAGCCTGGAAAATGAACGTTTCCCTTTTAGAAGATCCGCAAATTTTATCTGATTTTATTACCTACCTTTTATAAGGGCTGCAGACGGGTAAGACATCCAAATATGTCCATAGTCTCATGGTGGGAGAAAATAAAAATAAGAGACATTTTCATCAAAATCGGAAGGAGAAAATCAAAAGAAAAACAGGATTTTTTTGCTAATGTGAATACCCGTCTGCAGACTCATTACAAGTTCAGAGAACAGGGTATGCAGGTGGAGGAGGAGATTATGGAGATTAGGAAGGAGATCTCCCAGTGCCTGGAGCAGAGAGGTAAGGAAATTGTCTTCCGTTCAAAAATTAAACACCTCGAGGAAAAGGAGACCTGCTCCATGTACTTTTTTAAGAAAATTAACGATAAGTATACCCTGTTAAATATTGATGTAGATTATATTTTAAAAACGTACACAGATTTTATGCGGATCTTTTTAATACAAAACTTGTTAATGTTGATTTTATGAACGACTCATTGAAGGAGGTTGACACCATTTTAAACCCTGTCTCCAAAGATTTTTTATTACAAGATATTACGGAACAGGAGATTTTAGATACCATCAAGACTTTTAAAACAGGTAAAGCCCCTGGCCCCGATGGTATACCCATAGAGTTTTATGTCACATTTTATGGAGTTTTAAAAGAGGATATCTATTCCCTTTTTACTCAAGTTTTTAGAACAAAAGCCCTCCCGGGGTCCTGGAAGAAAGGGCGAGGTGTCCCTGCTCTATAAAAAGGGGGACAAAACAGATATTAAAAACTGGAGGCCTATCACATTATTAAACGCCGACCACAAAATAATGGCCAAGATTTGCGCGAATAGGCTAAAGGCTGTTATAGAGAAAATCGTCCACTCCAACCAAGTCTGTGGGATACCTGGGAGGAGCATATGGGACAATTTAAACCTTTTAAAAGATTTTAATAGTGATACGAAGAAGAGAAAAGGCAGATTGGCGGTTTTATCCATAGATTTTCGAGAAAGCCTTTGATAGAGTATCACATTTTTATTTTTTATCTTTTTAAGGTTTTAGAGAAGATGGTTATACCAGAAGTTTTTTTACAGTCTCTGAAGGCCTTTTATGAAAATTGCACAAGCAAGATTTTAGTAAGGGGTTTTAAGACACAGGATGTCCTTTTAAATTCCGGAGTGAAGCAGGGGTGTCCCTTGTCCCCACTTCTTTTTATATGTGCGATCGAGCCTCTACTCTGCAGATTGAGGAATGACAGGCAGATATGTGGAGTACCCTGCCGGGCAGGGGGGGGGGGGAGGGGGTCTAGAGGCGAAAGTAATGGGGTACTTTGATGATATTGCGGTCCTGTGCAGGGACGCCCCGTCACTGCAAAAAGCATTACAACAGATATACCAATTTTGCTGCTCCTCCGGTTTTAAAGTCGATTTTAATAAAAATAATATTTTAAATATTGGCAATATGATTTTACAGGACATTCCAGTCCCTGTGTCAGAGGCTGTACAGATTTTAGGGGTCTCCTTCAATGAGTCAAACAATGGTTTTATCAGTTGGGACTTGGTGGCACAGAAAGTTAATAAGAAAGTTTGTTTATGGAATCTTAGAAAATTAACAATGGAGGGAAAAATTTTAATCACAAAAATTGTGATTTTACCAATTTTATTGTATCTAAGTATGGTTTTCCCTCCCCCTGATATTTTATTAAAAAAGATTACCAAAGCATGTTTTACGTTTTTATGGAATTCTAGGATGGAGAAGCTCAGGAGAGAAAAAGTGATGTTGCCAAAGCTAATGGGTGGTAAAGATTTTCCAAATATAAAGGCATTTCTTTTAATCCATTTTTTTACATTGTGTCTTAATACTGTTTTTAAGGAACACTATTGGTCTTATTTTATCCGTTTTAACACTGGCTATTTTATGAGGAGGTACGGATGGTTCTCCACGGTTTTAAGCTCGCCATATGCTTTTAACCTGCCAGACCAGTATAAGATTTTAGGAAAAATTGTGAACCTTTTTAACCTAAAAGACAAAAGAATAGAAGATATAAAAAATAGTAAATATGTTTTAAAGGAAATAAAAGAAAATGTTTTAATAGCCCCCATTAGCAATTTTAATGAAAACAAATGCAAAAGTATCTGGAGCATGGTTAATGCTAAATTCATTTTTATTTCACAGAAGGATCTGGCCTGGAGCTGCGCCCACGAGTGTCTTCCATGCCGGGCATTCCAGCATCGAAGGGGACTGATCAACTCGGCTGCATGTTCAAGGGGAGGATGCCGCGATGATGAGACAGTTTTTCACAACTCATATGAACAAAAATCCTCCCCTTAATGAAGAAGATAACCGGAATAAAGAGAATTACAAATGATGATGTATTTTACGGATGTCTGGAGTGCCCAACAAGGACTCAGATAATTATGGCATGGAAGATTACTAACTGCGTTAAAGCAGCTCTGTGGGCGGCCAGGAATATTCTATTATTCAAACATAAAATTTTATCTGTGAATGATGTTTTAGGAAAGTATTATCTTTTAGACAAGAAATTCTCTCTGTTTTAAGTAGAAAATGTTTTTTAAGCAAATGGAATTCTATAATATGATGCCACCAAGCGCCCTTTTATAAATTGTATGATTTTAATCTGACAATTTGTATTTATTTTTTAACCATTGTTGTAAATAGAATTTCTGTACTTTAACTAAACGGTTACCCCCAAAGTTGGGGTAATCAACTTAAAAAAAAATCTGTTCTTATAAGTTTAACCCCTTCGCGCTCAGCGACGTACTATTCCGTCGCGCTAACCAACGGAATAGTACGTCGCAGGTAAAATGCATCGCCATTTTCCACCGGCGCGTGCATGAGCTGTGACAGCTGCTGTTTCCGACAGCAGGCTATTACAGCTCAATACGCCGAGATCTGTCGCGATGGTCCCATTTCCACGATCGCCACTATTGGTAAGTTCGTGAGTAACTGTCCAATTGTGGCGATCGGTCTCTTCACTTCCTCTACCTGACATCACATCCTGCCGCTCCCTCCCTGAACGCCTCTGTCGGAGATAGCGAGGCGTTCAGAGCAGTTGTGAGAGAGAGAAGAGAAAGTAAAAAAAAAGATTAAAAAAAGTCTAAAAAACAACTTTTTTCGGCATCCCACCTCTCCCATCCACTAACCATTTCTGTACCCTTCCTGCTTGTGTTCCCCCCACGTTTTTGGTCAGTCATCACCTATCACTGACCACTTCTTAGTCTTCAGGACCAATTTCTTGGTTTCTGGGGATTATTTAGACAATTTAACTGGTTAGTTTAGTATTAGGGTTAGTTAGTGTCAGGGGACCGTCAAAAAGCGTAGTTAGGTATAGCGTCAGGGAATTTAGCGTCAGGAATCTGTCACCGTAGTTAGATCTAGCGTTAGGGGTCCATCACCGTAGTTAGGTTTAGCGTCAGGGAAGCTCGGAATAATCTAGATAGGTTTAGTGTCAGGGAATAGTCGCCATAGTTAGATTTAGTCTCAGGGAAGTTCAAATAAAATCTAGTTGGGTTTAGTGTTAGGAACCCTCGCCCTAGTTAGATTTAGTCTCAGGGAAGCCCACTCGTTCTATAAAAACACCAACTTTTTGGGCTGGTTTAGGTAGCAGCCCATTGTTCCTAGTTTGGGAAGCAATAAAACATGTCCCAACAGACATTTAGTGCCGAAGAGGCATATTAATTTCTTGTCTCCGACACAGAGTCGTCGGATGGTGAGACTCTGTTTTATTTATCCACCTCCTCATCCCGTGATGAAGTAGAGGAACTCCCTAGGAGACACCCCAGGACCACCACCACAGTTGCAGCCCCCGAGCGAGATGACCCCGCCGCAGTTCAAGCCCCCGAGCGAAGTGACCCCATTTGGACCCCCACACCAGACATTTATGAGCCCCAAATCCCAGAGTCCACGGGCAGCTCAGGGATAAAATGTAATATGGCAGGGCTCAGTGAAATTAACTTTTTGATGACTTTATAGATCTTATGGTCTCCCAGACGAATTTATATGCCCAACAGTATGTTACTAAGAACCCCACATTATTTTATGCCCAATCGCACAGGTGGACCCCTGTAGATGCAGCAGAGTTCGGCAAGTTCTGGGGACTGCACTTGAACATGGGGCTTCTGAAAAAGCCGTCCATTAGGACCTACTGGAGCATGGACATCTTATACCACACCCCGATGTACCGTATGGCCATGTTCAGGATGCGTTATGAGGCAATACTTCGCTTCTTACATTATGCGGATAATGAGCAGTGCCCACCCCGAGATGACCCCAGTTTTGACCGTTTGTACAAACTGAGACCCCTATTAGACCATTTCAGTGCCCGGTTTTCCCAAGCATACACCCCCGAGAAATGTATTTCTATTGATGAGTCTCTGGTACATTTTAAAGGGAGGCTTCAATTCCGCCAGTACCTGCCAAGTAAGAGGGCAAGGTATGGCGTGAAGATGTATAAGCTGTGCGAGAGTGCATCAGGGTATACCTACAAATTTAGGATATATGAAGGGAACGACAGCAGTATTCAGCCCCCAGAATGCCTTCCCTTACTGGGAATTAATGCAAAAATTGTGTGGAATTTGGTGCACCCACTGCTGGACCAGGGTTACCACCTCTACCTGGATAATTTTTATACCATTGTCCCACTCTTCAAGTGCCTCGCTTCCAGAAGTGCTGTGGCATTCGGCACTGCTAGAAAAAAATCTGAGAGACCCCCCTAAGACTCTGCTTGGGCAAACACTCAGAAGGGGTGAGAGCAGGGCACATTCTAGCAGCAACATATTGTGTGTCAAGTACAAGACAAGAGAGATGTCCCACCAGTACCCATGTACCTGTACGAGGTACCAGTACAGAGACCCCCAAACCAGACTGCATCCTGGACTACAATAGGTACATGGGAGGGGTGGACTTGTCAGATCTAGTCCTGAAACCCTACAGCGCCATGGGGAAAATGAGGGTGTGGTATAAGAAGTTGGCCGTGCACATCATAAAGATGGCATTGTACAATGCGTACGTGCTACGTCGATGTGCAGGCCAGAGGGTAACTTTCCTGTAATTTTCAAGCAGTGGTTATCAAGAACCTAATCTTTAGGGACCAAGAAGGGGGGGCACCCAGTACATCTGGAAGCAAGGCCACACGCATCGTACCAGGGCAAGACTTTCCAGGAGAAGTTCCCCAAACTGGCAAGAAGGGAAAAAGTCAAAAGAGGTGCAGAGTCTGCTCAAAGATGGGGATAAGGAAGGACACAACATACCAATGCGACACGTGTCCCAAAAAACCAGGGCTCTATATGAAAGATTGTTTTCAAATTTATCATACATCCCTTAATTTTTAAATTTACCCTGATGCACTCCGCACAGCTTATCCCCCTCATCTTTCCCTTCTGAGCCCTGCCGTGTGCCCAGGCAGCTGATAACAGCCAAAAGTAGTGTATTGTTGTACCCGGGAGAACCCACATTACAGCTTATGGGATGTATATCTCCGGTGGCACAGGCTGGGCACACTATATCGGACACTGACATTGCATATATATATATATATATATATATATATATATATATATATATATATATATATATAGAAAATCTCACTCTGCACCATCTGCTGCGCATTATCTTTTACACAGTACCGGTGGGGTCAAAATGCTCACTACACTTCTAGATGAATGTCTTAAGGGGTGTAGTTTTTAAAATGGGGTCACTTCTCAGGGGTTTCAACTGCACTGGTACCTCAGGTGCTTCTGCATACATGACTTCGCACCAGAAAAGTTCCAGTAGGCCAAAAGGTGGTCCTTTCCTTCTGAGCCCTGCCAAGGGCCCAAACACTAAGGACAAATTGGGCAACAAAATGGGGTATTTTGATAAAAATTTACATCTTATTGGAAAAATATATATTTTTTTAATTTCACAGCCCAATTAGGTACTGTGAAAAAACTGTGCGGTCAAAATGATAACAACAACCATAAATGAATTCCTTGAGGGGTGTAGTTTTCAAAATGGGGTCACTTCTGGTGGGTTTCCATTGCTTTGATATCTCTGGGGCTCTGCAAATGCGCCATGGCACCCGAAAACCAATCCAGCAAAATCTGGACTCCAACAAACACATAGCGCTCCTTTCCTTCTGAGCCCTCCCATGAGGGGTTTAGTTTCCAAAATGGGGTCACTATTGGGGGATTCCTACTGTTTTGGCACCTCAACACCTCTTCATACCTGGCATGCTGCTTAAAATATATTCTAATAAAAAAGAGGCCTCAAAATGCACTAGGTGCTTCTTTGCTTCTAGGGCTTGTGTTTTAGTCCACGAGAACACTAGAGCCACATGTGGGACATTTCTAAAAATGGCAGAATCTGGACAATACATATTTAGTACTATTTCTCTGGCAAAACCTTCTGTGTTACAGAATTGTTTTTTAATAAAATTGAAATTCTGCAAGAAAAATGACATTTGAAAATTTCACCTCCACATTGCTTTAATTCCTGTGAAATGCCTGAAGGGTTAAAAAACTTTCTAAATGCTGTTTTGAATACTTTGAGGGGTCTAGTTTTTTAAATGGGGTGTTTTATGGGGGTTTCTAATACATAGGCCCCTCAAAGCCACTTCAGAACTGAAGAGGTACCTTTAAAAAAAGGCTTTTGAAATTGCTGTTTATGTTCTAAGCCTTGTAACATCCAAGAAAAATAAAAGAATGTTCGAAAAATAAAGCAAATCTAAAGTAGACATATGGGAAATATGAACTAGTAACAATTTTGGGTGGTATAACCGTCTGTTTTAAAAACAGATGCATTTAAATTCTGAAAAATGCTACTTTTTCAAAATTTTCTCTAGATTTTGCAATTTTTCACCAATAAACACTGACTATATAAACCAAATTTTACCTTGAACATGAAGCCCAATGTGTCACGAGAAAATAATCTCAGAATCGCTTAGATAGGTTTAAGCATTCCAACGTTATTACCACATAAATTGAAATATGTCAGATTTAAAAAATGGGCTCTGAGCCTTAAGGCCCAAACTAGGCTGCGTCCTTAAGGGGTTAATATCTGATACGTCCCCTATCTGGGGACCATATATTAAATGGATTTTTAGAACAGGGAGATGGAAATAGAGATTGCTCTGTCCACTCCACGCATTGACCTGGTATTGCAGTATCTCCAAGACCGGTGCACCCTTTCCTTATGCGTTGACTAAAATCAGATTTTAAAAGTGCTTTTTTGCCATTGTTTGTTTCTTGCACATTGGATCTCTCCTTTAATCCCATTATTTGAATGCCTGTTGGGCAGACAATGCTTTTATACAATGCATGTTGTGTAATGTATGATAATGACCTTATTTATTAAATGACTTGATGAATAGATTGCCACCTCTTGTGTTGGCTGCGTTGTGTCTGTGTTTCTGTGTTTCCTGCATTTCAATTTGGAACAACGTCTAATATAAGGTTCTGACGGAACTTTGCGAGTGTCATAGTGGAGCCCTAAGAAGTGAGAGCAAGCTTTATGACATCATAATGGGACCTCAGACAGACAAGCCTGGGCCCAGGCAGTGTTGGTCAGCAGGCACTGTATTGCAGGTGATCGAAGGCATGAAGGGAGAAGGGGTAGCTGTGCGCGCATCACTTGCTGCTGCTGCTGCTGCTAACGTTTGTCTGCACGGCAGGAGGCATTTGGGCATTGCCAGGAAGGCGTTTTTATGTCGATTCCTCCGCTTTCTGCACAGCATTGTGGTGCAAGCAAAAGAAGCAAATCCTGTCTAGCTTCCTCTCCGGCCTTTTTTCACCTCCCGCCTGGCTGTTTATGTGTGTGTAAGCCGGCAGGGCCCCATGGGGGTGCCCAGGAGTAAGCTGAATCGCTGCAAGGTGTGAACAGCAGTATTGGCCAGGCTTTGCCAATGCGCGCTACTTTCGGGTTAACGCTTCTCGGCCTTTTGGCTAATCTCAAGGGGTTGGCAGAAGGTCCGTCTGAGTGCTCACCTTTGGCCTTATGGCATCGCTGGTTCGTCAGCTTAAGCCACCTGCTGCTTTAGGGGGTGAGCGAGGAGACAAGGAATGCGATCGCAGGAGATATGGCAACGGTGGGTCCGTCTGCTCCAAATACAGTGCGGCTGTAAATCCCAGAAGAGAAGAGAACCGTGTGGACTGTGATGGACGTGCAAGGAAAAATCGTGGAGGATACTTGAGGATGCCCCGTTACATGATCTTTTGTACTCAAGCTTTTCCTACCCATGGATTCTACAACATTTCTTTTACTACCCAGGATGTCTGTTCTACTTGTTTTACAAGAAGTCAAGAGCTTGCTGATCACCCTAACTTGGAAGGAGTGAAGTTTGTGCTTGGACTGCAGTGGAAGCAGAGGACACCTTTGACTGTGCAGATGTACAATCCCTTTGTGAAAGATGAGGAGATCATGGCCTTCCTGAACAGGTATGCTGTTTATGTCTCTCCTGGGGAGAAACGTCGCAATGTTCTTGGAACATTTAATGGACTACGCCGTTTCTGGGTGGAGTTCAAGCTGGATGAGAGTGGTTATGGGGGTGTGACGCATCCTCCCCAGACCTTCTCCATTGGGTCCAATAGAGGATACCTGTTTTATCCTGGACAGCCTTCTTTTTGCAGAGGCTGTTTCTGTTTTGGTCACACCAAAGAAGACTGTCCAACTGGTCCTGTGTACAGGAACTGCTTTAAAGCTGGTCATAGAGCAGCAGATTGTGAGGAGGCCAGGAAGTGCCATTTCTACAATTCCTCAGAGCACGTGGCTAGGCAATGTCCTGGAGTTAACCCTCCCCAAGCTAGAAAATCGTACGCTGGGGTGGTGAGTGGACAAGCACCTGTGGCTTTTATCCCGTCAATGGAGATTCCTACAGGAATTGAGTCTCAGGCAGTTGAGCAGGAATCTGGCTCTGTTGCGGTTCCGGAGCCCTGATGGCAGAGGGGGAGGAGCGGAGGTCATTACAGTGGTGGCCGAGACTCCGGAAATGGACGTGGACAAGGCTTCCCTTAAAAGGAAGTCAGAAGAAACTGACCCTGTTTCTTCCACAGATAAGGATGCAGAACCTCCTGATGCAGAAGGTGGAGAGGAGGAGAGAGAGACTTCTGTTGACTCTGATGCCTCTTCTCTAGACCAGGGTTACCTAGAGAGGAGTAGTGTAAAACAACTTGCCTGTACCCTGAGTTTTGTAAAGAGTGTAAAGGAGGTCAGGTTAAACAGAAAAGAGTATACAGAGATGCAGGGGGTGCAACCTCATGAGGACAAACCGGGTATTTCTAGAGGGAGAACGAAAAGAAATGGGAAAAAAATCATAATTGTAATATAATGTTTGTTTTTCCCTTTTTTCCTTAATTAATGCTTATATGTTGCTTTCTATAGGTTCTCTTAATGTTAGGAGCATTAAATCTGCTGTAAGGAGAGCGGCTATTTTTTTCTTCTGTTGCTGCTTACCCTAACGACATCTTGTGTTTACAGGAATGTTGCCTGGAAGATGAACCTATAGTGGCGGAGTGGACTTGTGGGCCAAGCGTCTGGTCCAGTAGTAAGAAAAAGAATGGTGGGGTGGGAGTTTTATTTAGAGGTTTTGATTTTGTGATTAAAGAAATAATTCATGTTATTCCTGGTAGGGTCCTTTTAGTTAATTTTGAAAAAAATTGTGTTTTGTTTAAACTCCTTAACGTTTATGCCCCTCCTGACAGAAAGGAGAGGGAAGAATTAATTGAACAGCTGTATTTTTTCTTGGGTGGTATGGGTCATACCATATTAGTGGGAGATTTCAACTGTATTTTGAGGGATGGTGATAGAACTGGTGGGGGAGGTAGGGTTGATAGGAGTGAGAAACAGCTAAAAGAAGTTATTAGTTTATTTGGGTTGCAGGATGCTTTTCTGCAGTGTAATAATGATACTGATGGTTTTACTTATTTCTCTGATAGAGGAAATGTTAGTTCTCGTATTGATTTTTGTTTCTTTTCCAGATATTTTGAAGTTAATCATTTCCTTTTGAGAAGGTTGCCATTTATGGATCATGCCATGCTTGAATGTGTCGTGAGTATAGAAAATGAATGTCCGTATGGGAGAGGTGTGTGGAAGTTAAACGTTTCCTTATTGGAAGACGAAAGTGTGTGTGAAAGCTATTGTGAGTGGTTTAGGAGATGGATGAATAAAAAGTGTGATTTTGAGAGTGTGGTAGAATGGTGGGAATGGGTGAAGGGAGAAACAAAATGTTTCTTCATCAAAAAAGGCTGTGAGAAAGTGAGGAGAGACCGTGAAGAGTATGAGAGGTGGCATATGAGGTTGGAGTATTTGGAAACTTTGCAAAAGGGTGGATGGGATATGAAAAAAGACATTCAGGATACCAGAGAGAAGGTCAGATCTTGTTTACAGGAAAAAGGTAAAAAAATTATAGCTCAGGCTAAGATGATTGTGAAAGAAAAGGATGAGAAGTGTACAAAATTTTTATTTTAAAAAGTGTATGGAAAGAGAGTTGGAATGGAGTGTGTGTGTTAAATGAAGATGGTGTGGAGGTAAGTGGAAATGATGGTGTGATTGATGAAGTACAGAAGTTTTATTCAAAACTGTTTGCTAGGAAGGAAAGAGTTGGAGATCTGGAAGAAGAGTGTTTGGACAATATAGAGAAAAAGTTAGATAGCCATACTTTCTCTATTCTGAGTGAGGAGATTAAAATGAAAGAAGTTGTGAATGTGGTTAAAAGTATGAAGAAAGGAAAAGTGGTTGGTAGTGATGGATTGCCTGTTGAGTTTTATTGTAAGTTTTGGGATATGATTGGTATTCATGTTTTTGAAGTGTGTAAGGAAGTGCTGGCGAGAGGGAGATTGTCTAGAAGTATGAGTGAGAGTGTGGCTGTGTTATTATATAAAAAAGGTAATAAAAAAGACCTAAAAAACTGGAGGCCTATTGCGCTCCTTAATTGCGTCTATAAGATTATTGCTAAAGTGATTGCTGACAGATTAAGGAATGTTGTGGACAAGATGGTGGGTGAAGAACAAGTGTGTGCGGTGCCCGGGCGCCAAATATGTGACAGTTTGTTGTGTTTGCGTGATGTGTTGTATGATTGTAAAGAGAGGAAGCAACCTATTGCTGTGGTGACTGTGGATTTTGAGAAAGCGTATGACAGAGTGGAACATGATTTTATGTTTAGTGTGTTACGGAAAATTGGTGTGCCTGACTGTATGATTGGTTGGATTAAAGTATTATATACCAATATTGTAAGTAAGGTACAGGTTAATGGGTTTTTAAGTCAGGAATAGAGATGAGCGAACTTTTCAAAAGTTCGGTTTGGCTAGTTCGCCGAATTTCACCAAAAAGTTCGATTCGGACCGAACCTGTCACTTCCGTGCGCCGAGCATGCTACTGTCCAGGGTGCTGATAGAGTTAATGGGCTGCACTAACTCTTTCAGCAACCTTGACAGTACATGCTCGGCGCACGGAAAATACAATTTAAATGTAATAAAAAAATAAAAATTATACGTTCGTACTTACTTTCCTCCTGTCCGGCCTCCAGCGATGACGTTTCATCCCTTTCGCCGCTGCAGCCAATCACAGGCTGTAGTGGCAGTCACGCACGTCAGGATGACGCTTCATCCCACGTGACCGCCTCTGCAGCCAATCACAGGCTGCAGCGGCGACATGGATGAAACGTCATCGCTGGAGGCCGGACAGGAGGAAAGTAAGTATGAACGTATTATTATTTTTTTTTTGGCATGTATGTATGTTGTCATGTATGTATGTATGTATGTATGTATGTATGTTTGCATGTATGTATGTTGTCATGTATGTATGTATATATGTGCATGCATGTTTGCATGTATGTTGGCATGTATGGATATATGTGCATGTGTGTATGTATATTTGCATGTATATATTTGCATGCATGTATGTATGTTTGCATGTATGTATGTTTGCATGAATGTATGTATGTTTGTATGTATGTATGTATGTTTGCATGTATGTATGTTTGCATGGATGTATGTTTGCATGTATGTATGTTGTCATGTATGTATGTTGTCATGTATGTATGCATGTTGTCATGTATGTATGTATGTATGTATGTATATATGTGCATGTATGTTTGCATGTATGTTGGCATGTATGTATATATGTGCATTTTTGTATGTATATTTGCATGTATGTATGTATGTATGTTTGCATGTATGTATGTATGTATGTATGTTGTCATGTATGTTTGCATGTTTTTATTTTTGCATGTATGTTTGCATGTATGTTTATATATATATGTGCATGTATGTAATTATGTTTGCATGTATATTTGTGCATGCTTGTATATATGTATGTATGCATCTTTGCATGTTTGTATGTATGTATGTTTTCATGTGTGTGTGTATGCATGTATGTATGATAGTTTGCATGTATGTATGTATATATGTGTGTATGTTTGCATGTATATATGTGCATGCTTGTATATATATATGTATGTATGTTTGTATGTATGTATGTATGTATGTTTGCATGTATGTTTGTTTGTATATATGTCTGTATGGCCATGTATGATACTGTCTGCTGGCACCCTGTATCTAAGTCAACTTCGCGGCAGGCTTCTATACATGGTATAACAGTCAGTATCACACATTAAACTGAATCTAAGCCTACGACATGTTTTATTTCATTATTTTTTTTTTTTACAGGTTTGTTGTTTGGACTACGTCGGTTTCGAGGACTACTTCGATGGTTTTTTTTTCTACAATAAAATGGTTAATGAGGGTTGTGTTGGGGGTGCTTTATTTCAATAAAATATTTTATCTATATCTTTGTCTTTTTCTTTTCAAATTTTATTACTACCACTTTAGTAATGGCCGCTGTCTGAGTGACAACATCCATTACTAAGGCGAGGCTTAGTGTTAGCCGGTGCAGAGGCTAACACTAACCACCATTATTACCCTGGTACCCACCACCACCAGGGGTGCCGGTAAGAGCCAGGTACGATCCAGTACCCGACCATCTGTTGTGATGGCCGGGCTCTGGGGCGGCCGCAGGCTGGTATTATGAGGCTGGGAAGGGCCAAAAACAGTGGACCTTCCCACCCTTGTAATGCTAGGCTGCTGCTGCTGCTGTGTTGTATCTGGCTGGTTATAAAAATGGGGGGGACCCCACATCGTTTTTTTTTTTTAATTTAACAAATTTAACAATAGACGTTGGGTCCCCCACATTTTTAATAACCAGCCATATACAAGGCCGCAGCAGTCTGGCATTACATGGGTGGGAAGGGCCACTGGTTTTGTCCATTCCCAGGCTAATAACACTGTGTTGTATGTGGCTGGTTATGATAAATTGGGTGGAACCCCATGTCTTTTTAAAAAAAATAAAAAAATAAAAAAATAATTTTAAAAAATGACGAGGACAGGAGTGGAGGAGAGGTAACAGACTGAGCTACGTAATGGTAAGAGCAGAGTTCACAACAGCACAGAATCTGCACGCTCCTCTCCTGAAATATTCTGTGCTGCTGTGAACTCTGCTCTTACCATTACGTAGCTCTCAGTCTGTTACCTCTCCTCCACTCCTGTCCTCAAGAACACCTTCACATGATTGGCAAGTCACCACCGCGCACAAGATCCGCACGCTCATCTCCTGAAATACTCTGTGCTGCTGTGAACTCTGCTCTTACCGTTACGTGGTGACTTGCCAATCATGAAGGTGTTATTGAGGACAGTAGTGGAGGAGAGGTAACAGACTGAGAGCTACGTAATGGTAAGAGCAGAGTTCACAGCAGCACTGAATCTGCACGCTCATCTCCTGAAATACTCTGTGCTGCCTTAAACTCTGTGGACAGGTCAGGATCCTGTTTCTTTTAAATGCTGCACTGTAGCGCAGCCTTATATAGTGGATCGAGCGGGTACCCTACTAGCATTTAAAATAAACAGGATCCTGACCTGTCCACAGAGTTTAAGGCAGCACAGAGTATTTCATGAGATGAGCATGGCCGGCCACAGGCAGCCGGTCGTTTTTCCAAGCCGTGCTCCCATTATGCACACGACCGTAAAAACACCCGTTATTGCAGGTCGTAATTACGACCCGCAATAACGGGCTCATAGACTTCTGTTACCCACGGGTACCTTCCCGTTTTCTCACGGGAAGGTGCCCGTGCCGTTAAAAAAATAGAACATGTTCTATTTTTCTATTTTACGGGCCGTGCTGCTATAATTAGGGTATGTTCACACGACAGCGTCCGTAACGGCTGAAATTACGGGGATGTTTCCGCCTGAAAACATCCCCGTAATTTCAGCCGTAACGGCATGTGCAGGCGCTTGAACGCCGCGTCCATTACGGACGTAATTGGCGCTGCTATTCATTGGAGTCAATGAATAACGGCTCCAATTACGGCCAAAGAAGTGACAGGTCACTTCTTTGATGCGGGCGTCTATTTACACGCCGTCATTTGACAGCGGCGCGTAAATATACGCCTCGTGTGAACAGACAAACGTCTACCCATTGCTTTCAATGGGCAGATGTTTGTCAGCGCTATTGAGGCGCTATTTTCGGGCGTAATTCGGGGCAAAAACGCCCGAATTACGTCCGTAATTAGTGCGTGTGAAGACAGGGTATGTTCACACGCACTAATTACGGACGTAATTCAGGCGTTTTTGCCCCGAATTACGTCCGAAAATAGCGCCTCGATAGCGTTGACAAACATCTGCCCATTGAAAGCAATGGGCAGACCTGTTCACACGAGGCGTAATTTACGCGCCGCTGTCAAATGACGGCGCGTAAATAGACGCCCGCGTCAAAGAAGTGACCTGTCACTTCTTTGGCCGTAATTGGAGCCGTTATTCATTGACTCCAATGAATAGCAATTACGTCCGTAATGGACGTGGCGTTCAAGTGCCTGCACATGCCGTAACGGCTGAAATTACGGGGATGTTATCAGGCGGAAACATCCCCGTAATTTCAGCCGTAACGGACGCTGTCGTGTGAACATACCCTTATAATGACAGCACGGCTCGTAAAAGCGGCCGGCTGCCCGTGGCCGGCCGTGCTCGTAATTACGAGTCGTAATTACGAGCACGGCCCGTAAAATAAAAAAATAGAACATGTTCTATCTTTTTAACGGCACGGGCACCTTCCCGTGAGAAAACGGGAAGGTACCCGTGGCTAACAGAAGTCTATGGGCCCGCTATTTCGGGTCGTAATTACGACCCTTAATAACGGGTGTTTTTACGGTCGTGTGCATGAGGCCCCGTAATGACGGGTGGCTACATGTGTGCACCCGTCATTACGCCAGCGTTGCTAGGCGACGTCAGTAAATAGTCACTCTTCACTCTGAAAGAGTTAATTGATCGGCAGTAACTGTTTCAGCACCCTGGACAGAGACTACCGATCACAATATAGAGTACCTGTAAAAAAAAAAAGACGTTCATACTTACCGGGAACTCCCTGCTTCCTCCAGTCCGGTCTCCTGGCCGTTGCCTTGGTGAAGCGTCCCTCGCGACATCCGGCCCGACATTCCTTGATGACGATGCAGCCCATGTGAGCGCTGCAGCCAATCACGGGCTGCAGAGGCCTCTGCAGCCAATCACAGGCTGCCGCGTCAGAAAAGAAGGTCGGACTGGAGGAAGAAGAGGGACTCGTCCGCAAGACAACGACCAGGTACGTATGAAATGCTTTTTATTTTATTTTTAATCAGCAGCCTCTTTTCTCTATCAGTGATTGATAGAGATAAGTGGCTGCCGATTTGTATAATATTTTTGACCAGGTTCGGTCAAAACGGGTTCGGCCGAACCCGGTGAAGTTCGGATTCGCTGCGAACCGAACTTTTCCGGAAGTTCGGACCGAAACCGGGTTCGGTTGTCCCGGTTCGCTCATCTCTAGTCAGGAAGTAAAAATTAACTCATTGGTGAGACAGGGATGTCCCCTGTCTCCTATATTGTTTATTTGTGTTATCGAACCTTTGTTAGGAATGATTAGGAGAGATAAAGTTATGCGTGGGGTGGATGTGCCTGGTAGTGGGGGTAGGGATCTGAGAGTGATTGGCTATATGGATGACGTGACGATTGTGTGTAAATATCATGCTAGTCTGGTGAGAATAAAGTTGTTGATTGAGTGTTTTTGTATGGCGAGTGCGTTTAAATTGAATGTGGATAAGAGTGGATGCTAATTTTTGGGTAAATGGAGAGAGCGTGAGGTTAGTGTGTGGCCTGTTAGAGAGGGTGGGATTGAGGTTTTTTGTATCATTATTAATAATGATCTACTTGGGGAAACAAAGCTGGGATATTGCCCATGATAAAATTAAGAAGAAGGTGGAATTTTGGTCTCTAGGACTTTATCTTTAGAAGGCAGGATTCTTATTATTAAAGCGGTTCTTATTCCTATTATTTTGTATATTAGTAATGTTTTTCCGGCACCTGATAGGTGCTTGAAACGGTTTATAAGATTAATTTTCATGTTCTTTTGGAATTCTAGGAGGGAGAAGTTGAGTCGCGTGAAGGTTATGAAAGGAAGGGACAATGGTGGTAAAGGTGTGACGAATGTGGAGAGGTTTTTGGCTGTAAAGTATGTAAGTAATTGTGTGATGTTGAGCAAAAAGGATTGTTTGGCTGGTTGTATGTTGTGATTTTTGTCTGAGAGTGTGTTGAGAAAGTATGATTTGATTGAGTCTGATCTGAGGAGGCCTGTAAGATTTAATGCACCTTGGTTTTATGTGAGAATTGAGAGATGTATTAGGAGAAATGACTTGAGTGGTGTGTCTGCTGAAATGTGGTGTGACAGTAAGAAAGTTATGAAACTTTTGGATACAAGAGAGAGTATGGAATGTGTGAATGGCCTGAATATGACAGAAAGCATGGAAGTGTGGAAAAAGGTGAATGACAAAGAATTAGTTAATAAGCAAAAAGATATTGCTTGGATGGCAGCTCATGGCTGTTTACCCACAAGGGAGTTTCAGAGAAGGAGAAGACTAATGGATAGTTAAATTTGTCCTAGAGCGAATTGTGCAAATTGTGAGAATGGTATTCATGTAATGTGGGAGTGTGTGTATGCTAAAGAATAGAGATGAGCGAACTTATGAAAAGTTCGGTTCGGCAAGTTCGCCGAATTTCGTGCAAAAGTTCGATTCGGACCGAACTAGTTCTGACCGAACCTGTAATACAAGAAAGCCCCTAAAAATCGTGTATAACACTGTTTTAAAGCCCTAGAAGCCCTGTATAACACTCTTAGGTCACCCATGAGTGTATCCAAGTACTTTTGAGCTGTCTTTAATGCAAAGTTGGTGTCAAAGTTACGCCAACATGTATGGCTCTAGGAAAACGGATGGGACACGGAGATAACTAACAGAAACCACTGCACTTGTGCATGTTGTATGCTTAATGCATTGTTAAAAAAGGTACAAAAATTTACCATTTTAGGCGGCTGATGCCTGCCAGGGTTCATACATATAAGGTGGTAAAAGAAGAAGCAATGGCTTTTGACAAGCCCTCCAAAAATTGACCCTTTTTATTGGCAGATGCCTGCCGGGGTTCATCCATACATGGATGTAAAAGCAACAAGCAATGGCTTTTCACAAGCCCTCCAAAAATTGACCCTTTTTATTGGCAGATGCCTGCCGGGGTTCTTCCATACATGGATGTAAAAGCATTAAAGCAACAAGCAATGGCTTTTCACAAGCCCTCCAAAAATTGACCCTTTTTATTGGCAGATGCCTGCCGGGGTTCTTCCATACATGGATGTAAAAGCATTAAAGCAACAAGCAATGGCTTTTCACAAGCCCTCCAAAAATTGACCCTTTTTATTGGCAGATGCCTGCCGGGGTTCTTCCATACATTGATGTAAAAGCATTAAAGCAACAAGCAATGGCTTTTCACAAGCCCTCCAAAAATTGACCCTTTTTATTGGCAGATGCCTGCCGGGGTTCTTCCATACATGGATGTAAAAGCATTAAAGCAACAAGCAATGGCTTTTCACAAGCCCTCCAAAAATTGACCCTTTTTATTGGCAGATGCCTGCCGGGGTTCTTCCATACATGGATGTAAAAGCAACAAGCAATGGCTTTTCACAAGCCCTCCAAAAATTGACCCTTTTTATTGGCAAGGGTGAGTAGTAGCAGCACATTAAAAGACACTGGACGACAGTCACAGGACAAAGCCCTGTGGTGGGGCAGGCCTGCTTGTAGCAGACGGGCGGCAGTGGAGGTTTATTGGTGGTAGTAGTCGAGGTAGCCAACACAGACAGCAAGGGTGCAAGCAGTAGTAGCAGTAGTAGCAGCACATTAAAAAAAGAGACTGGACAGTCAGAGGAGGACAAAGCCCTGTGGTGGGGCAGGCCTCAGGCCTGCTTGTAGCAGACGGGCGGCAGTGGAGGTGTATTGGTGGTAGTAGTCGAGGTAGCCAACACAGACAGCAAGGGTGCAAGCAGTAGTAGCAGTAGTAGCAGCACATTAAAAAAAGAGACTGGACAGTCAGAGGAGGGCAAAGCCCTGTGGTGGGGCAGGCCTCAGGCCTGCTTGTAGCAGACGGCAGTGGAGGTGTATTGGTGGTAGTAGAGGTAGACTAGCCAACACAGACAGCAAGGGTGGTAGGACTGGTAGTAGCAGCAGCACATTAAAAAAAGAGACTGGACGACAGTCACAGGACATAGCCCTGTGGTGGGGTAGGCCTGCTTGTAGCAGACGGGCGGCAGTGTAGGTGTATTGGTGGTATTAGAGGTAGCCAACACAGACAGCAAGGGTGCAAGCAGTAGTAGCAGTAGTAGCAGCACATTAAAAAAAAGAGAGACTGGACAGTCACAGGAGGACAAAGCCCTGTGGTGGGGCAGGCCTCAGGCCTGCTTGTAGCAGACGGGCGGCAGTGGAGGTGTATTGGTGGTAGACTGGTAGTAGCCGAGGTAGCCAACACAGACAGCAAGGGTGCAAGCAGTAGTAGCAGTAGTAGCAGCACATTAAAAAAAGAGACTGGACAGTCAGAGGAGGGCAAAGCCCTGTGGTGGGGCAGGCCTCAGGCCTGCTTGTAGCAGACGGGCGGCAGTGGAGGTGTATTGGTGGTAGTAGTCGAGGTAGCCAACACAGACAGCAAGGGTGCAAGCAGTAGTAGCAGTAGTAGCAGCACATTAAAAAAAGAGACTGGACAGTCAGAGGAGGGCAAAGCCCTGTGGTGGGGCAGGCCTCAGGCCTGCTTGTAGCAGACGGGCGGCAGTGGAGGTGTATTGGTGGTAGTAGTCGAGGTAGCCAACACAGACAGCAAGGGTGCAAGCAGTAGTAGCAGTAGTAGCAGCACATTAAAAAAAGAGACTGGACAGTCAGAGGAGGGCAAAGCCCTGTGGTGGGGCAGGCCTCAGGCCTGCTTGTAGCAGACGGGCGGCAGTGGAGGTGTATTGGTGGTAGACTGGTAGTAGCCGAGGTAGCCAACACAGACAGCAAGGGTGCAAGCAGTAGTAGCAGTAGTAGCAGCACATTAAAAAAAGAGACTGGACAGTCAGAGGAGGGCAAAGCCCTGTGGTGGGGCAGGCCTCAGGCCTGCTTGTAGCAGACGGCAGTGGAGGTGTATTGGTGGTAGTAGAGGTAGACTAGCCAACACAGACAGCAAGGGTGGTAGGACTGGTAGTAGCAGCAGCACATTAAAAAAAGAGACTGGACGACAGTCACAGGACATAGCCCTGTGGTGGGGTAGGCCTGCTTGTAGCAGACGGGCGGCAGTGTAGGTGTATTGGTGGTATTAGAGGTAGCCAACACAGACAGCAAGGGTGCAAGCAGTAGTAGCAGTAGTAGCAGCACATTAAAAAAAAGAGAGACTGGACAGTCACAGGAGGACAAAGCCCTGTGGTGGGGCAGGCCTCAGGCCTGCTTGTAGCAGACGGGCGGCAGTGGAGGTGTATTGGTGGTAGTAGTCGAGGTAGCCAACACAGACAGCAAGGGTGCAAGCAGTAGTAGCAGTAGTAGCAGCACATTAAAAAAAGAGACTGGACAGTCACAGGAGGACAAAGCCCTGTAGTGGGGCAGGCCTCAGGCCTGCTTGTAGCAGATGGCAGTGTAGGTGTATTGGTGGTAGTAGAGGTACTAGCCAACACAGACAGCAAGGGTGCAAGCAGTAGTAGCAGTAGTAGCAGCACATTAAAAAAAGAGACTGGAGAGTCACAGGACAAAGCCCTCTGGTGGGGCAGGCCTGCTTGTAGCAGACGGCACTGGGGTGGATTGGTGGTAGAAGTAGTAGCAGCTGCAGCACCAACAGCGGCACATTAAAAAAAGAGTGGACAGGACAGAATCCCATAGTAGCAGGCGGCAGTAGCAGGCGGCAGCAGCAGCAGCAATGTAAGATCTAATCAGTGGCATCAGGCACAGGGGTTTTAAAATCCTCACCGATCCACGCTTGATTCATTTTCAGAAACGTGAGATTTTCCAAGCTGTTGGCGGACAATCTTGTTCGCTTAGGGGTGACGAAGCCCCCTGCTGCGCTGAATACCCTCTCTGACGCTACACTGGAGGGTGGACAAGACAGTACACCCATGGCAAACTGGGCCAGTTCTTGCCAATGATCCAATCTGCTGACCCAGAAGTCCATGGGGTCTGGGATCAGCATTTCTGACGGAGAAAGGGCACAGTCCAAGTACGAGTGAACCTGGTTGTTTAGGTGCTGCACCTGGAGATGGTGAACATCCCTTTGGTGACTAGTGCTACGATGTGTGTCAGGTCGGGGTATTGGATGTAAAAATGTTGTCATCATATTTTCCAAACTGAATTGGCTGCTGCTGCTGCTGCTGCTGCCGCTGCTGCCACGGCTGCCGCCTATTGCAGAGGTAGCTCTGCCAGAGGCGGTGGAACGATGAGACAGTGGGGAGCGGAGAGTGGCCCCCCGGTCAGACATGCTTGCAGCGGGTGTCTGCCGTTTGAAAGCCATGACAAGCTGGCTGCATAGCTTCTCTCTATAATAAGCCAATTTTGCCTCCCTCTCGGAAGGCGCAAAAAACTCCCCCATTCTGGCTTTATACCGAGGGTCTAAAAGTGTGGCTATCCAGTAGTCATCTCTTTGCTTCATGCTAACAATACGACAGTCAGCGCGCAAGTAACGAAGCATACAGCTCGCCATCCTGGCCAGCGTTTCAGAGGGCCCGGTTGGTTCCATCTCCGCCCCATACTGCCATGGTTGTCCATCATCAAGGTCGTCGTCAGACTCGTCATCACCACCATCACTGTCATGTTGTGCGGCTGCCTCGTCCCCTATCCCTTCCTGTGATTCCATCTCCAAATCCAGCTCCTCTTCAGGTCCTGTTTCCTCATCCTCCTCCTCCTCCTCAACATCCATAGCCAGATGTGATCCTTCCTCCATCCTTTGCTGAATCATCGCTGTGAGCGTTTGCTCCATAATGAATATCAGCGGCATAACATCGTTCATTCCGCTAGCGTCACGGCTCACAAATCGTGTGGCCTCTTCAAAGGGCCTCAAAACGCGACATGCGTCTCTAACCAGCTGCCAGTGCCTGAGCTCGAAATTACACTGGCTCCAAACGCTGCCCGTCTGCTGCATCAGGAAATCATTCACGGCTTTCCGCTGTTCGTACAGACGGTCCAACATGTGCAGGGTGGAATTCCATCGTGTTGGAACGTCGCAAATCAGGCTGTGTTCTGGGAGATTGTTTTGACGCTGCAAGTCCAGGAGGGCGTGCTTAAATGCATACGAACGTCTAAAGCGAACGCAAACCCTCCTGGACATGGCCAGCACACCCTTCAAACCAACATATGACTTTAAGAAGCGTGTTATGACCAGATTGATCACATGTGCCATGCAAGGAGCGTGTGTCAGGTGACCTAGACGCAGTGCAGCCACAACGTTCTTGCCGTTATCAGAGACAACATTGCCCAGTGTGAGTTTCAGAGGAGACAGCCAGCGTGCGATTTCCTCCTTGATGCACAGCAGCAGCTCCTGCCCTGTGTGGCTTTTCTCGCCCAGGCTCAGCAGGTGTAAGACAGCGTTGTGGCGCTTCACCTTGCACCTATGAAAAGAGGAGGGAGGAGGAGTGGAAGATACGCTGTGTCCTGTCGGGGACGGGAAGACCTCCAAGGAGGAAGGCAAGGAGGAGGAGGAGGAGTAGGAGGAGAAGGATGGTAGGCGCCTGGTGTCCGGAGTTGAACTAGAAACATACAAGCGTGGAGGTGGTAATGCCTGGCATTGCTGCGGTGGTGCATCGGACTGCAAAATATTGACCCAGTGGGCCGTGAAAGACATGTACTGTCCCTGCCCATAGTTGCTGCTCCACGTGTCGACGGTGGCATGTACCCTGCTGCACACGGATAATTGCAAGGACTTGGACACCTTTTCCTCCACATGCTTGTGCAAGGCAGGGACAGCTGTTTTGGAGAAGTAATGTCGGCTAGGTATTCGCCACCTAGGCTGAGCGCACGCCATCAATTGCTTGAAGCCGGCGGAGTCGACCAGGTGGTATGGCAGCGACTGCACCACCAACAACTTTGCCAGGTGTGAATTAAGCCGCACGACAAGTGGATGACTGGGTATATATTGTTGCTTATTGGACAACGATTCCGTAATGGATAACTGACGGGACATAGGAGGAGCACTAGATGACAGTGATGATGATGATGACAACGACATGGTGGATAAGGCCTGGCTACTACTTAGATGACAGGGACTCGGAGCAGCAGCAGCAGCGGAAGAGGGGTCTTCATTAGATGTACATGATGGTGGGGCATGTTGATTGTCCCACATGGCCTTGTGATGCCGTTCCATGTGTTTACGTAGAGCAGTAGTTCCTACATTGCTGCCCTGCCCACGCCTTACTTTCTGCTTGCAGATACGGCACTGTGCCATGTTTTCCTCCTCTGGGAAGGTACAGAAAAATTGCCACACGGCAGAGTACCGTAAAGAGGTAGTACCACGTCCACCACCACCACCACCACCACAACCACCCGAGCTTGCCCCTTGTCTGGCAGGCTTTTTTCGGGAACCTACACCAGCATCTGTGTCGCCGTCACCGGCTCCTGAGCTGACCCTACCGCTGCAACGTTTTGCAGATTGACTTCTGCCCCTACCTCGGCTTGGCTGTTTATCACATCCAGTGCCGCCACTACTACCCTCCTCCTCTGACGCCGTCATCACCTCGTCACCTGGTTCCCACGTCCTGTCTAAAACAACATCATCATCATAGCCTTCCTCATCATCCCCGCCACTTCTGTCACTGTGTTGTGAATGTGATGTGACATCATGGCGGGCTCCATGCCCCCCCTCATTACTGCGTCTGCCACCACGGCTACCACCACCAACACCCCCACTACCGCAGCTATGCGTCTCGGTCACCGCTTCCACCTCCACCACCGCCGCAACACACTCCGTTGGCTGACTCGCGGAAAACAAATCATCATCATCACTATGTTGTTCAGTATCTTCCTTCGCACCCGAGGAGATGTCTCTTAGGACTCTCAGGAAAGATGGCTTCCCGCTAGGAAGGGGGAGCGAAGACATAGATGATGGAATGGAAACGCTAGAAATACCTATATTACTACTGTCACCGTGCCAAGGAACTGTAGAGGATCTGGAATCCAACGAAACCTGGCTTGAAGCCAGATCGTCAGAGTCTTCCTGCTGAGATGACCGCGAGCCAGCCAACCAGTCCACAATGGCCGTATTGTCTAAAGTAACCCGCCCACCGGAGGAGATGGACAAGTCTGGCTTGCTGATACTACTACTAGCAGGCACATGGCAGCTGCTACTAGTGGAACTGGGCACATGTCTTGTGCCACAAATGCTGCTACTGGGTCTGGCACCAACAGATCCAACATTTGGACTGGAAGAGGAGACGGCATGGGTGTTTCTTCCTCTACCCCGTCCTTTCACAACCTTTTTTTTCCCAGACATTTCAGAGCCCCTTTTAAAAGCGTATTCACACACGGACACTGGCTTGGCAAATGGCAATGAATGAGAATTTCAATCAGCCTCGCTGCAGTGCACTCAGGGAATGCTGGGCCTTGTAGTACTACTAGGCTGCCTGTATGGCAAGTTGGATTGTTATTCCAGGGATGAGCCCCTTTTAAAAGCGTATTCACACACGGACACTGGCTTGGCAAATGGCAATGAATGAGAATTTCAATCAGCCTCGCTGCAGTGCACTCAGGGAATGCTGGGCCTTGTAGTACTACTAGGCTGCCTGTATGGCAAGTTGGATTGTTATTCCAGGGATGAGCCCCTTTTAAAAGCGTATTCACACACGGACACTGGCTTGGCAAATGGCAATGAATGAGAATTTCAATCAGCCTCGCTGCAGTGCACTCAGGGAATGCTGGGCCTTGTAGTACTACTACTACCACTACTACAAAGGCTGCCTGTATTGCAAGTTGGATGCAATGGGGATGAGCCCCTTCTAAAAGCGTATTCACACACGGACACTGGCTTGGCAAATGGCAATGAATGAGAATTTCAATCAGCCTCGCTGCAGTGCACTCAGGGAATGCTGGGCGTTGTAGTACTTCTAGGCTGCCTGTATGGCAAGTTGGATTGTTATCCTGTTAATAACGGCCAGGGATGAGCCCCTTTTAAAAGCGTATTCACACACGGACACTGGCTTGGCAAATGGCAATGAATGAGAATTTCAATCAGCCTCGCTGCAGTGCACTCAGGGAATGCTGGGCCTTGTAGTACTACTACTACCACTACTACAAAGGCTGCCTGTATTGCAAGTTGGATGCAATGGGGATGAGCCCCTTCTAAAAGCGTATTCACACACGGACACTGGCTTGGCAAATGGCAATGAATGAGAATTTCAATCAGCCTCGCTGCAGTGCACTCAGGGAATGCTGGGCCTTGTAGTACTACTAGGCTGCCTGTATGGCAAGTTGGATTGTTATTCCAGGGATGAGCCCCTTTTAAAAGCGTATTCACACACGGACACTGGCTTGGCAAATGGCAATGAATGAGAATTTCAATCAGCCTCGCTGCAGTGCACTCAGGGAATGCTGGGCCTTGTAGTACTACTACTACCACTACTACAAAGGCTGCCTGTATTGCAAGTTGGATGCAATGGGGATGAGCCCCTTCTAAAAGCGTATTCACACACGGACACTGGCTTGGCAAATGGCAATGAATGAGAATTTCAATCAGCCTCGCTGCAGTGCACTCAGGGAATGCTGGGCGTTGTAGTACTTCTAGGCTGCCTGTATGGCAAGTTGGATTGTTATCCTGTTAATAACGGCCAGGGATGAGCCCCTTTTAAAAGCGTATTCACACACGGACACTGGCTTGGCAAATGGCAATGAATGAGAATTTCAATCAGCCTCGCTGCAGTGCACTCAGGGAATGCTGGGCCTTGTAGTACTACTACTACCACTACTACAAAGGCTGCCTGTATTGCAAGTTGGATGCAATGGGGATGAGCCCCTTCTAAAAGCGTATTCACACACGGACACTGGCTTGGCAAATGGCAATGAATGAGAATTTCAATCAGCCTCGCTGCAGTGCACTCAGGGAATGCTGGGCCTTGTAGTACTACTAGGCTGCCTGTATGGCAAGTTGGATTGTTATTCCAGGGATGAGCCCCTTTTAAAAGCGTATTCACACACGGACACTGGCTTGGCAAATGGCAATGAATGAGAATTTCAATCAGCCTCGCTGCAGTGCACTCAGGGAATGCTGGGCGTTGTAGTACTTCTAGGCTGCCTGTATGGCAAGTTGGATTGTTATTCCAGGGATGAGCCCCTTTTAAAAGCGTATTCACACACGGACACTGGCTTGGCAAATGGCAATGAATGAGAATTTCAATCAGCCTCGCTGCAGTGCACTCAGGGAATGCTGGGCGTTGTAGTACTTCTAGGCTGCCTGTATGGCAAGTTGGATTGTTATCCTGTTAATAACGGCCAGGGATGAGCCCCTTTTAAAAGCGTATTCACACACGGACACTGGCTTGGCAAATGGCAATGAATGAGAATTTCAATCAGCCTCGCTGCAGTGCACTCAGGGAATGCTGGGCCTTGTAGTACTACTACTACCACTACTACAAAGGCTGCCTGTATTGCAAGTTGGATGCAATGGGGATGAGCCCCTTCTAAAAGCGTATTCACACACGGACACTGGCTTGGCAAATGGCAATGAATGAGAATTTCAATCAGCCTCGCTGCAGTGCACTCAGGGAATGCTGGGCGTTGTAGTACTTCTAGGCTGCCTGTATGGCAAGTTGGATTGTTATTCCAGGGATGAGCCCCTTTTAAAAGCGTATTCACACACGGACACTGGCTTGGCAAATGGCAATGAATGAGAATTTCAATCAGCCTCGCTGCAGTGCACTCAGGGAATGCTGGGCCTTATAGTACTACTAGGCTGCCTGTATTGCAAGTTGGATGCAACGGGGATGAGCCCCTTATAAAAGCGTATTCACACACTGGCTGAGTAGTGAGTAGTGGATGAGCCCCTTCGATTTCTGAATTCCTGCCTTTTAGATTCCTAAAGCTTTCCCTTACTGCACAGAGATGCTATTCCTACAGCTCCTGTCTGTAAAATGGCCGCTGAGCTCCGTGCATAGACTTTTATTGCAGGCTTGAGCCCGCCCCTATGCTGCCTCCCGATAGGCTGGGAGAGCCGTTTGCAAGGCATTATGGGGTAGCCTGATGTCAGGTGATCTTCTGTAATCCTCCATTTTAGATGTAACATGTGGCAGGCGCCAAAATGTAGCCGGGTTCGGTCAAAACGGGTTCGGCCGAACCCGGTAAAGTTCGGATTCGCTGCGAACCGAACTTTTCCTGAAGTTCGGACCGAAACCGGGTTCGGTTGTCCCGGTTCGCTCATCTCTACTAAAGAAGTATGGAGAAGGATGAGAAAAATTATTAAAGGTTTGACTGGGGTTGAGATTTTATCTTTTAGGATGATGATGTTTGTTTGACTGGTTTGGAAAGACAGAGAGCAAGAGTGTTATGGTTTTTGGTAAATTGTGTGAAAGAAGTCGTGTGGGATGTAAGAAGTGATGTTGAAGTTAGAGACTGTATAGGCATGATCTGAGGGAAGTTGTTTTTGTATTATTTATCTGATTTAAAAAGGCTCGGTACTGTTGATCTGGAAATTTAAAAAATGGAGAGCCTGGTTTCTAGGTTCCTGATATGTATTAATTTCTTTTATTTTGTTTTACTTGGTTAAATATGTCAGGTGTTGTGAAAATTATTGAACAATATCATGTACATTGTTTTGTTTTTGTGTATGATGTTTCCTTGTGCCATTTGATGTACCATTGTTTTTGAACATGTACTTTTGATGAAATGTTATGTTGTAAATTTTACTTGCAATTTTACAATAAAAGAATTAAAAAAAAAATAATAATCTGTGCTTATCAGTTTAATATCTGATACGTCCCCTATCTGGGGACCATATATTAAATGGATTTTTAGTACAGGGAGATGGAATTAGAGCTTGCTCTGTCCTCTCAATGCATTGACCTGGTATTGCAGTATCTCCAGGACCGGTGCACCCTTTCCTTGACTAAAATCAGATTTGAAAAGTGCTTTTTAGTTTTGCCATTGTTTGTTTCTTGCACATTGGATCTCTCTTTTAATCCCATTATTTGAATGCCTGTTGGACAGACAATGCATTTATACAATGCATGTTGTGTAATGTGTGATAATGAACTAATTTATTAAATGACTTGATGAATAGATTGCCACCTCTTGTGTTGTGTCTGTCTTTCTGCTGTGTTTCCAGCATTTCAATTTGGAACAGCTCATTCACCTTCCTTTTCCTCTGTCCTTCCTTCCTCCTATGTAAGTTCAAGAGCTGCACCTGAGCCAGCCAGTCACTCAGTCAACCCACAGCCACTGGTTGATGCAGCACCACAGTCAAGTAGTGGAATAGTGGAGTAAGGGAACAGAAAGCAGCCATTGCACCCGTCACAATGGACCTGTGTGTGTGCACTAGATGGATGTGATGGAATGAGCTCTCCTCCCTACATTTGAAAGAAGTAAGATTTGAAGTTGCAACAATTCCTCCCTAACCTACAAAGACGCCAGCAATTTGCCTTTGTTACTATGTTACCTGAAAAGAAGACTAACAAACTGTGCAAGGATGGAGGTTGTAGGAGGAAGGACAAGAAGGTGTCAGTAAAGTTTGAGGAGGATGCCTACCTATTTGCCATTTCGCAGTCCCCTGTCTCCCTCTTGTGGCCTCCTGGAGGCAGCTAGCTGTGCAGACAACACGGGGGGCACATGTTGCAGTGTTGCCCTCCTAGGCAATACTGGGTGACTGACTGAGCAGCAACGTCTAATGTAAGGTTCTGACGGAACTTTGCGCGTGTCATAGTGGAGCCCTAAGAAGTGAGAGCAAGCTTTATGACAAGCCTGGGCCCAGGCAGTGTTGGTCAGTGTTGGTCAGCAGGCACTGTATTGCAGGTGATTGAAGGCGTGAAGGGAGAAGGGGTGGCTGTGGGCATGCACTTGCTGCTGCTGCTAGCATTTGTCTGCACGGCAGGAGGGCATTTATATGTCGATTCCTCCGCTTTCTGCACAGCATTGTGGTGCAAGCAAAAGAAGCAAATGCTGTCTAGCTTCCTCTCTGGCCTTTTTTCACCTCCCGCCTGGCTGCTTGTGTGAGTGTGTGAGCCGGCAGGGCCCGATGGAGGTGCCCAGGAGTAGGCTGAATCGCTGCAAGGGGTGAACAGCAGTACTGGCCAGGCTCTTCCAACACGCGCCACTTTCAGGGTTATCGCTTCTTGGCCTTTTGGCTCAGATCTGTAGTGGATTTGAAACCATTAGGCAAGGTACCTACGGTGGAAACCTACCCCTTCGGCCTTTTTAGTTTATCTGGACTGCTGCTATTGAGGGGTGGCTGAAAGCTGTAGTGCCTTTTCCTTAGGAGGATCCGGATTCTTTTCGTGGAGGGAGAAATTCTTTGGACGTGGGATTCTGGATTATCGATTTGGATCAGGAGGCAATCGAGCTTGGATTTCTGGGACTGTGAGGATATTTTTAGATTTTGGATTGGAACGATGGAAGGAAGATCGGATAATTTCCAGGACTTTTTTGCGGATGATACTCCTTTGAGGGACACGATTCGTTTTGTTATCTCGCCGCAATACCGCCAGGTAAAAGAACTGGGGTTTCTTTATTCAAATGTGTTTGGTCCTATTCTGAAGATCAAGGATGGGGATTATTTTTGTGTTCAGTCTTTTAACTCCCGTGAAATTCACGATGTTACCTTGAACTCTTGCAGGATTTGTGAATTAGCGTATGCTCTCTATGAGCAAAATAGAGGACATGCTACTTTGGAGGGAGTAAAAGTCCTTCCTTTGTTCCAGTATCAGTATAAACTGCTGACAGTACAAATGTACAAACCATCCATCTCTGATATGGAAGTCACATCTTTTTTGTACAATTTTTGTGAGAAGGTGACCCTTAAGAAGCATGGGGTCACTAATTTTGGTGCCTGGAATGGAAAAAGGATCTACAGTGTGGTCTTTGAAAAATATCCAACTGCTGAAAGGGGTGTTCTAAGACCACCCCCAATTATTTTCATCAACAGAAGTAGGGGTTATCTTTTTTTTACAGGGATGCCCCAATACTGTAGAAGATATCGTAAATATGGACATGCTGACATGGCTTGTAAGCGTTGCATGAAATGCCATGATTCCGTTCATCAGGAAACAGATTGTCCTAAAAAAAGAGATGAGGAAATTATGTCAGATGAGGACTTTGTGCCTCCAGAAGAGGTGCAGGCTCCTATAGGTTCTGTGGTACAGAATAAGAGGAAAAAAAGAAGGATAAAAAGAACTCCCAGGGAAAAACAAAATCATCAGGTGTGGAGGCTTTAGTGGGAGAAAAAGGGAAAAAAATATCAAAAGAGAAAAAGGAAATGAAGAAGGAGGAACTAACCGTGGTGTTGGAGACTCCCCTTTCACCCCCTGGGCAAGCAGGTCTGCCTGGTGCTCAGGAGGAGATGGAGGTGGCAACAAAAAGTTTAAAAAGATATACGAGAGAGGAAGATAAAGTGTCTGATGAAGAGGATGACCAGAGTGGGAAGAAAAGCAAATTTCAGGATCTTATAAGAGATCTTTCTCCGTCTGAGTCATCTGAAGCTGAGTATCTAAAGATTGATACTTCTTCACCATTTACCGACGAGGGCGGGGGAGAAAGCCCTGGCATCTTGGTTAGGAGATGATCAGGGCTGCCTCTCTGAATATTCAGGGGTTTAATAACCTTTATAAACGTACAGCCATTTATGATTTTTTTAATAATGAAAATTATGATTTTAATTTTCTTACAGGAATGTAATTTAGAAAAGAGATTATGTTATAAGTATCCACAAGGTATATGGAAGGGTAAATCTTGTTTTTCAGGTGAAAACTAATTCAAAAGTGACGGGATACGTTTTTTATGTTCTAAAGATTGGGAAATTGTTAGGCATGAAGAAATATACCCAGGGCGCTTACTTATGGTGGATGTTTTAAAAGATAGCAAAAAAATCAAGTGTTTTTGCATATATGCAAATACAGAAAAAAGTATGAGAATTCACCTCTTTGAGTTGCTACAGTTATTTATCGTTGGTTCAGATCCCATCATCATTGGTGGTGATTTTAACTGTCAAATCTGTAAAAAAAAAAGAAGGATCAGTATCTGTTGTAAAAAATATTCTTTCTGCCTGTAATCTTAAAGATACCTGGGAACTAGGTGGAAAAAGAAAAGAGTATGAGCTTACTTGGAGTAATCGTGGATGCTCATCCAGGCTCGATTATATTTTTGTTTCTAGTGATTTGATGAGTTCTTCTTTTAAATCTTTTAATAGTTGTTCTACAGATCACAAGTTAATCGAATGTACACTTAATTATGAGGTTTCAGAAGGTAAGGTGCCATCACACTGGAAACTTAATGTGTCCCTCTTGGAAGGAAATAAGGTTAAAGAAGAATTCTGTAAGTTTTATGATAAATTAAAACAAAAAGAGGGCGAGTTTAATAATGTAATGGAGTGGTGGGATTTCATGAAGAGGGGTTTTAAAACCTTCTTTGTAAACTATGGGAAGAAGATAGCCTATGCAAAAAAGAAATTATGCATTGATCTTAGTTCTAGGCTCAAGTGTTTTTACTATTTAGGAATAATGGTAAAGAGATAGATGATCAAATTGAGGATGTAAAAAGTCAGATAAATAATTTATTAAAAGAAAGAGGGAAAGAGATTAGTTTTAACTCCCGAGTAAGAATCCTTGAAAAGGATGAGAAATGCTCTCATTTCTTTTTTCAAAAATTAACGGGAAAAAAGATTTTATTGAGTGTCAAGAAGCGGAAACAAACCGTGAAGAAAAATTATTAAAAGCAAAAATTAAGGAATTATTTTCCGAAAATGTGCTTGACGTCTCTTTAAAGGAACATTTTATTAGGCTTTTAGATAAAAAGTTTAGCACTGATGATTTGATGTTTTTAGAGGAGGAATTTACTAAAAGTGAAATATTAGATACGATTAATAGTTTTCAGAATTTAAAAACCCCTGGTATGGATGGTCTACCAGTAGAATTCTATAACATTTTTGGGGATGTAATAGGTGAGGATGTTGTAATGTCGGGGTAGGGAGACAGACAGGTGAGCCCTAATCTACCCGCCACTCAGTCCCTGCCTACTTGCACGGCCCATCCTAGGCGACGGCGTACAACTGGGCGACGGTCCCTACGCTCAAAATGCGCACGACAGACAAACAGACAAGGGTACACAGACGGTACCAAACGCAGAGCAGGAGCGTAGTCCGTAAAGCCAGGGTCAAAATGAAGCAAGGTCAATAATAATAGCAGGAGCAGCAGAGCCAGGAAACAGGATAGAATCACAGGCAAAGACAAGCAGGAAATGAAGGTATAAATAGACCGAGGGCGGGAGCTAGAACCGTCTGGCCAGGCTGTGATAGGTTCTCCCACGCCTGAGTGGTAGCAGATTGAGTCACTCTATCAGACCTAGGAGCAGGTGCAGACTGATAAACCACGGGCGTCGACACAGAAACTGTGTCTGGCAGATCCTTTACAGTACCCCCCTTTTATGAGGGGTCACTGGACCCTTTCTAGGTGGACATGGCTTATTGGGGAACCGAAGATGGAACCTCCTGAGCAATACCCCAGCGTGAAAATCCCGGGCAGGTACCCAAGTCCTCTCAGGGCCGTATTCTCTCCAATGGACCAGGTACTGGAGGGAGCATTGGACCATCCTGCTGTCCACAATCTTGGCCACCTCGAATTCTACCCCTTCAGGGGTGACAACATGGACCGGAGGTTTCCTCGAGGTAGCCAAGGACGGGGAGCAGCGTTTCAGGAGGGAGGCATAAAACACGTCGTGTGTTCGAAAAGACGGGGGTAACTCCAGTCGGAAGGAGACAGGGTTAAGGACCTCAAAGACCTTATACGGCCCTATATACCGGGGAGCAAATTTTTTGTTCGGGACTTTAAGGCGCAAATTTTTTGAAGACAGCCACACCGGATCCCCGACCACAAACAAGGGGTTAGCAGAACGTCTTCTATCTGCCTGAGTCTTTTGTATGCTCTGGGACGCCTCTAGGTTCTTCTGAACCTGGGCCCAGACTGTGCACAGTTCCTGATGAACGACATCTACCTCGGGATTGTTGGAACCACCAGGTGAAACGGAGGAGAACCGTGGATTAAACCCAAAATTACAGAAAAAGGGGGAGACCCCTGATGAGTTACTGACCCGGTTATTAAGGGAAAATTTGGCGAGGGAAATGAAGGAGACCCAATCATATTGACAGTCAGGGATAAAACACCTTAAAGGGAATGTGTTGCCAGCAAAACATGTTGTTTTTTTTTTTAGTTAAACAATTAGTGTGTAGGTTATTAAACATTGTTCTAATTTTTTTTATTTTTTTCACGAGTCAGGAAATATTATAAATTGGATTCAATTTATAATATTTCCCAGCACTGGTCACTAGATGGAGCAATTCCCAAAATTGCAGCATTGCATGTGGTAAAGCAACCACATTGCTTTATGCTGCAAAATTGGGAAAAAATCCCTCGCTCTAGTGAGCTCTCAGAATCCCCCCCTCCTTTATCCTGGCTAGTGCCGGGAGAAACGAGGGGTTTGAACGGTCTAACCTCCTACACTGTGTGTCGCCATTTTTTGAGCGAACACACAGTGTAGAAGGTTTACATACACTAGTAAAACACACTGAAACACGAACATACATAGAAATCACTTACCTGCTCCAGTCGCCGCCGCTCCCTCCGGTCCGTCCGCTCCGTCTGCTGCCGCTGCTCCATGTGCACAAGTCCGGAAGCCGCGACCGGAAGTAGTAATCTTACTGCCCGGCCGCGACTTCCGGTCCACAGGAAAATGGCGCCGGACGGCGCGCATTTCAAATCGGACTGTGTGGGAGCAGCGCATGCGCCGTTCCCACACACACGGCGTACACCATAGTGGATGGAACGGGCCCCGTTCGCAGTCCCTATGGGACTGGAGCTGCCGTATTCCATGGCTGTATGTGTCGTTAATCGACACATACACAAATGGAAAAAAAAATGGCAGCCCCCATAGGGAAGAAAAAGTGTAAAAATAGAAAAAAGTAACACACAAACACATAAATAAATATAAACGTTTTTAATAAAACCCTAACATAAAACTGATATAAAAAAAAAAAATTGGGTGACACTGTTCCTTTAAATATTGTTCTAGAGACTGATTAGTCCTCTCGGTTTGGCCATTAGTTTCAGGATGGAAGGCCGAGGAGAAGGACAGATCAATCTCCAACGTTTTACAGAAAGCTCTCCAAAACAATGAAACAAATTGTACCCCTCTGTCAGAAACAATATTGACAGGAACCCCATGGAGACGCAGGATGTGTTTGACAAACAAGGTAGCTAACGTCTTAGCATTGGGTAGTTTCTTGAGGGGCACAAAGTGGCACATCTTACTGAAGCGGTCTACTACAACCCACACCACCGACTTGCCTTGAGATGGAGGCATATTGGTGATAAAATCCATGGAGATATGGGTCCAAGGTCTCTGGGGAATGGGCAAAGAACATAGTAAGCCCGCTGGTCGGGACCTGGGAGTCTTGGACCTAGCACAAATTTCACAAGCGGCGACGTAGGCCTTAACGTCTTTAGGCAACCCAGGCCACCAATAGTTTCTGGCAATGAGGTGCTTGGTACCTAGGATGCCTGGATGCCAAGATAGTGCAGAGTCATGATTTTCCCTGAGTACCTTTAGCCGGAATTGCAGGGGAACAAACAGCTGGTTCCCGGGAGCTGAACCTTGATCAGCCGCAATTTCGGAGACTAAGTCAGCATCAACAGAGGAAATGATTATACCTGGGGGCAAAACACAAGCAGGATCTTCCTCCGAAGGAGGGCTGGCCATGAAGCTACGCGACAGTGCATCAGCTTTAATTTTTTTAGACCCAGCCCTATAGGTGACCAAAAAGTCGAATCTGGTAAAAAATAATGCCCATCGAGCTTGTCTCGGGTTTAGCCTCCGGGCAGATTCTAGGAAAACCAGATTCTTGTGGTCGGTAAGGACCATTACCTGGTGCCTAGCCCCTTCCAGGAAGTGGCGCCACTCTTCAAATACCCATTTAATGGCTAAGAGTTTGCGGTTGCCAATGTCATAGTTACTCTCAGTGGGTGAGAACTACCTGGAGAAGTAGGCACAGGGACAGAGATGGGTGAGGGACCTGGTACCCTGGGACAAGACACCACCCACTCCCACCTCGGAAGCGTCAACCTCCACGATGAATGGCTCCATTTGGTTAGGCTGAATCAGCACTGTGGCCGAGATAAAGTACTTCTTAAGGACCTCAAAAGCCTGGACCGCCTCCGAAGGAGATCAGCACCTTTGCGAGTAAGATCCGTAAGAGGCTTAGCGATGACCGAGAAGTTAGCAATAAATCTCCTGTAATAATTAGCATACCCCAGGAAGCACTGTAACGCCTTCAGGGAGGCAGGTTGGACCCATTCAGCCACAGCCTGAACCTTGGCAGGGTCCATGCGGAATTCATTAGGAGTGTGGATTTGACCCAAAAATGGTATCTCCTGCACCCCAAACACACTTTTTTCAGTTTTAGTAAAGAGTTTGTTTTCTCGAAGGGCCTGGAGCACCTTTCCGACATGCTCAATGTGGGAGGACCAGTCCTTGGAAAACACAGGCATGTCATCAAGGTACACTACAAGAAATACCCCCAGGTAGTCTCTTAAAATCTAATTTATGAAATTCTGGAAGACTGCGGGAGCATTACACAACCCAAAGGGCATGACGAGGTATTCAAAATGACCTTCGAGCGTGTTAAACGCAGTCTTCCACTCATCCCCCTCTCTGATGCAGATAAGGTTATAAGCCCCCCGAAGATCAAACTTAGAGAACCATTGGGCCCCCTGAACCTGATTGAAGAGATCAGGAATCAAAGGAAGGGGATACTGGTTCCTTACAGTGACCTTATTCAAGTTTCGGTAATCGATGCACGGCCTAAGACCACCATCCTTCTTCCCTACGAAGAAGAAGCCAGCACCTACCGGAGAAGTAGAGGGGCGAATGTAACCCTTGGCCAGGCATTCCTGGATATACTCTCTCATGGCTTCACGTTCGGGACAAGAGAGATTAAATATCCTACCCTTAAGGAGTTTAGCTCCTGGTACCAAATCGATTGTGCAATCGTACTCTCTATGAGGGGGTAACACTTCTGAGGCCTTTTTAGAAAAAACATCAGCGAAGTCCTGAATAAACTCAGGGAGAGTGTTCACCTCCTCAGGGAGAGAAATAAAATAAACAGAAAAACATGATGTCATGCATTCATTACCCCATTTGGTAAGATCCCCAGTATTCCAGTTAAAAGTGGGATTATGCATCTGCAACCAGGGAAGGCCTAAAACCAAATCAGACGATAATCCCTGCATCACCAGTACAGAGCACTGCTCCAAATACATGGAGCCAACAATGAGTTCAAAAACAGGGGTATGCTGCATAAAATAACCATTAGCAAGAGAAGTGGAGTCGATACCCACTGCCGGGACAGGTTTAGGCAAATCAATCAATGGCATAGCTAGAGACATATCAAATTCCACAGACATAATATTAGCAGAAGACCCTGAATCCACGAAGGCACTGCCGGTAGCAGACCTACCCTCAAAAGAGACCTGAAAGGGAAGCAAGATCTTATTAGGTTTCATATTTACGGGAAATACCTGTGCGCCCAAGTGACCTCCCCGATGGTCACTTAGGCGCGGAAGTTCCTCCGGCTGCTTATTCTTATGCCAAGGACAGTTGTTCACTTGATGCTTGTCATCCCCACAGTAGAAGCGGAGCTCTCTACGTTGTTGGGGAGACACGGAGGCCCCGAGTTGCATTGGTTCATCTGAGTTTTCCGTGGAAGAACGAAGCAACGGAACCTCGGGAGCCATCATGGGGGAGCCAGAGGAGAAAGCACAAAAACGTTCAAGTTATCGTTCCCTGAGACGTCGGTCAAGACGTACCGCTAAAGCCATAACCTGATCCATAGAGTCTGAAGAGGGATAGCTGACTAACAGGTCTTCCAGGGCGTTCGACAGACCCAATCTAAACTGGCACCTCAAGGCAGGGTCATTCCACCGAGAAGCTACACACCACTTCCTAAAGTCAGAACAGTACTCCTCAATTGGTCTCTTACCCTGACGTAAGGACACCAGCTGACTCTCGGCAAAGGCAGTCTTGTCAGTCTCGTCATATATGAGCCCGAGAGCAGAAAAAAAAAAGATCAACAGAGGAAAGTTCAGGGGCGTCAGGAGCCAAGGAGAAGGCCCATTCTTCGGGGCCGTCCTGGAGCCGGGACATAATTATTATTCACTCGCTGCCTCTCAGAACCTGAGGAGTGGGGCCTTAGACGGAAATAGAGCCTACAACTCTCCCGAAAGGAGAAAAAGTCTTCCGGTCCCCTGAGAACCGGTCAGGCAACTTGAGGTGGGGTTCAAGAGGTGAGGTGGGGGGCACTACCAGGGTTGCATCACACTGGTTGGCCCTCTGAGCCAGGGCTTGGACCTGTAGGGAGAGGCCCTGCATTTGCTGAGCCAGGGTCTCAAGGGGGTCCATGGTTGTGTCAGGGACCAGGGTAGAAATGGTATATGGGTCTGTGATTATGTAATGACGGGGTAGGGAGACAGACAGGTGAGCCCAAATCTACCCGCCACTCAGTCCCTGCCTACTTGCATGGCCCGTCCTAGGCGACGGCGTACAACTGGGCGATGGTCCCTACGCTCAATATGTGCACGACAGACAAACAGACAAGGGTACACAGAACCTAAGGGAAATGGGACAGTTGCCCACGGCAACACCGTGAGCAACAGGAGTAGTGAACGAGCCGAGTCAAACCAGGAGTGTACGAGGTACCAAACGCAGAGCAGGAGCGTAGTCAGTAAAGCCAGGGTCAAAATGAAGCAAGGTCAATAATAATAGCAGGAGCAACAGAGCCAGGAAACAGGATAGAATCACAGGCAAAGACAAGCAGGAAATTAAGGTATAAATAGACAGAGGGCGGGAGCTAGAACCGTCTGGCCAGGCTGTGATAGGTTCTCCCACTCCTGAGCCTACCAGCCTGAGTGGTAGCAGAACAAGTCACTCTAGCAGACCTAGGAGCAGGTGCAGACTGATTAACCACGGGCGTCAACACAGAAGCTGTGTCTGGCAGATCCTTTACAGATGTGTTCAAAGTTTTTTCTCAAATTGAATCTTCATTTAAAATCCCAGAGTCCTGGTTGGAGGGTCTTATCGTCTTAATTTTTAAAAAGGGTGATAAAAAATTAATCAAGAATTGGAGGCCAATTACGCTACTGAACACCGATTATAAAATCTATGCAAAATTGTTAGGTAATCGTTTAAAAAGAGTGATAGCGTCAATAATTGGAGTTGACCAGACATGCGCTGTGCCAAAAAGAAAAATTGTCGATTCTTTGGTTTTATTACGGGATATTATTTGGGACAGTAAGTACCGCAATCAGGATTTAGCTTTGATTTCCTTTGATTTTGAAAAAGCTTATGATAGAGTCTCCAATGACTTCTTATTCACAGTTTTAAGCAAATTAGGATGTTCGAAGGGTTTTATTAATCATATTAAAATCTTATACAAGGGAGGTTTTAGTAAAATTTCAGTTAATGGTTCCTTATCTGATAAAGTCCATATTCGATGTGGGGTGAAACAGGGCTGCCCTTTGTCACCTATCTTATTTATACGTGCAATTGAACCCCTCTTAGAGGCTTTTAGGAAAGATAAAGTTATTAATGTTTTTTTTATCCCGGGGTGTAAAAATGAACAAGTTAAAGTTATTGCGTACATGGATGACGTGACAGTTTTAGTGCGTGATCTTAGAAGTTTTAATAGGGTTATAAGAACAGTAGATTGGTTCTGTGGAGTAGAGATGAGAGAACCGGGACAACCGAACCCGGTTTCGGTCCGAACTTCCGGAAAAGTTCGGTTCGCAGCGAATCCGAACTTCACCGGGTTCGGCCGAACCCGTTTTGACCGAACCCGGTCAAAAATATTATACAAATCGGCAGCCACTTGTCTCTATCAATCACTGATAGAGAAAAGAGGCTGCTGATTAAAAATAAAATAAAAAGCATTTCATACGTACCCGGTCGTTGTCTTGGTGACGAGTCCCTCTTCTTCCTCCAGTCCGACATTCTTTTCTGACACGGCAGCCTGTGATTGGCTGCAGAGGCCTCTGCAGACTGTGATTGGCTGCAGAGGCCTCTGCAGACTGTGATTGGCTGCAGAGGCCTCTGCAGCCTGTGATTGGCTGCCGCGGTCACATGGGCAGAAACTTCATCCAGGAATGTCGGTCCGGATGTCGAGAGGGACGCGTCACCAAGGCAACGGCCAGGAGACCCGACTGGAGGAAGCAGAAAGTTCTCGGTAAGTATGAACGTCTTTTTTTTTTTACAGGTTACTCTATATTGTGATCGGTAGTCACTGTCCAGGGTGCTGAAACAGTTACTGCCGATCAGTTAACTCTTTCAGCACCCTGTGCAGTAAATATTTACTGACGTCGCCTAGCAACGCTGCCGTAATGACGGGTGCACACATGTAGCCACCCGTCATTACGGGGCCTCGTGCACACGACCGTAAAAACACCCGTTATTACGGGTCGTAATTACGACCCGAAATAGCGGGCCCATAGACTTCTGTTAGCCATGGGTACCTTCCCGTTTTCTCACGGGAAGGTGTCCGTGCCGTTAAAAAGATAGAACATGCTCCTATACTTTATAATGGGAGCACGGCTCGGAAAAACGACCGGCTGCCCGTGGCCGGCCGTGCTCATCTCCTGAAATACTCTGTGCTGCCTTAAACTCTGTGGACAGGTCAGGATCCTGTTTCTTTTAAATGCTGCTAGGGAATCCGCTCGATCCACAATATAAGGCTGCGCTAAAGTGCAGCACTTAAAAGAAACAGGATCCTGACCTGTCCACAGAGTTTAAGGCAGCACAGATTATTTCAGGAGATGAGCATGCAGATTCAGTGCTGCTGTGAACTCTGCTCTTACCATTACGTAGCTCTCAGTCTGTTACCTCTCCTCCACTCCTGTCCTCAATAACACCTTCATGATTGGCAAGTCACCACGTAATGGTAAGAGCAGAGTTCACAGCAGCACAGAGTATTTCAGGAGATGAGCGTGCGGATCTTGTGAGGGGTGGTGACTTGCCAATCATGTGAAGATGTTATTGAGGACAGGAGTGGAGGAGAGGTAACAGACTGAGCTACGTAATGGTAAGAGCAGAGTTCACAGCAGCACAGAGTATTTCAGGAGAGGAGCGTGCAGATTCAGTGCTGCTGTGAACTCTGCTCTTACCATTACGTAGCTCTCAGTCTGTTACCTCTCCTCCACTACTGTCCTCAATAACACCTTCATGATTGGCAAGTCACCACGTAATGGTAAGAGCAGAGTACACAGCAGCACAGAGTATTTCAGGAGATGAGCGTGCGGATCTTGTGCGCGGTGGTGACTTGCCATTTATGTGAAGGTGTTATTGAGGACAGGAGTGGAGGAGAGGTAACAGACTGAGAGCTACGTAATGGTAAGAGCAGAGTTCACAGCAGCACAGAATCTGCACGCTCCTCTCCTGAAATACTCTGTGCTGCTGTGAACTCTGCTCTTACCATTACGTAGCTCAGTCTGTTACCTCTCCTCCACTCCTGTCCTCAATAACACCTTCACATGATTGGCAAGTCACCACCCTGCACAAGATCCGCACGCTCTTCTCCTAAAATACTCTGTGCTGTTGTGAACTCTGCTCTTACCATTACGTGGTGACTTGCCAATCATGTGAAGGTGTTATTGAGGACAGGAGTGGAGGAGAGGTAACAGACTGAGAGCTACGTAATGGTAAGAGCAGAATTCACAGCAGCACTGAATCTGCACGCTCATCTCCTGAAATACTCTGTGCTGCCGTAAACTCTATGGACAGGTCAGGATCCTGTTTCTTTTAAATGCTGCACTGTAGCGCAGCCTTATATAGTGGATCGAGCGGGTTCCCCAGCAGCATTTAAAAGAAACAGGATCCTGACCTGTCCACAGAGTTTAAAGGGTTATTCCCAAGTTGATAAATGTAGCTATGAAGCTCCCCCATGTAAAAATAAGAAGTTTTTTTGGGGGTATATATGGGTGTGTTTGTGTATATATGTTTGTGTATATGTGTGTGTGTATATGGGTGTATTTGTGTATATGTTTGTGTGTGTGTATATATATGGGTGTGTTTGTGTATATGTGTTTGTGTTTGTGTATATGTTTGTGTGTGTCTGTTTGTGTACATGTGTTTGTGTATATGTGTGTGTTTGTGTATACAGTGGAGGAAATAAGTATTTGATCCCTTGCTGATTTTGTAAGTTTGCCCACTGTCAAAGTCATGAACAGTCTAGAATTTTTAGGCTAGGTTAATTTTACCAGTGAGAGATAGATTATATATAAAAAAAGAAAAAAAGAAAATCACATAGTCAAAATTATATATATTTATTTGCATTGTGCACAGAGAAATAAGTATTTGATCCCCTACCAACCATTAAGAGTTCAGCCTCCTCCAGACCAGTTACACGCTCCAAATCAACTTGGCGCCTGCATTAAAGACAGCTGTCTTAAATGGTCACCAGTATAAAAGACTCATGTCCACAGACTCAATTAATCAGTATGACTCTAACCTCTACAACATGGGCAAGACCAAAGAGCTTTCTAAGGATGTCAGGGACAAGATCATAGACCTGCACAAGGCTGGAATGGGCTACAAAACCATAAGTAAGACGCTGGGTGAGAAGGAGACAACTGTTGGTGCAATAGTAAGAAAATGGAAGACATACAAAATGACTGTCAATCGACATCGATATGAGGCTCCATGCAAAATCTCACCTCGTGGGGTATCCTTGATCCTGCGGAAGGTGAGAAATCAGCCAAAAACGACACGGGGGGAACTTGTTAATGATCTCAAGGCAGCTGGGACGACAGTCACCAAGAAAACCATTGGTAACACATTACGCCGTAATGGATTAAAATCCTGCAGTGCCCGCAAGGTCCCCCTGCTCAAGAAGGCACATCTACAGGCCCATCTGAAGTTTGCAAATGAACATCTGGATGATTCTGAGAGTGATTGGGAGAAGGTGCTGTGGTCAGATGAGACTAAAATTGAGTTCTTTGGCATTAACTCAACTCGCCGTGTTTGGAGGAAGAGAAATGCTGCCTATGACCCAAAGAACACCGTCCCCACTGTCAAGCATGGAGGTGGAAACATTATGTTTTGGGGGTGTTTCTCTGCTAAGGGCACAGGACTACTTCACCGCATCAATGGAAGAATGGATGGAGCCAAATCCTGAGTGACAACCTCCTTCCCTCCACCAGGACATTAAAAATGGCTCGTGACTGGGACTTCCAGCACGACAATGACCCAAAACATACAGCCAAGGCAACAAAGGAGTGGCTCAAAAAGAAGCACATTAAGGTCATGGAGTGGCCTAGCCAGTCTCCAAACCTTAATCCCATCTAAAACTTATGGAGGGAGCTGAAGATCCGAGTTGCCGAGCGACAGCCTCGAAATCTTAATGATTTACAGATGATCTGCAAAGAGGAGTGGGCCAAAATTCCATCTAACATGTGTGCAAACCTCATCATCAACTACAAAAAACGTCTGACTGCTGTACTTGCCAACAAGGGTTTTGCCACCAAGTATTAAGTCTTGTTTGCCAAAGGGATCAAATACTTATTTCTCTGTGCACAATGCAAATAAATATATATAATTTTGACAATGTGATTTTCTGTTTTTTTTTAAAATATAATCTATCTCTCACTGGTAAAATTAACCTAGCCTAAAAATTCTAGACTGTTCATGTCTTTGACAGTGGGCAAACTTACAAAATCAGCAAGGGATCAAATACTTATTTCCTTCACTGTAACTCTGCCATGAGGAAAAGGGAAAAGAGAGAGTCTTATGTAATCTTACCCGAGGTGGCCTCAAATACTTATTTCCTTCACTGTATGTGTGTGTTTGGGTATGTGTGGTTTTGTTTGTATATGTGTTTGAGTATATGTGTTAGTTCGTGTATATGTGTGTCTCTTTATGTGTGTGTGTGTGTGTGTGTGTGTGTGTGTGTGTGTGTGTGTGTGTGTGTGTGTGTGTGTGTGTGTGTGTTTGTGTATATCTTGTTGTGTTTGTGTATAACTGTGTATATGTGTTTGTGTGTGTGTGTGTGTGTGTGTGTGTGTGTGTGTGTGTGTATTTGTGTATATGTGTGTGTTTGGATATGTGTGTTTTTGTTTGTATATGTGTGAGTTCGTGTATATGTGTGTGTGTTTGTCGAGGGTTTTCTTATTTCAATAAAAAAGAATTGTCTTTGTGGTTTTTTTTTAAACTTTATTAGTGCCTAGATAATGGCAGTTGGCTGATTGACAGCGTCCATTATTAAGGCGGTACTTAGTGTTAGCCGGTGCAGAGGCTAGCACTAACCACCCATTATTACCCCGGTACCCACCACCACCAGGGGTGCCGGGAAGAGCTTGGTACGATCCAGTACCCGACCATCTGTTGTGATGGTCGGGTACTGGGGCGGCCGTAGGCTGGTATTATGAGGCTGGGAAGGGCCAAAAACAGTGGACCTTCCCACCCTTGTAATGCTAGGCTGCTGCTGCTGTGTTGTATCGGGCTTTTTATAAAAATGGGGGGGGACCCCCACGTCGTTTTTCTTTTAAATTTAACAAATTTAACAATAGACGGGTCCCCCACATTTTTAATAACCAGCCATATACAAGGCCAGCAGTCTGGCATTACATGGGTGGGAAGGGCCACTGGTTTTGTCCATTCCCAGGCTAATAACACTGTGTTGTATGTGGCTGGTTATGAGAAATTGGGTGGAACCCCATGTCTGTTTTTTAAAAAATAAAAAATTAATAAATAAATAATTAAAAAAAATTACGTGGGGTCCCCCCCACTTTTATAACCAGTCAGATACAACACAGCAGCAGCAGCAGCAGCAGCCTAGCATTACAAGGGTGGGAAGGTCCACTCTTTTTGGCATTTCCAGCCTCATAATACCAGCCTGCGGCCGCCCCAGAGCCCGACCATCACAACAGATGGTCGGGTACTGGATCGTACCTGGCTCTTCCCGGCACCCCTGGTGGTGGTGGGTACCGGGGTAATAATGGTGATTAGTGTTAGCCTCTGCACCGGCTAACACTAAGCCTCGCCTTAGTAATGGATGTTGTCACTCAGACAGCGGCCATTACTAAAGTGGTAGTAATAAAATTTGAAAAGAAAAGACAAAGATATAGATAAAATATTTTATTGAAATAAAGCACCCCCAACACAACCCTCATTAACCATTTTATTGTAGAAAAAAAAACCGTCATCTAAGTAGTCCTCGAAACTGACGTAGTCCAAACACCAAACCTGTAAAAAATAAAAATTAAAAAAAAATTAAATAAAACATGTCGTAGGCTTAGATTCAGTTTAATGTGTGATACTGACTGTTATACCATGTATAGAAGCCTGCCGCGAAGTTGACTTAGATACAGGGCGCCAGCAGACAGTATCATACATGGCCATACAGACATATATACAAACATACATGCAAACATACATACATACATATATACAAACATACATATATACAAGCATGCACATATATACATGCAAATATACATACATGCAAACATACACACATGAAAACATACACACAAACATGCAAAGAGACATACATACACTACCGTTCAAAAGTTTGGGGTCACCCAGACAATTTTGTGTTTTCCATGAAAACTCACACTTATATTTATAAAATGAGTTGCAAAATGACTAGAAAATATAGTCAAGACATTGACAAGGTTAGAAATAATGATTTTTATTTCAAATAATAATTTTCTCCTTTAAACTTTGCTTTCGTCAAAGAATGCTCCATTTGCAGCAATTACAGCATTGCAGACCTTTGGCATTCTAGCTGTTAATTTGCTGAGGTAATCGGGAGAATTTTCACCCCATGCTTCCAGAAGGCACTCCCACAAGTTGGATTGGCTTGATGGGCACTTCTTGCGTACCATAAGGTCAAGCTGCTCCCACAACAGCTCTATGGGGTTGAGATCTGGTGACTACGCTGGCCACTCCATTATAGATAGAATACCAGCTGCCTGCTCCTTCCCTAAATAGTTCTTGCATAATTTGGAGGTGTGCTTTGGGTCATTGTCCTGTTGTAGGATGAAATTGGCTCCAATCAAGCGCTGTCCACAGGGTATGGCATGGCGTTGCAAAATGGAGTGATAGCCTTCCTTATTCAAAATCCCTTTTACCTTGTACAAATCTCCCACTTTACCAGCACCAAAGCAACCCCAGACCATCACATTACCTCCACCATGCTTGACAGATGGCGTCAGGCATTCTTCCAGCATCTTTTCAGTTGTTCTGCGTCTCACAAATGTTCTTCTGTGTGATCCAAACACCTCAAACTTCGATTCGTCTGTCCATAACACTTTTTTCCAATCTTCCTCTGTCCAATGTCTGTGTGCTTTTGCCCATATTAATCTTTTCCTTTTATTAGCCAGTCTCAGATATGGCTTTTTCATTGCCACTCTGCCCTGAAGGCCAACATCCCGGAGTCGCCTCTTCCCTGTAGACGTTGACACTGGCGTTTTGCGGGTACTATTTAATGAAGCTGCCAGTTGAGGACCTGTGAGGTGTCTATTTCTCAAACTAGAGACTCTAATGTACTTGTCTTGTTGCTCAGTTGTTCAGCGGGGCCTCCCACTTCTCTTTCTACTCTGGTTAGTGCCTGTGTGTGCTGTCCTCTGAAGGGAGTAGTACACACCGTTGTAGGAAATCTTCAGTTTCTTGGCAATTTCTCGCAAGGAATAGCCTTCATTTCTAAGAACAAGAATAGACTGTCGAGTTTCACATGAAAACTCTCTTTTTCTAGCCATTTTGAGAGTTTAATCGAACCGACAAATGTAATGCTCCAGATTCTCAACTAGCTCAAAGGAAGGTCAGTTTTATAACTCCTCTAAACAGCAAAACTGTTTACAGCGGTGCTAACATAATTGCACAAGGGTTTTCAAGTGTTTTCTAATCATCCATTAGCCTTCTAACACAGTTAGCAAACACAATGTACCATTAGAACACTGGAGTGATGGTTGCTTGAAATGGGCCTCTATACACCTATGTAGATATTGCATTAAAAACCAGACGTTTGCAGCTAGAATAGTCATTTAGCACATTAACAATAAATAGAGTGTATTTCTGATTAATATGTTATCTTCATTGAAAAAAAAAACTGTGCTTTTCTTTCAAAAATAAGGAAAACTCTAAGTGACCCTAAACGGTAGTGTACATACAAGCATGCACAAATATACATGCAAACATAATTACATACATGCACACATATATAAACATACATGCAAACATACATGCAAAAATAAAAACATGCAAACATACATACATGCACATATATACATACATACATACATACATACATGCCAACATACATACATGCCAACATACATACATGCAAACATACATGTACACATACATGCAAACATACATACATGCAAACATACATGCACATATACACATACATGCATACATACATACATACATACATGCAAACATACATACAAACATACATACATGCAAACATACATACATACAAATATATACATGCAAATATACATACAAACATGCACATATATACATACATGCCAACATACATGCAAACATACATGCACATATATACATACATACATACATACATACATACATGACAACATACATACATACATGCCAACATACATACATGCAAACATACATACATGCACATATACACATACATACATGACAACATACATACATACATGCAAACATACATACATAAATAAACTCACCTATACGTTCCCACGAAGATTTGAACGGTCCAGTCACTTTTCTTCTCATCCCTGGAGGCCGGCCTTCTGACGTCATCCTGACGTGCGTGACCGCCACTACAGCCTGTGATTGGCTGCAGCGGCGACATGGATGAAACGTCATCGCTGGAGGCTGGACAGGAGGAAAGTAAGTATGAACGTATTATTTTTTTAAAATTATTACATTAAAATTGTATTTTCCGCGCGCCGAGCATGTACTGTCAAGGTTGCTGAAAGAGTTAGTGCAGCCCATTAACTCTATCAGCACCCTAGACAGTACTATGCTCGGCGCACGGAAATTACAGGTTCGGTCCGAATCGAACTTTTTAGTGAAATTCGGTGAACTAGCCGAACCGAACTTTTGATAAGTTCGCTCATCTCTACTGTGGAGCATCAGGTTTCAAAGTGAATTTAGATAAAACCGGTGTTTTAACAATTTGGAAAATTTACCCTTGAACCTGATTGTAAGTTGCTTAAAATGCATGACATGAAGATTTTAGGTATTTATTTTTGAGAATCTTGTGGGAATATAAAAAATTGGGAATCCTTGCTGGAAAGGGTAAGGAAAAAGATTTCCTTTTGGAATTTCGAACTTTGACCCTTGAAGGTAAAATTTTGATTATAAAACAGGTTTTACTCCCCATGATTTTGTACATATCTGCTGTTTTTATTCCCCCAAATAATATTATGAAAAAACTTATCAAAGTCTGTTTTTATTTCCTATGGAAATCAAATATGGAAAGAATCAGAAGGGAGGAGTTGTATAAACTTAGAAATAAAGGAGGGAAAGGCTTTCCCGATATTAGGTCTTTTTTGTATATTAACCCCTTAAGGACGCAGCCTAGTTTGGGCCTTAAGGCTCAGAGCCCATTTTTCAAATCTGACATATTTCACTTTATATGGTAATAACGTCGGAATGCTTAAACCTATCCAAGCGATTCTGAGATTGTTTTCTCGTGACACTTTGGGCTTCATGTTTGTGGTAAAATTTGGTCGATATATTCAGTCTTTATTTGTGAAAAATTGCAAAATTTAGAGAAAATTTACAAAAAATAGCATTTTTCAGAATTTAAATGTATCTGCTTGAAAAACAGACGGTTATACCACCAAAAATAGTTACTAGTTCACATTTCCCATATGTCTACTTTAGATTGGCATCGTTTTTTGAACATTATTTTATTTTTCTTGGACGTTACAAGGCTTAGAACATAAACAGCAATTTCTCAAATTCTTAAGAAAATTTCAAAAGCCTTTTTTTGAAGGTGCCAGTTCAGTTCTGAAGTGGATTTGAGGGGCCTATGTATTAGAAACCCCCATAAAACACCCCATTTTAAAAACTAGACCCCTCAAAGTATTCAAAACAGCATATAGAAAGTTTTTTAACCCTTCAGGCATTTCACAGGAATTAAAGCAAAGTGGAAATGAAATTTGCAAATTTCATTTTTTCTGCTGAATTTCAATTTTATTCAATTTTTTTTTAGTAACAGAGAAGGTTTTACCAGAGAAATACTACTAAATATGTATTGTCCAGATTCTGCAGTTTTTAGAAATGTCCCACATGTGCCTCTAGTGCGCTCGTGGACTAAAACACAAGCCCTAGAAGCAAAGAAGCACCTAGTACATTTTGAGGCCTCTTTTTTATTAGAATATATTTTAGGCAGCATGCCAGGTTTGAAGAGGTGTTGAGGTATCAAAACAATGGAAACCCACCAGAAGTGACCCCATTTTGGAAATTACACCCCTCAAGGAATTCATTTATGGTTTTTGTTATCATTTTGACCGCACAGTTTTTTCACAGCACCTATTTGAATTGGGCTGTGAAATGAAAAAAATGATATTTTTTCCAATAAGATGTCATTTTTGATCAAAATTTCTTATTTTCACAGGGAACAACATACCCCATTTTGTTGCCCAATTTGTCCTTAGTGCGGCAATACCCCATTTGTGGTGATAAACTGCCGTTTGGGCCCATGGGAGGGCTCAGACGGAAAGGAGCGCTATGTGTTTGTTGGAGTCCAGATTTTGCTGGATTGGTTTTCGGGTGCCATGTCGCATTTGCAGAGGCCCAGAGGTATCAAAACAATGGAAACCCACCAGAAGTGACCCCATTTTGGAAACTACACCCCTCAAGGAATTCATTTATGGTTTTTGTTATCATTTTGACAGCACAGTTTTTTCAGAGCACCTATTTGAATTGGGCTGTGAAATTAAAAAAATTATATTTTTTCCAATAAGATGTCATTTTTGATCAAAATTTCTTATTTTCACAGGGAACAACATACCCCATTTTGTTGCCCAATTTGTCCTTAGTGCGGCAATACCCCATTTGTGGTGATAAACTGCCGTTTGGGCCCATGGGAGGGCTCAGACGGAAAGGAGCGCTATGTGTTTGTTGGAGTCCAGATTTTGCTGGATTGGTTTTCGGGTGCCATGTTGCATTTGCAGAGCCCCAGAGGTATCAAAGCAATGGAAACCCACCAGAAGTGACCCCATTTTGGAAACTACACCCCTCAAGGAATTCATTTATGGTTTTTGTTATCATTTTGACCGCACAGTTTTTTCACAGCACCTATTTGAATTGGGCTGTGAAATGAAAAAAATGATATTTTTTCCAATAAGATGTCATTTTTGATCAAAATTTCTTATTTTCACAAGGAACAACATACCCCATTTTGTTGCCCAATTTGTCCTTAGTGCGGCAATACCCCATTTGTGGTGATAAACTGCCGTTTGGGCCCATGGGAGGGCTCAGAAGAAAAGGACCACCATTTGGCCTACTGGAGCTTTTCTGGTGCTAAGTCATGTATGCAGAAGCCCCTGAGGTACCAGTACAGTTGAAACCCCCGAGAAGTGACCCCATTTTAAAAACTACACCCCTTAAGACATTCATCTAGAGGTGTAGTAAGCATTTTGACCCCACAGGTACTGTGTAAAAGATAATGCGCAGCAGATGGTGCAGTGTGAGATTTGCAATTTTATATATATATATGCCATTTCAGTGTCCAATATAGTGTGCCCAGCATGCGCCACCGGAGATATACACCCCTTAAATTGTAATGTGGGTTCTCCTGGGTACGGCAATACCCTACATGTGGCTGTTATCAGCTGCCTGGGCATACGGCAGGGCTCAGAAGGGAAAGATGAGGGGGGTAAGCTGTGCGGAGTGCATCAGGGTAAATTAAAAATCAAGGGATGTATGATACATTTTAAAACAATCTTTTATACAGAGCCCTGGTTTTTCGGGACACGTGTCACATTGGTATATTGTGTTCTTCCTTATCCCCCTCTTATAGCAGACTCTGCACCTCTTTTGACTCTTTCCCTTTCCACCGGTTTGGGGAACTTCTCCTGGAAAGTGTTGCCCTGGTACGATGCGTGTGGCCTCGCTTCCAGAAGTACTGGGTGCCCCCCCTTCCTGGTCCCTAAAGATTAGATCTTGAAATTCCAGGAAAGTTCCCCTCTGGCCTGAACATCGACGTAGCACGTACACATTGTACAAAGCCATCTGTATGATGTGCCCGGCCAGCTTCTTATACCACACCGCATGGCGCTGTAGGGCTTCAGGACTTGATTTGACAAATCCATCCCTCCCATGTACCTATTGTAGTCCAGGATGCAGTCTGGTTTGCGGGTGGCCTTTCCTTCATATATCCTAAATCTGTAGGTATACCCTGATGCCCTCTCGCAGCTTATACATCTTCACGCCATACCTTGCCCTCTTACCCGGCAGGTACTGGCGGAATTGAACCCTCCCTTTAAAATGTACCAGGGACTCATCAATAGAAAAACACTTCTCGGGGGTGTATGCTTGGGAAAACCGGGCACTGGAACGGTCTAATAGGGGTCTCCGTTTATCCAAACGGTCAAAACTGGGGTCATCTCGGGGTGGGCACGGCTCATTATCAGTATAATGTAAGAAGCGAAGTATTGCCTCATTTATTTATTTTTTTAGGTTCCAGTTCATTTCTGAAGTTGCTTTGAGGGGCCCATATATTAGAAACCCCTATCAAACACCCCATTTTAGAAACTAGACCCCTCAAAGTTTTCACAACAGCATTTAGAAAGTTTATGAACCCTTTAGGTGTTTCACAGAAATTTAGAGCAAAGTAGAGGTGAAATTTACTCTTTTTATACCATTTTTTTTATAACACAAAAGGATTTATCAGAGAAACACAACTCAATACTTATTGCCCAGATTCTGCAGTTTTGAGAAATATCCCACATGTGGCCCTCGGGCGGTAATGGACTGAAGCACCGGCCTCAGAAGCAAAGGAGCACCTAGTGGATTTTGAGGCCTCTTTTTTATTAGGCACCATGTCCGGTTTGAAGAGGTCTTGTGGTGCCAAAACATTGGAAACCCCCCAAAAGTGACCCCAATTTGGAAACTAGACCCCTTGAGGAATCCATTGTAGTTTTCTTGGGGTGCATGCGGCTTTTTGATCAGTTTTTATTCTATTTTTAGGTGGCGTGGTGACTAATAAACAGCAATTCTACTATTGTTTTTTTATTCTTTTTTTTTTACAGCGTGCACCGTGCGCTATAAATGACATATTCACTTTATTCTGCGGGGCGATACGATTACGGCGATACCAGATGTTTATAGTTTTTTTTTATGTCTTATGGCGTTTGCACAATAAAATACGTTTTGTAAACAATCATTCACTTTTTGTGTTGCCTTATTCTAAGAGCCAGAACGTTTTTATTTTTCAATCAATAAAGCCGTGCGAGGACTTATTTTTTGCGTAACGAACTGTAGTTTCGATCAGGACCATTTTTCGGTACATGCGACTTTTTGATCTCTTTTTATTCCATTTTTTGGGAGGTGAAGTGACCAAACAATTGTGATTGTGGTACGGTTTATCAATATATTTTTTTACGGCGTTCACCGTGCGGGATAAATAACAAAATAATTTTGTAGTTCAGGCCGTTACGGACGCGGCGATACCAATTATGTATAGTTTATTTGTTTGTTTATATATTTAAATTAATTATAAATGACTGATAAGGGAAAAAGTGGGACTTTTACTTTTATTACTTTTAAAACTTTTATTTTCTTATTTTTACACATCTTTTTTTTACTTTTTTTTTACTTTATTACTTTGTCCCACTAGGGGACATGAGGGCAGGAGGCTCTGATCGCTATTCTAATACACTGCACTACATGCGTAGTGCAGTGTATTAGAGCTGTCAGCTACTCACTGACAGCAAGCATAGTGGGTCCTGACGTTGTCAGGACCCACTAGGCTTCCGTCTATGGCATAGCCGGACGCCATTGTTTGGTGTCCGGTTGCCATAGTCACCATCGCCGGCCGCTATCGTGTAGCAGGCCGGCGATGGCGGATTAACCCCTAAGAAGCCGCGATCGCTATTGAACGCGGCTTCTGAGGGGTTAATCGGCGGGGGAGCTCCGCGATCGGTCCCGGCACATTGAGCAGTGATAGTCTGCTGTCGGAAACAGCAGCTATCACAGCTCATGAACGCGCCCCGCGCGAACGGCGCCGTGTTTACTCCATGACCTACTATTAGGTCACTGAGCGCGAACGCTACAGTTAGCATGACCTAATAGTAGGTCATGGAGCGTTAAGGGGTTAAATATTTGGCCTATTGTACAAGCACTTTATTGGGGCCCAGCTCAAAGGTAAAAACTTTTCTTATCTATAATCTTGGGTTTTATATAAGGAAATACAAGTGGTTAGAAATTGATTTAAACAGACCGTATACCACCAGAACATTATATTATTTTAGAGAAAATTTTAAGGGATTTTGAGTTGTTAAAATCTGACTTAAGTATTATTACTAATCATAAAAGATGTTAAAAATATTAGATGAGAGGAAAATTGTGAGTTCTGTAATAGGTTTTTCTGTAAGAATTGTACAAGGTATTTTTATAATGTTAACCTGTTTTAACCCCTTAATGACCAGCCTATTTTAGACCTTAATGACCAAGCCATTTTTTATGTTTTTCCATCGTGGCATTCCAAGAGCTATAACTCTTTTATTTTTGCGTCAACATAGCTGTATAAGGTCTTGTTTTTTGCGGGACAAGTTGTATTTTTTAATAGCACCGTTTTGAGGTACATATTATTTATTGATTAACTTTTATTAACTTTATTTGGGGGGGGAATAGAAAAAAATCAGACATTTCGCCACTCTTTTTTGCGTCCTAAATCTATGCCGTTTACCGTGTGGTATAAATAACACAATAACTTTATTCAGTGGGTTGTTACGATTGCAACGATACCAAGTTTGTATAGTTTTTGTATGTTTTACTACTTTTACACAGTAAAAACGCTTTTTTTTTTTAATTATTTGTTTTTGTGTCTTCATATTTGAAGAGCCGTAACGTTTTTATTTTTTCGCCGATGCGGTTGTATGAGAGCTTTTTTTTTGCGGGACGACTTGTAGTTTTTATGGGACCATTTTGGACTAGATGCGACTTTTTGATCACTTTTTAATCACATTTTTTTAAAGTCAGGATTCACAGAAAACAGCAATTTTTCTGTCGTTTTTTATTTCATTTTTTACGGCGTTCACCGTGCGGGTTAAGTAATGTAATAGCATTATAGTTGGAGTCGTTACGGACGCGGTGATTTCAAATATGTGTAACTTTTTTACTTTATTTTGTTTTTTTAATAGTAAAGCAGTTTGTAAGGGGAAAAAGTGGGCTTTTAATTTTTTTTTCTAATTTTTTTTTAATTAACTTTATTAAACTTTTTTATTTACTTTTTTACTAGTCCCACTAGGGGACTTTAATATGCGACTCTGCGATCGCTATTATAATACACTACAATACTTCTGTATTGCAGTGTATTACTGCCTGTCTGTTTAAAACGGACAGGCATCTGCTAGGTCATACCTCCGGCATGATCTAGCAGGCATTCATTACAGGCAGACCTGGGGGCCTTTATTAGGCCCCCGGCTGCCATTGGAGACACAGACACTCAGCGATCGTATCGCCGGGTGTCGGTGGGAGAGAGAGGGAGCTCCCTCCCTCTCTCCAAAACCACTCAGATGTGGTGCTCGCTATTGAGCACCGCATCTGAGGGGTTAAACGGGTATGATCGATACTAATATTACTAGGTACTGTGAAAGCAAATGAGATTTGGAAACAAGAAATGTGGAATGTACTTACCTTGTAGATTTTTCTTCTTTGTTATACCTGTAAAAAAATAAAATGGAAAAAAGTTAAAATATAATTATAAAAAAACAAAAAAACATATTAAAAATAATAATAATTAAAAAAATGGATAAGAACAAGAAAATTATAAATTCATACTGCAATGATGGTTTGATGAAATCTTAAACTATTCTAGAAGACTTTCGACTTATGTTTGTCGCTTTAATATTTCAAATCTGAGTAGTAAAAAAAAAATTTTTTAAAAATCTGTTCTTAGTTTAATATCTGATACGTCCCCTATCTGGGGACCATATATTAAATGGATTTTTAGAACAGGGAGATGGAAATAGTGCTTGCTCTGTCCACTCCACGCATTGACCTGGTATTGCAGTATCTCCAGGACCGGTGCACCCTTTCCTAAACCAGTGACTAAAATCAGATTTGAAAAGTGCTTTTTGTTTTTGCCATGGTTTGTTTCTTGCACATTGGATCTCTCCTTTAATGCCATTATTTGACCGCCCGTTGGACAATGCAGATTGTGTAATGTGTGATAATGACCTAATTTATTAAATGACTTGATGAATAGATTGCCACCTCTTGTGTTGTATTAGTATGTCTGAGTTTCTTTGTGTCCAGCATTGCAATTTGGAACAGCTCATTCACCTTCCTTTTCCTCTGTCCCTCCTTCTAGGTAAATTAAGGAGCTGCACCTGAGCCAGTCTGTCAGCCAGCCCACAGCCACTGATTGATGCAGCCATCATCTCAGTCAAATAGTGGAATAGTGGAGTGGAGTAGGGGAAGAGCAAGCAACCATTGCACCCGCCACAATGGACCTGTGTGCACTATATGGATGTGATGGAATGAGCTCTCCTCCCTACATTTAAAAGAAGTAAGATTTGAAGTTGCAACAATTCCTCCCTCGTCTACAAAGACACCAGCAATTTGGATTTATTACTATGTTACCTACCTGAAAGACTAACAAACTGTGCAAGCATGGATGTTGTAGGAGGAAGAAGGTCACAGTAAAGTTTGAGGATGCCTATTTGCCATTTCGCAGCCCCCTGTCTCCCTCTTGTGGCCTCCTGGAGGCAGCTAGCTGTGCAGGCAACACGGGCACATGTTGCTGTGTTGCCCTCCAAGGCAACACTGAGGGAGTGACTGAGCAGCAACGTCTAATATAAGATTCTGACGGAATTTTGCGCGTGTCATAGTGGGGGCCCTAAGCAGTGAGAGCAAGCTTTATGACATCATAATGGGACCTCAGACAGACAAGCCTGGGCCCAGGCAGTGTTGGTCAGCAGGCACTGTATTGCAGGTGATCGAAGGCGTGAAGGGAGAAGGGGTAGCTTTGGGCATGCACTTGCTGCTGCTAGCGTTTGTCTGCATGGCAGGAGGGCATTTGGGCGTTGCCAGGAAGGCGTTTTTATGTCGATTCCTCCGCTTTCTGCACAGCATTGTGGTGCAAGCAAAAGAAGCAAAGCATGTCTAGCTTCCTCACCGGCCTTTTTTCATCTCCCGCCTGGCTGCTTGTGTGAGTGTGTGAGCCGGCAGGGCCACATGGAGGTGCCTAGGAGTAGGCTGAATTGCTGCAAGGGGTGAACAGCAGTATTGGCCAGGCTCTGCCAACATGCGCCACTTTCGGGTTATCGGTTATCGGCCTTTTGGCACGATCCCGTGTCAAGAGGAGGTCAGCATGTCATGCCCTTGTCCTTTTGGCATCGCCACTTCGGTGGCTTAAGCCAACTGCTGCTATAGGGGGGTAGACTGGGTGATCAACTGTCGAGCGATCATGGGCGCTAGGCTTCGATACGCTGGGATCGGGGAAACCCGGATCAAGAATGGATTTGTCATTGACGTACCCTTGGACAAGAAGGACCTTTTTTCACTGAAACACCTGGTGAATTAAGTTATTTTCAAGACCCTCAACGTGAGTAGGAACGACATCCTTTGTCTTCAGGATCCCAGAGGTAATCGTTTCACTTTGGTTCTTAAAAGTCTGAATGCTTGTTACAACTTGTATGCAGCAATTAATGCCAACTTGCAAAACCCTGGGTTGGATGGACTTATCTTCACCGTTTTATATAACGATGTACCATTGGTTGTTTTGATGTACAATTCCTATGTGCTGGTGGATGATATTATTTCCTTCCTGAAGAAATACTGCTCTTACGTCAGCTATTCTCACCAGGTGTTAAATGCTGAATCCCTCTAGACAGGGAAGCATACATTTTTTGTGCGATTTGAAGAGGATCCTTCAGGGCCTCTGGGTGTAAAATACCCTCCTAGGAATTTTGCCATTGGGCAGGACAAAGGCTACTTATTTTTTCCCCAGCCTCCTGTGTTCTGCAGGAAATGTAAAAGATATGGCCATGTTCATGAGGATTGTACACAAGAAGGTGTTACATGTAATCAGGAGGGTCACCTGGCCAAGGATTGCAAAAACCCAATTGTGTGTAACATGTGCAGCATTGTGGGTCATGCCTTTAAATACTGTCCAGTGCGTGCTAAAAACAGAAGGGTTAGGACTCTGGTGGAAGTAGTCGCAGGTGAACCTGGCAGTATGAGGTCTAATGTGATTCAGGGCCCAGCTGTCCAGGGAACTGAGGAGTTGGTGCCTGCACGGGAATCTGCTGGGACTCTCCCTGAGTTAAATCGGTCTGGTAATGTGCTGGCTGATGAAATGGAAGTAGCTCCTGTTGAGAAAGACCTGCCTCATCCCTCTGATGACCTGACTGGGTTGAGGAGCGACGGGGAGATGGATGGTTCCATATCTAAATCGCCTGTTCTTTCCTGGGAAGGAATTTTGGTGGAGCAACAAGGCGAAGGTGGTCAAGGAGACTTTTCATTTGCACTTGTGAGGCCTCCTGAGGAGGAAGGAGGTTCATCTTCTAAGAGACTTCGCACCATGTTGTCTCCTTTGAGTGAAGATGGAGTGAGCCCGGATAAAGGGGGGTTTACCCCATTTCTCATTTTTCTGAGGACTTTCCTTTTTTAGGAGAAGACGTGGAAAAAGCTATCTTCGTGTCAGGTTGTCAGCCACCAGGAGGTGTAGGCTGATTAAACAGTGGGGTATCGGTGGATATCTATGTAAAAGGATCAAAATATGGACCCCAAAACTACACTTAATGTCTTATCCTTGAATGTCAGGCAAATTACATCAAAGCCTAGACGAGCTGTAGTGCTGGACTACTTTAGGAATCTTGGGGCAGAGATCATATGTCTGCAAGAGTGTGTCATATCTGAGTCACTGGGGGAGGGGGATTGGCCATATGGGCAGTATGTCTGGTCAGGATCTACTTCCAAGAAGAATGATGGGGTGGGGATCCTATTGGGAAATATGGGTATGGATCTGGAGAGTTATACAGTGGTGGAAACAGGTAGATGTGTAATTGCAGTGGTGTGTTGCAGAGGAGTTAGGGTTAGGGTGGTGAATACTTATTGTCCTATAGATAGAGCAAAAAGGCTGGCTTTGTTGGAAAAGTTGAGTCTGCTCTTACCTGGAAGGATTCCTACCTTTTTTTAGGAGACTTTAATTGTTCTTTTGATGGGGATGGTTTGGATGTAACTGGGAAAAAGCTTAACCAACCTATATCTGATTTTTCTTTTATAGATACGGCCGAATTGTTGAATGTGGATTATAAATGTTTTAGTAAAATGTTGGCTAACCGTATGCGTGAGGTGGTAGGAAAGGTTGTGGGCGAAGATCAAGTGTGTGCTGTGCCAGGTAGGAGTATGTCTGATAATTTGGTTTTGTTGAGAGATTTGATTGGTGACTGTATGAGTAGGAAACAGAAGTGTATGATGCTTGCGTTAGATTTCGAAAAGGCGTTTGATAGAGTGTCGCATGTGTTTATGTTTGCTGTACTTGTTAGTATGGGTTTCCCAGTGAGGTTCTTGGAAGCTGTGAAGTGTTTGTATAGGGATGTGTCAAGTGAAGTGTTGGTGAATGGTAATTTAAGTTCAAAAGTATGTGTGAGATCTGGGATAAGACAGGGGTGTCCTATGTCCCCAGTTTTGTTCACTTGTGTGATCGAAAGTTTTATGTGTTTGGTAAGAAAAGATAAAGTGGTGAAAGGTTTTTTGATTCCGGGGAGCGGAGGTAAATATGTTAACATTTTGGGTTATGTGGATGATGTTGTGGTTGTGAGTGATTGTATGGTTGGGTTGAATAGAGCAAAATTATGGTTGGATTTCTTTTGTGGGGCATCAGCTTTTAAGGTGAATTGGTATAAGTGTGTCTTTAAGTGCTTTGGGGATAGGAGGGTAAGTATGGAAGGGGTGAGGAATGAAGTAGGTGCAGTAAAAGAGTTGGGGATACAGTTTAATGAGGATTTGAGAGGGAATGAGAGTTGGGATGAATGGGGTAAGAGGATTGAGAAGAAGTTGAATATCAGGGAAGGTGTTGATAATTAAGGCAGTGATTTTGCCTATTTTGGTTTTTGTGGCTAGTATTTCTCCTTCCGCTAGTAGGAAAATCAAAAAGTCAGAGAAAATGTTATTTACCTTTTTGTGGGGAAGTCGAATGTAAAAGTTGAAGCGTGAGTATGTGTATAAGTCTTGTGAGAATGGAGGTTTGGGTTTTCCGAATGTGGAGGTTTTTCTTGGGTTAAACTTTATTAAAATAGTGGTGGGTCTTTTGGGGAAGGGAAATAAGAGTGCGTATATGGCCGGTTGGATGCTTTATGGGTTAAATTGGTTTAAGAGAGATGCTACTGTGCCTGTTGCTTATGTATGTCCAGTATGGTATGTTGTGATTGAAAGGTTCATTAGGAAACATGATTTGATTGCAGTGCCTATGGGTGGGTTTCTGGATAAGAAGGCTGTGCTAAAAAGGTTGTGTGTGAATGAGGTTGTGTGTAATATTGTGGGTTTGCGAGGAAAGGATGTTGTGGATACTTGGAAGAAGTTAGGTGTGAGAGGTATGTCCAACAGACAAAAGGACATAGTGTGGATGGCGTTGCATGATATTTTGCCTGTTAGAGATGTGCAGAGGAGGAGGATGTTAGTTAGATTTGAGGTGTGTCCAAGGGTTGGGTGTAATTCACATGAGACTGTTAGGCATCTTTTTTGGGACTGCAATTATTCCTATGAGGTATGGAGGAGGATGGGTGGTGTCTGTAAGAAGTTGGCTGGGGTGAAGTTTGTGGATTGGAAGGTTGCGATGTTTGCTATAGGGGCTTGTAACAGAGTAAGTGATAGGATCTTATGGTTGATTATGGTGTGTATAATGGAAAGTTTATGGGATGTGCGTAATTAAGGTGTCTTCAAACATAAGTGGGTACTGATTGGTGAGTGTGTGAGGATGGTTTTGTCAAGATTATACGTAGTTTATCTTTGGGATAGTCAGTGCGGTGGTGGTATAGACGCAGAGGGGGTATGGAAATTTAAGAAGTGGAGAAGGTTGGTGAAATATAGTTACATAGTTACATAGTTAGTACGACTGAAAAAAGACATCAAGTTCAACCAAGTTCAACCAAGGGGTGGAAAAAGGGAAGGGAAAAATTTCTACACATAAGAGCTAATACTTTTTTGTTCTAGGAAATTATCTAACCCTTTTTTAAAGCCATCTACTGTCCCTGCTGTGACCAGCTCCTGCGGTAGGCTATTCCATAGATTCACAGTTCTTACAGTAAAGAAGGCTTGTCGCCTCTGCAGGTTGAACCTTTTTTTCTCCAGATGGAGGGAGTGCCCCCTTGTTTTTTGAGGGGGTTTTACATGGAACAAGATTTCACCATATTTTTTGAATGTGCCATTAATATATTTATATAAATTAATCATGTCCCCCCTTAGTCGTCTTTTTTCAAGGCTAAATAGGTTTAATTCTTTTAATCTTTCCTCATAACTTAGATTCTCCATGCCCCTAATTAGCTTCGTTGCTCTTCTTTGTATTTTTTCCAACTCCAGGGCATCCTTTCTATGAACTGGAGCCCAGAACTGAACTGCATATTCTAGATGAGGCCTCACTAATGCTTTGTAAAGTGGTAATATTACATCCCTGTCCCGTGAGTCCATGCCTCTTTTAATACACGACAATATCCTGCTGGCCTTTGAAGCAGCTGATTGACACTGCATGCTGTTATTTAGTTTATGATTTACAAGTACACCCAGATCCTTCTCAACAAGTGAATCCGCCAGTGTAGCTCCCCCTAGGACATATGATGTATGCAGGTTGTTGGTACCCAAATGCATAACTTTACATTTATCTACATTAAACTTCATTTGCCAACTGGATGCCCAAACACTTAGTTTGTTTAAATCTGCTTGCAATTCACGAACATCTTCCATAGACTGAACTATATTACATAGCTTGGTGTCATCTGCAAAAATAGAAATAGTGCTATTAATCCCATCCTCTATATCATTAATAAATAAGTTGAATAATAGTGGTCCCAGCACTGAACCCTGGGGTACACCACTTATTACCGGGGACCATTCAGAGTAGGAATCATTGACCATAACTCTCTGGATACGGTCCTTGAGCCAATTCTCAATCCAATTACAAACTATATTTTCTAAACCTATAGTCCTCAATTTACCCATTAGACGTCTAAGGGGGACAGTGTCAAATGCCTTTGCAAAGTCCAAAAACACTATATCCACAGCGGCCCCTCTGTCTAGGCCTCTGCTCACCTCTTCATAAAAACCGATCAGGTTAGTTTGACAACTTCTGTCCTTAGTAAAACCGTGCTGGCTGTCACTTATAATACTATTTTTTTGTCACATAATCCTGTATATAGTCCCTCAATAGCACCTCAAACATTTTCCCCACGATGGATGTTAAGCTTACTTTTCTATAATTACCTGGGGAAGGCCTAGAGTCCTTTTTGAAAATAGGCAACACATTTGCCCTGCGCCAGTCCCTTGGCACTATTCCAGTCACTAGAGATTATCAGAATATTATGAAAAGGGGGACAGAAATAACTGAACTAAGCTCTTTAAGAATTCTAGGGTGTAACCCATCTGGTCCCGGGGCCATGTGCACATTTACTTTATTTAATTTAGCTTGGACCATATCTACATTCATCCAACTCAGTATATCAACTGATATATTAACAGCACTGGCACCGGCAACATCAGCTGCTCTTTCTTCTGTTGTATATACAGAGCTAAAGAACCCATTTACTAACTCTGCCTTCTCTTGGTCCCCTGTGACCAACTCCCCATTACCACTATCTAGGGATCCTACATGTAAAGAACTTGGCTTTTTTGCATTTATATACTTGAAGAATTTTTGGGGATTTGTTTTACTATCCTTGGCCACCTGCCTTTCATTTTGTATTTTTGCTAATTTTATTACATTTTTACAGATTTTATTGAGCTCTTTATATTTTACAAAGGCTACAGATGTACCCTCAGATTTGTATTTTTGAAATGCCCTTTTTTTGTCATGTATTGCCCCTTTCACAAAAGGTGTAAGCCATGTGGGATTTAATTTTAGTCGTTTATACTTGTTACCTATAGGAATACATTTTGCACTATAATTACCCAAAATAGAATTGAAAATCTCCCATTTATCATTTGTCCCATTATTTGACATTAGTTCTTCCCAGTCTATATCCTGAATTGCAGCCCTCATCCTGAGGAAATTGGCTTTCTTAAAATTAAATGTTTTTGCCCTCCCAGTCTGTGTTTATTTTTTACAGTATAGGTAAAATGTAACTATATTGTGATCACTGTTACCAAGGTTTTCACGAACATTGACATTCCCAACAAGATCTGCATTATTAGAAATGACCAGATCCAACAGAGCTTCACCTCTAGTCGGGTCTTCCACAATCTGGCCCAGAAAATGTTCCTGCAACAGGTTGAGGAAATGTCTCCCCTTTGCAGTTGAAGCCGAACCATGACACCAATTAATATCCCGGAAATTAAAATCTCCCATTATCACTACAGTACCCGCCTGTGCAGCCCGCTCCATCTGTTTATATAGCTGACCTTCCATCTCCTCAGTTATATTGGGGGGTCTATAGATTACACCAAAAGTAATTTTTTCAGTGTTTACCTCCCTTTCTAGTTCCACCCACAAGGTTTCAACCTCCTCACAGTATTCACCCACTATTGTCTCTTTCACACTCGCCTTCATATCACTTCTCACATACAGACATACACCACCGCCTTTCCTATTTGTCCTGTTTTTCCGAAACAGTGTAAAACCCTGTAGATTTACAGCCCAGTCATGTGAAAAGTTAATTGATAAGATCTATTCTTGTTTTATTTTTGTTCTTTATGATCCTTTCTGTTATTTGATTATTATTGTTTGGAATAAAATAGCCATGATGATGTATGACTAAGGCAACTTATACCTTACAATATAAAAAGGTTTTTGTACTGTTGCTTTAAGTTAAACTGAATAGATTTAAAAAAATAAAAATAAAAAATCTTCGTTTAATATCTGATACGTCCCCTATCTGGGGACTATATATTAAATGGATTTTTAGAACAGGGAGATGGAAATAGGGCTTGCTCTGTCCAATCCACGCATTGACCTGGTATTGCAGTATCTCCAGGACCGGTGCACCCTTTCCTTATGCAGTGACTAAAATCAGATGTGTAAAGTGCTTTTTACTTTTTCCATTGTTTTTTTCTTGCTGATTGGATCTCTCCTTTAATCCCATTATTTGAACACCTGTTGAACAATGCCTGTTGTGTAATGTGTGATAATGACCTCATTATTAAATGACTTGATGAATAGATTGGCACCTCTTGTGTTGGCTGTGTTGTGTCTGTGTTTCTGTGTTTCCTGCATTTCAATTTGGAACAGCTCATTCACCTTCCTTTTCCTCTGTCCCTCCTCCTAGGTAAGTTCAAGAGCTGCACCTGAGCCAGCCAGCCAGTCTGTCAGCCCACAGCCACTGATTGATGCAGCACCACAGTCAAATAGTGGAATAGTGGAGTAGGGGAACAGCAAGCCGCCACAATGGACCTGTGTGCACTAGATGGATGTGATGGAATGAGCTCTCCTCCCTACATTTGAAAGAAGATTTGAAGTTGCAACAAACCCTCCCTCGCTGACAAAGACACCACCAATTTGGATTTGTTACTATGTTACCTGGAAGGAAGACTTAGGCGGGATTCACACGACCGGGTCCCGCCCGAGTGCCGGCCGGTAAAATCGGCCATTTTGCCCGGCCGGTTTGCATAAAGTTATGCATCCCTTCCGGGCCGGGCAGATCTGGACAGTGACATCAGCGGCAACTCCTGAAGGGGAATCTCCATGTGTTCGGGGATTCTGCTTCAGGAGTTTCCCCTGATGTCACTGCCCAGATATGGACAGAGACATCAAGCGCTCTGTCCAAGAGCGGAATCCCCGAAAACATGGGGATTCCGCTCCTTCAAGGAGCTAAAGTGCGGCTAGCACATAGCAGAACGGGGAGATGCCTCCCTGCTCTGCTATAGTGGCGTCGCTACAGTAGCAGCAGCCGCAGCAGCAGCAGCTGCAGCTACTAGCGGCGCCATGGAAGGTGTCGCCGGGCCAGGGCGCTTTTAAAAAGAGCAGGGGAAGGGAGCCAGCGCAGCGCTCCCTTCCACCTGCTGTACACCCCGGCCCTGCCACACAGTGTACAGCGATGCCATTCGTCCGAATGGCATCAACTCCTCCTCCTCACATGCACTCTGCGCTGTGAGGAGGAGGAGGAGATAGAGCGCAAGCGCCGGAAAACCCGGCCATCACTCGGGACACATCCCGGTGATGGCCGTGTATTACCCGGTCCCATAGGCTTCTATGGGAGCCGGGCGGCCGGGTACCTGGCCGAAGATAGAGCATGTCCTATTTTTTGACGGCCGGTTTCCCCGGCCGTCAAAAAATCGGTTGTGTGAATAGCCCCATTAGGGGTCTATTATTCCTAATGCAGCCGGGTGCCAGCCGATTTATGAACGGCCGGCACCCGGCCGGGAAACCCTGTCGTGGGAATGAGGCCTAACAAACTGTGCAAGGAAGGAGGTTGTAGGAGGAGGAGGAAGTAGGACAAGAAGGTGTCAGTAAAGTTTGAGGAGGATGCCTATTTGCCATTTAGCAGTCCCCTGTCTCCCTCTTGTGGCCTCCTGGAGGCAGCTAGCTGTGCAGGCAACACGGGCACATGTTGCTGTGCAGGCAACATGGGCACATGTTGCTGTGTTGCCCTCCAAGGCAACACTGAGTGACTGACTGAGCAGCAACATCTAATATAAGGTTCTGACGGAACTTTGCGCCTGTCATAGTGGGGCCCTAAGAAGTGAGAGCAAGCTTTATGGCATGATAATGGTACCTCAGACAGACAAACCTGGGCCCAGGCACTCTATTGCAGGTGATCGAAGGCGTGAAGGGAGAAGGGGTGGATTTGGGCATGCACTTGCTGCTGCTAGCGTTTATCTGCATGGCAGGAGGGCATTTGGGCGTTGCCAGGAAGGCATTTTTATGTCGATTCCTCCGCTTTCTGCACAGCATTGTGGTGCAAGCAAAAGAAGCAAATCCTGTCTAGCTTCCTCTCCGGCCTTTTTTCACCTCCCGCCTGGCTGCCTGTGTGAGTGTGTGAGCTGGCAAGGCCCCATCGAGGTGCCTAGGAGTAGGCTGAATCGCTGCAAGAGGTGAACAGCAGTATTGGCCAGGCTCTGCCAACACGCGCCACTTTCGGGTTATCACTTCTCGGCCTTCTGGCTGAGATCAAGTGTAGTGCTGTTTACTTAGTCAGTACTGCCTTGGTCTTGGTTGGGAGGTGCTCTGGTACCCCCTCTCTCGGCCTCAGGGGGTCGTCCAGGTTCGCCTGGACTTCACCCCCGTGCTTCTATTTGGGAGAGAGGCTTAGTCTCGAGCAATGAGCAGCGATCCCCTTGGCCAGAGTGAGCCGTGTGTCTCTGTGGTGCGCATTCCAGTTGGTGGTTTATCATGGTGAGAAATGATAACCCAACATTTGAGCCGAACTTTACTCGGCTAAAAAACTCTATACGTTTTACGTATACGGAGGAGGCTCCAGCAAACAGCGGTCTGAAACACCTAATCGAGGAAGTGCTCCTGGGAATATTCGCAATCCGACCATTGGAGATTTTGGCAATCCCGGACTATCCTAGGCGTGGGATCTATGACGTGACCTTGCGATATGACGGTATTTACTTGGATTTTGTGACTCGCTTGAAAAAGGTAGGCAGAGATCCCAAGTTGAAAGGAGTCCAGATTGTGGAACACTTCCCTTCAGATCGAAAACTCATGGTGATTAAAATGTATTGCCCTTATATAACTGAAGAGGAGATTGTATTCTTTCTGAAAAATTATTGTACTCTGGTTATGAATGAGTTTGATGTGTGGACTTCGAAATGGAAATTTCTTGTAGAATTAAAAGACAACCCCAAAGCACCTGAGGAAAAATTGGTACTCCCAGCTCGTTTTAAATTGGGCAATATTAATGGTGATATTTTTTTTAATGGTATGGAGGAATTCTGCAGAATTTGCAAAAAATATGGGCATTTAAAAAATGACTGTGAAAGTACCTGCACAAATTGTGGAAGCAAAAATCATACGGTTCGAGGTTGTAGGGAACCAAATACGTACCAATCTCAACGTGAAAGACAGCTTGGAAACCAGCCGGCCCCAGAAGAGGAGGCAAATATGGAAGCCCAGGAAGCAAGTCACATTTCAGCTATGTCTATCGGTAAGTTTGTCGTCTCTCTTGACAGTGAAGAATTCCAGTCGCAGATCAAGATGAAGGACCGGCAAAAGGAGAGGAAAAAGAAGGAGAGGAAAAAGATGGAGAAGCAGGGGACGGGGATGCTTTCCTCTCGCAAGGAAGGTAGTAACCCGGATGAAGCTGCATCTCAGGCTCAACAAAAAGAAGAATCGGGTGCGGAAAAGAGGAAAACAGGTGATCCTCAAAATCGGGAAGTACTGAAGGCGGGAAACCGTTATTCGGTAATACAACCTGAGGGAGAACTTGCAACACCTAGCATCATCCCAGATACCCCGGAAGAAATGGCCCAGATGTCTATCGTTCAGCCAGGGGCTTCCCATACAGGAGGCCGCACGGAAGAGTTAGACTACTGGGCAGAAACGCCAGAAAGGGGTAAGAAGGCTTTGATGAGTGATCCAAATACTCTCCTTAGTCCTCTGTGTGAGGATCTTTCGGAGGAAGCAACAGACAACAGTGACACCAGCTCAATAGACTCCTTGCGGGCTGTGACCTCTGGAGGTGCCCCGGGTACCTTTGACAGTTCTCCGGGGTCGGTTGAGGTGGAAGAAGAATTGAGGATTGTAAGAGGTTGAGGACTATAGCGTTATTCATCTCTCTGCATCTAAAATGTCAGTTTTGAAAGGTCTCTCCCTAAATGTGAGGGGACTCAAGACAAGTACACACAGGACGCTCCTTTTAAAACTATTTATCCCTACTCTCTGCTTCAGTTTTGTTTTTACAGGAATGTGGCATCCCTCATCGGGCAGAATATAAAAACTACAAAAAAGATTGGAAATATGGAACTTCGGTATGGTCTGGTTCTAACCTATCAAAATCTGCAGGAGTGGCAATCCTCTTTAAGGGTAATATTAACCCCTTCCCTCTTTAGCCACTTTTGACCTTCATGACAGAGCCTCATTTTTCAAATCTGACATGTTTCACTTTATGTGGTAATAACGTCGAAATGCTTTCACCTATCCGGGCGATTCTGAGATTGTTTTCTCGTGACACATTGGACTTTAAGATAGTGGTAAAATTTGGTCGATACATTCAGTATTTAATTGTGAAAAACACGAAAATATAGTGAAAAATTGCAAAAATTAGCATTTTTCTCAATTTAAATGTATCTGCTTGTAAGACAGGCAGTTATAACACACAAAATTGTTGCTAATTAACATCCCCCATATGTCTACTTTAGATTGGCATCGTTTTTTGAACATCCTTTTATTTTTCTATGACCTCACAAGGCTTAGAACTTTAGCAGCAATTTCTCACATTTTCAAGAAAATTTCAAAAGGCTATTTTTACAGGGGCCAGTTCAGTTGTGAAGTGGTTTTGAGGGCCTTATATATTAGAAACCCCCAAAAAGTCACCCCATTTTAAAAACTTCACCCCTCAAAGTATTCAAAACAGCATTTAGAAAATGTCTTAACCCTTTACACATTTCACAGGAATTAAAGCAAAGTAGAGGTGAAATTTACAAATTTCATATTTTTTTGCAGAAATAAATTTTTAATACAATTTTTTTTATAACACAGAAGGTTTTACCAGAGAAATGCAACTCAATATTTGTTGCCCAGTTTCTGCAGTTTTAGGAAATATCCCACATGTGGCCGTAGCGTGCTACTGGACTGAAGCACTGGCCTCAGAAGCAAAGGAGCACCTAGTGGATTTTGGGGCCTTATTTTTGTTAGAATATATTTTAGGCACGATGCCCCAAAAGTGACCCCATCTGGGAAACTAGACACCTCAAGGAAATTATCTAGGGGCGTAGTGAGCATTTTGACCGCACAGGTTTTTTACAGAAATTATTGGAAGTAGGCCGTGAAAATTAAAATCAACATTTCTTCAAAGAAAATGTAGGTTTAGCGATTTTTTTTCTCATTTCCACAAGGACTAAAGGAGAAAAAGCACCGCAAAATTTGTAAAGCAATTTCTCCCGAGTAAAACACTATCCCACATGTGGTAATAAATGGATATTTGGACACACGGCAGGGCTTAGAAGGGAAAGAGCGCCGTTTGGCTTTTGGAGCTCAAATTTAGCAGGAATGGTTTGAGAGGCCATGTCACATTTACAAAGCCCCTGAGGGGACAAAACAGTGGAAACCCCCCACAAGTGACCCCATTTCGGAAACTACACCCATTGAGGAAATTATCTAGGGGTATAGTGAGCGTTTTGACCCCACAGGTTTTTTGCAGAAAATATTGGAAGTAGGCCCTGAAAATAATAATCTACATTTTTTCAAAAGAAATCTAGGTTTAGCTAATTTTTTCTCATTTCCAGAAGGACTGAAGGAGAAAAAGCACCACAAAATTTGTAAAGCAATTTCTCCCGAGTAAAACAATACCCCACATGTGGTAATAAACGGCTGTTTGGACACACGGCAGGGCTTAGAAGGGAAAGAGCACTATTTGGCTTTTTGAGATTACATTTAGCAGGAATGGTTTGCGGAGGCCAGGTCACATTTGCAAAGCCCCTGAGGGGACAAAACAATGAAAACGCCCAAAAAGGGACTCCATTTAGGAAACTACACCTCTTGAGGAATTCATCTAGGGGTGTAGTAAGCATTTTGACCCCACAGATGTTTCATAGAATTTATTAGAATTAGGCAGTGAAAATAAAAACAGTCCTTTTTCTTCAATAAGACGTAGCTTTAGCGCAAATTTTTTCATTTTCTCAACAAATAAAGGAAAAAAAGAACCCAAAATTTGTAAAGCAATTTCTCCCGAGTACGGCAATACCCCATATGTGGTCATAAACTGCTGTTTGGGCAAACGGCAGGGCTCAGAAGGAAAGGACCGCCATTTGGAGTGCAGATGTTGCTGGATTGGTTTCTGGGCGCCTGTGGGCCCAAAACAGTGGAAACACCCCAGAAGTGACCCCATTTTGGAAACGACACCCCTCAATGCATTTACCAAGGGGTGTAGTAAGCATTTTAACCCTGCAGGTGTTTTGTAGAAATTAGTGTTCACTCGATGTTGCAGAGTGAAAATGGGATTTTCTTCCATAGATATGCCAATATGTGGTGCCCGGCTTGTGCCACCATAACAAGACAGCCCTCTAATTATTATGCGGTGTTTCCCGGTTTTAGAAACACCCTACATGTGGCCCTAATCTTTTGCCTGGACATATGACAGGGCTCAGGAGTGAAGAGTACCATGCGGAGCGGAGGCCTAATTTGGCGATTTACAAAGTATTGGTTCACAACTGCAGAGGCTCAGATGTGAAATAATAAAAAGAAACCCCTGAGAAGTGACCCCATTTTTGAAACTGCACCCCTCAAGGCATTTATTAAGAGGTGTAGTGAGCATTTTCACCCCACAGGTCTTTTCCATAAATGAATGCACTGCGGATGGTGCAAATTAAAAATTTATATTTTTCCCTAGATATGCCATTCAGTGGCAAATATGTCATGCCAAGCTTATGACACTGGAGACACACACCCCAAAAATTGTTAAAAGGGTTCTCCTGGGTATGACGATGTCATATATGTTGAAGGAAACTGCTGTTTGGACACGCTGTAGGGTTCAGAGCCGAGGGAGCACCATTTGGCTTTTGGAGAGCGGATTTTGCTTGGTACTAAATTTGTTTGAGTATTGCTGGTGTTTTATAATGTGGGGGTACATGTAAGCGGGGCGGAGTATATAAGGGGAATAGTCAGGTGGTATGAAAAAAAATAAATAATCCATAGATGTGTGTTACGCTGTGTCGCATTGATAAATGGTGTAATTTCTTATCCCCCTTTTGGTCCACACTCTGCACCTTTGTAGTTTGAGGAATTTTGCTGGGAAGTGTTGTCCTGGTATAATACGGGCACCGTCGCTTCCAACGGATATGTTTGGGCCCTCCCTTTCCTGGTTCCCTAATTTTAGGTCCTTGATAAATCGCCTCTTCAAACTGAAGAAATGTTCCCCTCGGGCACAACTGCATATTTTTTTATTTCCTGACTTATTGGAGCCATAACTAATTTTATTTTTCATAGACGTAGCGGTATGAGGGCTGGTTTGTTGCGGGATGAGCTGTAGTTATTATTGGTACCATTTTGAGGTACATGTGACTTTTTGATCACCTTTTATCCTATTTTTTGGGATGCCAGGTAAACAAAAAAATGCAGTTCTGGCACAGCTTTTTTCGTTTTTTTTATACAGCGTTCACCATGCGTTATAAATTACATGTTAACTTTATTCTGTGGGTCAGTACGATTCCGGCGATACCTAATTTATAGCACTTTTTTATGTTTTACAACTTTTTTCACAATGAAATTACTTTTGTAAAAAGAATGTATTTTTTTTCTGTCGCCAAGTTGTGAGAACCATAACGTTTTAATTTTTTTGTCGACGGAGGTGTATGAGGGCTTGTTTTTTGCGGGACGAGCTATAGTTTTTATAGGTACCATTTTTGGATACGTGCGACTTTTTGATCACTGTTTATTCTAATATTTGTAGGGCAAAGTGACTAAAAAACAGAAACGTTTGGTAACGTTTTTTACGTTTTTTTTTACGCTGTTCACCGCGTGCAATAAATAATACAATATTTTGATACCTCAGGTCGTTACGGTCGTGGCGATACCAAATACATATGGTTTATTATTTTTCAATAATAAAGGACTTGATAAGAGTAAAAGGGGGATTGTGTTTTATTTGATTACTTGAAACTTTTATTGTTTTCAAACTTTTATTTTTTGCACTTTTTTTTACACTTTTTTATACTTTTTTTACACTTTTCTTAAAGTCCCACTAGGGGACGTGAAGGTCCAACGGTCAGATTTTTTTTTTTCTAATACATTGCACTACCTATGTAGTGCAATGTATTAGATCTGTCAGTCATTCACTGACAGCAAGCCGATTAGGCTTCGCCTCCCGGCGGGGCCTAAATTGGCTTCCGTAATGGCAGAGCAGGAGACCATTGTGTCTCCTGTTGCCATAACAGCAGTCGCCAGTCCCGATTGCCTGTCAGGGCTGGCGATCTGCTAGTAACCGCTACGATGCAGCAATCGCTTTTGATTGCTGCATTGAAGGGGTTAATGGCAGGGATCGGAGCTAGCTCTGGTTCCTGCCGTTACAGGTGGATGTCAGTTGTACAGTACAGCTGACTTCCACCGCTGATGACGCCGGATCAGCTCCTGACCCGGCGCCATCTTGCCGGCAGCTACAGAAGCCGATCAGGCTCCGCCGCCGGGCGGATCTTGACCGGCTTCGGTGCTAGGCAGACCGGGAGGCCAGTATTAAGCCTCCGGTTGCCATTGCAGCCACCGGAACCCCGGCAATTTCATTGCTGGGGCTCCGATGAGCTGCAAACACCTTAAGTGCAGCGATCGCGTTTGAGCGCTGCACTTAAGGGGTTAATGGCGGGGATCGAAGCTAATTTCGGTCCCCGCCGTTACAGTCGGATGTCAGCTGTAAGATACAGCTGAGATCCGGTGATGATGGCACCGACTCAGCTTCTGAGCCGGTGCCAAACATTTGACGTACATGTACGGCATTTTGCGGGAAGTCAATGCTTTCCATGACGTACATGTACGGCAAATGTCGGGAAGGGGTTAATATTGCTTTTAAACAAGAAATTTTACCAGGCAGGATTTTATTAGTAAAGGCTTTTATAAATGGTATTAAGTGGCAGTCTTTAAATTTTTATGGCTCACCAGACAAAAAGGAAAGAGAAGAAATGCTGGGAATTTTATCTCTTTTTATAACTGATTCCTGTCCCTTAGTTTTAGCTGGGGATTTTAATTGTGTTTTAAGAGGTGAAAAAAGAATTACGCAGTCCTCCAGTAGAAACTATGATAAAACTTCTGGTCTTTTAAGTAATATTGAGTGATTTTAAACTTACAGATGTCTTCAAAAATTGTAACAAAAAAATGTCAGTTCTAGATAGCACTACTTGGAGTAACATACGATGTAGCTCAAGAATTGATTTTATTTTCTCTTCTCAGCAAATTTCACCTGTCCACTGTGAACTTTTAACAAACATGTTCTCTGACCATAACGGCCTTTTATTTGTTTTAAATTTTGATTCTGGTTTTAAAAGAGGCTCCAGTTCATGGAAGATGAATGTAGCACTTTTAAAGAATGAAAAAAAAATTGCAGATTTTATTAGGTTTTATAATAGGTGTAAGCGAAAAAGAGACCCTACAGAATCCATGACATTATTGTGGGATAAGATGAAAAAGAACATAAAATTTTTTTTTATTCAAAAAGCAAAAGAAAAAAGAGCGGCCTATGAAAAATTTTATATACAATTGCCAACTCTTTACAAAATAAGGTCTGTGGGGGTAGAAGTGACTGAGGAGATAATACAGGTAAAAAAAGAAGTTCAAATGTTTCTGGAAGATAAAGGAAAAGAGATAATTTTTAAAGCAAAAGTACAACACATGGAAGAAAACGAGAAATGCTCCAGATGTTTTGTTTTTTTAAAAGTATACAAAAGAGAATTCATATCGATAAAATGGAAGGAGGAACCGATATTGATAATATTTTAAAAAAAACTCATATTTATTATAAAGATCTTTTTAGCGAAAAAAATGTGGATACTAATTTTTATGGAGGATGTTTTAAAAGAAGTTTCATGTGTTTTAGATTTTAATGCCCAATCTGTTTTATTACAGCCCATCACCGAGAAAGAGATGCTGGATACTATAAATAGGTTTAAGTTGGGCAAGGTTCCAGGAGCTGATGGGGTACCAATCGAATTTTACAGAACTTTTTATGAGGTTTTAAAGGATGATTTTTTATCTCTCTTTTTAGAAGTTTTTAGCTCAAAGATTTTACCAGAATCCTGGAAAATGGGTGATGTATCATTACTGCACAAAAAAGGTAATAAAGAAGAGATCAAGAATTGGAGGCTGATAACTTTGTTAAACTGTGACTATAAGGTAATGGCCAAGATCTGTGCAAGCAGACTCAAAACTGTGATCGAAAAACTTATTCACCCCAATCAAGTCTGTGGAATTCCAGGTAGAAGTATATGGGAAAATCTTAACCTCATAAAAGATCTGATAGATGATGCAAACAGCAGGAAAAGCAACTTGGCAATTTCAATGGTAGATTTTGAAAAAGCATTTGATAGTGTCTCACACCAGTTTTTATTCAATGTTTTAGGAAAGATGGACATACCAGGGCATTTTATAAATTCTTTAAAAGCATTTTATAGGGAGTGTCAAAGTAGAATTTTAATTAATGGTTTTAAGTCCCAGGCTGTTCCCCTCAGGTCCGGTGTGAAACAAGGTTGTCCCCTATCACCCCTACTTTTTATTTGTGCTCTTGAACGCCTTTTATGCATGATTAGGAGAGATAATGACATTTGTGGGGCAGCTCTCCTGGGTAGCAAGGGTACTGAAGCCAAGGTTGTAAGTTACATGGATGATGTTGCAATAACCTGTAAGGATAATATATCACTAAGAAAGACCTTAAAGAGGCTCTGTCACCAGATTTTGGAACCCCTATCTCCTATTGCAGCAGATCGGCGCTGCAATGTAGATAAGAGTAACGTTTTTTTTTAAAGAAAAACGAGCATTTTTGGCCAAGTTATGACCATTTTTATATTTATGTAAATGAGGCTTTCTAAAGTACAACTGGGCGTGTATTATGTGTGTTACATCTGGGCATGTTTACTTCTTTTACTAGCTGGGCGTTGTGACTAGAAGTATCATCCACTTCTCTTCACAACGCCCAGCTTCTGGCAGTGCACAGACACAGCGTGCTCTCGAGAGATCACGCTGTGACATCACTCACTTCCTGCATCGTGTCGGACGAGCGAGGACACATCGGCAGCGAGGGTGCATTTGATTCAGCAGCAGCATCGGCGTTTGCAGGTAAGTCGATGTAGTGTGACCCTGGGGTGACCTAACTCACTGGGGGTGGGATCCCACTGAGTGAAGGCACATTTGCACGCACTCTTCTTTCACACTTCTAAGAACACACCTTTTTTCTCCCGGCCTTCTGGCTGGGAGATGAGGATTTTTTTTATACCTGGCGGATGTCCAGGCTGTATCACAGCGCACATCCACTTATTTAATTTTGTTTTTCACTGTGTGTTTGTCACAAGGATTTTGGGATGCGGTGCCCTTTTGGGACCCTCCTGAGGTCTAGGGGGAAAATGTGTGGCCTTCTGGTTCCATTTTCCCCTGCAACCCGGCCTCCCTTCTTCGGAGGGGAGGTGCAACTTGGATGCAGGCTCCTAGGTGGACATTGGGGTGGCAGCCCAGGTAGAAGCCTAGGAGTGTGTTTGGGTCTCCCTAAGCTTCGGCGAGGGGGGATCATCGATCCTTGATCCTCTAGGCCTATGGTTTGGAGGGTCAGGGAATGGTTATGCGGGGCCTCTCTCTTTTAAGAGAAGGGCTGCGATAGACCACATCCTTGTGCACTTTTTGTGTGGCACCTCTGCACTTTTTATGCACTTGGGTGATAGAAAGCACGGCTCGGGCTTTCAATAAAAGAAAAAGGCCAGGACATCTCCTCCTGAAGCCTCCTCAAGCCAACAGGCCGCCCCAACCCTGGAGCCCTGGATGAAGCAGGCGGTGGCTCTGAAGCTGAAGGAGGTGGACGGGAGAGTACCGGACATGACGGAAGAAGTGTTCTGCCAGAAGATGCTCCTGGACCAGGGCTTCGATCAACATCTGCAGAAGGTACTGGGAGATGGTGAAGGCGGCGAGGCCTGATTCCCCTTTCTCTCGCTTTGTGGGCAAATGCCCTGTCCAAAGACAGGAAAGGCGGGTGACGGTCTCAATGCGGAATCCCACATCACCATGATCCTGAAGTGGTTCTGCACTATGGTGAGGGAACCCACCCACATCCTGAACGTACTCGGCTTCTGGACTGGTAAGTGGTCGGTAATCGTCCGACTGTACAAGGATTCAAGTGCGGAAGACGACCTCCAGCACCTTCCCCAGTCATTCACGCTGGGCAACGCCTACGGCCTCATCTACTACCCGGACATGCCGCAAGAAGGACGCCTGCAAGAACTGCCGGGTAACAGGACACGAGACCAAAGACTGCCCGAAACGGACAAAGTGCAACCTCTGCGGACAAGCAGCCCACTCCTACAAGGACTGCCCAAAGAGGGATCGATCCTGGGCAACTGTAGCAGCGAAAGCTCCGGCCAGAGGGAACCCCGCCCCAGTCAGAGCTCCAGCGGCGCAGAAGACCAGGAATAAGAAGGATGGTAAGAAGACGACAGTCCCTCCCCCCCCTCGCCCTCCCTCCCCCGGCCCCCCCACCCCTCCCTCCCCAACCCCTGTCACCCCCACTGAGGCTCTCACCTTCTCCTACACACCCACCTCAGTGATCCTGTCACCTGCACCTCTCCCAACCCAGCCTCCCTTCTCCCCAGCTCCAGCAGCACTAACATCTTCCCCTCCAGCTGCTGGAGTCTTTTCCTTTGAGGATTTTCCCCCTCTTGTCTCCTCAGGTGCCATCCAGAGGAAGAGAAAGGTGAGGAACAGCCCAGCTGCTGATTCCTCAAAGCGAAAAGTTGTCGAAATCTGCGAAGATTCCCTTGCACAGCAGGAGGAAATGGAGCAGATGGTGGAGGAACTCGTGTCTGAACCTGAGGTCATCGACTTCACAACAGACATTCAGGTGGCTTCAATCCTGGAACAATATTTGGCAGAGAGCCTGCTGGATCTTCCGGACCCACCAGGCCCCAGAGAGGAGGATCCGCCCGACCGGATTGGTAACTAAGGTGTATCGTTTGCACTAACCTTCTTTATTGTCCCCCATGGCTGCTAAACTTAACATCTTTAGCCTCAATGTGAGGAGTGTTAGAGATAGGACTAGATGTCAGATGGTGCTAACTTTTCTTCCCAAACAGACGAGTAATGTTTTATTGCTGCAGGAATGTACTCTCCCCTCTTCCAGGTCACACTACCATCTGGCCAGGCAGTGGACCCATGGCCCATCCTACTGGTCTGCAGGGGTCGCCATCCTGATTAGGGGAAGCGTATTCACTGTTGACTCTGTCCAGGAGCTCGTCTGCGGCCACTTGTTGGTCGTAGACGGTTCCTGGGCAGGAGAGCCGATTAGGCTCATCAACGTGTAAGCTCCCCCTATGAAAGCTGAGCGCCTGGAACTATTCCAGACCCTGCGGACCCAGCTCGCCACCACTAGGGCAGTGGTGATAGCCAGGGATTTCAACTGCCCCATCGAAGAGGATGGACGAAGTTCCGGCACTTCAAGCAAGCTGGATGTCAGTTCCAAACTGCTTATCGAGATGGTAACCGAAGCATCCTTGCAGGACATTGTGGGCTCCATGGGGAACGGCTCTGTGAACTATTCATGGAGCCGACCCGATGGCTCACTTCATTCTCGGATTGACTTTGTGTTCACCTCCCGAACACTCAAGCAGCATGGGCACTCCATGGTCGACTGCTTCTTCTCTGACCACAGGGCCATTCTCTTCCAGGGTGCCATCGGCCATGGTTTTCCTCCCGGCCCTGGCTCCTGGAAGCTGAATTGTGCCCTGCTGGAAAGAGAGGAGGTACTGGCGGAACTTAGAGACGCCTACACTACCGTTCAAAAGTTTGGGGTCACCCAGACAATTTTGTGTTTTCCATGAAAAATAACACTTATATTTATCAAATGAGTTGAAAAATGACTAGAAAATATAGTCAAGACATTGACAAGGTTATAAATAATGATTTTTATTTGAAATAATAATTTTCTCCTTCAAACTTTGCTTTCGTCAAAGAATGCTCCATTTGCAGCAATTACAGCATTGCAGACATTTGGCATTCTAGCTGTTAATTTGCTGAGGTAATCGGGAGAAATTTCACCCCATGCTTCCAGAAGCCCCTCCCACAAGTTGGATTGGCTTGATGGGCACTTCTTGCGTACCATACTGTCAAGCTGCTCCCACAACAGCTCTATGGGGTTGAGATCTGGTGACTGCGCTGGCCACTCCATTACAGATAGAATACCAGCTGCCTGCTTCTTCCCTAAATAGTTCTTGCATAATTTGGAGGTGTGCTTTGGGTCATTGTCCTGTTGTAGGATGAAATTGGCTCCAATCAAGCGCTGTCCACAGGGTATGGCATGGCGTTGCAAAATGGAGTGATAGCCTTCCTTATTCAAAATCCCTTTTACCTTGTACAAATCTCCCACTTTACCAGCACCAAAGCAACCCCAGACCATCACATTATCTCCACCATGCTTGACAGATGGCGTCAGGCACTCTTCCAGCATCTTTTCAATTGTTCTGCATCTCACAAATGTTCTTCTGTGTGATCCAAACACCTCAAACTTCGATTCGTCTGTCCATAACACTTTTTTCCAATCTTCCTCTGTCCAATGTCTGTGTGCTTTTGCCCATATTAATCTTTTCCTTTAATTAGCCAGTCTCAGATATGGCTTTTTCTTTGCCACTCTACCCTGAAGGCCAGCATCCTGGAGTCGCCTCTTCACTGTAGACGTTGACACTGGCGTATTGCGGGTACTATTTAATGAAGCTGCCAGTTGAGGACCTGTGAGGCGTCTATTTCTCAAACTAGAGACTCTAATGTACTTGTCTTGTTGCTCAGTTGTGCAGCGGGGCCTCCCACTTCTCTTTCTACTCTGGTTAGAGCCTGTTTGTGCTGTCCTCTGAAGGGAGTAGTACACACCGTTGTAGGAAATCTTCAGTTTCTTGGCAATTTCTCGCATGGAATAGCCTTCATTTCTAAGAACAAGAATAGACTGTCGAGTTTCACATGAAAGTTCTCTTTTTCTAGCCATTTTGAAGCGTTTAATCGAACCCACAAATGTAATGCTCCAGATTCTCAACTAGCTCAAAGGAAGGTCAGTTTTATAGCTCTTCTAAACAGCAAAACTGTTTACAGCGGTGCTAACATAATTGCACAAGGGTTTTCAAGTGTTTTCTAATCATCCATTAGCCTTCTAACACAGTTAACAACCACAATGTACAATTAGAACACTGGAGTGATGGTTGCTGGAAATGGGCCTCTGTACACTTATGTAGATATTGCATTAAAAACCAGACATTTGCAGCTAGAATAGTCATTTAGCACATTAACAATGTATAGAGTGTATTTCTGATTAATTGAAAGTTATCTTCATTCAAAAAAACTGTGCTTTTCTTTAAAAAATAAGGAAATTTCCAAGTGACCCTAAACTTTTGAACGGTAGTGTATATTGTTTGGAGGAATGATAAAGTTTTCTTTGACAAAACCTGTGACTGGTGTGAATATGTTAAAGTTGAATTTCGTTGTTTCTTTCAGGCAAAAAGTCGTCAACAGGAGTGTGAGAGGAAGAGAGACCTCAGAGAGATGCAGCGTCAGCTGCGATCCCTGCAAGACCTCCTTCAATGTGGCTGGGACATCAGGAAGGAGCTGGAGGAAGCCAAAAAGGGCATGAAAAGGCACTTTGAGGAGGGTTCCAAGGTGGAGAACCTGGAGAAGGGTGAGAAATGTAACTCGTTCTTTTTCAGGAAACTCCATGCCGGCCACACGCCCCTGAAGGATAAAGATATTCCCTCTAATGAAGAAGATGGCAGACCTAAATGACTTGAGTTATGATATGATTTTATATGGACTCTTTGGATGCCCAACTGTGAACCAAAAGACTATTGCATGGAAGACGATGAACTGCGTAAAGGAAGCTCTGTGGAAGGCCAGGAACATCCTGATTTTTAAGCACGATGTTTTATCTGTTGACTATGTTTTAGGTCTTTGTTTTAGCGAGATGTACATATACAAAAACACCGAAAAAGGCCATACTTACAAATGGACACAGCCAGGTCAGAAACGCTGATGGAGTGAGCAGGTGCTTTAAATAATAATAGCCACTCCCACTAGTCTTGAGGGGAGTGGTGTGTGTGGTGCATGGGATGTGTAGTAAGAAATAATAAATGAATAGTGTGTGTGCAAGTGTAATACTATAAGAAATATAGGGGGCAGTAATGAGTGAAGTGCCTCAATAGAAATAAATGGATAATGGGGTGAAAATGTGTGAAACATGGAGGGATAGAGTGTACGTCATGAGGCACAACGTGTATAGCCAGGTAGAAGCCTATTTGTGACGCCTTGATAGTTCATAGAGCGGGCTACCCTGCTTGCTATGCCAAACAACAACACACCATGCTCTCCCAGCATCAAAGACCCAGCTGTGTCCAAGAGAAGCGAATATACGTAATAATGAAAAATACCTGTGTTATTAGTGATCATTTTGGCGTTTTTGTATATGTCCCCTTGTTTTTATCGGTTCTGTCTGTGCATCAGGAACATTCTGTTCCAGTTAAGGAGTTAGGGACTCGCAAGTCTGGGGATCCTTGTCGTGGATTGCGAGCTTGCGTCCTTTTGGCCAAAATGATCACTAATACCCCAGGTATTTTTCATTATTACGTATATTCGCTTCTCTTGGACACAGCCGGGTCTTTGATGCTGGGAGAGCATGGTGTGTTGTTGTTTGGCATAGCAAGCAGGGTAGCCCGCTCTACGAACTATCAAGGCGTCACAAATAGGCTTCTACCTGGCTATACACGTTGTACCTCATGACGTACACACTATCCCTCCATGTTTCACACATTTTCACCCCATTATCCATTTATTTCTATTGAGGCACTTCACTCATTACTGCCCCCTATATTTCTTATAGTATTACACTTGCACACACACTATTCATTTATTATTTCTTACTACACATCCCATGCACCACACACACCACTCCCCTCAAGACTAGTGGGAGTGGCTATTATTATTTAAAGCACCTGCTCACTCCATCAGCGTTTCTGACCTGGCTGTGTCCATTTGTAAGTATGGCCTTTTTCGGTGTTTTTGTATATGTCCCCTTGTTTTTATCGGTTCTGAATTTTAAGTAATAAATCATTGACACCCCTACAAAGGGGTAGCCAACTGAAAAAAAAATCTGTTCTTATCAGTTTAATATCTGATACGTTCCCTATCTGGGGACCATATATTAAATGGATTTTTAGAACAGGGAGATGGAAATAGAGCTTGTTCTGTCCACTCCACGCATTGACCTGGTATTGCAGTATCTCCAGGACCGGTGCACCCTTTCCTTATGTGTTCACTAAAATCAGATTTCAAAAGTGCTTTTTCCATTGTTTGTTTCTTGCACATTGGATCTCTCCTTTAATCCCATTATTTCAACACCTGTTGGACAATGCATTTTTGAAATGTGTGATAATGACCTAATTTATTAAATGACTTGATGAATAGATTGCCACCTCTTGTGTTGTGTCTGTGTTTCTGTGTTTCAATTTGGAACAGCTCATTCCCCTTCCTTTTCTTCTCTCCTCCTAGGTAAGTACAAGAGCTGCACCTGAGTCAGCCAGTCACTCAGTCACTGATTGATGCAGCCAGTGGCGGACACAGACTGCAAAAGGCCCCTGTGCAGATAATGTGCCAGGGCCCCCCCCCCCCCCCCCCCAATACCGACAAAGTTACCTAAACATATATATGCATATAAAAATAAACCTTACTAATAAAAATTATGAAGGAAGATTTATATTGTACATTTTATTACCAGTTTAGAACACAAGTAACACATTTTTTTCCGGGTTAAATTCTTATCTAAACTAAGTCCCTAAATGTGGGCAAAGAAAATGAAAAACCTATACTCACCTCCTCCGGCGCCTCCGTTCCCCCTCCGCAGCCCCTATCCCTTTCTGTGTTTACAAAGCTGCTGTGGTGACGCGCGGTCGATGGCACATGACCGCTGCAGCCAATCAATGCCCTCAACAGCGATTTGCTGTGGAACTACTGTCCTCAGCAGCACACCAATGAGGAGTTATTGGCAGCAGCGGTCACGTGCCATCGGCAGCGCGTCACCAGTGCAGCCTTGTACACTTGTAACACAGACCGAGACAGGAGGATGGGGGCTGCGGCGGGTGAACGGAGGCGAGGGAGGAGGTGAGTATAGTTTTTTTATTTTCTTTGCCCACATTTAGAGACTTAGGTTAAATTGAATCATTGAATATAACACAAAGCACTCATGCAACTGAGATGCAATAATTTAGATGATCTTATCATGCTTAGCTTACTGCACTGTTACCTATCAAGCAGGACTGAATCTCAAGATATCTACAGAGGGGGCTGTATGGCGTTATCTACAGGGGGGACTGTATGGCGCTATCAACAGAGGGGGCTGTATGGCGTTATCTACAGGGGGGACTGTATGGCGCTATCTACAGAGGGGTCTGTATGGCGCTATCTACAGGGGGGTCTGTATGGCGCTATCTACAGGGGGGACTGTATGGCGCTATCTACAGGGGGGACTGTATGGCGCTATCTACAGGGGGGACTGTATGGCGCTATCTACAGGGGGGACTGTATGGCGCTATCTACAGGGGGGACTGTATGGCGCTATCTACAGGGGGGACTGTATGGCGCTATCTACAGGGGGGACTGTATGGCGCTATCTACAGGGGGGACTGTATGGCGCTATCTACAGAGGGGGCTGTATGGCGTTATCTACAGGGGGGCTGTATGGCGTTATCTACAGGGGGGTCTGTATGGCGCTATCTACAGGGGGGACTGTATGGCGCTATCTACAGGGGGGACTGTATGGCGCTATCTACAGGGGGGACTGTATGGCGCTATCTACAGGGGGGACTGTATGGCGCTATCTACAGGGGGGACTGTATGGCGCTATCTACAGGGGGGACTGTATGGCGCTATCTACAGGGGGGACTGTATGGCGCTATCTACAGGGGGGACTGTATGGCGCTATCTACAGGGGGGACTGTATGGCGCTATCTACAGGGGGGACTGTATGGCGCTATCTACAGGGGGGACTGTATGGCGCTATCTACAGGGGGGACTGTATGGCGCTATCTACAGAGGGGGCTGTATGGCGTTATCTACAGGGGGGCTGTATGGCGTTATCTACAGGGGGCTGTATGGTGTTATCTACAGGGGGGACTTTATGGCGTTATCTACAGTGGGGTCTGTATGGCGTTATCTACAGGGGTTCTGTATGGCGTTCCCTACAGGGGGGGTCTGTAGGGAAAGTCATACAGCCCCCCCCTGTAGGGAACGCCATACAGACCCCCCTTTAGGGAACGCCATACAGACCCCCTGTAGGGAACGCTATACAGCCCCCCCTGTAGGGAACGCTATACAGCCCCCCCTGTAGGGAACGCCTTACAGCCCCCCCCTGTAGGGAACGCTATACAGCCCCCCCCCTGTAGGGAACGCCATACACCCCCAATCACTCAAAAAAATGCGACCTACAGTGTGAAAAGACAAAAGACATGTATCCCCTATCCACAGGATAGGGGATACATGTGTGATCGCTGGCATTGATAGGGAGAGCGGGGGACCGAAAGTCCCCCGAAGTTCTCCATCACTCACCTCTGACTTCCGGTGTCTGCGCAGCTCAAGTGTGACCGGCGCTCCATTCATTTCTACGGAGCTGCCGACACAGACCCCGGAAGTCCGAGGTTTGTGATGGAGAACTTCAGGGGACTTTCGGTCCCCCGTTCTCCCTATCAATGCCAGCGATCACACACGTATCCCCTATCCTGTGGATAGGGGATACATGTCTTATGTTTAATGGCAGAGCGGGGAGATACTCCCTGCTCTGCCGTAGTGTTCCGTGGCATCGCGCTGTAGCAGCCATAGCGGCAGCTAGCGGAGATTCCGGCCAAGGTGGGGGCCCGTGCCGGCAGGTGACGCGGGCCCCCTCATGCCGCGGCCCCGTAGCAGCCGCTACGGCTGCTATAGCAGTAGTTACGCCCCTGTGTTAGGGGGAGTTCACACTGAGGTTTTTTTCGCGAAAAACGTCAGAAAGTGCCTCCCATTGAAATCCATGAAATTTTTCCTGCGAGCAGTAAAAACCGCATGCGGGAAAAAGAAGCGCAATGCCCTTTCTTCGGGCGTTTCTGTCTCTGACTTCCCATTGACAACAATGGCAGGCAGAAAATGCGTTTTTTGCTGCGTTTCCCTGCCCACGGCCCGATGGCCGAAAAACGCCACAAAAAAACGCAATGAAAAACGCGGGAAGTGTTCTACCGGCAGGTCAAAATATGCCTCAAAATTCCGGAAGGAATTATGAGGCAGATTTTTCTACATAAAAACTTCTCCCTTCTGACATGAACTTTTTAACTTCATCTACCTGTCCTCTGCAGTCTGCACGTCCTCCACTCGTCCTGTGTCTGTCCTCCGCTCATCCTATGAGTTCTCCGGCAGTCCTGACTGTACTGTCCAGCCGCCCGAAGTCTTACGTCGCACCGCCCCCTGTCCTCTCCCCTGCCTGAGCGCTCCTCCTACCACCAGCATCGCCGTCCTGTCCTATTCATCTGTGCCAGATTGGCAGTGCAGTGTAGCGGCTATCACCGGGCCCGGGCACCCGCCCCCTCCCTCCCGATTGGTAGTGCAGTGTGGCGGCTATCACCGGGCCCCCGCCCCCTCCCTCCCCTCATGCCTAGTGTTGTGATGCTACTAGGCATGAGGGGGCCCGTGCCGCCAGGCCTGGTACATAAAATGTAATGTGCCTGTCAGGGCGACACGGGCCCCCCCATGCCGCGGGCCCCGTAGCAGCTGCTACGGCTGCTACTGTGGTAGTTACGCCACTGAACGGGCCCCCTTCCCACGCGGGGCCCTTGTGCAGCTGCACCGGCTGCACATGCGGTATGTCCGCCCCTGGATGCAGCACCACAGTCAAGTAGTGGAATAGTGGAGTAGGGAAACAGCAATCAGACATTGCACCCGCCACAATGGACCTACCTGTGTACACTAGATGGATGTGATGGAATGAGCTGTCCACCTACATTTCAAAGAAGTAAGAATTGAAGTTGCAACAAACCCTTGTCTACAAAGAGACCACCAATTTGGATTTGTTACTACGTTACCTGGAAGAATAACAAACTGTGCAAGGATGGAGGTTGTAGGAGGAAGGAGAAGAAGGTGTCTGTAAAGTTGGAGGATGCCTATTTGCCATTTTGCAGTCCCCTGTCTCCCTCTTGTGGCCTGCTGGAGGCAGCTAGCTAGCTGTGCAGACAACACATGTTGTAGTTTTGCCCTCCTAGGCAACACTGAGTGACTGACTGAGCAGCAACGTCTAATATAAGGTTCTGACGGAACTTTGCGCGTGTCATAGTGGGGCCCTAAGAAGTGAGAGCAAGCTTTATGACCTCATAATGGGACCTGAGACAGACAAGCCTGGGCCCAGGCAGTGTTGGTCAGTGCTGGTCAGCAGGCACTGTATTGCAGGTGATCAAAGGCGTGCAGGGAGAAGGGGTGGCTGTGGGCATGCACTTTCTGCTGCTGCTAGCGTTTGTCTGCACGGCAGGAGGGCACTTGGGCGTTGCCAGGAAGGTGTTTTTATGTAGATTCCTCCGCTTTCTGCACAGCATTGTGGTGCAAGCAAATGAAGCAAATCCTCTCTCGCTTCCTCTCCGGCCTTTTGTCACCTCCTGCCTGCTTGTGTAAGTGTGTGAGCCAGCAGGGCCCCATGGAGGTGCCTCGTATTAGGCTGAATCGCTGCAAGGGGTGAGCAGCAGTATTGGGCAGGCTCTGTCAATGCGCCCCACATTCGGGTTATCGCTTCTCGGCCTTTTGGCTACGATCAAGGTTCGTCCTGACGTAGCAGGAGGAATTTCTTTTTTCTGTGGTCTACGACTGACAGGTGCATCACGTCTGGAAAGAATACTATTCGTTTGGAGGGGAGTCCCACGGACATGTTAAGGAACAATGTTGTATACCTGGTTCGGGATATCATGATGAGGAAGATCGGAGTCCAGAAGGTGGAAATCTTCAGTGTGAATGAGTTCCCACGCAGAGGTATTTACGAAGTCACTTTTGAAAATGGGGGAAGGTGTCTACATGTATTTGAATGGCTGAGAACTTATGCAAATGACTCATTGCTGGCCGGGATGAAAGTAACACCGTTGTTTGGGCTACAGGAGAAGATGGTAGTTGTCCATGTATACAACCCCTATACAAGTGTGGACCTGATTGAGAACTTACTGAAACACTATTGTGAACATGTGCGTGGTGGGGACAAACTCACTAATGTGTTGGGCATTTACAATTGTAAGCTCAGGTTTTTTGTCCACTTCAGAATGGACTCTACTTGTGTGGGAGGCTTCATGCACCCGCCTGCAAATTTTTCTGTTGCAGGGTTCAGGGGCTATATTACGTATGCTGGACAGCCGACCTTTTGCCACAATTGTTTCCAGTTTGGCCACACAAAAGATAGTTGTGATAAGGGTCAGGTATGCAGAAATTGCAAGCAAGTTGGACACCATGCTGGAAGTTGCAACCAAGGCAGGGTGTGTGATTTGTGTGGAGCCGACACCCACCTGTACAGAGATTGCCCAGCTGCCAGACAAGGGAGGGAGGAGGAAGGGGCAGAAATATGCAAATTGGAAGGTAGGAGGTCACCAGACAAAGTGATGCAGAAGTGGAGAGAGTCCAGAGAGAAGTGGCTAGAAAGCAAAATGCAGCCGAGGATGTTGCAGCAGCGGGAAAACCTGCAGTGCCCAGTATAGTGGAGGAAACACAAATGGAGGACGTAATTGAGGGAGTAGTGAGTTCAGTTCACCCCTCGGATCCGGCGAACATTGAGATGTTCTCATCAAGCAATGAGACTAGTTTGTGTCACAGGGAGGGTGGTGGGAAACAAAAAAAACGACAACGCAGACAGTGATGAGTTTGTACAAGTGGAGACCAAAAGAAGAAGAAGATTCGCCCAAAAAAAGTGGTGGTGAGATGGGTTCGGAGGTGGTCTTTAAAACTGACAAAAACCCGTTTGATGCGTTACAGGCACAGGACCCAGATCCTAATTAAAGTGGCTAAAAGTTATGCAACTGTATAAGCTTTTTGTTATGTTTAAGTTTTGGTGTTTAATATGCCTGTAAAGTTTATTTTTCCTCAGAGTTTTGCAGGAGTGAGGAGTTCAGAGCCTGGGCATGGTAAGGCAATAGCTGGGAACTGCTGATTTTTTGGTGCAATGGGTTTTATTATTTGTTCACAGAATGTGAGGGTCTTTAAGAACAAGGCTAGAAGAACCGCAATTTTAAGTTTTCTTAGGCAGGAAAATGCTTCTATTTTTTGTCTGCAGGAGTGTGGCATTGAATGTGCGATAAGTCCTGACGAATGGCAGTGTGGGAGTGCGGTGTGGTCTGGAAGTGTGAGTAATAAAAATGATGGGGTGGGAATTTTGATAAAATCTAAAGAAATTACTCTAGATAGTTACATTGTAGTAGAGGAGGGGAGGTGTGTATCCGCAATATTAAAATATAATAATGTGAAATTTAAATTAATTAATGTTTACGCGTCCGCAAATAAAAATGAAAGGGCAGCATTATTTGAAAAAATGAAATTTTATGTTCAGGGTAGAATACCTGTTATCATTATTGGGGATATGAATTGTGATCTGTCTAAACGTTCTTTTGATGTGTTTGGGAAAATTTTGTCTGATTTAATTTGTGATTTTAGGTTGGGGGATATTCAGAATCTATGTAGAATTGACCCAGAATTCAAAACATATTCTGATAGAGAGGGTATTCATTCCAAATTAGATTATTGTTTACTGTCAGAAAATGTGAAGTCGGAAAGCTATAGGCAGAAGTCTGTAATGTATTTGGACCATGATGCATTGTTCTGTGGGGTTGATGTAGGGATGAGTGGTACGTATGGGAAAGGATTGTGGAAGCTCAACATAAGTCATTTAGATAGTGTGGATGTGAGGGAGCAGTATGAACGGTTGTATGCAGTGTGGTGTGAAAAACAAAGTGAATTTGGGGATATACTTTTGTGGTGGGAGTGGGTGAAATGTAAAACAAAGTCCTTTTTCAAAACTGTTGGGTATAAGGCAGGTACAATTAGAAGGAGAAATTATGTCAAACTGAATTCAAGATTGAGGTTTCTGTATAGATTGAGAGAGGAAGGAATGGATGTTGAGGATGAAATTGTGGGTGTGAGAAGGGAAATTAAACATTTTTTGTCTGAAAAGAGGAGGAACATTATTTTCAGAGCAAAGTTGGAAAAAATGGAACAGGATGAGAAGTGTTCGCGTTTCTTCTTTAACCCCTTCACGACCACCCCACGTAGATTAACGGGTTGCAAAGCTGGTCGTTGTGCTTGCAGCCCGTTAATCCACGTGTGCTCCTAACAGAGCACACAGACGCTCCCCGCAGCCCGGCATCTCCCAGTACAGGCTGCTACTAGCAGCCTTAGTACTGGGGGAAAACATCGGGTCGGATCACAGCGGTGATCCGAACCGATTAACCCCTTAATTGCGGCAGTCAATAGTGACCGCCGCATTTAAGTTCTTATAGCAACATCGGCACCCCGCTACGCGATTGCGGGGGCCGATTGTTGCGGGGGGGCGATTGCTATGGCAAATGGAAGCCTAACAAAGGCTTCCTATCTGCCATTACGTTAGCCGATTAGGCCCCGCCCGGAGGCGGAGCCTGATCGGCTTGCTGTCAGTGAACAACTGACAGTTCTAATACATTGCACTACATGGGTAGTGCAATGTATTAGAACATCAAACAAACAGTTGGACCTTCAAGTCCCCTAGTGGGACTAAAGAAAAGTGTAAAAAAAAAGTAAAAATAAAAGTTGTAAAAATACAATAAAAGTTTCAAATAATAACACAAAACACAATCGCCCTTTTTCCTTTATCAAGTCATTTATTATTGAAAAAAATAATAAAGCCATACATATTTGGTATCGCTGCGACCGTAACGACCGTAACTATTAAAATATTATGTTATTTATTCCGCACAGTGAACGCCGTAAAAAAAAAAAAAAAAAAATACTGACATAATTGCTATTTTTTGGTCACTTTGTCTTCCAAAAATTGAAATAAAAAGTGATCAAAAAGTCGCATGTACCCAAGAATGATACCTATAAAAACTATAACTTGTCTCGCTAAAAATAAGCCCTCATACAGCTCCGTCAACGAAAAAATTAAAACCGTTATGGCTCTCACAACTTGGCGACAGAAAAAATCCATTCTCTTTACAAAGGTTATTTTATTGTGCAAAAAGTTGTAAAACATAAAAAAGTTCTAGAAATTAGGTATCACCGGAATCGGACTGACCCGCAGAATAACGTTAACATGTAATTAATGATGCGTGGTGAACGCTGTATAAAAAGAATTAAAAAAATAATGTCAGAATTGCTGTTTTTTGGTCACCTTGCCTCCCAAAAAAAAAAGGATAACAGGTGATCAAAAAGTCACATGTGCCCCAAAATGGTACCAATAAAAGCTACAGCTCGTCCCGCAAAAAAAACAGCCCTCATACCACTACGTCTATGAAAAAATAAAATTAGTTAAGGCTCCAATAAGCCAGGAAATAAAAATATGCAGATGTGCCGGCCCGAGGGGAACATTTCTTCTGTTTCAAGTGGCGAATTATCAAGGCCCCTAAAATTAGGGAACCAGGTAGGGGAGTGCCCAAACATATCTGCTGGAAGCGACGGTACCCGTATTATACCAGGAAAACACTTCTCAGCAAAATTCCTCAAACTGCAAAGGTGCGGAGTGTGGACCAAAAGGGGGATAAGAAAGGACACAGTTTATCAGTGCGACACCGGCCTGTGCAGAAAGGGTTGTGTCACAGCGTAACACACATCTATGGATTATTTTATTGTTTTTGTTTACCCCATTATTATACCACCTGACTGTGCCCCTTATATACTCCGCCCGGCTTACATGTACCCCCACATTATAAACGGAAACACCAGTAAGACTCAATACAAGACTACTACAAGCAAAATCCACACTCCAAAAGCCAAATGGCGCTACCTCCCTTCTGAACCCTACTGTGTGCCCAAACAGCAGTTTATGACCACATATGTGGTATTGCCGTACAAAGGAGAAGTTGCTTTACAAGTGTTGTGGTGCTTTTTTTCATTTATTTGTTGAGAAAATGAAACATTTTCAGCTAAAACTACGTCTTATTGAAGAAAAAGGATTTTTTTTAATTTTCACTGCCCAATTCTAATAAAATCTATGAAACACCTGTGGGGTCAAAATGCTCACTACACCCCTAGATGAATTCCTCAAGGGGTGTAGTTTTGTGAATCGAGTCACTTTTGGGGAGTTTCCACTGTACTGACACCTTAGGAGCTTTGCAATAGTGACATGGTGTCAAGAAACCAATCCAGAAAAATCTGTGCTCCAAAAGCCAAATGGCGCTCCTTCTCTTCAGATCCTTGCCGTGTGTCCAAACAGCAGTTTATGACCACAAATGGGGTATTGCCGTACTCCAGAGAAGTTGCTTTACAAATTTTTTATTTTTTTTATTCCTTTATTTGTTGAGAAAATGAAAAATTTTGAGCTAAAGCTACGTCTTATTGGAAAAAAAGTATTTTTTTTATCTTCACTGCCCAATTCTAATAAAATCTATGAAACCCCTGTGGGTTCAAAATGCTCACTACACCCCTAGATGGATTCTTCAAGGGGTGTAGTTTCCTAAATGGAGTCACTTCTTTGGTGTTTTCACTGTTTTGGTCCCTTAGGGGCTTTGCAAATGCGACGTGGTCTCCGCAAACCATTCCTGCTAAATTTGAGCTGCAAAAACCAAATGTCGCTCTTTCCCTTCTAAGCCCTGCCATGTGTCCAAACAACCGTTTATTACCACATGTGGGGTACTGTTTTACTCGGGAGAAATTGATTTACAAATGTAGTGGTGCATTTTCACCTTTTAGCCCTTGTGGAAATTAGAAAAAATTAGCTAAACCTACATTTTCTTTGGAAGAATGTAGATTTTCATTTTCACGGCCTACTTCCAATAATTTCTCCAAAAAACCTGCGGGGTCAAAATGCTCACTATACCCCTAGATAATTTCCTCAAGGGGTATAGTTTCCGAAATGGGGTCACTTTTGGGGGATTTCCACTGTTTTGGCGCCGCAAGAGCCTTTCAGACCCGACATGGTGCCTAAAATATTTTCTAATAAAAAAGGAGGCCCCAAAATCCTCTAGGTGCTCCTTTGCTTCTGAGGATGGTGCTGCAGTCAATAAGTGCACTAGGGCCACATGTGGGGTATTTCTAAAAACTGCAGAATCTGGGCAATAGATATTGAGTTGCGTTTCTCTGGTAAAACTTTCTGTGTTACAAAAAAATAGATGAAAAATTAATTTCTGCAAAAAAAATGGTACCAATAAAAGCTACAGCTCGTCCCGCAAAAAAAACAGCCCTCATACCACTACGTCTATGAAAAAATAAAATTAGTTAAGGCTCCAATAAGCCAGGAAATAAAAATATGCAGATGTGCCGGCCCGAGGGGAACATTTCTTCTGTTTCAAGTGGCGAATTATCAAGGCCCCTAAAATTAGGGAACCAGGTAGGGGAGTGCCCAAACATATCTGCTGGAAGCGACGGTGCCCGTATTATGCCAGGAAAACACTTCTCAGCAAAATTCCTCAAACTGCAAAGGTGCGGAGTGTGGACCAAAAGGGGGATAAGAAAGGACACAGTTTATCAGTGCGACACCGGCCTGTGCAGAAAGGGTTGTGTCACAGCGTAACACACATCTATGGATTATTTTATTGTTTTTGTTTACCCCATTATTATACCACCTGACTGTGCCCCTTATATACTCCGCCCGGCTTACATGTACCCCCACATTATAAACGGAAACACCAGTAAGACTCAATACAAATATAATGGTGGTTTCTCTTGGCTCAAATACCCACAAAAACTCTCTCAGACCGGAGCAGGCAAAACTAAATTGGGTATGATCCAACAAATACCCTAAATAGCATATATAAAGTACAGTGAAGTTTACCGCTCAGACGGCACTGGTAACAGTCCAATATCATTCAGTATAGACACTCTCTCCCAGAAAAATGCAGTGGACAGTCCGCAATCCAATGAGGGTGTGGATGGTAATTCTTATCCTTGTAGTTCCACCAAGCTCCTTATCGTCTCCCTCCACATTCAAAGAACTCCTGGTAGGAAAAGGATCTTATGTCTAGAAGTAACAAAAAATAAAAGCATCAAGGTAAGTAAAAATCTTTAAAATTTCTAGGCGGCACGCCAAACACTCTCGCCCGACCCTGGGTTTCGCCCTTCCGGCTTCCTCTGGGGCATGTGTGACGTGTCTAATTAACAGGTTTATATAGCCGCATATCATTTAAATTTACATAAATTTACATACATAAAAAATGGTTAAAAAAAACATATACACCCACAATGATCTCTGCAATATATAGAGATAATCTGATCTTACCATCATAATCGTATACATATATATACACTTTTATTATTTTTATATAAATGCCTAATCTCTTTAAAAAGTAAAAAAATATATAATATATTATGCTAAACAAGCCTATTTGCCACCTTTATAGTTGGTTAGATTCCACATATCATCCCATATCCATTATATTGATTTTTATTTATATTTTATCAGTTGTTTTATATTTTTTCTGTCTCTAATTTTCCACTTAGTCTGAACTGTGGCCAATCTCTAAAGCTTCCAGAGCTTCAGTGAGCTGCAGCTAATCAGAACAATTAAGTTCTGCTGAGACAAGATCCCTTGGTCATAATGCTATGTGTGAACAAGTCTCTTACTAATACTATACATAGGGCATTTTTTGGCATAATTGTTTTCATAACATGGAACTACAAATATGGACCAGAATATCTATCAGATGGTATCTCACCAATATTAATAAATACTTGTATAAACAAAACAAAAAAAAAACAAAAAAACATTTTTATAAAAAACACTTCAATTCGAAGTCTGAATTGAGTCCTAAGGGCTGAAGCGTTTTTAATTGATAGATCCAAAAACTTTCTTGCTTGCTCATTTTTTTAATAAAATCCTCCCCCCTCCAATGATTATCAATTGTCTCAATAGCAAAGAATTTAGTGTCCTTGGGATCTTTATGGTGGAATTTACAATAGTGTGCTGATACACTATGGTCCATCTTGCCTTTTCTGATGTTATTACAGTGTTCTGCTATTCGAGTTTTCAATTTGCGGGCTGTACGTCCTACATATAACTGCCCACAGGGACACTGCAATAAGTATATAACCCCTTTAGTATTACACGTTGTAAAATGTTTGATCTCATATTTTCTTTTATTTTCGGCATCCATGAAAAAGGTAACATTCCCCTTTCTTTTATTATACCCCACTTCTTTACAAGCTTTACACTTGTTACAGGAAAAAAATCCTTTTGTCGCAATAATTGGTTTTGTAGGAGCTTTTATAAAACTATGAGTAATTTTATCCTTTATATTAGGTGCCCTACGATGTACAATACTAGGATTTTTGGGCAACCTAGATCCTATAACAGGATCGTTCCTTACAATATGCCAATTTTTTCTAATAATATTTCGTATCAATGAAGAACTTGTGGAATATGTGGTAATGAACGGAACCCTTAATGTTTTATCATTATCATCAATTCTCTTTGTATGAAAATTATCAATTTTTTTGATGTTATCGCCAGAATGGACTGCGATTTCTTCTCTAACCTCCTTCAATGCTGACGACACCCTCTGTTCCTCATAATTCCTTTCTATCAAACGAGATTTAATAACTTGTGACTGTACATCAAAGTCCTCTATTTTTGTACAGTTTTTCTTTATCCTTTTAAACTGCCCTTTTGGGATATTCCGAAGCCAAGAGGGGGATTCTAAATGACCGTGAATTTGAATATTTAAATATAAAACATCCCAAGATCCCTGTAATTTATTACTTACCTAAAGTTCATAAGAACAAGACCAATCCGCCAGGTCGGCCAATTGTAGCCGGAATAGATTCGCTAACTAGTCGCATTTCTGAGTATATTGATTGTTTCTTGCAAAAATATGTTGTTGCTAGTAGATCCCATGTGAAAGATTCCACACATGTAATCGAGGAGTTAAAAACCGTGAATGTCAATAGAGACACTATTTTATGCACATGCGATGTCTCATCATTGTATACCTGTATACCCCACGAATTAGGGGTATTGGTATGGATAAAAATATGACTCCTGAGCAAGGTCGTTTTATTATAGACCTCATTAGGTTTAGTTTAGAGAAGAATTATTTCTGGTATAATTCAGACTATTACCTTCAGACTGCCGGTACTGCTATGGGCGCTAAATTTGCACCAAGTTATGCAAATCTGTACCTGGCAGTCTGGGAAGATTCTTTTATTTACTCTAGTAATAATCCTTTCTGTGAATTCATAAAGTTGTACAAACGTTACATAGATGATGTGGTTATCATTTGGGAAGGAACAACAGAGAATTTATTAACTTTCATAGATTATATTAATAACAATAAATGTAATCTGACCTTTACTTCAGAGTATGATAAAAATAGAGTTAGCTTTCTGGATTTGGAAATTTTTATAGAAAACAATGTACTATACACCAAAAATTATTTCAAACCTACTGACTGTAATAGTTATATTGAATGTTCAAGTTGCCATTTTAAACCTTGGCTTCGGAATATCCCAAAAGGGCAGTTTAAAAGGATAAAGAAAAACTGTACAAAAATAGAGGACTTTGATGTACAGTCACAAGTTATTAAATCTCGTTTGATAGAAAGGAATTATGAGGAACAGAGGGTGTCGTCAGCATTGAAGGAGGTTAGAGAAGAAATCGCAGTCCATTCTGGCGATAACATCAAAAAAATTGATAATTTTCATACAAAGAGAATTGATGATAATGATAAAACATTAAGGGTTCCGTTCATTACCACATATTCCACAAGTTCTTCATTGATACGAAATATTATTAGAAAAAATTGGCATATTGTAAGGAACGATCCTGTTATAGGATCTAGGTTGCCCAAAAATCCTAGTATTGTACATCGTAGGGCACCTAATATAAAGGATAAAATTACTCATAGTTTTATAAAAGCTCCTACAAAACCAATTATTGCGACAAAAGGATTTTTTTCCTGTAACAAGTGTAAAGCTTGTAAAGAAGTGGGGTATAATAAAAGAAAGGGGAATGTTACCTTTTTCATGGATGCCGAAAATAAAAGAAAATATGAGATCAAACATTTTACAACGTGTAATACTAAAGGGGTTATATACTTATTGCAGTGTCCCTGTGGGCAGTTATATGTAGGACGTACAGCCCGCAAATTGAAAACTCGAATAGCAGAACACTGTAATAACATCAGAAAAGGCAAGATGGACCATAGTGTATCAGCACACTATTGTAAATTCCACCATAAAGATCCCAAGGACACTAAATTCTTTGCTATTGAGACAATTGATAATCATTGGAGGGGGGAGGATTTTATTAAAAAAATGAGCAAGCAAGAAAGTTTTTGGATCTATCAATTAAAAACGCTTCAGCCCTTAGGACTCAATTCAGACTTCGAATTGAAGTGTTTTTTATAAAAATGTTTTTTTGTTTTTTTTTTGTTTTGTTTATACAAGTATTTATTAATATTGGTGAGATACCATCTGATAGATATTCTGGTCCATATTTGTAGTTCCATGTTATGAAAACAATTATGCCAAAAAATGCCCTATGTATAGTATTAGTAAGAGACTTGTTCACACATAGCATTATGACCAAGGGATCTTGTCTCAGCAGAACTTAATTGTTCTGATTAGCTGCAGCTCACTGAAGCTCTGGAAGCTTTAGAGATTGGCCACAGTTCAGACTAAGTGGAAAATTAGAGACAGAAAAAATATAAAACAACTGATAAAATATAAATAAAAATCAATATAATGGATATGGGATGATATGTGGAATCTAACCAACTATAAAGGTGGCAAATAGGCTTGTTTAGCATAATATATTATATATTTTTTTACTTTTTAAAGAGATTAGGCATTTATATAAAAATAATAAAAGTGTATATATATGTATACGATTATGATGGTAAGATCAGATTATCTCTATATATTGCAGAGATCATTGTGGGTGTATATGTTTTTTTTAACCATTTTTTATGTATGTAAATTTATGTAAATTTAAATGATATGCGGCTATATAAACCTGTTAATTAGACACGTCACACATGCCCCAGAGGAAGCCGGAAGGGCGAAACCCAGGGTCGGGCGAGAGTGTTTGGCGTGCCGCCTAGAAATTTTAAAGATTTTTACTTACCTTGATGCTTTTATTTTTTGTTACTTCTAGACATAAGATCCTTTTCCTACCAGGAGTTCTTTGAATGTGGAGGGAGACGATAAGGAGCTTGGTGGAACTACAAGGATAAGAATTACCATCCACACCCTCATTGGATTGCGGACTGTCCACTGCATTTTTCTGGGAGAGAGTGTCTATACTGAATGATATTGGACTGTTACCAGTGCCGTCTGAGCGGTAAACTTCACTGTACTTTATAAAGACTCAATACAAGACTACTACAAGCAAAATCCACACTCCAAAAGCCAAATGGCGCTACCTCCCTTCTGAACCCTACTGTGTGCCCAAACAGCAGTTTATGACCACATATGTGGTATTGCCGTACAAAGGAGAAGTTGCTTTACAAGTGTTGTGGTGCTTTTTTTCATTTATTTGTTGAGAAAATGAAATATTTTCAGCTAAAACTACGTCTTATTGAAGAAAAAGGATTTTTTTTAATTTTCACTGCCCAATTCTAATAAAATCTATGAAACACCTGTGGGGTCAAAATGCTCACTACACCCCTAGATGAATTCCTCAAGGGGTGTAGTTTTGTGAATCGAGTCACTTTTGGGGAGTTTCCACTGTACTGACACCTTAGGAGCTTTGCAATAGTGACATGGTGTCAAGAAACCAATCCAGAAAAATCTGTGCTCCAAAAGCCAAATGGCGCTCCTTCTCTTCAGATCCTTGCCGTGTGTCCAAACAGCAGTTTATGACCACAAATGGGGTATTGCCGTACTCCAGAGAAGTTGCTTTACAAATTTTTATTTTTTTTTATTCCTTTATTTGTTGAGAAAATGAAAAATTTTGAGCTAAAGCTACGTCTTATTGGAAAAAAAGTATTTTTTTTATCTTCACTGCCCAATTCTAATAAAATCTATGAAACCCCTGTGGGTTCAAAATGCTCACTACACCCCTAGATGGATTCTTCAAGGGGTGTAGTTTCCTAAATGGAGTCACTTCTTTGGTGTTTTCACTGTTTTGGTCCCTTAGGGGCTTTGCAAATGCGACGTGGTCTCCGCAAACCATTCCTGCTAAATTTGAGCTGCAAAAACCAAATGTCGCTCTTTCCCTTCTAAGCCCTGCCATGTGTCCAAACAACCGTTTATTACCACATGTGGGGTACTGTTTTACTCGGGAGAAATTGATTTACAAATGTAGTGGTGCATTTTCACCTTTTAGCCCTTGTGGAAATTAGAAAAAATTAGCTAAACCTACATTTTCTTTGGAAGAATGTAGATTTTCATTTTCACGGCCTAATTCCAATAATTTCTCCAAAAAACCTGCGGGGTCAAAATGCTCACTATACCCCTAGATAATTTCCTCAAGGGGTATAGTTTCCGAAATGGGGTCACTTTTGGGGGATTTCCACTGTTTTGGCGCCGCAAGAGCCTTTCAGACCCGACATGGTGCCTAAAATATTTTCTAATAAAAAAGGAGGCCCCAAAATCCTCTAGGTGCTCCTTTGCTTCTGAGGCTGGTGCTGCAGTCAATAAGTGCACTAGGGCCACATGTGGGGTATTTCTAAAAACTGCAGAATCTGGGCAATAGATATTGAGTTGCGTTTCTCTGGTAAAACTTTCTGTGTTACAAAAAAATAGATGAAAAATTAATTTCTGCAAAAAAAAAAAGAAATTTGAAAATTTCACATCTACTTTGCCTTAATTCCTGTGAAACATCTAAAGGGTTAAGAAACTTTCTAAATGCTGTTTTTAATACTTTGAGGGGTGAAGTTTTTCAAATGGGGTGACTTATCGAGGGTTTCTAATATATAAGGCCCTAAAATCCACTTCACAACTGAACTGGCCCCTGTAAAAATAGCCTTTTGAAATTTTCTTGAAAATGTGAGAAATTGCTGCTAAAGTTCTAAGCCTTGTGATGTCATAGAAAAATAAAAGGATGTTCAAAAAACAATGCCAATCTAAAGTAGACATATGGGTGATGTTAATTAGCAACAATTTTGTGTGGTATTACCATCTGTCTTACAAGCAGATACATATAAATTTAGAAAAATGCTAATTTTTGCAATTTTTCGCTAAATTTTGGTGTTTTTCACAATTAAATACTTAATGTATCGAGCAAATTTTGCCAGTAACATAAAGTCCAATGTGTCACGAGAAGACAATCTCAGAATCGCTTGGATAGGTAAAAGCATTCCGAAGTTATTACCACATAAAGTGAAACATGTCAGATTTGAAAAAATTGGCTGCGTCCTGAAGGCCAAAACAGGCTGTGTCCTGAAGGGGTTAAGAAAGTTTTTTCAAAGAAACCAGCAATTGATGTTGTTTTGAAAGAAGATGGAAGTGAAGTGTGCGGTGATGAGGTGAGTGAGGAGATTGCAAAATTTTATGAAGATTTGTATGCGGTGAAGTGGAGGGATGAGAATTTGGAGAGTGAAGTTTTGAGTGTGTTAGAAAATAAGCTTGGGGAGAGTGAGGTGTCTAGTGAGGAAGTGGTGGAGAGAATGGCAACAAATAAGATGCCTGGAGAGGATGGTTTGCCAATAGAATTTTATTGTGTGATGTGGAAGGTCATTGGGAAGGATGTTGTTAGAGTCTGTGAATATATGTGGGAGCATATGGAGATTGCAAAGGGTATGAATAGTGGTGTGGTGGTCTTGATTCCAAGGAAAGGGGATAGAACAAACTTGAAAAATTGGCGTCCAATAAGTCTATTTAATTGTGACTATAAAATATATGCAAAAATGATTGCAAATAGGATGAAGAGTGTTGTTGAGAGTGTAGTGGGGGATGATCAGTTCTGTGCTGTGCTTGGGTGTCGTATCCAAGAGTGTCAGTGTTTGTTGAGAGATTGTCTGTGGGATTGTAAGAGTAGAAAGAAGGATGTGTTTGTGTTGTCTCTAGATTTTGAGAAGGCGTACGATAGGTTGGCACATAATTTTTTGTTCAGAGTATTGTTACGTATGGGGTTTCCGAGTGATTTTGTTGGAAGAGTGAGAAGTTTATATCAGGGAATATATAGTAGTGTGCTTGTAAATGGAAGTTTAGGAAGGAGAGTGAATGTTTGCTCTGGTGTCCACTGTCACCTGTTGACTTTATTTGCGCAATAGAGCCGTTGCTTTGTCTTATTAGGCGTGACAAAGTAGTAAGGGGAGTTTTTTTGCCAGGTAGTGATGGAAGACAAGTAAAGGTGAGTGGTTATATGGATGATGTTTGTGTGGTGTGTGATTCTGAATGTTCGGTGAAGAGGGTTAAGTTGTTAGTGTCTATTTTTTGTGGAGCCTCTGCCTTTAAGGTCAATTGGTTGAAGAGTGAATGTAAATGTTTTGGTAGCGGGGAGATGTCAGATGATGTGGGAGTTAATAAAGTGAGTGGTCCTATTAAGATTTTGTGGGTTAAATCTGATGATAAATTAGATGGGAGGGAAAGTTGGGAGGATGCAAAAAAGAAAGTAGAGGTCAGGTTACATTTTTGGAAGTTGAGAAGCCTTTCTTTCATAGGGAAAATTGTGGTGATCAAGAGTGTGGTATTGCCTATTTTCTTGTATGTTGCAATGATTTTTCCACCAGATTATATGTGCCTGAGGAGAGTAAAAAGGGCTTTTTTTTTTTCTGGGGTTCCAAAATGGAACGGTTGAGGAGAGAGGTGGTGGTGAAAAGCTGGGAAAATGGTGGGATGAGTTTTCCAAATTTAGAAGTATATTTTGGAGTTAATATGTTGGTATTTTTATTGGTAATAATTGATAAGGATCGGGAGGTGTCTTGTATGTCTAAGTATTTGGCCGGAAGAATTTTTGTTAGGCTGAAATGGTATCAGCCTGGTTTGAATAAACCTGTGTCTGGTGAAGTTCCCAAATGGTATGAGTGGGTGGTGAAGTTCTTGGAGTAGTTTGAGTTGCGAGAAGTTGAAAAGAATGTGTTTAAAAATAAACGGGTGATTTTGAGAATGATTGAGAGTAAGGAAGTAGTGAGCGGGATAAATACTGTGAGAGGTGGTGATGTGCAAAGGGTGTGGAAGAAAATTAGAATGAATGGTATGTCAAATAAACAGAGAGAAATAGTATGGCAGAGTTTGCATGGTGTGTTGCCTGTGCGTGAATTTCAGAGAAATAGTGGTCTTGTGAGAGAAGAAAAATGTCCAAGAGAGAATTGTAATGGGTGTGAAAATATAGTCCATTTGTTTTGGAACTGTAAGTTTGCGAGAGATGTTATTAAGAGGTTGGGGCCTTTACGTAAAGAACTAACGGGGGTTAATTTCATGACATTTGAGTGTTTGATGTTTGGGTTGAGTGTATGTGGTGAAGAGAAGGAGAGGGTACTGTGGCTGTACTTGGAGTGTATTAATGACGTTTTGTGTGATGTGAGGAATGTCTATGTGTATAGGAGAAAGGAATTGAGTGTGAATGATAGTGTTAGGATGGTGTTAGGTAAACTTTGTTTGTTTTTTGTGGGATAAAAAAAAAAGGGTGGGATGGATGCGAAGGGAATCTGGAAGGTCAAAAAATGGCTAGATGTTGTTGACCTGTATTGATTTTTTTTATTTCTGTATTATGTATGTTATAAATGTTACATAATTAATGTATATGTAATAAAGCCTGGTGATGACAGGGTGATGCGGTATACTAGTACCAGTATCACAGAGAGAATAGATGTATGTACTCTCAACCCTATCTGAGGGCTTAAAAAAAAAATAAAAAAAAAATCTGTTCTTATCAGTTTAATATCTGATATGTCCCCTATCTGGGGACCATATATTAAATGGATTTTTAGAACAGGGAGATGGAAATAGAGCTTGCTCTGTCCACTCCACGCATTTACCTGGTATTGCAGTATCTCCAGGACCGGTGCACCCTTTCCTAAACCAGTCACTAAAATCAGATTTGAAAAGTGCTTTTTGCATTTGCCATTGTTTGTTTCTTGCACATTGGATCTCTCCTTTAATGCCATTATTTGAACACCTGTTGGACAATGCAGGTTGTGTAATGTGTGATAATGACCTAATTTATTAAATGACTTGATGAATAGATTGCCACCTCTTGTGTTGTGTCTGTGTTTCAATTTGGAACAGCTCATTCCCCTTCCTTTTCTTCTCTCCTCCTAGGTAAGTTCAAGAGCTGCACCTGAGTCAGCCAGTCACTCAGTCACTGATTGATGCAGCACCACAGTCAAGTAGTGGAATAGTGGAGTAGGGAAACAGCAAGCAGACATTGCACCCGCCACAATGGACCTACATGTGTACACTAGATGGATGTGATGGAATGAGCTGTCCTCCCTACATTTCAAAGAAGTAAGAATTGAAGTTGCAACAAACCCTTGCCTACAAAGAGACCACCAATTTGGATTTGTTACTATGTTACCTGGAAGAATAACAAACTGTGTAAGGATGGAGGTTGTAGGAGGAAGGACAAGAAGGTATCTGTAAAGTTTGGGGATGCCTATTTGCCATTTCGCAGTCCCCTGTCTCCCTCTTGTGGCCACTTGGAGGCAGCTAGCTAGCTGTGCAGACAACACGGGGGGGGGCACATGTTGCAGTGTTGCCCTCCTAGGCAACACTGAGTGACTGACTGAGCAACAACATCTAATATAAGGTTCTGACGGAACTTTGCACGTGTCATAGTGGAGCCCTAAGTGAGAGCAAGCTTTATGACATCATAATGGGACCTCAGACAGACAAGCCTGGGCCCAGGCAGTGTTGGTCAGTGCTGGTCAGCAGGCACTGTATTGCAGGTGATTGAAGGCGTGAAGGGAGAAGGGGTGGCTGTGGGCATGCACTTGCTGCTGCTGCTAGCGTTTGTCTGCATGGCAGGAGGGCACTTGGGCGTTGCCAGGAAGGCAGTTTATGTAGATTCCTCCGCTTTCTGCAGAGCATTGTGGTGCAAGCAAAAGAAGCAAATCCTGTATAGCTTCCTCTCCGGCCCTTTGTCACCTCCCGCCTGCCTGGCTGCTTGTGTGAGTGTGTGAGCCGGCAGGGCCCCATGGAGGTGCCTAGGATTAAGCTGAATCGCTGCAAGGGGTGAACAGCAGTATTGGGCAGGCTCTGCCAACGCGCCCCACATTCGGGTTATCGCTTCTCGGCCTTCTGGCTGAGATCAAGTGTAGTGCTGTTTATTCGTATCAGTGCTGCCTTGGTCTTGGTTGGGAGGTGCTCCGGTACCCTCTCTCTCGGCCTCGGGGGATCGTCCAGGTTCGCCTGGACTCCACCCCCGTGCTGCTATTTGGGAGAGAGGCTTAGTCCGGAGCAATGAGCTGCGATCCCCCGCAGCCCCTTGGTCTCCTTAACCCAAGGGGCGCAGCGAAAGCTGTGCGGTTCGGCCTGGCCACGCAAATGGCAGGCGAACCTGATGCGGTGCCGGTTTATGCCCGGCTATGAAACTCTGCAAGAGTCATGTTAGAAGAGGGTGGAGGCGGTCCACGAGGTGTAAAGTTCCTCATTTACGAGATCCTCGAGAAGGTATTGGCAGTCCACAAGCATGAGATTTTGCCGATCCAGGACTACCCAAGACGTGGAATTTTTTATGTGACCTTTGTGGGAGAAGGTATCCTCCGTGATGCCATGGACAAAGCTGGGAGGGAAAAAGTTAAACTCACGTCTTTGGGAGTCCAGGTAATAGAGCATGCTTTTGGGGTAACCAAACTCGTGGTGATTAAGATGTATTCCCCATATGTGAAGGACCAGGAAGTGGCAGCATTCTTAGCTGCCTACTTTAAGAACATCAAGCTTATGGGGAGAGTTATGAACGAGTGCAGTGTGTGGACTGTGAAATGGAAATACCTGGTAACTTTGGTAAAGGACCCCTCCACCCAAAACACAAGACTTCCACCGGCCCGTTTTAAGATTGGAATGGTGAATGGCGACCTCTACTTCTCGGGGATGCCAAACTTTTTCAGGGCCTGCGGTACCTATGGGCATACCAGTTTTAACTGCGATGTCACCTGCAGAAACTTTGGAAGTAAAGAACATACTATAAGAGAATGTATAGGAGAAAAAAAATTAAATTTCTGTCAAAAAACTGGTCATTTGCACTTTTCTTGCCCCTATAGGTACCGAGGCGAAGAAGATGAGCAACCCCACGTGCTCCACCAGCGGACCAAACCCATCCCCAGGGAGAGGAACAGGCCAGCCACATGAAAGAGGAAAGAGGTACCTGGGCTTCAAAGGTGCGATGGATGGGAGCCAAAACAGGTACCTCGCAGCCAGCAACCGTGGAGGATAAGAGGGAGCCCAACGCAAAAGAGAAAAGGCATGCAAAGCGGAAGGCTGAAAAGGAGCAGGCCGGAAAAACTGAGGCATCCCAGAAAGCTGGTTGCTCAGGGGGTGCCGGGCCTGCTCTAAGCCCTGGGTCTCTGGCATCCTCGTCGGATGAAGAGGACGAGGTGCCGGTGGGTCCCCGTAAAAAACGGAGGCAAACCAGAGTCAGTAGGGGGGAGACAGGGGAGGAGCAGATGGACATAACTGTGAAAAGCGATGTGGCTCCTCCTAGGACCCCCTCCTCGCCGCGACTGGTGAGGGGGGCGGGCACTGTTCCCCCTGTGGCGACTGACACCCCACTTTGTGTGCAACCTCCCCCTCCAGAAGGGGAGGTGCGAGCCCCCTAGGGGACCCACCTGACTTGGATGGTCAACCGTTTGAGATCCAGGGAGATCCGAATGCGATTGGGCTCCCCATGCGCAGAGGTTTGGTTGCAGGCATTACCCTCAGGGCAGGTATCTGAGACCAAGAGAGATATATGGTATTGCTGGTGGAGAAAATTAATGATTTTAAAATACCGCTACTATTTATTATTTTAACTAAAGGGAATATCCCTCAACGTGAGGGGCGCCAAGTCCAAAGTTAGAAGGGTTGCCCTCTTCGATTTTTTTTTATCTTGCCTGGCAGCCTCTGTTTTTTTTCCTGCAGGAGTGCGGTATTCCCCATACGATGACGTACAACAAATATAAAGAGGATTGGAAATATGGTCCATCCGTCTGGATCAAACAAGTCCAGATCAGCAGGGGTCACCATTCTTTTTAAGGGAAACGTTTTAATTGATTTTATTCAAGAAATCTTACCAGGACGTATTTTATTGGTTAAGGCTTTTATTGACAGAGTCAAATGGCAGTTTTTAAATTTTTACGGCTCACCTAATAAAAATGAGAGGGCAGAAATGCTAGAAGTTTTATCTCTTTTTATTAACACAATTGAGCCTTTTATCCTCGCAGGTGATTTTAACTGTATCCTGAGAGGGGAACGCCGGCTTACAAGTGCTACAAGCAGGAATTACAATAAGACCTCTGGACTGCTCAAAAATATGGTGAGCGATTTTAAATTAAAGGATGTTTACAAAGAGTGTAACAGGAGCAACGCCACCTGTAGCTCCAGGATAGGTTTTATTTTTTGTAATGAAAACCTACTGCCTTTTAAATGTGAAGTTTTAACCAACGTGTTTTCAGATCATAGGCTTTTATCTTTTTATGTGAAGCGTGATCTTAATAATCTTATTTGTAAGAAGTCCTGGAAGATGAATGTTTCCCTTTTTAGAGGATCCACAGGTTTTAACCGATTTTACTGAATTTTACAAGAAGAGCAGGCGGGTGAGAGACCCGAGGGCTCCCATCAGTGTATGGTGGGAGAAGATGAAAAATAAAATAAAGGATTTCTTTATTAAAAAGAGCGTAGCGAAAGCCAAAATGCTGTTTTTAATACTCTAAACACCCTCCTGCAGACCGTTTACAAGATGCGAGACAATGGCATAGAAGTGCAAACCGACATCACCGACCTCAAGAAAGAGATAGCCCAGTGCCTGGAGCAGAAAGGTAAAGAAATCATTTTTCGTTCTAAAATACAAAACATAGAGGAGAACGAGACCTGCTCCAGGTACTTTTTAAAAAAAATCAACAATAAAAGGGCTGTCATCAAAAACATTGAAGGTGTGTCGGATGTACAGGGTCTTTTAAGTAAAGTTCATGAGTTTTATACTGACCTTTTTGTAGTTAAGACTGTGGATCGTGATTTTATGCGTGACTCGCTGAAGGAGATTACCACTGTTTTAGACCCTGTCTCCCAGAATTTTTTATTGAAGGACCTGACGGAGCAGGAGATTATAGAAACAGTAAAAAGTTTTAAAGCATGTAAAGTTCCTGGTCCGGACGGTATACCCAGTGAGTTTTATGATCTTTTAAAACAAGATTTGTTTTTACTATACGCTGACGTTTTTAAATCCAAGATGCTGCCTAAGTCCTGTCAGAAGGGTGAGGTCTCCCTATTATACCAGACGGGTGACATCGCAGTTCTATAGAATTGGAGACCAATAACCCTTCTAAACAGCGACTACAAGATCATGGCTAAATTATGTGCGAACCGGTTGAAAGCCATAATACCCCACATAATACATTCCAACCAAGTATGTGGGATGCCAGGCCACAGCATCTGGGACAATCTTAACCTTATTAAAGATGTGATTGAGGACACGAGGTCTAGGAAGAATTTAGCAATTTTATCAATAAACTTCGAAAAAGCTTTTGACCGTGTCTCTCACTTTTATTTGTTTAAAGGAACAGTGTCATCACAAATAAATTTTTTATATGTTAAAGATGTTAGTGCTTTAATAAAAACGTTTATATTCATTTGTGTGTTTGTGTTTTACTGTTTCTTATTTTTACACTTTTTCTTCCCTATGGGGGCTGACATTTTTTGTTCCATTTCTGTGTGTGTCGATTAACGACACACACAGACATGGAGTACGGCAGCCACAGTCCCATAGGGACTGTGAACGGCTCCCGTCCCATTCACGTCCGTGTACGGCGTCTGTGTGGGAACTGCGCATGCGCCGCTCCCACACAGTCCTATTCGAAATTGGCGCCGTCCGGCGCCATTTTCCTGTGGACCGGAAGTCGCGGCCGGACTGTAATATTACTACTTCCGGTCGCGGCTTCCGGACTTGTGCACATGGAACAGCGGCAGCAAAGGGAGCGGACGGGCCGGAGGGAGCCGCGGCGGCAGGAGCAGGTAAGAGATTTCAATGTATGTTAGTGTTTGTGTGTGTTTACTACTGTATGTAAACCTACTACACTGTGGGTTACCTCAAAAAATGGCGACACACAGTGTAGGAGGTTAAACCTTTCAAACCCCTCGTTTATCCCGGCACTAGCCAGGATAAAGGAGGGGGGGATGCTGAGAGCTCACTAGAGCGAGGGCTTTTAACCCAATGTTGCAATGCTGCAATTTTGGGAACTAGCTCCATCTAGTGACCAAAAATGGGTAGTATTATAAATTAGAAAAAATTTATAATATTTCCTGTCTCTTGAAAAAAATAAAAAAAATTTGAACAATGTTTAATCACCCACACACTAAATGTTTAATTTTTAAAAAAAAAACATGTTTTTCTGGCAACACATTCCCTTTAAGGTTTTAGAGCGTATGGGTATACCTGAAGGATTTTTATTATCCATCAAAGCCTTTTATAAAAATTGTACAAGTAAGATTTTAGTAAATGGTTTTAAGACACAGGACGTATTTTTAAACTCTGGGGTGAAGCAGGGGTGTCCCTTGTCCCCACTGCTTTTTATATGTGCGATAGAGCCTCTATTATGCGCAATTCGCCGAGACAAACAAATACATGGAGTCCCCCTGCCAGAGGGAGGCGGCATAGAGGCTAAAGCAGTGGGGTACATGGATGATGTAGCGGTTTTATGCCGGGACACCGTGTCGCTTCAGAGAACCCTCAAGCAGATAGAGTTTTATTGCTGTGCTTCCGGTTTTAAGATAAACTTTAGCAAGAGTAGTATTTTAAGCATAGTAAGCATGGTTTTTAGTGACATACCAGTTCCTGTGTCGGATAATATAAAAATTTTAGGGCTCTCCTTCAGTGAGTACGACAATGGTTTTATCAGTTGGGACATGGTGGCGCAGAAAGTAAACAAGAAGATATGTATGTCGAACATGAGAAAGCTTACTATGGAGGGAAAAATTTTAATTATTAAAATGGTCATTTTACCCCTGCTTTTATATCTGAGTATGGTTTTCCCTCCTCCCACGGTTTTATTGAGAAAAATAACCAAAGCTTGTTTTACTTTCTTTTGGAGTTCCAGAATGGAGAAATTAAAAAGAGGAATCGTGATGAAGTCCAAACTAAAGGGTGTCAAAGCCTTTCCAGATTTTAATAGGTTTCTTTTACTAAAATTTCTTAGCTTCTGTTTTAATTCCCTTTTAAAGAGCACTATTGGTCGTTTTATTTACGTTTTAATACAGGGTTTTTTATGCGAAGGTGTGGGTGGTTCCAGATTATTTTAACCTCACCTTATGCTTTTAATTTACCCCCACATTATGTAATTTTAGAGAAAATAGTTGCTTTATTTAAATTAAAAGGGAAAAATATGAATGATCTTAAAAACAGTAAAAAGCTGATAATAGACCTAAAAAGAGAGGATGCGGTCAGCACAATAGACAATTTTAATGAAAAACGTCTAATATATTTTATCTCTTTAACACACAGAAGGACCTGGCCTGGAGCTGCATTCATCAATGCCTTCCATGCCGGGAATTCCAATACAGAAGAAGATACGCGAGGTCTGCCGTCTGCCCGAGGGAAGGCTGCCAGGCTGAGGAGACAGTGCGTCATATACTTTGGACATCTTACTTTGCACAACATTTTTGGAAAAAAATATTCCCTCTTATGGAAAAGATGGCAGACCTGAAGGACTTATGTTATGAGGATATTTTATATGGACAATTTGGATGCCCGACCGCAAATCAGAAGACAATGGCATGGAAGACGATGAATTGTGCCAAAGAAGCTCTTTGGAAGGCCAGGAACATGTTTTAGGTCTATGTATTTATATTATTTAATTGACAGGAAAGCAAATGCCACCCTTCTAAATAAATGGTTTGTGACGGACTGGAACTCCAATAAATAAAGATTTGCCACCATGTCCCCCTATAAATGTTAATGTAATTTGATTTTACTATTATTACAAATGTGAAAAATTTTATGTAATTGTAATGTAATTTATTGTAAAATTGAATTTTTTTATCAATAAATCATTGACACCTCCGCGAGGGGGTAGCCAACTGAAAAAAAAAATCTGTTCTTATCAGTTTAATATTTGATACGTCCCCTATCTGGGGACCATATATTAAATGGATTATTAGAACAGGGAGATGGAAATAGAGCTTGCTCTGTCCACTCCACGCATTGACCTGGTATTGCAGTATTTCCAGGATCGGTGCACCCTTTCCTTATGTGTTGACTAAAATCAGATTTGAAAAAAGTTTTTGGGTTTTGTCATTGTTTGTTTCTTGCACCTTGGATCTCTCCTTTAATCCCATTATTTGAACACCTGTTGTACAATGCATTTTTGTAATGTGTGATAATGAGTGACCTAATTATTAAGTGACTTCATTAACAGATTGCCACCTCTTGTGTTGTGTGTGTCTGTGTGTGTTTCTGTGTTTCCAGCATTTCAATTTGGAACAGCTCATTCACCTTCCTTTTCCTCGGTCCCTCCTCCCTCCTAGGTATGTTCAAGAGCTGCACCTGAGCTAGTCTGTCTGTCAGCCCACAGCCACTGATTGATGCAGCCAGCACTACAGTCAAGTAGTGGAATAGTGAACTAGTGGAGCGGAGTAGGGGAGCAGCAAGCACCCATTGCAGCCGCCACAATGAACCTACCTGTGTACACTAGATGGATGTGATGGAATGAGCTCTCCTCCCTACATTTTAAAGAAGTAAGAGTTCAAGTTGCAACAAATCCTTGCCTACAAAGAGACCACCAATTTGGATTTGTTACTATGTTACCTGGAAGAATAACAAACTGTGCAAGGATGGAGGTTGTAGGAGGAAGGAGAAGGTGTCTGTAAAGTTGGAGGAGGATGCCTATTTACCATTTCGCAGTCCCCTGTCTCCCTCTTGTGGCCTGCTGGAGGCAGCTAGCTAGCTGTGCAGACAACACGGTGGGCACATGTTGCAGTGTTGCCCTACTAGGCAACACTGAGTGACTGACTGAGCAGCAACGTCTAATATTAGGTTCTGACGGAACTTTGCGCGTGTCATAGTGGGGCCCTAAGAAGTGAGAGCAAGCTTTATGACATCATAATGGGACCTCAGACAGACAAGCCTGGGCCCAGGCAGTGTTGGTCAGTGCTAGTCAGCAGGCACTGTATTGCAGGTGACCAAAGGCTTGTAGGGAGAAGGGGTGGCTGTGGGCATGCACTTGCTGCTGCTGCTAGCGTTTGTCTGCACGTCAGGAGGGCATTTGGGCGATGCCAGATAGCTTCCTCTCCAGCCTTTTTTCACCACCCGCCTGGCTGCCTGTGTGAGTTGGCAGGGCCCCATGGAAGTGCCTAGGAGTAGGCTGAATTTCTGCAAGGGGTGAACAGCAGTATTGGCCAGGCTCTGCCAACGCGCGCCACATTCGGGTTATCGCTTCTCGGCCTTTTGGCTAGGATTAGGTGTGGGAAACTGTGCTTGGTCTGAGTCAGGGGGTTGAATCGGGGTCCTCCTTGTGGGGGCCCTGGGTGATCGTAAGGCAATAGTGGGTGAGGCGAAAGCGGAGACCTACAAGGCGTTGTGGATGTCTCGTGGACTCGAGGACTCGGTGCGGCTACAGGTCGTGACTGAATAAAAGGCAAATTGGATTGGAGCAGATCGTGGTTGGAATCATGGAGAAAATTCCTAATTTTAAGGTAACAGATGTATTGTGCCTGCAAGATTTTCCACGGCAAGATATTTATGATCTGACATTTGTTTCCGGAAGTGTATGCCAGAGAATATTTATGGAGTTGAAGAGGATGAAAGAAGATAAGATCAGTTTAATGGAGAAAGTGGAAGTTGATCCATTATTTTTGCATTGTCAGAAGGCTGTTATTGTGCACATGTACAACCCAAAGGTATCGGCTGAAACAGTATCTGCTTGCTATGAAGTGCATTTTGTTGGGCGGTTGAAGAATAAGTACAATTATCTGAAGGGAAAACGGAAGTATTTTGTCAAATTTAAACCTGACATAAGTCTTAAAAATGGGATAAAATGTATCCCGGCGGTTTTTTCTATTGGAGGTGAAAGGGGCTTCTGCTTTTTTGAGGGACAGCTGGAATTCTGTAGAAAATGTCAGGAGTTTGGTCACACACAGGAAAGTTGTATAAAGAGAGGTGATGTGTGTAGAAATTGTGGAAAGGAAGGGCATGTTTTTGCTGTTTGTCCTGAAGAAAGGAAATGTGATGTATGCGGTGAAGTGGGGCACTTGGCAAAGAGGTGCAAGCATTGGAACACAAGGCAAAAAACATATACTGATGCTGAAGCTGGTGGTGGTGAAAAAGGAGGGAAAATGGGGCCAAACAAAGATACAATCAGAGAAGAGAGGATTGTGCAGACAGGTGTGAGTGCTGTGGAAGGTGGGACATCTGTTTCCAAAAGTAATGTGAAAAGTGTTGCAAATAAGGTAGAGAGTGGAAAAGCCCAGAGAAAAAGCAAGGCTGAAGTGCAGGGTGTGGCTGTGCTTGTGGCTGGTGCTGGTAGTACTGCAGGTCCCAGCCAGGAGGTGGAAGACAAGACGAATATTGGAGCCTTTGTTTGGTCAGTTCATTCCTGGTGAAGTAGTAAGTGGAGATGTAAGTGCTGAGTGTTCAAATCCTGTGGTGGGTAAAGGAGAAATAATGGAGTATGATAGTGACAACACCATTACACCTGGACAGAGAATGGGGAGTAGTAGTGAGGAGGCGGATTGTATTCTGGAAATAGATGCAAATGAGGCAGAAGGATCATCCCACAAGAGGTATAGGATGGATGGATCATGGTCAGGGAATCAGGAGGATTCTGTTTCCCATGGTCCTATTGTTGGCAAGGACTCTGGTTCAGAGTCGCCTGATGTTTTAGAGAGTCTAAATAGAAAGATTGGGAAACAGAACATAAAATTCTAAAAGAAGAAAATGGAGAACAAGTGGATAGGAAGAATTATTTTATTCACAATGAGTTTGATGGTAGCCTCCTTGAACGTAAGGAGTATCGGATCTGATACTAGGAGGGCTGCAGTATTTAACTATTTAGACTCCGTTAACACCTTCCCGACCGCCCACTGTCTTTTGACGTCAGGCGGTGCGGGTGCTTAATCTACAGAGACGTCTTTTGGCGTCGCTGCAGATCAGGCTGATGAGCGCCCGCGTGAGCGCTCATCCTCTAAGCAGGAGCTGTTACTAACAGCTCCTGATCTTAGAGCAGCCTCATGAACACAGCTGGGGTCGGCAAACATTCGGACCCCAGCTGTGTAACCCTTTGATTACCGCGGTCCTTGACCGCGGCATGATCAAAGGGAATTCCCCTCTTTGATCGCATCACCGGGATTCCAGTGATGCGATCAAACAATGGGGAATCCCTCTGCAGTCAGCCCTGGGGACCTACAAAGGACCCCAGGGCTGTCTGTTCCGTGTGCCTGCTGTTCGGGCACACTATGTGCTGCCCGATCAGCAGCCTGTGTCATAGTGACACAGTGTAATGTATTAGCGTACAGAAGTATGCTAATACGTTACAAGTAAAAAATAAAGTTACAAATAAAGTTATCCCTTGATGGGATTAAAAAAAAAAAAAGTAACAAAACAAATAAATAAATAAATAAAAAAAGTGCCAAAAAGAGTCTTTATTTTGCATTAAATACATTTTATTGCCCCCACACTAAATAAAAACAAAAAACCTACGCATATTAGGTATCTACACGACCGTAATAACCTGAAGAATTAATCTAATGGGTTATTTAGCGTGAAATGTGAACGGGATAAAAAATAAAAAAAAAAAACTATTCGGAGAATCGCTTTTTCCTATATTCCCGCCGTAAAAAAAATATTTTTTACCCCCAAACTGTGGGAAAAATAAAATACTATTTCTCTCGCATAAAACAAGGCCTCATACAGCCACGTCAGTGAAAAAAAAAAAAGTTATGGCTGCTGAAACGCAGAGAGGCAAAAACAGAAAAATTTAGCTGGTCATTAAGGTCTTTTCAGGTCCGGTCATTAAGGGGTTAATGCAGATGTGATTTGTTTACAAGAATGTGCAATAAAATCGGCCCCTCAGGAGAAAGAGTGGAAATGGGGGCAATCTTTTTGGTCGACATGCACAGAAAATAAGAATGAGGGTGTTGGCATTTTATTGAAAAATAAGAATATCCTGGTTTTAGACTGTAATATAATTTTACCTGGGCGTTTTATGATTTTCAAAGTTGGAGTTTTTAGGACAACGGATCCGTGTTTTTAACATATATGCACCAGCAGATAAACAGGAACGTGTGTCTTTTTTTGAGTTTCTTACGTTTTTTATGCTAGGTAGAGATTTTACAGTTGTGGCTGGGGATTTTAATTGTATTCGTTTTAGAACTGATCATTTAAGCTCTTCTGAGGGAAGTGACATCACTTCTGATGCGTTAAATAACATGGTGCAAGATTTGCATTATACTGACGCTGGGCTGATGGTTAACACAGATGAGAAATTTACATATTTGGCGGACAGCGGTCGCAGTAAATCGCTGATCGATTTTATATTTGTGTCTGAAGGGATGAAGATGATCCGGTGTAGCCATGTGATGAATTCTTTCTCAGATCATAAAATTGTTTCTGCTGAGATTGGCGTCACAGAGTCCTCTGCTAGTTAAATGTAAGTCTGTTGCAAGAGGAAGAAGTGATGGAGGGTTTTAAAAAGTTATTTTTATCTTGTGTTTCTTTACAGCAGAATTGTAGCAGTATTTTAACTTGGTGGGATGACACTAAAGTGAAAATTGCTAAGTATTTAAAAAATGTTGGTTTTAAAAGAGCGCAGGAGAGGAGAAGAAGAGATTCCGAGTTGGTTTTAAAACTGGAGACATTGTATAAGTGGAGGAGTGTGAGCGGTAACGTGGAAAAAGAAATTTGTGATATTAAGGAGAAAATGATGGAGAATTTGTTAGAAAGAGGAAAAAAGATTGTTTACAGCGCAAAAGTACAGCATTTGGAGGAGGATGAACAATGTACTCGGTATTTTTAAAAAAAAATGTTTTAAACCAAAAGAAAAGGATATTTTAAATCAGTTTTTACATCGTCAGGAGTGAAGATGGTGGAGGAGATTGGTGATTTCTACAAAAATCTGTTTAGTAATATGAGCAAAGCAAGTGATGCAGAGATGGAGGACTATTGTAACATTTTATCTAATGATATTCCTAAGGAGAAGGCTGGTTGGTTGGAAGAGGATATAACGAAGGAGGAGGTTAGAGGTGTGGTTGAAAATATGCCAAAAGGGAAGACACCGGGTAGTGATGGTCTTCCTGCAGAGTTATACGTGATGTATTGGCATATAATTGGTAGGGAGGTGAGTCGGGTGGTGCAATATTCTATTAAATCTGGAATTTTATCCCAAACCATGAACGTAGGAACAGTCACATTATTGCATAAAAAAGGTGACGAAAGGGACAATAAAAATTGGCGTCCGATTTCTCTTTTAAATTGTGACTATAAAATAATTGCTAAATTGGTAGCCAACAGAATGAGAGAAGTAATAGGTTTTATGGTTGGGGAATATCAAGTGTGTGCAGTACCTGGGAGGAAGATATCCGATAATCTGATACTTTTAAGAGATATAATTTTTTATGCAAATTCTAACAATTCCCCCTTATTTATTGAGTCAATTGATTTTGAAAAGGCATATGACACTGTGACCCATCGGTTTTTATTTAAAGTTTTAACACATTTAGGAGTCCCAAATAAAATGTTAAAGATAATAAAATGGTTGTATCAAGGGGCATGTAGCTAGATTTTAGTAAATGGACATGTGAGCCCTGTTTTTAATGTTTTATCGGGCGTGAGGCAGGGGTGTCCACTCTCCCCAATATTATTTATTTGTGTCGTAGAGGCCCTTTTAAAAAATATTCAAAATGATAAATGTGTTGATGGAGGTTTTATCCCAGGCAGTGTCGGGAAGAAAGTGAAGTCCTTAGGCTATATGGATGATGCAGTGTTTATTTGTAACTCCCAGGCAGACTTGAATAGAGTGAATTTGCATATTAAGATTTTTTGTTGTGTCACTGGTATGTCTGTGAATTGGGGGAAGTGCCAGTTATGCATCTATGGAAAGTAGGAGGAGGTGGTGGTGGATGGAGTACAGAAGAAAAATTAGTTGGAAGTGCTGGGGGTGATTTTTGAGAAAGATTTGAAAGGAAAACAAAGTTATCAGAATTTGGAGAATAAAATAGAGCAAAAATTTGGATTTTGGAAATTGAGGCAGTTATCAATGAAAGGGAAAGTGCTGATAATAAAAGCAGTGATATTGCCCCTACTACTATATACAGCAATGGTGATCCCACCAGGAAGGATGTGGATAAGAAGAATGACAAGAAAACTTTTTGTGTTTTCCTGGGCATCAAAAATGGAGAAGGCAAGGAGATCGGTGGTAATGAGCAGCGCAAGACTTGTTGGATATGACTTTCCAGATAGTGAGAATTTTTTTAAAGATGCATTATTTTTTAACGATTTTTAAGATCATGCAGTGCAAGTCCAGAACTGACAATATGTGTAGGTATCTGGCAGGATGGCATTTTATCAGATGGGGCTGGTGTGAAAAGGATTTGAGAAGACCAATATCAGCGATAACACCCTCTTTTTATGTGGTTCTTAGATCCTTTAATGATCAATTTGGGTTAAGCTCTTTGGGTAAACCTGATAAGCAGAAAGTATGGCAACTTAAGTTTTGTGATGTGCCATTCTGCAGTCCTGCTCAGTCAGCTTAAATTTGGCAGTTCTTTAACCCCTTGAGTACCCAGCTCATTTTGGCCTTGGGGACCAGACCCATTTTTTCAAATCTGACATGTGTCACTTTATGTGGTAATAACTCTGGAATGCTTTTACCTATCCAATTGATTCTTAGATTGTTTTCTCGTGACATATTGTACTTTGTTAGTGAAAAAATTTGGTCGATAAATTCATTGCTTATTTGTGAAAAACACGAAAATTTGAAGAAATTATGATTTTTCCCATTTTAAATGTATCTGCTTGTAAATCAGATAGTAATACCACACAAAATATTTACTAATTAACATTTCCCATATGTCTACTTTATGTTTGCATCATTTTTTGAACATCCTTTTATTTTTCTAGGATGTTACAAGGCTTAGAACTTTAGCAGCAATTTCTCACATTTTTAAGAAAATCCAAAAGCTATTTTTTTCAGGGACGAGTTCAGTTCTGAAGTGGTTTTGAGGGCCCTATATATTAGAAACCCCCATAAAACATGCCGTTTTGAAACTGCACCCCTCAAAGTATCCAAAACAGCATTCAGAAAATGTTTCAACCCTTTAGGCGTTTTACAGGAATTGAAGGAAAGTAGAGCTGACATTTTCATATGTAATACATTTTTTTCTGTACCACAGAAAGTTTTACCTGAGAAACGCAACTCAATATTTATTGCCCAGGTTCTGCAGTATTTAGAAATATCCCACATGTGGTCCTAGTGCGCTAATGGACTGAAACACAGGCCTCAGAAGCAAAGGAGCACCTAGAGGATTTTGGGGCCTACTTTTTTCAGAATATATTTTAGACACCATGACATGTTTGAAGAGGTCTTGTAGTGCCAAAACAGTGGAAACCCCCAAAAGTGACCCCACTTTTTAAACTACACCCCTCAGGGAATTTATCTAGGGGTATAGTTAGCATGTTGACCCCACAGGTATTTTGCTATATTTATTGGAGTTAGTCTGTGAAAATGAAAATCTACTTTTTTTCTGGAAAAACGTAATTTTTGCAAGAAATAAAGGAGAAAAAGCACCCCAACATTTGTAAAGCAATTTCTCCCGATTACGGAAATACCCCATATATGGTAATAAACTGCTGTTTGGACCCACAGCAGGGCTCAGAACGGAAGGAGCGCCATTTGGATTTTGGAGCTCTGATTTTACTGGAATGGTTTTCGGTGCCGTGTCACATTTGCAACGCCCTGGAGGGACCTAAACAGTGGAAACCCCCCAAAAGTGACCCCATTTTGGAAACTATACCCCTCAAGGAATTTTTCTAGTGAAATAGGTAGCATTTTGACCCCACAGGTTTTTTGCTGAATTTATTGGAATTAGTCTGTGAAAATGAAAAGAGACTTTTTTTTGGAAGAAAACCTGAATTTTCTAATTTTCATAAGGAATAAAGGAGAAAAAGCACCGCAACATTTGTAAAGCAATTTCTCCTGATTACGGCAATACCCCATATGTGGTAATAAACTGCTGTTTGGACCCACGGCAGGGCTCAGAAGGGACGGAGCACCATTTGGATTTTGCAGCTCAGATTTTGCTGAATGGGTTTCTGGGTGCCATGTCGCATTTGCAGAGCCCCTGAAGTACCAGCACAGTAGAAATTCCCCAGGTGTGATCCCAATTTGGACACTATACCCCTGAAAGAATTAAATTAGAGGTGTAGTGTGCATTTTGAGCCCTCAGGTGTTTTATAGATTTCATTAGAATTGGTCCGTGAAAATGAAAAAATGTTTTTTTTTTCCCAATAACCTGTTTTTCATTTCCACAAGGAATACAGGAGAAAGGACACCCCAAAATGTCTTACACAATTTCTCCTGAGTACTGAAATACCCAATATGTGGTTGTAAACAGCTATTTGGACATACGGGTCTAAACGGAAAAAGCGCAATTTCGTTTCTGGAGTGGAGATTTTACAAAATTAGTTTTTGACGCCATGTTGTATTGGGCTGAGGTACCAGTACAGTGAAAACTCCCGAGAAGTGACCCCATTTAGGAAACGACACCCCTCAAGGAATTCATCTAGAAGTGTAGTGAGCATTTTGATCCCCAAAGGTTTTGCAGAAATTAGTGCACAGTGGATGTTGCAGATTGAAAATTGCCATTTTCCACAGATATGCGCTATTTCAGTGCCCAATGTGTTGGGCCCAGCTGGTACCACTGGAGACATACACCCCATAAATTGTTAAGCGGTTCTCCAGAGTACAGTAATACCCCATATGGGGTCATAAACTGCTGTTTGGGCACACTGCCAGGCCCAGAAGGAGCGCCATTTGGATTTTGGAGCGCAGATTTTGCTAGCTAGTAGTTTTGTTTAGTGCTTTACTGGTGTTTCAGTTTATAATGTGGGGGCATATGTAAGCTGGGCGGAGTACATCAGGGTATATGTAAGCTGGGCGGAGTGTATCAGGGTATATGTAAGCTGTGCGGAGTACATCAGGGTATATGTAAGCTGGGCGGAGTACATCAGGGTATATGTAAGCTGGGCGGAGTACATCAGGGTATATGTAAGCTGGGCGGAGTACATCAGGTTATATGTAAGCTGGGCGGAGTACATCAGGGTATATGTAAGCTGCGTGGAGTACATCAGGGTATATGTAAGCTGCGCGGAGTACATCAGGGTATATGTAAACTGGGCGGAGTACATCAGAGTATATGTAAGCTATGTGGAGTACATCAGGGTATATGTAAGCTGGGCGGAGTGCAACAGGTCATAATAGGATGATGTAATAATGGGGAGAATTAATAATAAAATTAATTATCCATGGATAGTGACATATGCTTTGAACCAATACTTCATACACTGGCCAGAATTTTGGGTGTAGGAGTCGCACTTCTAAAGGGTGTCTGTGGTGTTGTACAAAATATCCGCACTCCAGCATTGCCTAATCTTTAACTTCTTCACTAGCCCCATATGTAGCACAGACCCCAAAATGTCATAGTTTCCGCTGTATTTAAAGGGTCTACCAGTGGGGGCTGCAAATGATGACGTGGGGTTTTAGGTGAAGAACTGCTGCACATATAAATTAGTTTGGGCCATTATTGCGTTCCAAGAGTCATAACTTTTTATTTTTCCGTTGACGAGCTGTGTGAGTGCTTGATTTTCATGGTATGAGCTGTAGTTTTTATTAGTATCATTCTGGGGTACATGCGATCATTTGATCAGTTTTAATTCCATTTTTTTCTGAGGTGAGGAGACCAAAAAACAGAAATTCTTTCACTGTTTTTTTTATAATTTTTCTAACGGCGTTCTCTGTGCAGTATAAACAACATGTTTACTTTATTCTGCGGTTCGATACGATTATGGCAATACCAAATAAATATAGTTTTTATATGTTTTACTACTTTTACAAAATAAAAACACTTTTTTCTAAATAAAATATTTTAGTGTCACCATGCCCTGAGAGCCATAACTTTTTTATTTTTTTGTCGACGGAGCTTTGTGAGGGCTTGTGTTTTGCGTGACACACTATAGTTTTTATTGGTACCATGTTTGGCTACGCGCGACTTATTGATCACTTATTCAATTTTTTTGGAACCGTGACCAAAAAAGGAAATTCTGCCATTGTTTTTTATTGTATTTTATTGTATTTTTTTTTACGGTGTTCACCGTGCGGGATAAATTATATGATATTTTTTTAGGTCAGGCCGATACGAACGCGGCGATACCTATTATGTCTAGGTTTTTTCTCTCATTTTTTTCTAATTAGAAAAGAACTTGATCAGGGAAACGGCGATTAATGGTTTTATTACATAAAAGGTTCACTGAATTGACAACTGAGTAAAAAGATATCTTTAATAGTAACTAGTTTAAAAACAGGGGTAACACACCACTGTGACATAAGCCCCACCGTGAAAATTTAAAAAATGTATTAAACAAGGAAACACTGAGTTATTATGATACCTATATCTCTGTGTATAAACGATATTTGTAGGAATCAGCATATACCCAGGGCACAACAGTAGTACAAGCCCTAATTATAGCATAGGTGTCCGACAATTACGGATCTCCTAACGCTGGGTTTCACACAATATATTGTCCCCAATGCACACATTCCTTAAAATTGCCTTGGGCAGGACCTAATAGGCTCCCGTACCTGGCAACCAGGAAGCCGTTGCTAGGCTTCCTGGTTGCCATTGCAACCATCAGAACCCAGCGATTTTTTGTGGGGGGGGGGCAATGGGGTGCAGAGGGAGCCCCCTCCCTCTGTATCAATCACTTAAATGCCTGTCGCTATTGACAGCGGCATTTAAGGGGTTAAACTACAGCGATCGGAGAGAACAGTGATCGCTGTTGTTGCAGTGGGATGTTGACTGTATATTACAGCTGACGCCCAATGAAGATGGAGCGAGCACAGCTCCTGTGCCCGCTTCATCCTCAGGGCGTTACTATACGCCCATTTTCGGGAAGGGGTTAATAAAAATAGTGTTTTGTTTTTTTACACAGCTTTCTCTGATCTCCTCACGGATTTCACAGAAATGAGGAGATCAGAGAATGTGACAGGAGCTTTCTCCTGTAGACGACGTCACAGACGGCTGTGATTGGTCAGTCTCTGAAGACTGATCAATCACAGCAAATCACCGGCATGGGGGACTGCTAATTGGTCCCCAGGCCGGAAGCAGAGACGGTTAGCTGTCAATGACAGCTGCCGCCGCTGTTATATCACTATGTGATTTGACATAATGACAGTTTATTCCTTCTCTGCAATAGTACGGCGAAGGTCCGCTGAAAATGAGCGGCCTGCGCCGTACTATTGCGGAGAAGGTACGCAACTGGTTAAAGTTCAAGGAGTGCCAAATAGGCAAAAAGATGTGGCATGGCTTGCACTGCATGGATGCCTCCCAACCCGGTCTTTTTTAAACAGAAGAGGAATAGCAGTAAGAGACCAATGTCCAAGAGAAGGTTGTGGAGGCATAGAAGATGTAACATATTTTTTGGGATTGTTTTTATACTAAATAAGTTTTTAGTATATTAGAAAGGTTTTTTACTGGTTTTACCTTTGAGAATCTTTTAGTTGGTCAAGATTTTAAAAAACAGGAAAACATGAGAATCTGCTGGATTGTTTTTACTGTTTTTAAGGAGGTATTGTGGGATGTACGGAATTTATTGATTTTTAAAAAGATTTATTTTTCCCCAAAGGAATGCATTAGAATCTTTTTATCCTGCGTATTTATTGTGTTCCTATTTGATAGGAAGAGGCTTGGAGAACAAAAGGCAAAGGAGGTTTGGAAAACTGCAAAATGGGGTAGCCTCTGTAGGTAAAATCTTGGTAGTTGGTTTGTTTTTTTGTTGGTATAGTTAGTATTTTTTTCCAAATGATGTGTTTTGAGACCTTGTTTTTATTGAAGTCAACAGTGATTTGATGTTTAAACGAACAAGTGTCTAGAAACTGAGAAAAAAAATAAAAATCTGTTCTTATCAGTTTAATATCTGATACGTCCCCTATCTGGGGACCATATATTAAATGGATTTTTTAGAACAGGGAGATGCAAATAGAGCTTGCTCTGTCCACTCCATGCATTGACCTGGTATTGCAGTATCTCCAGGACCGGTGAACCCTTTCCTAAACGAGTGACTAAAATCAGATTTGAAAAGTGCTTTTTGCTTTTGCCATTGTTTTTTTTCTTGCCGATTGGATCTCTCCTTTAATCCCATTATTTGAACGCCTGTTGTACAATGCATTTTTGTAATGTGTGATAATGAATGACCTAATTATTAAATGACTTCATTAACAGATTGCCACCTCTTGTGTTGTGTGTGTCTGTGTGTGTTTCTGTGTTTCTAGCATTTCAATGTGGAACAGCTCATTCACCTTCCTTCCTCCTAGGTAAGTTCAAGAGCTGCACCTGAGCCAGTCTGTCTGTCAGCCCACAGCCACTGATTGATGCAGCCAGCACCACAGTCAAGTAGTGGAATAGTGAAATAGTGGAGTAGGGGAGCAGCAAGCACCCATTGCAGCCGCCACAATGGACCTGTGTGTGTGCACTAGATGGATGTGATGGAATGAGCTGTCCTCCCTACATTTGAAAGAAGTAAGATTTGAAGTTGCAACAAACCCTCACCTACAAAGACACCAGAAATTTAGATTTGTTACTATGTTATACTGGAAGACTAACAAACTGTGCAAGGATGGAGGTTGGAGGAGGAGGAAGGACAAGAAGGTGTCAGTAAAGTTTGAGGAGGATGCCTATTTGCCATTTCGCAGTCCCCTGTCTCCCTCTTGTGGCCTGGCCTCCTGGAGACAGCTAGCTGTGCAGACAACACGGGGCGCATATGTTGCTGTGTTGCCCTCCATGGCAACACTGAGTGACTGACTGAGCAGCAACGTCTAATATAAGGTTTTGACGGAACTTTGCGCGTGTCATAGTGGGGCCCTAAGAAGTGAGAGCAAGCTTTATGACATCCTAATGGGACCTCAGACAGACAAGCCTGGGCCCAGGCAGTGTTGTTCAGCAGCAAGCAGGCACTGTATTGCAGGTGATCGAAGGCGTGAAGAGAGAAGGGGTGGCTTTGGGCATGCACTTGCTGCTGCTAGCGTTTGTCTTGCATGGCAGGAGGGCATTTGGGCGTTGCCAGGAAGGCGTTTTTATGTCGATTCCTCCACTTTCTGCACAGCATTGTGGTGCAAGCAAAAGAAGCAAAGCATGTCTGGCTTCCTCTCCGGCCTTTTTTCACCTCCCGCCTGGCTGCTTGTGTGAGTGTGTGAGCCGGCAGGGCCCCATGGAGGTGCCTAAGAGTAGGCTGAATCGCTGCAAGGGGTTTAACAGTAGTATTGGCCAGGTTCTGCCAACTCGCGCCACTTTCAGGTTATCGCTTCTCGGCCTTCTGGCTGAGATCAAGTGTAGTGCTGTTTATTCGTATCAGTACTGCCTTGGTCTTGGTTGGGAGGTGCTCCGGTACCCTCTCTCTCAGCCTCGGGGGATTGTCCAGGTTCACCTGGATTTCACCCCCGTGCTGCTATTTGGGAGAGAGGCTTAGTCCGGAGCAACGAGCTGCGATCCTCTCCCCCAGCCCTTTGGTTTCTCCATAACCTGAAGGGCGCAGCGAAAGCTGTGGGGTTCGGCCTGGCTACGCAAATGGCAGTCGAACCTGATGCGGTGCCGGTATATGCCCGGCTTAGGAACTCTGCATGATTTATTGTGGCAGAGTGTAAAGGATCTGCCAGGCACAGCTTCGGGGTTAACTCCCTTAATTAATCAGTCAGCACCTGAATCTACATCCCTGAGACTGACTCCAGCTTCCTCCACTCAGGCTGGCAGGCTTAGGAGTGGGAGAGCCTATCGCAGCCTGGCCAGACTCAGCTAGCTCCCGCCCTCTGTCTATTTATACCTGCATTTCCTGTTCCTCCTTGCTTGTTATTCTTTTTCGTGTGGTTTCCTGGCCCAGCTACAGCTCCTTCTATTTTGTTCCTGCTCCATACAGACCCTGGCTTACTGACTACTCTTCTGCTCTTCATTTGGTACCTCGCACACTCCTGGCTTGACTCGGCTCGTTCACCACTCTGGTTGCTCACGGTGTTGCCGTGGGCAACTGCCCCTTTCCCTTGCTTGTATTCCCTTGTATGTTTGTCGAGTTTGTTGTGCACTTACTGAGTGCAGGGACCGCCGCCCAGTTGTACCCCGTCGCCTAGGGCGGGTCGTTGCAAGTAGGCAGGGACAGAGTGGCGGGTAGATTAGGGCTCACTTGTCCGTTTCCCTACCCCCCGGTCATTACACAGAGGGTGGAGGCGGTCCACAGGGTATCAAATTCTTGGTCCACACCATTTTGGAAGATATGCTGGCGGTCCACAAGAAAGAGCTCTTGGCTATCCAGGACTACCCAAAACGAGGAATACTCTGTGATGCTATGGACAGAGCTGAAAGGAAACAAGGTGAACTCGTGACAGCGGGAGTCAAGGTAGTAGAGCATGAATTTGAAATAACCAAACTCGTGGTGATTAAAATGTATTCCCCATATGTGAGAGATATGGAAGTGGCAGCATTTCTAGCTGCCTACTTCAAAAATGTCAAGCTCCTGGGGAGAGTGATGAATGAGTGTGGAGTGTGGAGTGTGGACCGCCAAATGGAAGTTTTTAGTCACGCTGATTAAGGACCCCTCCACCCAGGAAACGAGATTACCACCGGCTCGTTTTAATATTGGAAATGTGTATGGCGACCTCTACTTCTCAGGGATGCCAAACTTCTGCAGGGCTTGCGGTACCTATGGACACACCAGTTTTAACTGCGATGTCACCTGTAGAAACTGTGGAAGTAAAGAGCACAATATAAGAGAGTGCACAGAAGAAAGAAAATGTAATTTTTGTCAAAAAACTGGTCACCTGTATTTTTCTTGTCCTCATAGGTACCGAAGCGGAGAAGAAGAAGAGCAACCCGGGGTGCCCCCACGTGCTCCACCAGAAGACCAAACCCGTCCTCAGGGAGAGCAACAGACCAGCCACAGGACAGAGGAGAGAGGTACCTGGGCTTCAAAGGTGCGAGGGACTGGACCGAAAACAGGTTCCTCGCAGCCAGCAACCTTGGAGGATAAAAGGGAGCCCAACGCAAAAGAAAAAAGGCAGGCAAAACGGAAGGCTGAAAAGGAGCAGGCCGGAAAAACTGAGGCATCCCAGAAAGCTGGTTGCTCAGGGGGTGCCGGGCCTGCTCCATGCCCTGGGTCTCTGGCATCCTCGTCGGAGGAAGAGGACGAGGTGCCGGTGGGTCCCCGTAAAAAAGGGAGGCAAACCAGAGTTGGTAGGGGGAAGACAGGGGAGGAGCAGATGGACACAACTGTGAAAAGCGATGTGGCTCCTCCTAGGACCCCCTCCTCGCCGTGACTGTTGAGGAAGGTGGGCACTGTTCCCCCCGTGGCAACTGACACCCCTCCAGAAGGGCCTGCACGGACCCAGGGGGGAGGTGCGAGCCCCCTAGGGGATCCACCTGACCTAGATGGTCAACCATTTGAGACCCAGGGAGATCCGAATGCGTTTGGGCTCCCGATGCACAGAAGCTTGAATGCTGGCGTTATCCTCAGCGAAGGCAGTTCCTCTCCCACATTTTCCCTCATTACAAATGATTCAGATGGGGGCGGGTATATAAGTTCAAGCGAGATTTTTGGTATTGCTGGTGGAGAAAATATCTGATTTTAAAATACGCTACTATGTATTATTTTAAAATCAAAACCCGCCTTAAATCACCACAATGTCTGCGTTAAAGGGAATATCCCTCAATGTTAGGGGAGCCAAGTCCAAAGTTAGAAGGGTTGCTCTCTTCAATTATTTATCTTGCCTGGCCGCCTCTGTTTTTTTCCTGCAGGAGTGCGACATTCCCCATACGATGAAGTACCATATATACAAAGAGGATTGGAAGTATGGTCCATCCGTCTAGTCTGGATCAAATGAGTCCAGATCAGCAGGGGTCGCCATTCTTTTTAAGGGAAACGTTTTTATTGATTTTATTCAAGAGATTCTTCCAGGACGTATTTTATTGGTTAAAGCTTTTATTGACGGCGTAAAATGGCAGTTTTTTAATTTTTACGGCTCACCTGACAAAAATGAGAGCGCAGAGATGCTAGAAATTTTACCTCTTTTTATTAATACAACTGAGCCTTTTATCCTCGCAGGTGATTTTAACTGTATCCTGAGGGGGGAACGCCGGCTTACCAGTGCTACAAGTAGGAATTACGCAAGACCTCTGGACTGCTCAAACATATTGTACATTTTTTTAAATTAACTGATGTGTGTAAAGATTGTAATAGGAGCAGTTCAGAGGAAGCCGGCGTTACCTGGAGCAACGCCACCTGTAGCTCCAGGATAGATTTTATTTTTTGCAATGAGAATGTACTGCCTTTTAATTGTGAAGTTTTAACTAATGTTTTTTCAGATCACAAGCTTTTAAAATTTTATGTAAAGCGTGATTTTAATAAACCGGTATGTAAGAAGTCCTGGAAGTTAAATGTTTCCCTTTTAGATGATCCACAGGTTTTTATTGATTTTATTAAATTTTACCAAAAATGCAGGCGGGGGAGAGACATGCGTACTCCCATCAGTGCATGGTGGGAGAAAATGAAAAAAAGAATAAAGGAATTTTTTATTAAAAAGAGTGTGGCGAAAGCCAGAGAAAAACATGCTTTTTTTTAAATTCTCAACACCCGTCTGCACAAGATGAGAGATAATAGAATTGACGTTAAAACTGACATCACTAATCTAAAAAAATAAATAGCTCAGTGCCTGGAGCAGCAAGGCAAAGAAATCATTTTGCGTTCTAAAATTCAGCATGTGGAGGAGAATGAGACCTGCTCCAGGTACTTTTTTGAAAAAATTAACAATAAAAAGGCTATCATTAAAAATATTCAAGGTGTGTCAGATGTACAGGGTATTTGAAGTAAAGTTCATGAGTTTTATGCTGACCTTTTTAGTGCTAAAACTGTGGATCATAATTTTATGTGTGACTCACTGAAGGAGATTACTACTGTTTTAGACCCTGTCTCCCAGAATTTTTTATTACAGGAGCTAACAGAACAGGAGATTTTAGAAACGGCAAAGAGTTTTAAAGCCGGAAAAGTTCCCGGACCAGACGGTATACCCAGTGAGTTTTAAGTCAAATTTGATGACATTTTAAAAGAGGATCTTTTTAGCCTTTTTTATGAAGTTTTTAATTCCAAGATGCTGCCTAAGTCCTGGCGGAAGGGTGAGGTCTCCCTGCTACATAAGAAAGGTGACATCGCAGTTTTGAAGAACTGGAGACCAATAACCCTTCTGAATAGCGACTATAAAATAATGGCAAAAGTGTGCGTGAATAGATTAAAAGCCATAATACCCCACATTATACACTCTAACCAGGTGTGTGGGGTGCCAGGCCGCAGGATCTGGGATAATCTTAACCTGATTAAAGACATAATTGAGGACACGAGGTCGAGAAGAGGTAAATTGGCCATTTTATCTATAGACTTCGAGAACGCGTTCGACCGTGTCTCTCATTTTTATCTTTTTAAGGTTTTAGAGCGTATGGGTATACCTGAAGGATTTTTATAATCCATCAAAGCTTTTTATAAAGATTGCACAAGCAAAATTTTAGTGAATGGTTTTAAGACACACAACGTGATTTTAAACTCAGGGTTGAAGCAGGGGTGTCCCTTGTCCCCACTGCCTTTTATTTGCGCATTAGAGCCTCTACTATGTACAACTCGCCGCGATAAGTTAATACGTGGAGTCCCCCTGCCCGGGGGAGGCGTTATAGAGGCTAAAGCAGTGGGGTACATGGACGATGTAACGTTTTTTTGCAGGGACACCCTGTCGCTTCAGAGAACCCTCAGACAAATTGAGTTTTATTGCTGTGCTTCCGGTTTTAAGGTGAACTTCGACAAAAGTAATATTTTAAACATAGGACAAATGGCTTTTAGAGACATACCCATTCCTGTGCCAGATAATCTTACCATTTTAGGTGTCTCCTTCAGTGAGTGCTATAATGGTTTTATCAGTTGGGACATGGTGCCGTTAATTGTAGCGGTGGGTTGAACTGTGGGGTGGGGCTATGGCTAACTCATCTGTCTTGTTTTGGTCAGACAATGAGAGCGTGGTGCATGCTGTGAACCACTTAACCTCTGCTTCTCTCCCTGTGGTGATACTTCTGCGCCGGTTGGTGCTGAGGTGTTTGCAGCATAACATCCACTTCAGGGCTCGCTGTGTTCCAGGTGTTGATAATAAAATTGCTGATGCTCTTTCTCGGTTTAATTTTCAGGCATTTCGTTCGCTCTGCTCGTGGGCAGACATGGAGGGGACGGAGTGCCAGGCTGGGCTATGGAGACTGGTGGATCACAGTTAGTGCCGTTCGTTCGGGCATCACTCATTCCATCGACATGGACGGTCTACGGTAATGCGTGGAATGAGTGGTTGAACATGGTGGGGGAACGTATCGTTGGGCCTCCTGAAGCTCCTCGCTTGTCTTATGTGATGGAGTATTTGTCTGGTTTGTCGGAACGCGGCGTCTCAGGGTTAGTTGCACAGCGCCGCCTACTACCGTGTTTCCCCGATAGTAAGACACCCCCGATTGTAAGACGTATCGGGGGTTTCAGGGGGGTCGGCTAATATAAGCTGTACCCCGAAAGTAAGACATATGTCTTACTTTCGGGGAAACACGGGGGTATTGCCGCCTCCTGCCCACTTCCGCGCCGCCCCCCTCTCCATACGTCACCGCGCCGTCCTGTGATGGCGCGGGTACTGAGACTGCACCCACGCGATCAGCGGCAGGAGCACGGCTGTTGTACACAGCCTGGCTCCTGCTGCAACTGCCGGAATCGAAGCGCGCGCCGATTCCGGCAGTTTAACCCATTAAATGCCGCTGTCAATAGTGACAGCGGCATCTAATGTGTTTGACAGGGGGGGGAGCTCCCTCTGTCACCCGATCGGCGCCCCCGCAAACAAATCGCGGGTCGCCGTCGGGTTTCCATGACAGCCGGGGGTCTAACAAAGACCCCCAGGTCTGCCTTCAGCATCTGCCTGTTAGGCGATGCCGGAGGCATGACCTAATAGGTTGCCTGTCAGTTTTACACTGACAGGCAATAATGCTTCGGTATACTAAGTATACCAAAGCATTATATATGCGATCGGCACATCGCATAGTGAAGTCCCCTGGTGGGACTAAAAAAAAAAATGTAAAACAGTTAAATAAAGTTTGTGAAAAAATAAATAAAAATAATTCGACAATTTTTTTCCAATATAAGACATACCCCGAAAGTAAGACATAGTGGGGCTTTTGGGGATAAAAAGAAAGTAAGACACTGTCTTACTTTCGGGGAAACACGGTAAGTTTGTCATTTTTCTTTAAGCTCCATGGGTGGCCAGATGTCACAAAATCTTTCTTTATCCTGCAGGCCATTAAGGGGTGGAAGAAGTCAGCTGTTCGTAGGGAATCTAGGCGCCCTATTTCTTTTGCTATTTTGTTAAAACTGTTGCATTGTTTGCCGGATGTGTGCGCATCTATGTTCGAATCGTCCCTGTTGTCTGCGGCGTTTTCTTTTTCCTTTTTTGGGGCTTTGCGGATATCGGAATTAGTTCCGCCCAGTGCTTCCCGGGTGGGCGGCCTTTTATTTGAAGACGTTAGTTTGTCTTCATCCGGCCTGTGTTTCCGTATACGTCGGTCCAAAACAGATGTGTTCGGCAGGTGCTGCTGGGTGTCGTTTGCGGGCGATAGGGGGGGCGGGTTGCTCGGTCGCGCTGGCAGCTTCCTATTTAAGCATGCGTAAGTCTGGCTCACAGTTATTTGTGCATATCGACGGCAGCCCCCTCACCAAGTTTCAGTTCTCTGCAGTGTTTAAGAAGGCCTTGTCGGCTGCGGGCCTCCCCCCTGGTGATTTCGGCACCCACTCATTTCGCATTGGTGCGGCTACGACCACCAGCGAATTTGGCTTGGCAGATATGGTAGTGCGTCGGATAGGGCGCTGGCGCTCCGATTGCTTTGCAGGGTACGTTCGCCCGGATTTGTTGCTGCATTAATTTTCTTTTCTTTTTAGGTTACCGACCATCGGTATGGATACTGGGCCATTCCTACGTTTTCTGGGCTGAGCGGAGAGCAGCCATACGGCCCGGGGTGCAATCGTTGGGGTTTCAAGACGCTGAGATCTTTTGGAGAGGCCTGAGGGGTCTGAAGTGGTTACAGGCCTTGCCGGAAGTGGTGGATATTAGCCGGTTGGTGCCGACTGTGTTGGTGTTGCACATCGGGGGAATGATCTTTGCTCAGTACGTCTTGGGAAGTTGATGTCATTAATACAATCGGACCTCGAGCGGTTCGCTTAATTTTTTCCGGAGCTAGTATTGGTTTGGTCAGAGGTAATCCCCAGGTTAGTGTGGCATAGTGCAAGAGATGGTAACGCTATTGAGAGGGGCCGGAGACTTCTCAATACTCGGATATCTCGTTTCGTGAGGGACAGAGGAGGTATAGTGATCAGGCACTGGGAATTGGAGGGCGACAACAGAGGCCTGTTACTGTCGGATGGAGTTCATCTGACTGATATTGGCCTGGATATATGACTGTCTGGCCTGCAGGACGGGATTGAGCAGGCTCTCTTTCTCTTGGCTGTGGGTCGTGGTGGTTCGGAGGTACATGTAGGGTGATTACATGCCCTCCTTGTGGCGGTTTGGTAAGGTGAATTACCTACATGCCCACCTACGTTGGTAGGCCGGCATACGGGTGTTTACCTTAAAAAAAAAAAAATTAACGCCGAGGTGAGGGCAGGGAACCACAACGGTCATCGCTCTGGTGTAAGCATTTGGTTTAAAGGTACCATTTGTAGGTGACCAGGCGACCGCCGGATCGAGGTCAGGTGGTCGGGTAGTTTGGATGCCCGAGTTGCTATGTGCCCCAGGGCTGGAGACTCTGTGGGGCCCTAACTCACTGGGGGTGGGATCCCACTGAGTGAAGGCACATTTGCACGCACTCTCTCTCACACTTCTGAGCACAAACCTTTATTCTCCCGGCCTTCTGGCTGGGAGATGAGGAATTTTTATACCTGGCGGATGTCCAGGCTGTATCACAGCGCACATCCACTTATTTAATTTTGTTTTTTCACTGTGTTTGTCACAGGATTTCGGATGCGGTGCCCTTTTGGGACGCTTCCAAGTAGTGGCGTAACTAGGAAAGACTGCGCCCCATAGCAAACTTTTGACTGGGGGCCCCCCCTCCCGTGGGTGTCACACAACCCCCCCTCTTGTAGATAGTGCCCTTTTTACAGCCCCCCCCTGTAGACAACGCTATACAGCCCCCCTGTAGATAGCGCCACACACCGCCCCCCTGTAGATAGCGCCACACACAGTCCCCCTGTAGATAGCGCCACACACAGCCCCCTACAGAGGGGGACTGTATGGCATTATCTACAGGGGGGACTGTATGGTGTGATCTACAGGGGGTCTGTATGGTGTTATGTACAGGGGGTCTGTATGGCGTTCCCTACAGGGGGCTGTATGGCGTTCTCTACAGGGGGTCTGTATGGCCCCTGTAGATAACGCCATACAGCCCCCCCTGTAGGGAACGCCATAGAGCCCCCCCTGTAGGGAACGCCATAGAGCCCCCCCTGTAGGGAACGCCATACAGCCCCACCCTGTAGGGAACGCCATACAGACCCCCTGTAGATAACGCCATACAGCCCCCCTGTAGATAGCGCCATACAGCCCCCTGTAGATAGCGCCACACAGCCCCCCTGTAAATAACGCCATACAGCCCCCCTGTAGATAGCGCCATACAGCCCCCTGTAGATAGCGCCACACAGCCCCCTGTAGATAACGCCAAACAGCCCCCGCCTGTAGATAAAGCCATACAGCCCCCCCCTGTAGGGAACGCCATACAGACCCCCCCTGTAGGGAACGCCATACAGACCCCCCCTGTATGGAACGCTATACAGCGTCCCCAACCCCCCAAAAAAATGCCACCTACAGTGTGAAAAGACATGTATCCACAGGATAGGGGATACATGTGTGATCGCTGGCATTGATAGGGAGAACGGGGGACCGAAAGTCCCCCTAAGTTCTCCATGACTAACCTCTGACTTCCGGCGTCTGTGCAGCTCAATAAAAATGAAAGGAGCGCTGGTCACGCATGCACACAAGCGCGACAGGCGCTCCGTTCATTTCTACGGAGCTGCCGACACAGACCCCGGAAGTCCGAGGTTTGTGATGGAGAACTGGAGGGGACCTTCAGTCCCCCGTTCTCCCTATCAATGCCAGCGATCACACATGTATCCCCTATCCTGTGGATAGGGGATACATGTCTTTTGTTTAATGGCAGAGCGGGGAGATACCTCCCCGCTCTGCCGTAGTGTTCATTGGCGTCCCGCTGTAGCAGCCATAGCGGCTGCTAGCGGAGCCTCCGGGCCATGGTGGGGGCCCGTGCCGGTGGGCGACACGGGCCCCCTCATGCCGCGGGCCCCGTAGCAGCCGCTACGGCGGTAGTTACGCCACTGCTTCCAAGGTCTAGGGGGAAAATGTGTGGCCTTCTGGTTTCTTTTTCCCCTGCAACCCGGCCTCCCTTCTTCGGAAGGGAGGTGCAAGTAGACGCAGGCTCCAAGGTGGACACTGGGGTGGCAGCCCAGGTAGAAGCCTTGGAGTGTTGTTGGGTCTCCCTAAGCTTTGGCAAGGGGGGGATCCTCGATCCTCTTGGCCTAAGGCTTGGAGGGTCGGGGAATGGTTATGCGGGGCCTCTCTCTTTTAAGAGAAGGGCTGCGATAGACGGCATCCTTGTGCACTTTTTGTGTGGCACCCTTGCACTTTTTTTTGCACCTGGGTGATAGAGAGCACGGCTCGGGCTTTCAAAAAAAAAAAAAACAACACCTTACTGTTCAGAAGAGATACCATTTCTGAGAAAGACTCTATAAAACTGGCCCTAAGTGAAATTTACGTCTTCTATTTGTTGGACAAGAAGAGAGTGGGTCCAAAAGCCTCAAGCTGGTGGAATTTAAGAAGTTGGAATGTCCTGTTGGAAGATGTTTGAACTGAAACTTTTTTCTGTTTTGCAGATTTTTTAAAGAAATAGCTGAATAAGAATTAAAAAAATAAAAATGTAAAAATCTGTTCTTATCAGTTTAATATCTGATACGTCCCCTATCTGGGGACCATATAGTAAATGGATTTTTAGAACAGGGAGATGGAAATAGAGCTTGCTCTGCCCACTCCACGCATTGACCTGGTATTGCAGTATCTCCAGGACCGGTGCACCCTTTCCTAATCCAGTGACTAAAATCAGATGTGAAAAGTGCTTTTAGCTTTTGACATTGTTTGTTTCTTGCACATTGAATCTCTCCTTTAATCCCATTATTTTAACACCTGTTGTACATTGCATGTTGTGTAATGTGTGATAATGACCTCATTATTAAATGCCATTAATTAATAGATTGCCACCTCTTGTGTTGTGTCTGTGTTTCTGTGTTTCCAGCATTTTAATTTGGAACAGCACCTTCCTTTTCCTCTCTCCCTCCTCCTAGGTAAGTTCAAGAGCTGCACCTGAGCCAGCCTGTTAGCCAGCCAGCCAGCCGCTGTCAAGTAGTGGAATAGTGGAGCAGCAAGCACCCATTGCAGCCTCCACAATGGACCTGTGTGTGTGCACTAGATGGATGTGATGGAATGATCTCTCCTCCCTACATTTGAAAGAAGTAAGATTTGAAGTTGCAACAATTCCTCCCTCGCCACCGATTTGGATTTGTTACTAGGTTACCTGGAAGTAGGACTAACAAACTGTGCAAGGATGGAGGTTGTAGGAGGAGAAAGGAAAAGAAGGTGTCAGTAAAGTTTTAGGAGGATGCGTACCTATTTGCCATTTAGCAGTCCCCTGTCTCCCTCTTGTGGCCTCTTGGAGGCAGCTAGCTGTGCAGACAACACAGGGGGCACATGTTGCAGTGTTGCCCTCCAAGGCAACACTGAGTGAATGACTGAGCAGCAACGTGTAATATAAGGTTCAGACGGAACTTTGCGCCTGTCATAGAGGGGCCCTAAGAAGTGAGAGCAAGCTTTATGACATCATAATGGGACCTCAGACAGACAAGCCTGGGCCCAGGCAGTGTTGGTCAGCAGGCACTGTACTGCAGGTGATCGAAGGCATGATGGGAGAAGGGGTGGCTTTGGGCATGCACTTGCTGCTGCTAGCGTTTGTCTGCATGTCAGGAGGGCATTTGGGCGTTGCCAGGAAGGCGTTTTTATGTAAATTCCTCCACTTTCTGCACAGCATTGTGGTGCAGGCAAAAGAAGCAAAGCATGCCTAGCTTCCTCTCCGGACTTTTTTCACCTCCCGCCTGGCTGCTTCTGTGAGTGTGTGAGCCGGCAGGGCCCCATGGAGGTGCCTAGGAGTAGGCTGAATCGCTGCAAGGGGGTGAACAGCAGTATTTGCCAGGCTCTGCCAACACGCTCCACTTTCAGGTTATCACTTCTCAGCCTTTTGGCTAAGATCAGAAGTGGATCAGCCTGCCGAAGGTATGGAGCCTCAAGGAGTGAGGAACACCATTCGGTTTCTGGTGAAGCCAGATAGCACTAGAAGATATGAGCTTGGCACCTTTATTCAGAACGTCCTTTTCAGGATGCTGAACTTGAAAGCACAGGAGATCTACTGCTTGCAGGATAATACCTCTCAAGGGCTATTTGATGTCTATTTCGAGACACAAAATGAATGCCTCAGTGTTTTTGAATGCTGCAAAGAGCTAAACTCGGAGACAGAGATGAGAGACTTCACCCTTCTGCCGCTGTTCCTGATGGATGAAAAGCCGGTGACCCTGCACCTCTTCAACCCTTTAATGGAGCTGTCTCATGTGGTGGCTTTCCTCCAGAGATACTCCACCAGCGTAAGAGGAGGAATCAAGCTGAAGAACTGCTTTGGGATCCCAAACGGAAAGCTACGCTTCTGGGTGCATTTCCGTCCAGACTCGGATGGCATCGGAGGAGTGAGCCACCCGCCTTCTTCCATCTCTCTGGGTGGTAGCCGAGGATACCTAGTATACCCAGGACAGCCGAGATATTGCCGACAGTGCTTCAAGTTCTGCCACACTCAAGACGCCTGCCCGACTGGACGATGCTTCCGCAACTGCTGCACTATGGGCCACAACGCTGGACATTGCTCTCAGCCTCGATCCTGTGACCTGTGCGGTTCCAGAGAACATCTGGTAAGAAATTGCCCGAAAGGCTTCATGACAAGCCGAAGTTATGCGGATACGGCTCGTACAGGCCGCGGACCCATTTTCCTGGAGACTTCCTTCGCTGTGGAGAATTCGGAGCCGACCGCAAAAGAGCTACCAATGGCCCAGACACTGTCCGAATTGCCCTCGCTGTTTCCTGCTCCACCTCAGAAGCCTGCACAGGCATCTACACTACAGGCACAACGCAGATTCAGCTCTGCTGCATCAACACCTACTGATGAGCTCCAGCTAAAGCCTGCTGCTGTCCTCCCACAAGAGGGCGCTGCTGCACAAGTTTTGGCTTCTCCAAGACATATCCCTGCGCTGGAAGTGCCCGCTGATGCCTCCCCCCAGGGGGACGAGGCTCGCACAGCACAGAACAATGTCGCAGCCACGGAGGGCTTAGAGGACTGCCTTTCCCCAAAGCAGTCTGATGACCAAGAGAGCAGTGGCACCGTCATCCCTGAGACTATGGACAATGTGAGTATGAACTCTTCTTTTACTACCACATTTGAAGCTTTACCCTCACTCTTGGCCCCAAATACTGTTGCAGAGGAGGACCTCTGGGAGACTGTCCGCAGTCGACCCAAGAGGAAGAAAACAGAGCCTGACCGCCTTACCCTTAGCGGTGCTAGTCTTAGCTCCCTGCCTTGTGCCCAGAGAATGCTTAGCCCTCCCGATGAAAGGGATACCAACTCTTTCGAAGTGCTGGCGGATTTGACGGAGGAGTTGCTCAGCCAGGATAGTGGGGCGTCCTCCCCCTTCCTCGATGGCGATGTGGTCAACCTTTTTGCTGATACCTTACACATGCCACAAATATGATTTGATTTGCAGGATTTTGCTTCTGATTTCTTCTTTTTTCCTTAATAACATTCACACTTTCTATTTTTTCCCTTAATGTAAGAGTTTTCCAGGACAAAGCACGGCGTACAGCTATCTTAGAAAATCTTGCCGCCAAACCAGGCGATATTTTATGTTTACCATCCCTCTGGTCCGCTTCCACCAACAACAAAAATGACGGAGTGGGCATTCTATTTAGAAATACTAATTTTGCTAGACAGTTATGTTATTGTAGAAGAAGCCAGATGTTTAACCCTTTAGTGACCAGCCCATTTTAGGCCCTAATGACCAAGCTATTTTATTCGTTTTTCTATAGTCGCATTCAAAGAGCTATAACTTTTTTATTTTTTGTCTACATAGCTGTATGTGGACTTGTTTTTTGCGGGATTAGTTGTACTTTTTTTTTTTAAGAAATACACAACGAAAACAGTATTCACATAATCAGGAAGCGAATATATCACAAAAACACAGAAAACAATAGTGCCTGATGACATAACAGGTGTTGTTAAGTAACATCATACAATTCACCATCAATACATGGAGATTAGCATATTGATTACGTGTTGTGCAGGCTAGGACATTGGCATACTCTTATAAGGGGTAGTCACCCCCATTCCAAGGTTCCCACCAAGCACACGACTTGTACTGCCATTCTTCCCCCTTTCTCTAGAGTCCTCCTTGTCGGATATACAAGTTACCACCCCATCCCTATAATGTGAACTCTGAACCCAGCAGGACCAAGAAGATTGAAATTTGGCATATTGGAGATTCTGGGATGCGATCGTTCGTCCTTTCATACATACAGATCGAGTTAATCAAGTTAGTAATTTCTTGCACATGAGGTTGAACATTAGATTTCCAATGTCTTGTTATGATTAGTTTGGTAGCCATAAAGATATTTGCAACTATCGTTCGTGCGGTGCCCGGGAAATCTCCTATGCCCATTAACAATAATGCCAATTCTGGTGTAAGGGGAAATCTTAGTTTTGTTACCGATTGTGCTACATGGTGGGCCGCCAGCCATAATGGTTTGATTCTCGGACATGTCCACAAAATATGCAAAAGGGTTCCTGGATCTCCACAATTCCTCCAGCATAAAACCGAGGTTGCTGGGTACATTAAATGGAGTCTGGAGGGAGTGAAGTACCATCTCATGTTAGTTTTAACGATTGCTTCCTGAAATGAGGTGCATCTTAACAGTTTGTATATACATTGGAATGTTCTTCTCCATTGATCATCAGTGAAGGACATCCCCAACTCCCTTTCCCACTTAAGCATGGCAGCTGTTTTAGCAAATTCACATTTCTCCCCAAGGACATTGTAATAAAACGAGATCCCTTTGCATTTCCCACGAGAGGAAACTAGGCGCCTAACAACTTCCCCCGCCACATAGTTAGCCTTCGGGGCCGATCGCTGGAGGAAATCCCTCACCTGCAGAAACTTATACAATTCTCTATTGGAGATACCGAATCTGGTCTTGAGGTCCCGAAAGTGCAGTGTGCCTTGACTGTCATAAAGATCATGTATCGAGTCAACCCCCAAATCCCTCCAGGTAGCTAGATCAAGATCCGGGATTTGATCTTCTAAGAAGGATAGAGGAACGTGTTTTAGCAGAACCTACAAATCTTGTATTGAGGTAGATGTGAATTGAAGCCAAAAATTGTTAGTTACTGTAATTGAAGTAAGGAACGTGGGTTTGTTGACTCGTTGCCATAGGGCAGGGGTCGGGAACCTATGGCTCGCGAGCCAGATATGGCTCTTTTGATGGCCGTATCTGGCTCGCAGACAGGGCTCCTACCCAGTGGCGTAACTACCGCGGTAGCAGCAGTAGCGGCTGCTACGGGGCCCGGGGCTTGAGGGGGCCCGTGCCGCCAGCCAACACGCCCTCCCAAATGCCCGGTGGCGCCGCTAGCAGCCGTTATGGCTGCTACAGGGGTAGCACCGCTACTGTGGGGCCCGCGCCGCCGAGCCTTACACAGGCACTCTCATGCCTGTAGGTGTCGCTAGCACCGGAGGGGGCCCCGGTGCTAGCGGCAGCCAAATACATGTATTAGCGCTGAATGGCCGGGCATGTTCCGTGCCTGACCATCCAGTGCCTTACAATGACACTGATTGGCTAGCGGCGCGATGACATCATCGCGCCGCTTCCATGCTTGGAAGGTGCTGATTGGCGGGGCAAGTCATTCTGCCCCGCCAATCAGCGTCATTGAAGGACGCTCATTCAGCTCCTGCAGACATGCTCAGAAGAGAGCATGTCTGCATCGCCAGTGAACAGCGTGGGAACCGGAGAATGTGAGTATGTCAACTTTATATATTTTTTTCCTCAGAAAAATGTGAATGGCATTATCTATAGTGGGGGGGGGGTCTATCTACAGGGGGGGGTCGTCTTTATGTGGGCTATTATATATAGGGGGGTCTATATGTGGGGCAGTAGCTACAGGGGGGTCTATATGTGGGGCAGTAGCTACAGGGGGGTCTATATGTGGGGGTGTGGGCCACTATCTACAGGGGGGTCTATATGTGGGGCAGTATATGTGAGACACTATACAGGGGTGGGCTATATGTAGAGCACTATCTATAGGGGAGCTATTTTTTAGGGTACTTTCTATAGGGGTGGGCTATGTGTGGGACACTATATACAGGGGTGGGTTACCTGTGGGGCACTAGCAACAGGGTGGCTATATGTAGTGCACAGTCTACAGGGGTGGGCTATATGTGGGACAATATCTACAGAGGTGGGCTATACGTGGAGCACTAACTATAGGGGAAGCTATATGTAGGGCAGCACGGTGGCTCAGTGGTTAGCACTATTGCCTTGCAGCTCTGGAGTCCATATGTGGGCACTATCTACAGGGGCTTCTATGTAGGTCACTATCTACAGGGGGCACTATCTACAGGGGGCACTATCTACAGGGGGCACGGTGTGTGTGTGTGTGTGTGTGTGTGTGTGTGTGTGTGTGTGTGTGTGTGTGTGTGTGTGTGAGACAGTTATATTTAGATGTGTTGAGAATTGTAACTTTGTTTACAGGTGCAGAAATGTTTTAAAAGTGAGAAGCTGAAGACATCTAAACGGAAAACTGCAGAAGTGGGTCATGGCCGGGAGAAATCCATCATAGATGTCTGAACCGGAGGGAGAAGAAAAGAACTAGAATCTGAGACGTCACCGGTGAGTCACTTAATGTAAATGTTTATTCTGCCTCTAATCAGTAATGTAGTCACTGTATGATCTGCAGCGAGATGATGGTGGTATGTTTTTTTTTGTGAAACCGCATCTCCCAGCATATCCTTATCATTGTTTCGGCCATGCTGGGAGCTGTAGTTTTACGCCGTACAAACCTATGCGCAGTGGCGTAAATACCGCTATAGCAGCCGTAGCGTCCCCTAGTGAAGCGGCATCTGCCTCCTCCCTTGTGTCTCCCTTGGACGTTCCAGAAACCCCTGGCTGTGCTGCTGCTTTGAATGTGAACATTATAACATGGAAATTGTTACACAGCCTCATGGTCAGCAGCAGTGAGCTGCATCAATAAAGGGGCTGTGTAATACAGTGTGTCCCACCAACCCCCCCTTCCCACTTCACCCCTGAAAATAATCCCACATAATCCATTATATAGCCCCCCCCCAAAAAAAAATAAAAAATATGGCCTTAAAAAACATCTGCCACCCATATTACACTCTTGGGGGCTTTAAATTAATCTCTTGTGGGCATAAGAAACTGATTTAAAGGACCACTATCAGGGCAAAGATCTGTCAATGGCCCTTTAAACATATTGTACGGCTCTCGCGGAATTATATTTCAAAATATGTGGCGTTTACGGCTCTCTTAGCCAAAAAGGTTCCTGACCCCTGCCATAGGGTATTTATTAGAAAGGATTGTAGTGATGTGCAACAACGAGTGTGCGTCTCAATCTCCACCCATCGTTTGTCCCCCGGGTTTGTCCACCAAAAGGATATCTGGTCTAGAATGCAGGCCTTGTAATAGTCTTTAATGCTAGGCAGTCCAAGACCCCCAACCCTCCTATGTTTAGTAAGGAGCTTAGCCGCTATACGAGGCCGTTTGTTGTTCCATGCGAATTTTAAAAGAATGCTATGTGCTTGTGAAAAGAAGGACTGCGGAATATGGATCGGTAGGGACCTAAAGAGATAGAGCAGCTTGGGGAGGATCAACATTTTATACGCTGCCACCCTCCCGAACCAGGATATGATAGATTTAGAGTACTTGGTCATATCATCACGTATAACTGCCAACATAGGGGGAAAGTTGTTCTGGTAAGTCTGGTTGGAGGAGAAGGTCAGGTGGACTCCCAGGTGGGAGATTTCTTTGCTACGCCAATCTAATACAAATTCCCTCTTTAACCTCAAGAGAAACCTCGGAGACACATGTATGGGTAGAATCTGGGATTTGTCCCTGTTCAATTTATAGTATGATACTAGACTGTATTGGTCCAGGACCTCGAAAGTTGCATTAAGGGAGGTCAGGGGATTAGTACATACCAACATAACGTCATCTGCGAATAATGCTACTTTATGTGTGGACCCCCCCCACCCTAACCCCAGCTATATCAGAGGAGTTGTGGAGCAGTTCTGCCAGGGGTTCGATGGACAGTATAAAAAATATCAGGGAGAGAGGGCAGCCCTGTCTAGTGCCATTTGTTATGTCGAATGTGTCCGACCAAGTATTGTTCACGTAAACTTTAGCTGCTGGGTTGTAGTATAGAGCCCGGATTGCCGAATATATCGGGCCCACAAATCCAAATCTCGTCAAAACCGAGAAAGAATATTTCCAATTTACCCTATCAAACGCCTTTTCTGCGTCCAGGGATAGGAATACAGCGGGGGAGAGGGACTTCTCTACTATCTGCAACAAGGATAGAAGTGTTCTGGTATCGTCTGGGGCCTGTCTACCTTGCACAAAGCCCGTTTGATCGTTTTTAACAAGTAGGGGAATTATGGACAGTAGCCGATTGGCTAGTATTTTAGCATAGATTTTCACATCGCCGTTCAGTAAGGAGATGGGTCTGTAGTTGGAGGTGGAATCTGTTGACTTCCCTGGTTTCCTTAGGAAATGAGCCAGTTGATATTGCCAGGTTAAACATCGGTAGCATATGTTCTATCAGGGTGGACTCAAAAGTTTTGTAGTAATCGTTGAAGAAGCCATCAGGGCCTGGGGCCTTGTGTAGGGGAAGATTCTTGATCGCTTTACTTATTTCCTCCTTGGTTATTGGCAGATTTAAGGCAGCTAAGTGCTCCTGGGAAATGGAAGGCAATTGTACTTTAGAGAGAAACGAGTCAATTCCCACTTGTGTAGGTTGAGGCGTTGTACTATCTTCTCTTAGGTTGTACAGGGATCGGTAATACTCTTGGAAGGCATTGGCTATACCTCTGGGTGTGTGGACGGGCTGGGAGGTGATGGGGTGTTTAATAAGTGGTATTTTAGATTTTTGGCCTATGGTTTTAAGTCGTTTGGCGAGGAGTGCCCCGGATTTGTTGTCCTGGGAGTAGTATTGAGTTCTCATTATTTTTAGGGCCTTATCATGTTTTTGGAGAAGCAGATGCTTCAAATGGAGTGTGGTGTTTGCTAAGGAGGTGGAGATATGGAAGGAATGTTGTTTCTTATTTTGGACCTCTAGGTCCTGGATGCGGTCCATGGTCACCTTTATATCCCTGTCCCTTTGCTTCTTTAGCCTACTGCCCAGACGAATAAAGGTCCCCCTAATGCAGACTTTATGTGCATTCCAAAGTGTAAATGCATTGATATCGGGGGTGGCGTTAAATTTAAAATATTCCAGAAGTGACGTTTGTAGTTCCTTAGATAGTGTGGTGTGGGAGATTATATAGGAATTCGCCCTCGACACGTAGTCCGAAATTTGGGGAATTGCGCCGCTATGGTGATCAATATAGGGGCATGGTCGGACCAGTGTATCGTGCCTACTTCAGCTGATGATACTCGGTCTATCAACCTTTGCTCTATCCAGAACATGTCTATCCTAGAATAAGATTTGTGCCTAGCTGAGTAGTATGTAAAATCCCTTTTGCTTTCATGTAATAGGCTTTCATGTCATACAGCTACTCTCTTAGTTTCAGCGCGTCAAGCGTGTTCCTCCGCGGCAGTACGGATGATGAGTTGTCTAACAAGGGGTCACAAATAGCATTAAAGTCCCCACACAATAGTAAGAGGCCTTTCTTGATGGCATTTACTTTCTTCAGTAGCTTATTAAAAAATCTATGTTGGTTGCAATTGGGAGAATACATCTTCACAATAGTGTATTCAACTGCATTTATAGAACAGTGTACTATAATATATCTACTGAGTGGGTCTACCACCGACTGGTGTATTTGAACAGTAAAAGTGTTGCGGAATGCGATAAGAACCCCTCTCTTTTTCTTAGGAAATGAAGAGCATAGGATGGTAGGAAAAGCTTTGTGGCTCAATGTCGGTGGTCCTGTGCTCGAGATGTGGGTCTCTTGTATGCATGCAACATCACATCGTTGCTGCGCCAGTTCCCGCCACAACATGGATCTCTTAAAGGGGTTATTAAGGCCCTTTACATTAAGAGATAGGATTTTAAGGGCCATATGATTGTATGTAAGAGATGTGCTGCGTGTGTTTGTACATTAAGCAGAATATAGAACATCCAGGCACCCTGGGTAAATGAATATAAAATGTAACTCCCTGTCTAAATGAGCAAGGATTGTTACATATCAGGTCAAACATAACATAACATATCAGGTCAAACATAACATAACCAGAGCAAACAGGTAAAACAATGCTACAGAAGCAGAGCACATACATTACCTCACCGCAGTGCCTTGGTATCAGAATGAACCAATAGTTCGGGGGAAAATAACTATTCAGGATCAACAATGCCCGGTGCTCGGGCTTTACTCGAAAGTAATGTAAATGAATTGGCTGAGATTCAGGTGCAACAGCCGACCACAGTCCATTCTTCGGTCAGACGACGCAGAGGGGGACCAACCCTAGGAGTGGAAGTCAGGTGCATCACGTGGATGTTCCAGCTTTTCAAAAGGGCTATACCTTCTCCAAGAGACAAGACGACGTGGAGGGCACCAGCTCGGTTGATCAGGAGCTTAGTGGGAAATCCCCATCTGTAGGCTATGTCATGCTTACGCAGTGGAGCGGTGATGTCTGCCAAGTCCCGCCTGGCCTGAAGAGTCGCCGCTGATAGATCTGCAAAGAGCTTGACGTTTCTTACTTTTTACATAAGGCGATCTTTGGTTGAAAAATAGGTATACCGGGCTAGTACATCCCTGGGCACTGAGTCCGAGAGATTTCTGGGCTTAGGGACTCTGTGTGCCCTATCAATACTGAGCTCATATTCAGCACAAGATGGCAGCAGACGTTGAGTAAATTTTTAGGATTGCAGTTCCGCGGAGGGAACATTTTCTGGTATCCCCCTGAATTTAATGTTTCTTCGATTCCTGTCCTCATAGTCCACCATTTTGGCTTGAAGTTTAGAGAATTTTTCTTCTAGAGAGTTGTGGGAGTCCACCACCTCGTTGTGTGACGATGCAAAAGAGTCCAGCTTGTGTTCCACATGAGAGACCCTGTCCCCCAGTTCCGTAATCGTGGCTTGAAACGGCAAAATGACTGTAGTAAAGTCCTTATGAAGGGAGCTGCGCAGCGCCAGAAGCATGGCCTTAAGTGTAGATTCTGACACCATCTTGTCAGATGTTTGAAATGTGGTGAATGTATCCAAGGCATCTTGAGATGCTGCATTTTCTTCTTCATCAGCAGGGTTTGAAAGGACCGGCGATTGTAAATCACAAGGGGTAGAGGTAGGGGAGATATTCTCCCTCTCTGCCGCGGGCGTATGTGTCAGGGAGGCCAATTCCCCTCGTTTAGGCAGGGGTACACTGGCCAGGGGTGTCGGGGCCGGTGAGCTCCAATCTCCATTCAGGGAGAATTGGCTGTTGTGCAATGCTGCAGGGACATCAGCCGGCATACCTGAGTCCTCCGTCTCGCATCTCTGGGGTGAAGAAGGGCGGACCCAGTTCCTAGCCGCTAGGTCAGGAGAGTCGGCGGCACCATCGTTGTTCCCACTCCCAGCGAAGAAGCGCTCCAGGGGTCGGTCGGTCCCAGATTTCTGGGGTTTTTTCCTGCCCATCTCCGCCGGAAGCATTCCCCTAATCAGGGTGATCGTTTTGCCACTCTCTGCCATTCTGTAGCCGCTGAGTTAGCTCCGATGCACCAGAGCTCCGAGGTTACGCGACCATCCGGTCTGAAGTACAAGCCACGCCCCCCCCCCCCCGATTTAATAGCACCATTTTAGGGTACATATAATTTTTTTTATTAACTTTCATTTACTTTTTTTTGGGGGGGGGGGTTATAAAAAAAAAAAACTGAAATTCCACCATTGTTCCATGCGTTTTTAAATTGATGCTGTTCACTGTGCGGCGTAAATAACATGTTACCTTTATTCTATGGGTCGGTACCATTACGGCGATACCACATATGTAGAGGTTTTTTATGACTTACGACTTATGACTTGCACAATAAAAACACTAACTAAAATTATTTGTTTTTGCATCGTTGCTTTCCAAGAGCCGTAACTTTTTTATTTTTCCATCAATGTAGTGATTTTTTTGGGCTTGTTTTCTGCGGGACGAGACGTAGTTTTGATTGGTACTGTTTTGGGGTGCATGGGACTTATTGATTCATTTTTATTATGACTTTTTTGGGGGTCAATGGAAAAAAATTGCAATTTCACCATAGTTTTTTGCGTTTTTTTTACGGTGTTTACCTTGTGGTTTAAATTGCATATTAACTTTATTAATGGAGTCATTACGGTTGCGGCGATACCATATATGTGGACTTTTATTTATTTTTTACACTTTTACTAAATAAAACTACTTTTTATGGAAAAAAATGGTTTTATTTATTTTTTTACTGTACTTTTTATTCATAATCTTTATTTCACATTGATTACTTCTTTTATTAGTCCCACTAGGGGACTTTACTATGCGATCTTCAGATCGCTGCTATAATGCTTTGGTATACTTCGTATACCAGAGCATTATTGCCTGTTAGTGTAAATCTGACAGGCAATCTATTAGGACGTGCCTCCGGCGCGTACTAATAGGCATATGTCCAGGGCAGACCTGGGGGCTTTTATCAAGACCCCGGCTGCCATGACAACCCATCGGAGACCCGCGATTGAATTCGAAGTAAAATGCTGCGGTCGCTATTGACGGTGCCATTTAACGGGTCATCAGACAGCAGTGCACGGGACACCCGTGCAGGACTTAGACTAGGCTAACGTGAAAAGGCGTCAGCCTAGCCTAAGGCCCCTTAGTGACGAACGTTAAAAGGCGTATTGTTGGTCACTAAGGGGTTAATTGCTTATGTTAAATATAGAAATGTCACCTTTAGGGTTATTAACATTCATGCTCCTGCAGACAAAAATGAGAGGAAGGAGCTTTTTGACAAACTTAAACTGTTCCTTCCTAGGCGTTTGCCATGTATAGTAGTGGGGGACGTCAACTGCCACCTGCAGGGGGACAAAATTGATGTAACGGGAAAGCAGTTTGTCCAGTTGACGTCGGATTTTCATTTACATGATGTTGTGGTATTAAGTAAAATCAAGCCTGCACCTGACACATACCATGCTGACAGGGGTGGGATTCACCCCAGGTTGGATTATGTCTTTGTCTCACGGGACTTTACTGTGAAATCTTATCACCAGGAGAGGGTGCTGTTCTCTGATCATGAATGTTTGATGTGTGCTTTGAATTTGGATGATGATAGGAAGTATGGGAAAAGAGTGTGGAAATTGAATGTAAGCATTTTGGAGGATGAAACTGTGAAAGGTAACTTTAAAAAAATGTATGACAGATGGCTACAACAGAAAGCTGACTTTGAATTCATTTTAGACTGGTGGGATTGGGTTAAAGGTAGAATAGGTTTTTTTCTTTAAACAAAATGGGTATAGATTAGCTGCTAGGAAAAGGGGTATGTATGCCAGAGCGCAAGCGAGAATGAATACCTTACATAGGCTTAGAAAGGAAGGTTTGGATGTGGATGAACAATTGTGTGGGGCCAGAAAGGAGGTGAGCGATTTGTTAAGGGTAACGGGGAAACAGATTATATACCAGGCTAAGTTAGACTGCCTGGAAAAAGGCGAGTCTTGTTCACGTTTTTTCTTCAAAATGGTCGCAAGAACAAACAGGGATTTGCCCAATATGGCAGATACGAATGGGAATAATGTGAGTGGTGCCGCTATGAAAGAGGTGATTGAATCCTTTTACACAGAGCTGTACAGTGAGAAGGTGAGAGATGTGGGGCTAGAGGAAGAAGTGATAGGAGCGCTGCAGGACAGGGTTGGACAAGATGATCTGCCAGCTCTAGAAAAGGAAATCTTGGAAGATGAGGTAAGACAGGCTTTTTCTAACATGGCTAGAAATAAAACACCAGGGAAGGATGGACTGCCTGTAGAATTTTATATTGATTACTAGGACATTTTGGGTCCAGAGGTTCTAGATATATGTGTGTGTGGAAAGAGGGTAAAATTAGCTTAAGCATGAAGGAGGGGGTTGTAGTTCTTATCTATAAAAAAGGTGATAAAACCGACCTCCGGAACTCGAGGCCGATTACTTTACTTAACGTTAACTACAAAGGTTATGCAAAACTCATTGCAAACCGAATGAGCAGGGTGGTAGGTCAAGTGGTACAAGGCGACCAGGTATGTGGGGTGCCTGAGAGGTATATTGCAGGGAACCTTAGTCTACTGAGGGATGTGATATGGGATTGCACTCAGAGAAATAGGAGTGTAAACGTGCTTTCACTGGATTTTGAGAAAGCCTTTGATAGGCTCTCTCATTCCTTATTGTTATAGGTAATAGAGAGGATGGGCTTTCCGACAATTTTCGTTAAGGCCATTAGAAGCCTGTATGAAGGAATAGCGAGTTGGGTTTTAGTTAATGGCTTTCTAAGCAATAGAGTTAGAGTTTTGTCGGGAGTCAGACAAGGCTGCCCGCTATCATCGCTAGTTTTTATTTGTTCTATGGAACCTTTATTCTGCATGATATGGAGTGACAAATTTATGGGAGGGGTAAAGATACCTGGGAGTGGGGGCCAGTGTGTGAAAGTTTTAGGATATATGGATGATGTGTGTGTGTGGTGAGTGAAAATAAAGCTGAATTGTTAAGAGCTAAACTATTGGCCAACATCTATTGTGGAGCATCGGCCTTCAGAATAAATTGGGACAAATGTGAAGTCAAATGCTTTGGAGGTGTATGTGACATGTCGGATGTGGGGGTTAGAATTGTTGACAGTATAATGAAAGATTGAATGGTCATCAGAGCTGGAGAACGGTGAGGGAGTAAATAGGGAGATAATTGGATTCCAGGAGCGGCCGTACTGCCGACTGCAGGGAATGAGGGGAGGCTGCCATGACAGGATAGGAGGGAACAGGTGAGGAAGGGGTTAAGGGTACGTGCAGGGAGTGAAGGGGGTGTGAGTCTCAGGCTTCCCGCTGTTTTCCTCAGTGCGAGGGAGACAGCGGGAGGTGAAACAACACAGGAGGAGCAGCAGCAGCGTTGTGTGTTTTACTTACCTGCTCGTGGGAGATGGCGTCTTTCAGTGAGCTGGTGGAGTGTCTCCGGGTGGCAGCTGATCGTCAGGATGCCGGCTGGTTCGAGGAGCAGGTGACGAGACTTGTGGGGCTGACTGTGCCCCAGGCAGCTGGGCCCCGGCGCTTTCATCGTGCGGTGTCCAAGGAGTGGGGAAGGGGCGACTTCTTCTCTGTCGTCCCCTGTAGTTCTGGACTTGAACTTAGGCAGCCCTCTGCTGCTCAGCCCTCCAGATAGTGGAGTGATCATGCCCGAGGTCGTTTCGCCGGAGGTAGTGCCTGCTCACAGGTCACGATGTGCACGACCCCCAGCGAGACTTAGCCCAGACGAAATCCCGCGGGTGCGGCGCCGCAGGGGAAGCCCCTCCAGGGTCGCTGCAGGCCGGTCTCCAGGGAGAGCTGCATCCCCTCAGGGGTCCCAGCCTGGCAGAAATCCCCAGCCGCGGCGGTGCTTGGTGGCTAGGGGGGGGTTGGCTCCTGGCTTCCCCAATACCCCCCCCCCATCTGGTGTGGTGCAGGGTGCGGGGATGTCGGCAGCCCCGCCTGGCGAAGTGCCAATCAGGGGGCTGGCTGCTTCGAGGTCTGAGTCCGGAAGAATGGCGAGTCCGGTGGGCCGTGGAGTGCGGTCTGAGCTATGGATACCGCATAACGGGCAGCAGGCGGCTGGCCCTATCAGCGTCAGGGCTACTATGGAGGCCGGCCCTTCGGGACAGTCTGGTCGGGGATCTCCGTGCTCGCATTGAGGGTGCGGGCAGCGGTCGCAGACGACGGGTGGCGTGGACGAAGGAGACGTGGTTGAGGATCGGCGTGTGCAAGTTCGTCCGGCTGGCGGGATCACAGCTCCTGAGCAGCCAGGTGGGTGTTGTTCTTCTTTCTCTTCTCTTACTCGGCGCATGTTGGGGGGCGCGGGGGATGCGGCGGGTTCTGGGGCTGTCGTCGGGTCTTCCGGGGGAGGTGGTAGCGGTCTCGATGACTTAGTGGGATGCTTGCGCGAGCTGGTCAACAGATTAGATAGGTCGCAGGCCCCGGTATCGACGGGGGTGTCCCCGGTTGCGGTTTGGCCGGCGCCGCCGTTGGTAGGGCAGCCTCAAGATAGGGTGCAAGTGGGGGGCTCGGCGGGGGCGGTGGCTGTGTCGGTGCAGACAGACGGGGCTGAAGAGGGTGACAGGGTGCGGTTGGATGATAGAGCAAGAGGTGAGGTTTATGTCTGTTTTGAGGGCCCGTTGGGGGCGCATTTAAAACAGGAAGTTCGGGAGCGTATTTGGAAGGACGAATATGTGGAGATATTTTCTCTCCTTCCGTTGGTAAAATTTAATTTGGATAAAGGGAAGAGGGATGAGAGTAAGAAGGAAGAGGAGGAACGTCGGCGTTATCGGCTCATTCCGCAAACGTTTGTGAATTGGCTGCAGGCCTTTGCGATCTTGGCTAGTGTTGTTGTGGAAAAGGCGCCGGAAAATTGTTCCGCGCTTTTTTGTTATATGGATGCTATCGGTGAGGCGCATCGTGCGTATGGCGGTATGGCTTGGCTGCGTTTTGATGAGCAATTTCGGCAGCGGAAGGCGGTGCGGCCCAGCATTAGATGGGATCAGAAAGATATCGCATTGTGGTTGAGGATGACTGCTCCGGTTAAGCCGGGACAGTCCTTTCCCAGGGAGCGGAGGGTCTGCAGGGCAGGTCGGTCAGTCCTGTCAAGGTTCCGGTTCAAAACTCGGTTTCTGCTGGCAGTTTAACGACGGCCAGTGTAAATTTGGGGCAGCGTGCAAGTTCAAGCACGTGTGTTCCCATTGCAGTGGGTCATCTCATGGCTCGTCGAAGTGTTTGCGAAAAGGCAAGAAGGGAGGTGGAACAGGGGGTTCAGCTGGTCAAGGGGGTGACGCCGGTGAAGCTGGAAAGGATGGCCCCCTTTCTAAATAGATATCCGGATAGGGATGGGGCGCAATTGATTGCGGATGGGTTTAGCATGGGCTTTATAATTCCTTCTCCTCCTTATGACATTTCAGTGACTCGTCGGAATCTCCGGTCCGCTTACCAGCATGCCGGGGTGGTGACTGAAAAACTTCGTAAAGAAGTGGGTTTGGGTCGCATGGCTGGGCCTTTTTTGGAACCACCTGTGTCGGATCTTGTTGTTTCCCCGTTGGTTGTGGTGCCGAAGCGTGAGCCGAACAAGTTTCGGTTGATACATCATCTTTCTTTTCCCCGGGGTGCATCGGTTAATGATGGTATTGATCCGGTGTTGTGTTCGGTGGTGTACGCGTCGTTTGATAAGGCGGTGGCGTTGGTTCGGGAAGCGGGTGCAGGTGCTTTGTTGGCGAAAACTGATATTGAGGCGGCTTTTCGGTTACTGCCGGTTCATCCCAAAAGTCAGCGGTTGTTGGGTTGTTTTTGGGAGGGGGAATTTTTTGTGGATCGTTGTTTGCCGATGGGTTGTTCCCTGTCTTGCGCCTACTTTGAGGCATTTAGTTCATTTTTGGAATGGGCAATTCGGGACGTCGCAGGTGTGAATTCAATTATTCACTACCTTGATTATTTTTTGGGTGATGGCCGGGGCAGATTGGCGGTGTGCGGCAATATTTTGTTTGCATTGCAAGGAGTCATGAAGGAGTTTGGAGTCCCGCTGGCTCCTGACAAAATGGGGGGGCCTGTTACGGTTATTAGTTTTTTAGGCATTGAAATCGACTCAGTTTTAATGGAATGCAGGCTTCCGGAAGATAAGTTGGTGGCCCTTCGTTTGGAGGTTCAGGCGTTGTCTCGGCTTAAAAAGGTCACATTACGCAGTCTGCAGTCGTTGTTAGGGAAGTTAAACTTTGCGTGGCGGATCATGCCTATGGGCAGGGTGTTCAGTAGGCGTTTGGCGGCGACTGCTGGTGTGGTGGCACCGCATCACTTTGTCAGATTGAGAGGGGAGCATCGGGCCGACTTGGAAGTGTGGCATCGGTTTTTGGGACAGTACAACGGGCGGTTCTTGTGGATGGCTGGGGCTTTCGATTCCGTGGATCTGGACTTGTTTACAGATGCGGCTGGAGGAGGCGGTTTTAGGGCCTATTGTGGTGGCCCGTGGTGTGCTGGGGGGTGGCCGGTTAGCTGGGTTGAAAACGGTCTGACAAAAAACCTGGCCCTGCTCGAGCTATTTCCCATCGTGTTCGCTGTGACCATTTGGGGGGATAGGCTCAGGGACAAGAAGATTCGTTTTCACTGCGATAACCTGGGGGTGGTGTTGGCCATCAATAACATCTCGGCGTCATCTCCTCCGGTGGTTCAACTGTTGCGGCATTTGGTGCTGGTTTGTTTGTCGTTAAATGCTTGGGTGGTGGCGGTGCATGTGCCGGGGGTTGAAAATTGTGTTGCTGATGCCCTTTCTCGCTCATAGTGGGATCGTTTTCGTCAGCTGGCGCCGGGATCGGATCGGCATGGTGTGCCCGGATCATCTTTGGGAGTTGGTTTCTCTGCGGCAGGAGCATGGATTGAATGATCATTGGCAAGTTCTACGTGGGCAACATATAGGGCTGGCTGGGTTCAATGGGAGCTTTGGTTGAGAGGTTTGGGTGACGTCTGGTCAGACCGGGACAGGCTGGTGGCCTTTTTGTATTGGTTGGGGGATGCGTATGAGTCTGGTGTGTCTGTAGCTAAAGTGAATAAGTTTGTGTCCGCTGTGGCGTTTGGCTTGAAATTGCATGGCGAAAAAGACGTGACCAAGGAATTTTTGGCGATTCAAGCTTTAAAAGGTATTCGCAGGGGGAGAGGGTCGGTAGATCGGCGGCGGCGGCTAGTTTCTTACCCAATTCTTTTCCTGTTGGGGACGGCGGTGGATGTAGTTTGTAGTTCGACCTTCGAAGTCCGATTGTTTCGCTTGGCTTTTTCGTTAACCTTTTTTTATGGCTTTTAGAGTGGGTGAATTGGTGTCGCCGAGTGGGCTGCGTGCGGGGGGACTGAGTCAAGAGGATGTGGAGTTGTTTGCCGATAGAGTGGAGATATTGCCGCGCAGGTCAAAAACGGACACGGCGGGTAAGGGGACGCGGATTGTGTTGTTTGCTATCAGGGGCTCGGCGGTGTGTCCGGTACAGTGTATGTCTGCTTCTGGGGTACAGGTGGGGGTAACGGGGGTTCCGTTATTGCGGCATGAAGACGGGTCCTTTTTATCCAGGATCCAATTTGGTGCAGTGTTTAAGCGCTGTTTGCTGGCAATTGGGTTGCAGTCAGCTGAGTATTCTTCCCATTCGTTTCGAATTGGCACAGCAACTGAGGCGGTGCGATAGGGTTTGGATGAGGCTGGGGTCAGGCGTATTGGGAGATGGGAGTCTAACCGTTTCCGCACTTATGTTCGGCCTCATTTGCTGTCAGACTGTTAAAAGGCTGCTAGGAGGTATGTTGTGCTGGTGGAAGATGGAGTGCGAATGGGATTTGTAAGATGTGTGTGTTTGTTTCTTTCGCAGGTTCGCGTGTTTTGCTGGTGTGGATCTTGGGGCACTCCTTTGTGTATTGGGGCGCACTACGGGCGGAGGTTCGCCTGGATGGTCAACAACTGAGGATTCCGCGGGAGGATGCTATCCTGCATTGGCTGGGTTTCCTGGGAATGGTTTGGTCCAGGGTGTTACCAGAGTTTCAAGTGTATACGCAGCTAGACCGGGTTCCCGAGATTTTAGTTTTGCATGTTGGGGGGAATGACTTGAGTGTGCGCCCTTTTCGTGATTTGGTGAGGAATATTAAGCACGACTTATTGTGTTTATGGTAGAGGTAGGTTTGGAATGCACAAGATCAGGGTAGGTGCTCGAATAGGGTCCCAACCCAATCGTATATTGGAAGAAGTATTCGGCACACAGACGTCAAAATCAAATTTCTTGAAATTTTTATTATGATAGATGCCAAGGGTTTGGTGCGTGCAACGTAACGTTTCGGTCAAAGGACCTTCGTCGGGCACTGATTACCCTCCTTGCTGGACACCCTTGGCATCTATCATAATAAAAATTTCAAGAAATTTGATTTTGACGTCTGTGTGCCGAATACTTCTTCCATTATTGTGTTTTTGGGCATTACACCCGGGCCTGATCATAGTCTGGTCAGATATTGTACCCAGAAAGACATGGTGCTTGGCCCGATCCGTGGAGAGGCTCAATAAGGCCAGAATAAAAGTAAATAGGGCAGTGTCGGCATTTGTGGCAAGAAATGGAGGTGTGGTGGTCAGGCACAGGGACCTGGAAGTGGGGGTAGGTTGTTATTGGAGACAGGATGGGGTGCATTTGAATGAGGTAGGGATGGATTTGTGGAGTTTGACCCTAGCAGACGGAATTGAAAGAGGGGTGTTGGTGTGGAGGAGCTCATGGGCTTGAGGTGGTCAAGGTCCATGTCGCAGTGGCGGGGGGAGTCCTTGAGGTTGGTCAGTAAAACTGGTGGGGGGGGGTCGCATCAGGGGTATGCGTCCCCCAAAAATATGTGGAAGGCTTCTTAGGGTGTTACCCCTTTGAAGTGTTTTATGGGAAAGCCATCTGCAAGAAGGAGCGGTGCCTTCGAGCCGGGTTACGGCTGGAGGTAAAAACAAGTGGTGGTGGCAGATGGCTAATTTTTTCTAAGTTGTGGTAACCTCAAGGGCTTCCCCTGGTCAAGTTATGGGTGTTATTTATATTGACCCTGTTAAGGGTTTGGTATGTGTATTCTTGTAGAATTCCAATGTTTGGGAATTCTAGGTTATTTAAGGTTTGGTTATAAAATGGCTAATTTTATAAAATTTATAATAAACGGCTGCTGTGGCCATTAAAATCCAACCTTGGTGTCATGTGTTATTATTCTTAAGGGGTAAGGAGTAATTACTGATCACTCGACTCTACTTATCCAAGTCATGGGAATTGAGGGATTTAACATACACCGGTAAAGTGTTGAATATTAAATGTGTAATTTTGCCCATGTTGCTGTATGTGGCAAACATTTTCCCAGTTACATGGAACTCAGGAAAATTAATAGAGTTATCTTCCTTTTTTTATGGGGTTGTAAAATGGAAAGAGTTGAACGTAGCACAGTAGTGAAATCTAAGAAAAACGGAGGATTGTGTTTCCCTGATGTTCACTTTTTCCTAGCTATTAACATTATAGTTACCTTTAAACAATCTCAATACAGTAACAGAAAAGTAGCCCACATGATACGATATTCGGGAGGATGGATATGGTGCAGAATGGAATGGTGTAGCCGTAACCTGCGACAACCCGTGGCCTTTCTATGTCCATCCTGGTATAAAGGTATAGAAATTTTTGTTATTAAACATGAACTGTGTGACTCAAGTACAACGGACCTATGCAATAAAAAGAAAGTCCTAGCAGCTTGTACAAAGGATGAAACGACGACCAACATAGATCTCCTGACATCTGTAGAAACCCAACAGGTATGGAAAAATCTGTCTATGGATGGTATGACAAACAAACACAGGTAATGTGGCTCAGTACCAGTCAGGGAAGTACAGAAAAAGAGGGATTTAGTAAGCACGGACATGTGCCCAAGACAGGGATGTGGGGGTAGGGAAAGCATTCTGCTCCTCTTCTGGAACTGCGATTTTGCGCAACGGGTTTTAGACCAATTAAAAAACATAGTCAAAGAACTGACAGGGGTTCAATATCTCACATTTGCCTATGTCCTTTTTGGAATAGGTTTGACGGACAAAAACAAGAGCCGAGTGTTATGGTTGCTCATGTTATGTGTTGAAGAAGTCTTATGGGACGCCAGAAACATTTATGTATATAAACGTGAAGTGTGGGAGGACTCTGATTGTGTCAAATTGATTTTAAGCCAACTGTACTTATGTTACCTTTGGGATAAACGAAAAGGAGACAAGTTTGACGCTGAAGGTGTTTGGAAGTTTAAAGAATGGAAACACCTAGTTTTAAAATAAAAACATACACTTGTAATTGTACTTATCCTGTTAACTTTTACTTGCACACTTTTTGTCAAAAAAAAATATAAATGGAACCACATGATGACCTGGTTATGGCTTGTAATCCTGATGAGTTTGTTTTTGTCATGATATTCAGGCCTTTACCACCAGACCTGATGGTTTTAAAAAATCAAAAAAAAATCTGTTCTTATCAGTTTAATATCTGATACGTCCCCTATCTGGGGACCATATATTAAATGGATTTTTAGAATAGGGAGATGGAAATAGAGCTTGCTCTGTCCACTCCACGCATTGACCTGGTATTGCAGGTGCACCCTTCCCTAAACCAGTGACTAAAATCAGATGTGAAAAGTGCTTTTTGCATTTGCCATTGTTTGTTTCTTGCACATTGGATCTCTCCTTTAACCCCTTGAGGACCAAGTTCATTTTGGCCTTGAGGACCAGATCCATTTTTTTCAAATCTGACGTGTCACTTTATGTGGTAATAACTCTGGAATGCTTTTACCTATCCAATTGATTCTGAGACTGTTTTCTCATATTGTACTTTATGTTAGTGAAAAAATGTGGTCGATAAATTCATTGCTTATTTGTGAAAAACACGAATATTTAGAGAAAATTTGAAGAAATTATGATTTTTTCCAATTTTAAATGTATCTGCTTGTAAAACAGATAGTAATACCACACAAAATATTTACTAATTAACATTTCCCATATGTCTACTTTATGTTTGCATTATTTTTTGAACATCCTTTTATTTTTCTAGGACGTTACAAGGCTTAGAACTTTAGCAGGAATTTCTCATATTAAGAAAATTTCAAAAACTATTTTTTTCAGGGACGAGTTCAGTTCTGAAGTGGTTTTGAGGGCCCTATATATTAGAAACCACCATAAAACACCCCATTTTGAAAACTGCACCCCTCAAAGTATCCAAAACAGCATTCAGAAAGTGTTTCAACCCTTTAGGCGTTTTACAGAAATTGAAGGAAAGTAGAGCTGAAATTTTCAAATTTAGTTTTTTTTTTACAAAATTCATATGTAATAAAAAAAATTCTGTACCACAGAAGGTTTTACCTGAGAAACGCATCTCAATTTTTATTGCCCAGGTTCTGCAGTTATTAGCAATATCCCACATGTGGCCCTAGTGTGCTAATGGACTGAAACACAGGCCTCAGAAGCAAAGGAGCACCTCGTGGATTTTGGGGCCTCCTTTTTTCAGAATATATTTTAGGCACCATGTCAGGTTTGAAGAGGTCTTGTGGTGCCAAAACAGTGGAAACCCCCAAAAGTGAACCCCATTTTTTAAGCTACACCCCTCAGGGAATTTATCTAGGGGTATAGTTAGCATTTGACCTCGCAGGTATTTTGCTATATTTATTGGAGTTAGTCTATGAAAATGAAAATCTACTTTTTTTTCTGGAAAAACTAAAAAATTTCTAATTTTTGCAAGAAATAAAGGAGAAAAAGCACCCCAACATTTGTAAAGCAATTTCTCCCGATTACGGAAATACCCCATATGTGGGAATAAACTGCTGTTTGGACCCACGGAAGGAGCGCCATTTGGATTTTGGAGCTCTGATTTTACTGGAATGGTTTTCGGTGCCTTATCACGTTTGCAACACCCTGGAGGGAGCTAAACAGTGGAAACCCCCCAAAAGTGACCCCATTTTGGAAATTAAACACCTCAAGGAATTTTTCTAGTGGTATAGTTAGCATTTTGACCCCACAGGTTTTTTGCTGAATTTATTTGAATTAGTCTGAGAAAATGAAAAGAGATTTTTTTTTGAAAAAAAACAGAATTTTCTAATTTTTATAAGGAATAAAGGAGAAAAAGCACCGCAACATTTGTAAAGCAATTTCTCCTGATTACGGTAATACCCCATATGTGGTAATAAACTGCTGTTTGGACCCACGGCAGGGCTCAGAAGGGATGGAGCACCATTTGGATTTTGCAGCTCCGATTTTGCTGAATTGGTTTCTGGGGGCCATGTCGCATTTGCAGAGTCTCTGAAGTACCAGTACAGTAGAAATTCCCCAGGTGTGATCCCAATTTGGAGACTATACCCCTGAAAGAATTAAATTAGAGGTGTAGTGAGCATTTTGAGCCCTCAGGTGTTTTATAGATTTTATTAGAATTGGGCCGTGAAAATGAAAAAAAAAAATTTCCCCAATAACCTGTAGATTTAGCTCATAATTTTTCATTTCCACAAGGAATACAGGAGAAAAGACACCCCAAAATGTGTTACACAATTTCTCCTGAGTAGCGAAATACCCCATATGTGGTTGTAAGCGGCTATTTGGACATACGGCAAGGGTCTAAATGGAAAAAGCGCAATTTCGTTTTTGGAGTGGAAATTTTACAAAATTAGTTTTTGACGCCATGTTACATTGCGCTGAGGTACCAGTACAGTGAAAACTCACGAAAAGTGACCCCATTTAGGAAACTACACCCCTCAAGGAATTCATCTAGCAGTGTAGTGAGCATTTTGACCCTCAAAGGTTTTGCAGAAATTAGTGCACAGTGGATGTTGCAGATTGAAAATTGCCATTTTCCACAGATATGCTATTTCAGTGCCCAATGTGTTGGGCCCAGCTTGTACCACTGGAGACATACGCCCCATAAATTGTTATGCGGTTCTCCAGAGTATGGTAATACCCCATATGTGGTCATAAACTGCTGTTTGGGCACACTGCCAGGCCCAGGAGCAGCGCCATTTGGCTTTTGGAGCGCAGATTTTGCTTGGTAGTAGTTTTGTTTAGTGTTTTACTGGTGTTTCAGTTTATAATGTGGGGGCATATGTAAGCTGGGCGGAGTGCATTAGGGTATATGCTAGCTGGGTGGAGTGTATCAGGGTATATGTAAGCTGTGCGGAGTACATCAGGGTATATGTAAGCTGGGCGGAGTACATCAGGGTATATGTAAGCTGGGCGGAGTACATCAGGGTATATGTTAGCTGGGCGGAGTTCATCAGGGTTTATGTTAGCTGGGCGGAGTGTATCAGGGTATATGTAAGCTGTGCGGAGTACATCAGGGTATATGTAAGCTGGGCGGAGTACATCAGGGTATATATAAGATGGGCGGAGTACATCAGGGTATATGTAAGCTGGGCGGAGTACATCAGGGTATATGTAAGCTGGGCGGAGTGCAACAGGTCATAATAGGATGATGTAATAGTGGGGTGAATGAATAATAAAATTAATTATCCATGGATAGTGACATATACGCTTTGAACCAATCCTTTATGCATAGGCCGGATTATTGGGTGCAGGAGTCGCACTTCTAAAGGGTGTCTGTGGTGTTGTACAAAACATCCGCACTCCAGCATTGCCTAATCTTTGACTTCTTCACTAGCCCCATATGTAGCACAGACCCCAAAATGACATAGTTTCCTTTGCATTTACAGGGTCTACCAGTGGGAGTTGCAAATCATGACGTGGGGTTTTAGGTGTAGAACTGCTGCACATATCAATTAGTCTGGGCCGTCGTTTTGCATTATTGCGTTCCAAGAGTCATAACTTTTTCTTTTTCCGTTTACGAGCTGTGTGAGTGCTTGATTTTCATTGGACGAGCTGTAGTTTTTATTAGTATCATTTTGGGGTACATGCGATAATTTGATCAGTTTTTATTCAATTTTTTGTGAAGTGAGAAAACCAAAAAACAGAAATTCTCTCACTGTTTTTTTTATAATTTTTTAATGGCGTTCTCTGTGCAGTATAAACAACATGTTTGCTTTATTCTGCGGTTCGATACGATTATGGCAATACCAAATTTATATAGTTTTTATATGTTTTACTACTTTTACAAAATAAAAACACTTTTTTCTAAATAAAATGTTTTAGTGTCACTATGTCCTGAGAGCCATAACTTTTTTTATGTTTTTGTTGACTGAGCTTTGTGGTGGCTTGTTTTTTGCGTGACACACTATAGTTTTTATTGGTACCATGTTTGGGTACGCGCATGTTTTTTGATCACTTTTTATTCAATTTTTTTGGAAACAACGTGACCAAAAAAGGAAATTCTGCCCTTGTTTTTTATTGTATTTTTTTTACGATGTTCAAAGTGTGGGATAAATAATGTGATATTTTTTTAGGTCAGGCCGATACGAATGTGGCGATACCCATTATGTCTATTTTTTTTTTTCTAATTATAAAGGACTTGAGGACTTCACTTTTTATTTTACACTTACTAGGAGACTGGGAGATCTTATATTCTGATCCCATGTACAATACATTGTACTACTTCTGTATGTACTTGTGTAGTGCAGTGTATTGTAACTGTCACTTTACAACTGCAGTTGAGCCTATTACATCCTGCCTTGGGCAGGACCTAGTGGGCTCCCATAGCCGTTGCTAGGCTTCCTGGTTGCCGTTGCAACCATCAGAACCCGTCGACTTTTTGCGGGGGGGGGGGTGGGTGGCAATGGGGTGCAGAGGGAGCCCCCTCCCTTTGTATCAATCACTTAAATGCCGCTGTCGCTATTGACAGCGGCATTTAAGGGGTTAAACTGCAGCGATCGGAGAGAACAGTGATCGCTGTTGTTGCAGTGGGATGCCGGCTGTATATTACAGATGACACCCGATGAAGATGGAGCGCGCACAGCTCCTGTGCCCGCTTCATCCTCAGAGCATTACTATACGCCCATTTTCGGGAAGGGGTTAATAGAAATTCAGTTTTTTGTTACATAGCTTTCTCTGATCTCAGGGATCTCACAGAAATGAGGAGATCAGAGAAAGTGACAGAAGCTCCCTCCTGTAGACGACGTCACAGACGGCTTTGATTGGTCAGTCTCTGAAGACTGACCAATCACAGCAATCGCCAGCATGGGGGCCTGCTAATTGGTCCCCAGGCCGGTAACAGAGACGGTTAGCTGTCAATGACAGCTGCCGTCGCTGTGTTATCACTGTGATTTCACATAGTGACAGTTTATTCCTTCTCCGCAATAGTACGGCGCAGGTCCACTTCAATAAGCGGCGTGTGCCTTACTATTGCAGAGCAGGTACACAACGGGTTAATCCCATTATTTTAACACCTGTTGGACAATGTATGTTGTGTAATGTGTGATAATGACGTAATTTTTAAATGACTTCATTAATAGATTGCCACCTCTTGTGTTGCGTGCGTTGTGTCTGTGTTTCTGTGTTTCCAGCATTTCAATTTGGAACAGCTCATTTACCTTCCTTTTCCTCTGTTCCTCCTCCTAGGTAAGTTCAAGAGCTGCACCTGAGCCAGTCTGTCAGCCAGCCAGCAAGCCAGCCACTGATTGATGCAGCACCACAGTCAAGTAGTGGAATAGTGAAATAGTGGAATAGGGGAGCTGCAAGCAAGCAGCCATTGCACACGTCACAATGGACCTGTGTGCACTAGATGGATGTGATGGAATGAGCTCTGCTCCATACATTTGAAAGAAGTAAGATTTGAAGTTGCAACAATTACTCCCTCGCCTACAAAGACACCACCAATTTGGATTTGTTACTATGTTACCTGGAAGGAAGACTAACAAACTGTGCAAGGATGGAGGTTGGAGGAGGACGAAGGACAAGAAGGTGTCACTAAAGTTTGAGGAGGATGCCCATTTGCCATTTCGCAGTCCCCTGTCTCCCTCTTGTGGCCTCCTGGAGGCAGCTAACTGTGCAGACAACACGGGGGGGGGGGGGGCTCATGTTGCTGTGTTGACCTCCAAGGCAACACTGAGTGACTGACTGAGCAGCAACGTCTAATATAAGGTTCTGACGGAACCTTGCGCGTGTCATAGTGGGGCCCTAAGTAAGCTTTATGACATCATAATGGGACCTCAGACAGACAAGCCCAGGCCCAGGCAGTGTTGGTCAGCAGGCAGCACTGTATTGCAGGTGATCGAAGGCGTGAAGAGAGAAGGGGTGGCTTTGGGCATGCACTTGCTGCTGCTAGCATTTGTCTGCACGGCAGGAGGGCATTTGGGCGTTGCCAGGAAGGCGTTTTTATGTCGATTCCTCCGCTTTCTGCACAGCATTGTGGTGCAAGCAATAGAAGCAAAGCATGTCTAGCTTCCTCTCCGGCCTTTTTTCACCTCCCGCCTGGCTGCCTGTGTGAGCCGGCAGGGCCCCATGGAGGTGCCGAGGAGTAGGCTGAATCGCTGCAAGGGGTGAACAGCAGTATTGGCCAGGCTCTGCCAACGCGCGCCACTTTCGGGTTATCGCTTCTCGGCCTTTTGGCTATGCTCAAGTAGTTTAGTCACTAGGCAGTCCAGAATCAGGACAGTAGCCCCTTCGGCCTTGTGGCATTGGCGATTTATCGTCTTAAGCCACATGCTGCTATAGGGGAGGTGAATCCTGCTGTATGGATTTGTGAGGTGGGATTGCAAGATTGACTCTATGGAGGAAATCTCTGTTCTTTATTGCCCTTATGAACTGCGGATCATGTTGGAGGACCGAGGGGATTTGCCGGCTTCGGTGCGTCTGCGAAACACTAATCGTATTCGGATACAGGAAGGATATCGGGACAAGATCAACGATCATTACATCTTTGAAAAGATTTTGCTGGATCATCTTGCATTTCTTTTTTTTTTTAATCAAATCTTTGTTTTATTGAAAATATACAACAAGATGAACAGTAGAAAAGAAAAGCATCCGCACATAGATCACGGGAAACCGCAGATAAATCTCACGGCACGCAGGCCGAAGTTCTGTTCAATAATGATCATGCAGGATGAGAAACAATAAACAATAAAGTAGAAACGTTAGTAACAATAAACTGGGTACCTATGTCAGAACGTGAGGAAAAAAAAAAAGAGATACGATAGAGATACAGAGAGAGAAAACCAATGTCTTGCAAGGTTTGAGAGGGAAGGGGTATTGTTACGGTCTCCCCATGTGGAGGAGGTCTGTACAATCCTAAGAGGAACTACACTAGCCACCTCCCATAGATCCTAAGGGGCTAGGGGAAGCTCAGTTTGGGAGGGGATGAGAGGCCCGAAAAGTCAGCCACGGAGACCACACCTTCAGATAGTCTTCATGCTTTCTGAGTTCCCAGCTCAAGAGCTCCTCCATGCTGCCAATAGAGTCCATCTTATCTAACCACTCACGGAAAGTCGGGTGTGCGGACGATTTCCAGTGGAGTGGAATCAGTAGTTTAGCCACTGTAATCATTTGAGTTATCAGATCATTACGCTTCGGGCGGAAGTTTTGAGATGGAGCCCATAGGAGAACTAGAGGAGCCCCGAGGGGGAGCGCTTGTTTCGTTACTTTCTGGATTGTGTCAGACACTTTATCCCAGAAGAGCTTGATCGAGGGGCAGTCCCACCAAATATGCGATATGCTACCCACGCCCACATTGCACCTCCAACACTGGTTGGTTGGAATCAGATTGATTTTGTACAAAAAATCTGGAGTTCTGTACCACCTGGTTGTGGTTTTAAAGGAGTTCTCCTGAATTTTAACGCATCTAGAGAAGCCAAATACGTGCTTTAGAATAAAAGACGTATCTTCCCTGCTGAAGATAACTTCCAGTTCCTTCTCCCAGGCCAGAAGAAAACTGGGTTTGGCAGGAGAGCCATCTAAAACCAAGCCAGAGTATATTTTAGAGACTAGGCCCTTAGGAAGAGCAGGTAGCAGCAAATATGTCTCCAACCAGGAGGGTTCTGAGATATCCGGAAACATCTTCAGGAAGAGGCTGCTTGTTTCTTTGAATCCTAAGGAGTGTAAGAAGGGGATGGGTGGGTGAGTATCTGCAGGCAAAAGGGATTGTAAGGTGGGGACTTGCCCCTCTCCAAAAATATCGACTACAGTATTGTATTTTAAAGAGGACCAGTAGGTATCAGGGACAGCTGTGCAATTAGTGAGTATCGGGAGTAGGTGGAGCGGTGTAAGCGGTAGTGTTTTTTTCATCGGAGTGCAGTCGCAGAAAAATTTCTGAGATACTAAAACGGTGCCTTTAATTGTGGGGCTTATGGAGTTTGTAAGTCCCGTTTTTAAAAAAGGGCACCAGAGTCGAGCTTGTAGACCTGGAGAAAGAAGAGCTCTTTCCGCAGCTAGGACTGGAGACATGTCTCTGGTCCTGTTCAAGGAAACCCACCTACCCAGGTGTACGGCTTTATAATAGGTGAGAATGTCCGGAAGGCCCATACCCCCGGAGCTGGGTTTGAGAATCAGGTGTCTATGTGCTAGTCGTGGCTTTTTAGAGTTCCAGAGAAATTTGGAGAATAGAGACTTGATGGAGTTAAAGAAAGTATTAGGTAGGTGAATGGGCATGGCTTGAAGCACGTATAGGATTTGGGGAAGAATGTAAGTCTTCAGGTAGTTTTTCCTGCCCACCCAGGATAGGAAGGGGATCCGCAGGGAATGTAACTGGGTTTTAATCTTGTTTAGCAAGGGCACGAAATTTGCGGCATAGAGTTGGGAGGATTTTTTAGTAAGCTTAACGCCCAGATATTTGATGCTATGTTGCGGCCATTGGAACGGGGCTAGCTGTTGTACGTCGCATATATCCGCCAGTGGCGCTGAAACATTGAGGACTTCTGACTTGGAATAATTTATTTTGAAGTTTGACACATAACCGAAGGAGTTAAAGGCTTGCAGTATTAAGGGGAATGCTTGTTTAGGGTTAGTGACCAGCAGCAGGAGGTCATCTGCAAAAGCAGCTGTCTTGTGGATGTGGTTCCCCAGTTGTATGCCTGAGATATCAGTAGTCTGTATGAGTTTCTGAATGAGTGTTTCTAAGGTGAGGATGAATAAGGCTGGGGAAAGGGGACAGCCCTGCCTTGTTCCATTATTTATGCTAAAGGAGGATGAAATTGTGCCATTCAAGCGTAAGTTAGCCTTGGGCGTAGTATATAGAGAGAAAACTGCAGATATAAACTTGTCAGGAAAGCCAAATTTATGTAGAGTGGCAAGCATAAAGGACCACCTGACCCTATCAAAAGCCTTCTCGGCATCGGTCCCTAGTAAGACTAAAGGGATCCCCTTCTGTGTAGCATGATGAATTATGTTAAGAACTCTGGTGGTGTTATGCTTGCCTTCTCTCTCGGGCACAAACCCCACTTGTTCGGGGTTGATTAAGCGGGAGAGGAGAGGATTGAGTCTGTTGGCCAGAAGTTTTGCCCACCACTTGAGATCCGTGTTAAGGAGGGAGATGGGTCGATAGCTTCCACATTCTGCACTATCCTTACCCTCTTTATGTATCAGGGTAATGTGTGCTTCCAAAGCCTGTGGCGGTAGCGTAGAGCCCTCCAAAAGGCTATTGCATACATTAAGGAATTTGGGTAACAATACCTGTTTAAACTTTTTATAGTAGCTAATGGGGAAGCCATCAGGTCCAGGACTTTTACCGTTGGGTATGGATGAAAGAACTTTGGACAGTTCGTCTAATGTAAAGGGCTGAGTGAGAGCGTCTCTATCTACGTCCGTGAGGGAGGGAAGATTTATATGCTGGAGAAATTGTTCCGTGAGAGTGTGCGAGTCCGACGGTTCGGGCAAGTTGTATAAGGATGTATAGTATTGCAAGAACTCCCTTGTTATATCTTCAGTATCAGAAGATAGAGAACCAGAGGAGGTCTTGATCTCTTTGATAAAGGACTGTTCCGTACGTTTTTTAAGAAGTTTGGTCATGACTTTGGAGCCTCTATCCCCGTGCGCATAAAATTTGAAAGAGCAACGCTGATAAATTTTTGCTGACTTAATATTAAGTAAATCCTTCAACTTCTTCCGTAAGTCACTCAAATTCCCCTGTATCTCAAGCGCTTGTGAGCGTTTACCCACTCTCTCAAGAGCAGAAATCTGCGAGAGTATGGAGTCGAGCTCCTTCTCTCTTTGTTTTTTTAAATAAGCACCAAGGGCAATGAGCTCCCCTCTGATGAAGGCTTTGTGCGTTTCCCACACAATTGGCGTTGAGATGTCAGGAGTTTCGTTTCTCTGAAAGACGTCGACAAGATGGGCAGATAGGGAAGTTACATTGCGGGGATCATCCAAAAGGGTTTCATTCAAGGACCAAGTCCACGCCCTGGGGGGCAGGTTCTCCATGTTGAGGTTAAGGGAGATGGGGGCGTGGTCAGATAGGGTTATCGAGCCTATGCGAGGGGCAGTTGCCATAGGTAGATGTCTACTGGAGATAAAGAGATAATCGATCCTATGGTGGGACCCATGGGCATGGGAATAAAAGGAGTAATCTTTAGTAGTAGGGAAATGTAGTCGCCAGACATCTATCAGGTTCAGGTGCTGGAGGCAGCTTCTAATTCTTTTGAGGGAAGAATGCGCAATGGGTGGCCTGGCAGAGGACGTATCTAGCAGGGGATCTAGTGAAACATTAAAATCTCCCCCCACCACCATAAGTCCCTCTGCAAATTCTTTAAATAACTTTAATGTTTTAATTAACCATTGGGGCTGACCCTGATTAGGAGCATATAAATTAGCAAAGGAGACGGGCGAGCCAGCAAGAGTTCCCTTAATGAAAAGGAATCTACCTTCTGGGTCAGATTTAGACACTGAGTGGATGTAGGGTACATTCTTCTTAAAAGCTATGCTAACCCCTTTGGAGGAGGAGGAAGGATGAGTGCTATGGAACCAGGTTGTGTAGTGGTAGTGTATGAGAGTGGGTAGCTTTTGGGGTTTAAAGTGGGTTTCCTGTAGAAGAATGACGTCAGCCCTCTCCTTTTTCAGGAGCGCTAAAATTTGACTCCTTTTCCTGGGGTCATTCAGGCCTTTGGTGTTGAGGGAGGTTACACAAATATCTGAACTAGTCATAGATAAGCATAAGTGGTGGAGACAGAGGGAGAGCGCCACCAGGTGGCCAAGTGACATAGCGGTGAGAAATAGACAACAGTTGGAGGACAGCAAATAGAGGCATCACATTCTTATATGGAAGTTTCAGTATCTCAGTGGGTACAAATAACATCTCGAAAATTGGGAGAGACAGGGTTAAAACTGGTATCACAAAACAAAATGATATAACAAAACAAAACAAAAGCCTGGAGTTAGGCAAAGTATGTACCATAATAACAGTACATTTCAGATCGGCAAACCAAAATAGTAGGTTTGGGATAGTGCTATGCAATGATAACATTCAAAATAACATTAAAGCTAAGTATGTAATGGTCTAACATTATAAATCACTCTGGAAAGGGCGTGAACCCGCAGGTTGCATATAACGAGGTTACAAAAAAGTGGCGGTGCGTAACTGCGTATACAAGGAAACAAGAGCCTTATTATGAAAAAGGACGAAAAAGGATACATGGAGCCGCTGGTGCTCCCGGAAATCGAGGGGTTCAAGTAGTGTCCATGGAGACTCTGTCAGGCGCCGATTTCCCAGATCTTTCAAGTAGTGTCCATGGAGACTCTTTAAGGCACCGGCTTCCCAGATCTTTCGCGATTCCTGTTCATCTTGCGTGGGTTGGCGGTTTCCCAGGGCGTGTGAGGGGGCAACGGCGGCAGGTCGGACAGGTTCTGAACCACCGCCCAGTCCGGAACCTCCAGGTCAGGAATTTTCAGGGCCACCAGTGCGACCTCTAGGTCCGCATGCTTCCGAACTATGAATCTTTTACCTTCAATCATGAAGGAGATGCCGAAGGGGAAAAGCCATCTGTATGCGATGTTGTTGCGTCGGAGGAACTCCGTGAAGGGTTTCAGAATTTGACGTTTGGATAACGTGGTTCTTGACAGATCTTGGTAGACGGAGATCCTCGAACCCTCCCACAAGAGGGAATCACAAAGTCTCGAATGCTTCAAGATGTCATCTCTGACTTTTGAGCTAAAAAGGCGGCAAATAACGTCACGTGGAGGCTCTTGGGGCTTAGGTCTGGCTCGTAGAGCCCTGTGAACCCTTTCCATGTTGATTTCATCCCGGTAGCTGTCGCCAAGTATTTTAACGAAAATTTGTTTGATCGAGGTATACAAGGATTCGTCCGGAATTGATTCAGATACGCCCTTCAGGCGCAAGTTATTACGGCGCCCTCTGTTGTCTTGGTCTTCCAGCCAGTCCATGACCGAGTTCAGGTGGGTTTGACAGGCGGTAAAAGAGGACGTGGAAGCTTCTGCGTGGTGGATTAGGTGGGCTTGTGTAGACTCCAGTTGCTCAACTCTGTTGCCAATCTGGCGGACTTCTTGTTTGATGTCACCTAGCTCTTTGACGACCGGTTCTAGTGCCTTGTTCAGAACCCTGCTAATAAAAGATCTGGAGACGGGCAAGTCCCTGGTAGGTGCGGTGTCATCCATGTCACTGTCAGCATCTGCTACGTTTTCAGCCTGGGCCTTAACAGACATGTCTTTCTCGTGTCCAGCGGTAATGGAGAGGTGATCGCTGGCGTTTGGGGTTGAGGCTTTTTAACGAAGTTATCCAGACTGGTTGCTTTAGACTGTACAGTAGCGTCTCTTGCTTTTTGTTGCCCAATCTTGACCATCATACAAGCAGCTAGGTCTGCGGGTAAGTAGAATCAGGTAGTTAGACCATGTGTAAGGTTATGGAGGTTTCATTGCTGATGGTAAAGCTTTTTGGATGCCGATCCGAGAAGAGTGGACAAGTTAATGCAACATAGATACGGTGGTTTGTCCCCCACTCAAGAGGTGCAAATCTGTGGGCAAGAGGGCTTCCTCAGAAATTAGTACCATCCATATAATAGTATAGTGACAATAACAGTATGGTTCCAGATGGCAATGTGCTGGGGAGCTGCAGGGATATTCCAGTGCAATATAGGTGGAGCAGGGTGCAGATGCGTAGGGTGCCCCTTGTGTTTCCCGGTCTGGCCCAGGGATGGCAGTTAAGGGCCTGATATGTGTGGGCACGCTGGCTACAGCAGCTGGCCCCCTCAGCCAGGTGCAGGGTATAAGTAGGCCAGAAGGGTGGTGGTTAATTCTGGTCCCCTCTCCCTCTCACCTCCAGGTCAGCTCAGCCACAGGTGCTCAAGATTCCCCCTGTGAGGCCTCCAGCGGGGTGTCCGTTATCTGGGAACTGGGGGGGGACTCGTCCGTGAGCGGGGAGGCCCAAATCGAGGCCGCGGCTTCTTCTCCCGCGGTAGGCCGCAAGTCCAGCGGCGGGACACGGCTGAAACAAGGGCGGCAAAGCAGCCTTCTCTAAGTCCTCCACACCAGGACAAGGGCGCAGGGCTGACAGGCAGACCTAGAGGGGCTCCGGTGAGTGCTCCGGGCGGGGATCTCTGATGCGCGGCCGCCGCGCCTCTAGTAATCGAGGCCGCGGCTTCACTCGTGTCGCTAGGCCGCAAGATGTCCGGCGGCCCAGTGAGGCCGGGGAGGTCTTAACCTGAGCGTGGCCGTGCGGGGGTAGAGATGCTCCTACCGGAGAGCCGCTGTCAGCGGTCAGAGGAGGGTAATCCCCGGTCTGCACTCGGCGGAGTCAGGAGCTCTGCAGAGATGCGTCCGCTCCGGTCCACGGCAAGCCACGCCCCCCCATCATCTTGCATTTCAACCGGAGGAGCTGCTGTGTTTCCAGGATTTTTCCAGGTCTGGTTTTCTGATTTAACCTTTTATGCAATTGGGAACTGTCATAATTTATACCAAAGTTATCAGAAATTTGAGAAACATGCGGATTTTGAAGGGATGAAGTTGGAATTCCTTTATATGCATGAAGAAGTCCTTTTAACTGTGCATGTTTTTAACCCTTACATTGATGAAGATGATATTACAAGTTTTCTCTTGAGATACTGTTCGAGGGTGAGATACCTGAAGAAACTTACCAATAAGTGGGGAATATGGAATGGAAAGAGACAGTACGTGGTGGTCTTTAAAGAAGATCCTAGAGGTTGGAGAACTCCACCAGCTTTCTTCTCCCTGGGTAAGAGCAGAGGACGTTTGTTCTATAGAGGTCAATCTTACTACTGCAGGAATTGCATGTTATATGGACACTTACAAGAAAGTTGCCCGTCTGGCCAAAAATCTTCAAATTGCAACAGTGTGGAGCATACTACCAGAGGATGCCCCAAGTTAAAAAAAAAACATGTGATTTATGAGGGAAGGATGACCATTTGTTTGGGTCATGTCTGAGCCATCTATCTCCGCAATACAAATCTCCATTCAGCAGGACTTAGAGGACATTTTAACGAAGAATAATTTTTGGGGATATGCTAATCAGAAGTAATTTACCTCCATATCTACCGGTTGAGCAGGAGATATCAAGTGGAGAAAGTCCGGAGATTGTTGCCTCTGGGGGGAAAACCCCCTTGGAGGCAGCCTTGTGTCTTCTTTCCCTACAGGTGCGGTCCAGCAGGAGAAGGGTCCGGCTACGATGAGGAAGAAGAGTCCAAAAAGAGAGGCATTACGAAGTCAGGAGTCCAGTAAAGAGGAGAATCAGCAAGGAAAAAGTGACGCTCCAGAAGAGAGGATCATTGTGGAGGAGGAAGAGGGGAACGAGATGAATAAAACCGTGTGTCTTAAAAGACCAGGAGGAAAGAAAGACAAAGGGGATGGAAGATGTAAGAAGAAAGCCTTACAGGAGTCTGATGGAGAGGGTGATCCTGTCGCCCTTCGGAGGATGTGTAGTATTGACTCAGGAACATAAGTGCACTAAAATGTTTCTCCTTAAATGTAAGGAGTATTAAAGGAAAGGTGAGAAGAGCAGCAGTTTTAAATTATTTGGGTTCTATGCCTGCAGATATTTTGTTTTTACAGGAATGTGGCATAGGTTTTCTTTAATATTTATGCACCTCCCGGGAAAAAAGGGAGGGTGGAACTTTTGGTAGCACTTTCTCTCTTTGTTCCAGATGCAAGACCAACAGTTATCTGTGGAGATTTCAACACTGTCCTGGACAAAAGAGATCGAAAGAGGAAAAGGGACCAAGAAGACACTAAAGAGGACATTGCTAGTAAAGTACTGAGAACTTTGGTATCTGATACAAATCTGACAGATGCATGGGTCTCGTGTAAGGCATGTTATGCTGGGTACACATGGTCAAATGGACAAACCAGCTCACGTATAGATTATGTGTTTGTGTCAAAAAATTAAAAAATTCTTGATTGCAAGTTAGAGGATAATGTATTTTCAGACCATCATGGGTTATTAGTTGAAATATGTTTTGAAGGAGGTTTAGAGTGTGGAAGAGGGTTCTGGAAGCTAAACAGACTTCTATTAGAAGACCAGAGAGTGGTAGAAAGTTTTTCTAATATGTTTTTTAAGTTCCACAATCAAATATACGTCCAGTCTTTGCTGGTGGCTGCGTGTTAAGAAAGACATTAAAAATGTCTTCAAAAAGTGGGGACGGAAGATCGCCGCAGAAAAAAAGAGAAGAGCTACATGGTGTCGTTTTTAAACTTCGGGCCCTACATGCTGCAAAAGAAAGGGGTTATGATGTGGAGGAAAGGATCGCCTTTCTTAAAGAGGCTCTGTCACCACATAAGTGCCCTATCTCCTACATAAGGAGATCGGCGCTATAATGGAGGTGACAGTAATGTTTTTTATTTTAAAAAAAAGATCTGTTTTTACCACTTTATTAGCGATTTTGGTTTATGCTAATAAGTTGCTTAACGCCCAAGTGGGCGTAGTTTTACTTTCGACCAAGTGGGCGTTGTACAGAGGAGTGTATGACGCTGACCAATCGGCATCATGCACTCCTCTCCATTCATTTACACAGCAGCATTGCGTTCTTACTAGAACACAATGTGCAGCCACATTCACAGACATTAACGTTAATCAAGTGTCCTGATAATGAATATACATGACCTCCAGCCTGGACATCATGTGTATTCAGAATCCTGACACGTCTGAATCTTTTCTGTGAGTTTTCAAGCAAGGGAAACGAAATCTCGTTTACCTCGTAATCTCGAGATTACGCGTGGCTTGCTGGAATCTCACAGAAAAGATTCAGAAGTGTCAGGATTCTGAATACACATGATGTCCAGGCTGGAGGTAATGTATATTCATTATCAGGACACTTGATTAACGTTAATGTCTGTGTATGTGGCTGCACATTGTGTTCTAGTAAGAACGCAATGCTGCTGTGTAAATGAATGGAGAGGAGTGCATGATGCCGATTGGTCAGCGTCATACACTCCTCTGTACAACGCCCACTTGGTCAAAAGTAAAAATACGCCCACTTGGGCATTAAGCAACTCATTAGCATAAACCAAAATCGCTAATAAAGTGGTAAAAATATATCTTTTTTTTAAATAAAAAACAATACTGTCACCTACATTACAGCGCCGATCTCCTTATGTAGGAGATAGGGCACTTATAATGTGGTGACAGAGCCTCTTTAAAATGGAAAGGGAGAAAAAAATTAAGGAGAATGGTAAAAAAATATTTTTGGTACTAAAACAAAATGGGTTGAAGAAGGAGAAAAATTTTATTTCTTAAAAAAATTAAAAAGAAGAAAAATTATTTCTTTAAAATATGGAGATGGGTATGTGGAGAATACCCAGTGTATCCTTAACCCCTTAAGGACGCAGCCTAGTTTGGGCCTTAAGGCTCAGAGCCCATTTTTCAAATCTGACATATTTCACTTTATGTGGTAATAACGTCGGAATGCTTAAACCTATCCAAGCGATTCTGAGATTGTTTTCTCGTGACACTTTGGGCTTCATGTTCGTGGTAAAATTTGGTCGATATATTCAGTCTTTATTTGTGAAAAATTGCAAAATTTAGAGAAAATTTAGAAAAAATAGCATTTTTCAGAATTTAAATGCATTTGCTTGAAAAACAGACGGTTATACCACCCAAAATAGTTACTAGTTCACATTTCCCATATGTCTACTTTAGATTGGCATCGTTTTTTGAACATTATTTTATTTTTCTTGGACGTTACAAGGCTTAGAACATAAACAGCAATTTCTCATATTCTTAAGAAAATTTCAAAAGCCTTTTTTTTAAGGTACCAGTTCAGTTCTGAAGTGGATTTGAGGGGCCTATGTAATAGAAACCCCCATAAAACACCCCATTTTAAAAACTAGACCCCTCAAAGTATTCAATACAGGATATAGAAAGCTTTTTTAACCCTTCAGGCATTTCACAGGAATTAAAGCAAAGTGGAGGTGAAATTTGCAAATTTCATTTTTTCTGCTGAATTTCAATTTTATTAAATTTTTTTCTGCAAAAGAGAAGGTTTTACCAGATAAATACTACTAAATATGTATTGTCCAGATTCTGCAGTTTTTAGAAATGTCCCACATGTGGCTCTAGTATTCTTGTAGACTAAAACACAAGCCCTAGAAGCAAAGAAGCACCTAGTGCATTTTGAGGCCTCTTTTTTTATTAGAATATATTTTAGGCAGCATGCCAGGTTTGAAGAGGTGTTGAGGTATCAAAGCAAGGAAAACCCACCAGAAGTGACCCCATTTTGGAAACTAGACCCCTCAAGGAATTCATTTATGGTTTTTGTTATCATTTTGACCGCACAGTTTTTTCACAGCACCTATTTGAATTGGGTTGTGAAATGAAAAAAATTATATTTTTTCCAAAAAGATGTCATTTTTGATCAAAATTTCTTATTTTCACAGGGAACAACATACCCCATTTTGTTGCTCAATTTGTCCTGAGTGCGGCAATACCCCATTTGTGGTGATAAACTGCCGTTTGGGCCCATGGGAGGGCTCAGAAGGAAAGGACCACCATTTGGCCTACTGAAGCTTTTCTGGTGCTAAGTCATGTATGCAGAAGCCCCTGAGCAGTGGCGGATTATCATATGGGCGTTTCGGGCGGCCGCCCGGGGCCCGAGGCTCCCAGGGGGCCCATGGCAGCCCGAACCGCACATCATCTGCAAAAATCTATTCAGCGCGCTAGCGCTGCTAAGTGCCGAAGATGAAGAGGAGCAGGGAATTGGCCGGGAAAGGGGTAGGACACGCCTCCCTGACAAGTGCGGGCCGCCGCCATTGAGTAACAGAACAGCGACGGACGGCTGTTCTGTTACTCCAAAGCAGCAGGAGGGAGAAGAGCCGGGCGGGCGGTCACCGGCGCTGAGGTCAGTATAGGCTTATCCTCCTGCCCAACTGGTTCCTGACCGCTGGCTGTATTTTTACGGCCAGCGGTCAGGGACGGGTCCTTAAAACCCGAGCCATAGACTTTCTACGGCTCGGGTTTTAACTTGCTGCCCGCGCGATCGGGCAGCTGAATGTCGGGTCTCCGGCTGTCAGTGACTGCCGGGGACCCTGAGGAGAAGATAGGAGCAGCTTTCGCTGCTTCTGTCTTCTCTGATCTCTTTTACACAGCGCTCAATGAACGCTGTGTAAAGGAATAGAGACAGCAGCAGCGGCGCTGTCTCTATTCCTCCCGGTGATCATGTGACTGGTCACATGATCGCCGGGTGCCGTTAGTGGCAGACTGTTGCTGGGTCTTACTAGACCCAGCACAGCCCTATTAGTGACAATCGTCACTATGAGAGGGCTGATTTCCCCTGTAACTGGGGCTGCTGTGCAGCTCCAGTTACAGTGGAAAAGATGGTGTAACAAAGAAAAAAAATATATAAAGTTCCCCAAAGGTCTTTTTTGACCTTTGGGAGACAGACCATAGTAATAAAAAATAATAAAGTAAAGTGCAAAAAAAAATGTAATAATAAATACACATAAAATACCCACCCCAATAAAAACGTCGCCCTCCCCCCACCGCCAATCATTGTTGTAACGCTAGCGCTGACCCAATTACCCTAATATAGACATGTAATATATTAAAATTTACGGTAGACAATGACGATTACAAATAAAAGGTCTATTTTAGGGTAAAACTATGTTATTAACAAAAAAAAAAATAGCTGAAACGTAAAAAAGCTTATTTTTTTACTATTATTTTCAAACTTTATGAATAAAAATTCTAAAATAGCAAAAAAGGTGTGTATAAAAACGATAAAAAACGAAACCTGCATTATCTACGGAAAAAACGTCGCAAAAATCACGTCGGTTTTATTTTTTTTTAATAAAAATGTGTGTTTGGGGCAACTTTGTAATTACGTTTTATTAAAAAATATTTTAACTTTTTGAGATACAGCTGCTTTGTATCCTGTATCCGTCAGGTCAGCAGGACTGACGGGATCAGTGAAACGGGCCCTGCGCTAAATTATAATCTTAAATGTGATAGATTTGAGGTGGATCCTGCGTGTCACTGATCCTGTCAGTCCTGCTGACCTGACGGATACAGGATACAAAGCAGCTGTATCTCAAAAAGTAAAAATATTTTTTCATAAATCACACTGATACACACACATACACTATATATATATATATATATATATATATATATATATATAATTATAATATAAAGTTTTTAAATGTGTACATAACCTTGTGGCACTATATACAAGGGGGAGCGCTGTGTGGCACTATATACAAGGGGGAGCGCTGTGAGGCACTATATACAAGGGGGAGCGCTGTGAGGCACTATATACAAGAGTGAGCGCTGTGAGGTACTATATACAAGGGGGAGCGCTGTGAGGCACTATATACAAGTGGGAGCGCTGGGAGGCACTATATACAAGGGGGAGCGCTGTGAGGCACTATATACAAGGGGGAGCGCTGTGAGGCACTATATACAAGGGGGAGCGCTGTGTGGCACTATATACAAGGGGGAGAGCTGTGTGGCACTATATACAAGGGGGGCTGTGTAGTGCTATCCACAGTGGTATGTGTGTGGCGCTCTTTATAGGGGGGGCTTTTTGGTGCTATTTACAAGAGGGGGAGGGCTGTGTGGCGCTCTCTACAGGGGGGCTGTACGGCACTATCTATAGGGGGCTGTGTGTAACGCTCTCTACGAGGGGGATGTGTGATATATAGAGGGGGCTGTGTATGGCGATATCTATGGGGGTGTGTAATATCTACAGGGGCTGTGTGTGGCACTATGTACAGGGGGCTGTGTGTATGTGGTGTTTTACAGTGTGTGGTATTATTATATGCAGTGTTTGGTGCTATTATATTTAGGGGCACAGTATGTGGCACCATGATAACTTTATTTTCGTTTATAGGTGTGGAAATGTTGGAAAAGTGAGGAGACGTCTGAGTGGCAAATTCTGCAGAAATGAGTCATGGCCGGGAGAAGTCGTCATGAGCGCTGGACCGGATGGAGAAGAAAAGAGGAAAAAAACTACTAGAATCTGAGACGTCGTAACCTGTGAGTCACTAGATTTAAAGAGAATCTGTCACCTTTCCTGACATGTTTATTATAGGAATCCTTGTATTTAACAAAAAGTCTTTCTGCAGTCCAGGACTGATAGACAATTCCCCTTGTCAGGAGGTTGTGTCCCTGCACAGTGTGATACTCTCAGTATGTAGGGACACCGCGCTGTGACAAGGGAAATCGTAACACTGTTAATGCTTGCCCAAAAAGGTAGTGTTAAAAATAGTTACGGCGCGGCAGGGCGGCGGTGAGGAAGGGGGGCCCAAGTTTGGGTAACAGCCCAGGGCCCATGGTCTACTTAATCCGCCACTGCCCCTGAGGTACCAGTACAGTTGAAACCCCCGAGAAGTGACCCCATTTTAAAAACTACACCCCTTAAGACATTCATCTAGAGGTGTAGTGAGCATTTTGACCCCACAGGTACTGTGTAAAAGATAATGCGCAGCAGATGGTGCAGTGTGAGATTTGCAATTTTATATATATATATATATATATATGCCATTTCAGTGTCCAATATATTGTGCCCAGCATGCGCCACCGGAGATATACACCCCTTAAATTGTAATGTGGGTTCTCCTGGGTGCGGCAATACCCTACATGTGGCTGTTATCAGCTGCCTGGGCACACGGCAGGGCTTAGAAGGGAAGGACCACCATTTGGCCTACTGGAGCTTTTCTGGAGCTAAGTCATGTATGCAGAAGCCCCTGAGGTACCAGTACAGTTGAAACCCCCGAGAAGTGACCCCATTTTAAAAACTACACCCCTTAAGACATTCATCTAGAGGTGTAGTGAGCATTTTGACCCCACAGGTACTGTGTAAAAGATAATGCGCAGCAGATGGTGCAGTGTGAGATTTGCAATTTTATATATATATATGCCATTTCAGTGTCCAATATATTGTGCCCAGCATGTGCCACCGGAGATATACACCCCATAAATTGTAATGTGGGTTCTCCTGGGTACGGCAATACCCTATTTGTGGCTGTTATCTCCTGCCTGGGCAAACGTCATGGCTCAGAAGGGAAAGATGAGGGGGATAAGCTGTGCGGAGTGCATCAGGGTAAATTAAAAATCAAGGGATGTATGGTAAATTTTAAAGCAATCTTTCATACAGAGCCCTGGTTTTTCAGGACACGTGTCACATTGATATATTGTGACTTTCCTTATCCCCCTCTTATAGCAGACTCTGCACCTCTTTTGAGTCTTTCCCTTCCCACCAGTTTGGGGAACTTCTCCTGGAAAGTGTTGCCCTGGTACGATGCGTGTGGCCTCGCTTCCAGAAGTACTAGGTGCCCCCTCTTCCTGGTCCCTAAAGATTAGTTTCTTGATAACCACCTCTTGAAATTCAAGGAAAGTTCCCCTCTGACCTGCACATCGATGTAGCACGTACGCATTGTACAATGCCATCTGTATGATGTGCACGGCCAGCTTCTTATACCACACCCTCGATTTCCGCATGGCGCTGTAGGGTTTCAGGACTTGATCTGACAAGTCCACCCCTCCCATGTACCTATTGTAGTCCAGGATGCAGTCTGGTTTGGGGGTCTCTGTACTGGTACCTCGTACAGGTACATGGGTACTGGTGTGGCCATGTATTGTTGTCAATACAAGGACATCTCTCTTGTCCTTGTACTTGACACACAATATGTTGCTGCTAGAATGTGCCCTGCTCTCACCCCTTCTGAGTGTTTGCCCAAGCAGTGTCTTAGGGAGGCCTCTCAGGTTTTTTCTAGCAGTGCCGCATGCCACAGTACTTCTGGAAGCGAGGCACTTGAAGAGTGGGACGCTGGTATAAAAATTATCCAGGTAGGGGGGCGGAGCTTGCCGCTGACTGAGATGGCGGTGTAAGACAAGTTCTCCTGCATACCGAGTAGCTAAGCAGCGGCTCACAGCGACAGATCGCCTTGAAAAGAAGCGGAAAAATGAGGGTTCCACTCCTTACACTTCCTAGCACCGGGGAGCAACATGACTAAGAGGAGGGGAGCAAAGGTAGAGCTGAAAAAGCTCCCGGACTACTTCCCAGCGACGGACCGCATCCAAGATGGCGCCGGCTCGCCTCATGAGAGGGAAGACACGCGTCCCTGTGCCTCAACAACGGCTAACCCAGGTCAGTCAGCAGAAAGGGATATATCTATCCAGGGGAGCTCAAAAGATGTGGGCATCCCGGCCAAACGGGGGGCGACTCGTTCAGCACCCTCCCCGCCTAACAGCTTGAACCCGAGTCAGGAGAAAGCACAGTCCCCTGCTCCATTAACGGCCTGCGTGGGCGGCCTTACAGCAACCAACGTTCCTGAAATGGCGGCCATCTCAGACGATGCACCCCTTACTACTGCTATCATGAAGGGGTTAATACAGTCATTGCAAAGCTCAATATCGGAGACATTACATAAAATGATGTCACAGATTCAAACGTCGGTGGATGACCTGGGGTGCCGCACCGACCACATTGAACGTAAAATGGGTGATTATGCTGCAGCCCATAATACGCTTATAGATGCTCACTCTGCCCTTAAAGACGAAGTGGTATGGCTGAAATCCAAACTAATGGATCAGGAAGATAGATCCAGACGTAATAACTTGAAGGTACGGGGGGTCCCAGAGACCGTCTCCCCTGGGGACTTGCAGAATTATCTACAGGACATGTTCAAGGCTTTGTCTCCTACGATAGCTCCTCTAGACCTGACTCTAGATAGAACGCACAGGATCCCTAAATCCCGCTCAGCTCCTATTGATTCTCCAAGAGATGTATTAACAAGAGTACATTTTTATCAAACTAAAGACCGCATCCTTCAAGAGTCCAGAGGATTGGGAAAACTTCCTGAACCCTACACCCAAGTCTCGATTTTTCCGGATTTATCTGCTTCTACGCTGATGCTTCGCAAGCAATTCCAACCAATTACAGTCACTCTCAGGGAGCACAATTTCAAGTATAAATGGGGATTCCCGGTCAAGTTGATCGTCAATAAGAATGGTTCTACTCATGTGATATCGTCCCCTTCGGATGGAGTATCGCTGCTGCGACAATGGAATATCCCGATCACTAACTTGGCGGCCGTCCCTTCAAGAGCATTTCCACGCCGTATTCCCCCCGAGTGGGAAACAAATTAAGGACACCCTACGGATGGACTCTCAAAGGTGACTGTCTGATAATACACGCGCGATATATGCTACCTTGATGCCTTTTTCTCTCCCCCCATGGAGGTTCTTTCGGCGCAGTGTAGGCGCCATGTGTTTCTCATTTATGCTTTAATGCTTTTGGTTTTTATGGTTAACGTTGCCAGGTTTTGTCCATCCAGATGTCTTGCTTGGAGCACCCGCAGCCAGCGGGCGACAACCAGGTATTTAGCTCTCACTAACGCACCTTCAGATTTAACACTATGCCGGTTACAATATCCTCCTTGAATGTTAAAGGGCTTAACAGCCCCTTCAAGCGCCAAATGATGTGGAAAGAGGCACTAAACTTGAAATGTGAGGTTTTCTTTGCACAAGAAACTAATTTCTCACAACTCAACCCCCCTAAATGCACACACTCTAAATTTGCGCATGTTTATCAGGCCAATAGCTCCAAGAAAACCAAAGGAGTCCTTACGGCAATTAAGGAATCGGTGGTTTTTAAAGAGCACGAGGTGATCTTAGATCCCCAGGGAAGATTTTTGATCCTCATTTGTGATATTAATCATATTACGTATACTTTGGTTAATCTATATCTCTCGAACTCTCATCAACTCAGGGCCTTCCATAAAATCCTCCGTAAAGTTTGGAAAGTTGAAAAGGGGTTACTAATTATTGGCGGCGATTTTAATGAGGTAATGCACCCTATAATTGACTCCTCGAACGCACTTAGGCCACGCTCCCAATTACACCACACGATACATGGGGAGGAGCTGTATGACATTTGGCGATGCCAGCATGGAAACGAACGTGACTTTACGTATTTCTCAGCACCCCATAGGGTGTATTCTAGAATTGACATGTTCCTGGTATGTAAAAGAAGCCTGCGATATATGTCTTCATCGTTGATAGGAGATATATCGTGGTCTGACCATGCCTCGATTACTGTGGTGGTTTCGGATACGTCCCCCTCCCCTCCCTTCTCTTCTTGGAAATTGAATGATCTGGTCCTAGATCACCCAATGACTGAGGATCTTATGAATAACCACCTCAATTTATACTTTGAGGTGAACTCTCCCTCCTCCGAGAATAGTTTCTCCCTATGGAACGCGCATAAGGCGTATATGAGGGGAATGGGGATTCAGGCCGCGTCTAGATTAAAAAAGCATCGGGAAAAAACGACTGCTGACATTCTCTCCCAATTACATAGTTTAGAATCCCTTAATAAAAAACAGGTAACTCCGGACACTTCCCTCCGCATCAAAGCTCTTAGAGGGCAACTCCAGAGTGTGCTTACGTCAAGATATTTGACACTGTCAAAGTCTATGCAGCTGGGGTTTTACATTCAAGGGAATAGACCGGGAGCCTTACTAGCCAAAATGATCAAAAAGCGCAATGCTAAACAAAGGACTGCGCACCTATTAGATCGACAGGGGGGCCACATCACTCACCCTCAGGAGATAAGTGAACAATTCAGGAACTATTATTATAGTCTGTATAATCTGAAAGAGGATCAATTGACGCACCAGCCTTCCCCGGAGGATATAAATAACTTCTTGGGCGGCCTGAATCTCCCTTCCCTCTCAGAAACCGATAGTGCGGCCCTGAAAGCGCCTTTTACAGAATTGGAGCTCTCCCGAGCCATTAAAAGTTTGCCGCAGCACAAGGCACCGGGCCCTGATGGGTTCACTAATTATTATTATAAAAAATTTACAAAAGGTGTTGTCCCCACATCTGGTGGGGGTGTTCAACAAGGCGGCGGCAGAAGGCTCCTTCCCAGAGGAGATGCTGTCCGCTACTATAGTCACACTCCCAAAACCTGGGAAGTCTCCGGACTCCCCGGCAAACTTCCGTCCCATTTCACTTTTGAATGTGGATATTAAACTTTACGCCAAAGTAATATCTAATAGATTGATTAATCTGCTCCCTACCATTATACATGAGGACCAAGTGGGATTTGTTGCAGGGAGGCAGGCACCTGATGGCACAAGGCGATATGTTAATCTGATAGACTGGGCTGTAAAAAGACGAGTGCCTTCTGTGCTCCTTGCTCTGGACGCGGAGAAGGCATTCGACAGAGTTCACTGGGGATACCTGGAAGCGATCCTTATCAAATTCGGATTTACAGGATGGATTAAATCTGCGATCCTAGCGTTATATTCTAACCCTTCCGCCCGAGTCTTGGCATCAGGCTTCTTTTCCACGCCATTTCCCATTACTAATGGTACTCGTCAGGGATGCCCACTCTCCCCCCTGATATTTGCTTTAGTAATGGAGCCATTAGCGGCGGCAATCCGGCAAAACACTGATATTCAGGGAATTCAGGTTGGTCATACCCTGCATAAAATAGGGCTATATGCGGACGATGTGATTCTCTCCTTAACAAATCCGTTAGCTTCTCTGACAGAAGCTCAAAAGACGCTAGACAAATTTGGGGAGGTGTCATACTATAAGGTTAACTGCAACAAGTCCCACTTGCTGAATGTAGGTCTCCCTTTACATGTCCAAACCTCCATACGAAGTACATTTCCCTTTCAATGGAATCCCCTTAAAATTTCGTATCTAGGCATTTCTCTTACCAAGTCCACTAATCTCCTTTTTAAGCACAACTTTAGCCCATTATTGCAAACCATTCCTCAACAATTGGCATCATACTCCCATGTCAGTACGTCCTGGGCGGGCAGAATCGCGGTCATTAAAATGATGATCATTCCCATAATCTTGTATCAATTTCGTACGGTGATAATACCCCTTCCTAACTCGTATTTGAGAGAGCTCCAAAGATTGCTGAATAATTTTATATGGGCGCACAAAAAACCACGAATCAGGATGCACACGATGTACAGACACTGGAGGAAGGGGGGATGGGGGTGCCAGACGTCCAGAGATATTACCGGGCGGTTATTCTTGATCATCTAAAATTTTGGTGTACGCCTACGCCCTCAAAACAATGGGCCCAAATAGAGCAGACCATAATAGAGCAACCTCTTTTATCACTCCTGAGGGTAAACCCCAAGGTAAACATTAAGCCTTCCGGGGTAATGTCCCCGCCTATCTCAGCTTCACTTAAAGCTTGGAAACACTACTCAACACATCTCCCCTCATCGGCTCTTACACCTATAAAAAATTTACCTTTGAAATTCCTGACCTCGGAGCTCCCGGGGGTGTCTCTGGATAATTGGATATCATCTGGAGTCTCCCACATACACAAGCTGTTCACGGGTAGCACTCTGCGGGCATTCTCTGACCTGGTGTCGGAGTACTCTATCCCGAATAGGGATTTTTATAAGTATCTATGTATCAGGCATCTCTTTACTTCTCTGAATGTTAATGTGCCATTATTCCCTTCTGTGGCCCAAAATTATTATTTCGGTCCTGTAAATCAAAAGAAGGGTATCTCTATGTTTTACGAAGATTTGTGTGCCCGCCTTCTCTCCAGCAGGCCTCCTTACTGTGTAAAATGGGAGGGAGAATTACGCTCATCCTTCACATTGGGGGAATGGGGTTCGGCCTTCACGTGGACTAGGAAAATATCGAAAGGGGTAAAACATTGGGAATCGTCTCAAAAACTACTACTACGATGGTATATGACTCCTTCACAGATTGAGAGATCAGATCCTACTTACTCGGAGGCGTGCTGGAGAGGATGTGGGTGCAGGGGTTCATACTTTCATATGTGGTGGCAATGCCCTGAGGTCCACTCATTTTGGGTTAGGGTATTTGCAATGATTTCCCAAGTGTCTTCCTGCATAGTAGAACCAAGTCCGGCTATGGCTTTATGTTTTCTCGATATGTCAGAGATCCCAGCGGTATCCAGGACGGTGTCTAGCCACATTATTATAGCGGCTCGTTCGTTGATTGCTAGATCATGGAAATGCAGTGACACTATTTCCAGTCCTGAACTTGTCAATCTAGTGAATGTTTCATTCACGATGGAACGCATGCATGCGTTACGAACACATCAGTTGCCAAAAATTTTAAGACTATGGGAGCCATGGCAGACTTATCTGGCTTCCTCATTCCCGGGCTCCAATTCAGGAGCATCTATATGTCCCATAGTTTGACCCTGTCGACAGCAGACACTTGGGACTTCATAGGAGACCTAGAAATCCGCGGGAGGGAAGTGCCTGGCCACGGCCGGAAGCTCGGGTACCAGAGCACGGGTAATGCCAGCCGGTAGTGTGTATGGTTTATCTACCTCATTCATAGGCATGTAACGAAGCCAAGACATGTTTAGTTCTGGATGGACGATGTTTGTTTGTTGTTCTTTTTGTTCCTCTGGTTTTGATTATTTTAATTGCTGTAATTTATTTTTCTTTTCTATGAATAATGCACTGATAAGCACTGTAACTGCCCGGGCTTTATGTCTCTATGTAAGATTGGGACAAGAATTGTTCAATGTGAATACCATGGGTTATGTATAATTTTGTCATTTATAGCCTGATTAGAGATATATTGACGTATGTCTTTGTATTACCTGAAAAAACGTAATAAAAATTTAATGTTGAAAAAAAATAAAATAAATTATTCAGGTAGAGGTGGTAACCCTGGTCCATCAGTGGGTGCACCAAATCCCACACAATTTTTGCATTAATTCCCTGTAAGGGGGGGGGGGCATTCTGGGGGCTGAATACTGCTGTCCTTCCCTTCATATATCCTAAATTTGTAGGTATACCCTGATGCACTCTCGCACAGCTTATACATCTTCACACCATTCCTTGCCCTCTTACTCGGCAGGTACTGGCGGAATTGAAGCCTCCCTTTAAAATGTACCAGGGACTCATCTATAGAAATACACTTCTCGGGGGTGTATGCTTGGGCAAACCGGGCACTGAAATGGTCTAATACGGGTCTCAGTTTATACAAACGGTCAAAACTGGGGTCATCTCGGGGTGGGCACTGCTCATTATCAGTATAATGTAGGAAGCGAAGTATTGCCTCATAACGCATCCTGGACATGGCCATATGGTACATCGGGGTGTGGTATAGGATGTCCGTGCTCCAGTAGGTCCTAATGGACGGCTTTTTCAGAAGCCCCATATTCAAGTGAAGTCCCCAGAACTTGCCCAACTCTGCTGCGCCTACAGGAGTCCACCTCTGGGATTGGGCATAAAATTAGTTTGGGTTCTTGGTGATATATTGTTGGGCATATAAATTTGTCTGGGACACCATAACTTCTATAAAATCATCAGTAAAAAAGTTGGAAAACTTGAAAAAGTCCATCTCACTGAGCCCTGCCATGTTAAATTTGATCCCTGGGCTGCCCGTGTACTCAGGGATTTGGGGTTCATAGTGGTCTGGTGTGGGCGACCAAATGGTGTCACTTCGCTCAGGGGTATCAATTGTTGTACGGCCACTTGTCGAGGGGGTTTCAACTGTGGCGGTGGCGGTGGTGGTCCTGGGGCGTCTCCTAAGGGGTCCCTCCTCTTCATCACTGGATGAGGAGGTCGACAGATAAAATAGAGTCTCACCATCCGACGAGTCTGTGTCGGAGGCAAGAAATGAATATGCCTCTTCGGCACTAAATGTCCTTTGGGCCATGTTTGTTGTGCTTAGTATACAGCAAACAAAATAAAAAAATCCCAAACTGGGAGCAATAGGCTGCTACCTAAACTAGCACAAAAGCGTGTTTTATTTCGTTTTGTTTTTAGAGAACAAGTGGGCTTCCCTGACACTAAAACTAACTAGGGCGAGGGTTCCTAACACTAAACCTAACTAGATTTTATGTGAACTTCCCTAACGCTAAACCTAACTGTGGCGATGATTCCCTGACACTAAACCTATCTAGATAATTCCGAGCTTTCCTGACGCTAAACCTAACTACGGTGACGGGAGCCTGACGCTAAACCTAACAAGATTTTATGTGAACTTCCCTGACGCTAAACCTAACTACGGTGATGGATCCCTAACGCTAAACCTAGCTACGGTGACGGATTCCTGACCCTGAAGTCCCTGACGCTACACCTAACTACGCTTTTTGACTGTTCCCTGACAATAACTAACCCTAATCCTAAACTAACCAGTTAAATTGTCTAAAGTGTGTAAACTTATTTTTTTTTTTTTTACTCTTATTTTTTTTTTTTAGTTTTGTATATTTTATAAAGAAAAAAAGAAAAAAATATTCCCCAGGGACCAAAAATTTGTCCCTGAAGACTAACAAGTGGTCAGTGATATGAGATCAGTGACCAAAAATGTGGAAGGACCACAAAAAGGAAGGGAACAGGAGAGGGTAGTGGATGAAGTGGGTAGTGGGTAGCTGAAAAAAGTCTGTTTTTTAACTTTTTCTTAACTTTCACTCTCTCTCTTCCTGCACACAACCGCTCCGAACGCCTCACAAACTCCAACAGAGACGTTCAGGGCGGATGTGATGTCAGGGAGAGGAAGTTTAGACACAGATCGCCGCTATTGGACAGTTGGTCAGCAACTAACCAATAGCTGCGATCGTGAAGGCGGGATCATTTAGATTGGTCCCGGCACATTGAGCTGTGATAGCCTGCTGTCGGAAACAGCGGCTGTCACAACTCGTGAACGCGCGCTGTGCTCTGTTTAATGCATGACATACTATTATGTCATGGAGCGCGAACGATGCACTTACCATGACATAATAGTATGTCCTGGAGCGTTAAGGGGTTAACCCCTTAAGGACGCAGCCTTGTTTTGGCCCATTTTTCAAATCTGACATATTTCACTTCATGTGGTAATAACGTCGGAATGCTTAAACCTACCCAAGCGATTCTGAGATTGTTTCTCGTGACACATTGGGCTTCATGTTCGCGGTAAAATGTGGCCGATATATTCAGTGTTTATTGGTGAAAAATTGCAAAATTTAGAGAAAATTTTGAAAAAATAGAATTTTTCAGAATTGAAATGCATCTGCTTGTAAAACAGACGGTTATACCACCCAAAATAGTTACTAGTTCACATTTCCCATATGGCTACTTTAGATTGGCATCATTTTTTGAACATTCTTTTATTTTTCTTGGATGTTACAAGGCTTAGAACATAAGCAGCAATTTCTCATATTTTTAAGAAAATTTCAAAAGCCTTTTTTTTAAGGTACCTCTTGAGTTCTGAAGTGGCTTTGAGGGGCCTATGTATTAGAAACCCTGATAAAACACCCCATTTTAAAAACTAGACCCATCAAAGTATTCAAAACAGCATTTAGAAAGTTTTTTAACCCTTCAGGCATTTCACAGGAATTAAAGCCAAGTGGAGGTGAAATTTGCAAATTTCATTTTTCTTGCTGAATTTCAATTTTATTCAATTTTTAAACTGTAACACAGAAGGTTTTACCAGAGGAACACCACACCAGCAGTGACTAGCAAGGAGGGAGGTTGTGTGTTTGAGAGCTGCTGCTGTGTGTGTGTTGAGTGGACCACACCCGAGATCCAGGGAGTTTCCTTTTTTTCACCAGCCCAGGTTCCTATCACCTGCCTGGGCTAAGGAAGCTTCCCTGAAGGAGGCTCCATTCATACATGGAGCCTCAGACCTCTACCCCCTGGAGCATGCAGGCGGGGGGTAGAGGGTCTTCCCAACCTGCTGGGAAAGTGCAGCCAGCATCAGGGGTGAGAAGATCATCCCGTGGAAAGATCTGTGCGGCCCCCCCTGATGCTGGGGCTCTGGAAGGAGCCAGGAGGAGACGACGACTAGATGGAGGATTGCCCAGGTGGAGGACCCAGAAGGCCCAGCAAGGCCAGATGCCCGACCCAGGGACCAGAGCACGGTCGAGGAGTGGGGGCTACTACAGTCGGGGGAGTCGATGGAGACGTTCAGCTCCCGCTTAGCTGCCCGGCTGGAAGAATACCGGGACCTCGATAAGTCCCTGCGGCGGCTGCGGGAAGATCTGGCGGTCGCCAGTGGACGAGCAGCAAAAACATCAGGCGCTAAGAGGTACCGGTATAGTCTCCAGGTAAAAGAAATCCTGGAGGAAGTCAAGGCGGTGGAGGAAAGGCGATCGGAGATCGTGGCTGGTGGGGGAGCCTTCGGGGAGAAGCTGGAAAATGATGAGAGGTTTTCCTTGATGGTGTACCCCACACAAGGTAACGAAACCCCCTGAAAAGGGGAAGGAAAAAACAAAAATAGAGAGACTGATAAAAATGCAGTGATGGTGGAGGATGTGAAAACGGAAGCCGCAGCAAAGGCCACAGGAACGGAGGCCGGGGAAGTGGAGGCGGGAGAGGTCGTGGAGATGGAGGAACGTGTGGAGGCCCAGGAGGAGACGGAGGCGGGCTTAGACGCCCCCTGGGAAAGCAGCAATGGAGAGGCAAATGTGGAACTTTCCTGTAACCGATCTGTGGAGAACTTTGAGTCTAACAGTGAGCACCCCCACGGGGTTGCTCACACAAATACGGCAGCAGGAGTCCCCAGTGTCTATGCAGAATTTTTCTTTTGGAGCAGAGTTGCCGCCAGAGGAGGATAAAAGGAAGAAGAAAAAGTTCTGGAAGAGGAGGAAGACGGCAAAGGCGAAGACAGGTGGAGTAACCTATAAATATTCCTACCTGTCTTCCTTGCGTTCCGGACCGGGTGAGAGCTCGGTTCGGGACACAAACCCCGCAAATCCCCCAGCTCCGGCCTCTGCAGTGGGGTCGTGGCGGGTATGTGGGCAGAAAAATATGGTGCTGATTTTGAGCAATTTGGCCAAGATGGCGCCAGACGCCGTCTCCTGTAAAGGAGGTGGTATCGTGTCCCCGTGTCCGGCGGATAGGGAGCCTCAAAAGCCGGCCTCTGGCGCAAGCCGGAGGCCGGGGGACGGGGGGAACTGGAAACCGGATGTGGCGCCGGAAAACCGAAAGTCCGCTGGTCATGTGACTCGGCCAGCGGATGCACCAGAAAGTGTTGCGGCAGCTAGTGGTGGCGGTAGGAGAGGCTCCGGCACTGCTGGCCACCCCCGATGGGAGGGGGGGGGTGGTGGTTTGGTGTCGGGAGCGGCTCGAGCTGTGCCTGCGGCCCCCCATCTGCAATGCCGTAAGGTGGTGGGGATGGGAAGGGCTCAGCGGGCACAGGGGGTGGCGGTACCCCTCCTCCCAAACATGAGATCCGTGATGCAGCAGATATGGAGGTCGGTGAAGCGGAGGGTGCTGAGGGAACGCCGCCTGTGACATCTGGCGGCACCTGATGATGCGGAGACCTCAAAAACAACAAAAAGACTGTATATCAAACCTACAGACAAGAGAAAGAACTCTGTAACCAGCCTGGCCGGAATGAAAGCTGTGGGGAGTAGTGTGAGTAAAAATGTAAATACATATATCTGTGGTGATGGTAATATTAATAATGATGGTAATGTTGATGGTGGCGGTGGTATTGTTGGGGATGTTAATGTGGGTCGTAATAATGTGGGGGGAGTGTCAACCAGTGGCGGGCCGGTTGCTCCTTCCACCGGAGCGCCCGGCAGGTCGTATGCGGGCGTTGTGGTGGGGGGACCGTCGGCCCACCCATCCTCATGTTCTGGGCTTGGGGACGGCAGTTTGCAACAGCACCTCCTAGAAGCCTTAAGGGAGGGGAAGCAAACAATAACAGTAGGGGGAGTGCAGAAGGACCTATCCTTTTGGATAAATAGGTATGGTCTGGATGCCTTCCGAGAGAGATGGGAGATCAGTGGTCGCTCCCAACAACCGGGCCGGACGTGGCCAGGAGGAATGTGGTCCGTCTCCAGTGGCGTGGCAATGATGCGTGCCCTCCTCGTAAGAGGATGGTGGAGCTGCTGCTGGAGATGGGCTTCAAGGCGAGTGACATCTACGCCTTGATACATCCTCATGGTACGGCTGAGTTTGACATCCGCTTTGTTCAGCCGGGGGGCCTTGAGGTCTGCCGGGGGGCCTTGAGGTCTGCCGGGGGAACTATGAGCTGGTGAAGAGCGAGCCCGGCTGGCAAGGGTTTGCTGCGCAAGCAATCTCTCGCCAGAATGGTCTCAGGAAAGTGACCGTTCTTACCCGTAACGAGTCACTTTCCTGTGTGGATATCATGACCTGGTTGGGAAGATATGGTGAGGTAGCAGAGATGCCACGGAAGAACTGTGATGAATTTGGCATCTGGTCGGGAGCCTGGACGTTTATGGTTAAACTTAAGCGTCTGGGGCAGACGGTGTCCCACATACCATCATCTGCTTTCTTGGGAAGAGATCGAATCCTTGTCTTCTACCAGGGGCAGCCGAAGCTGTGTCACCGGTGTGGCGACCCCTTACACTTGAGCGCAAGCTGCACTGTGCAGAAGTGCGCTCATTGTGGGGGGGTAGGCCATCTGGCCGCATCGTGTGGCCAGATTAGGTGTAACCTGTGTGGTGACCTAGGTCACCCTTTCAGTCGGTTTCCGCGCTCAGTCGTCAATGTCTGCTCCAACCCTACGGAGAATGTAAGGAGGGAGGTCTCCGTGGGCGAGGGGGTGGACAGAGACGATAGAGCCCAAGAGCAAAGGACGAACGCCAGGAGGGGACCCCCTTCTCGTCAGAGAAGGGCGGAAAAACGCAGAAGGGAACGAGAGCTGAGGAGGACCCAGGAAACTGGGGACTCCTCTGGCTCGGACCTGGATGCCCCCCAGGATACTGATGCTCTTGGGGAGGCCGTACTGGACGAGGAGATGAGGATAGAGAGAGAGCAGAGGGCTGAGGACTCCCAGTCCTCCCACTATGAAAGTGTGGAAGAGGAAGGGAGGTCACAGCCTAAAACAAAACAGGGGACACCGGGTAACATCAAAACAGGGCTAAAAACATCTGGCCCTGCCCCGGCCACGGAAGGCAAAACCTGCACCCCCTGGTGTGCTCCCCCAACCGATACCGTGTTCTCATGGATATTCCAGCCCCCCAGGCCGGGGGGGGGAGAGCACGGTAGGGAGTCTAAGAGTCGTTGAGCCTCCTCCTCTGCGGGGGCCACTGTCCCCGGGGGAGGGGGTCGGCCCCGACCCAGGAGATGAGAATGGGAGGGGGGTGGTGGAGGTTATGGACTCCTCAACATCGAAAAAAAAGAGGTAAAGAGGGAGAGGGGTCCTCCTCAGAGGAGAAAGCAAGGGGTTGGAAGAAGAAAACCGTCTGACTCAATAATTTCTGATGGCGGCACCCACTCCGTTGACGCTGGCATCGATTAACGTTGCCAGCATTAAGTCGAATATGGCTAGATTTGCAGCCTTTGATTTTCTCGGCCGGGTTGAAGCTGACATTTTGTTTTTGCAGGAGACCAGACTGTCACTTTTGGCAGAGGTTGTGAAAGCTAGGAGGGAGTGGCGACGTGGGCCCTCCTACTGGTCTCTTGTGGCTGAGCCATATAGCGGGGTGGCGGTACATTTTACCGCATCGGTCACATGCCGGCGGATGATCGAGTTAGAAATGGGGCGGTGCTTGATCTTAGATGTCCTCATGAGGGGACAAGAACTAAGACTTATCAACATCTACGGTCCCCAGACGAAGTGGGACCAGAAAAGTCTCTTCATGAGGATTAAGCCCTTCCTTTTTACACGCCGACAAGTCATTTTTGGAGGGGACATTAACATTGTCGTTAGGCCCCAAGACAGAGGAGGTTCCAGAAATTTACTGTCCTATGATAGTGTCGAGTTGAATAGAATAGTTAGTGATGCTCGCCTGGAGGACATCCACATTCGGTATACCCCAGGCCACTCGGGGTTCACCTATCATAGTGGTAGTCGTAGGTCCAGAATAGACAGTTTTTTTTTAAAGGAGGACGCCATCTCTTCAGCAGTGTCCGTCGTTGAGGTGGAGTTCTCCGATCACTGTATGATTATGTTTTGAAATTCACTGGTTTATATCTTTAGGGATATGTATATTTTTAAGGTACCAGTATCATTGCAATATTTCCAAATTGCAATCTGTCTGTGTCAGATGCACAGCACAGATTGCAAAAAATATCAATTATCAGGTTCAACTGTTGATGCGCTTTCTTTGCCACTATGGTTTCAGTGACTTATTGTCCACTCAACTATGTGGGAAAAACCATCAGAGGGTTCAGAAGAAGAGTCCTGGACCACATAGGAAATATGAGACGGAAAGAGGACACATGTTTGGCGAGACATATGAGAGAAGCACATGACAATAGGGAGGCGGAGATCTCTTTTCAAATAATAGAGGTCATCAGATCATCTAGTCGTGGAGGAAATTTGGACAAGCTTCTTCTCCAAAAAGAATGCCGTTGGATATATAGGCTGAAAACCTTGAGTCCTCAGGGCATCAACGACTATATGTCATTCACCAGCTTTATATAAGATACGAAGTCCATGACTAAACAGATCACAGTATCGTGGACCCATAAGGTGGAGATATAGACTAACAGCAAATACAGTATGCAAGGACTAAAATAGTCTAATTACTGTAATCGGCACACAAGAACGTCCGAGCATTTACACTAGATAGTATAACGTGACTGTACTGGGATGCACGCCCCAAAGAAAAGGGAGGCGAAACCCATTAATCTGCCTGGCTGTAAATATTCAGTAAATAGAACAGCTTAACATACAAAAATAAAATAAAACACTAACTCTTAGCCAAGTACATGTCTATACAGATTACAGCATTGTGGGATCATAAAGTGGAGATACAGACTCACTTCACATGCAGAATCAACCTCCTAAGATGGACTGTACTTGCCACATAATATGTCCAAACATGTACATTAGGCATTACAATGTGACTGAACTGGGGTGTATGTCCCAAAAACAAAGGGAGGTGATACTTATTGATCCTTTTGTCCATCAACAGAAAGTAACAAGCACGTCCAGTGAAGCCAGTCTGCTGGTCTGTAATAATAATAAACCTGCTCACACAATATATATGTGTAATTAAACTCACACACCTCTAAGTTGCATTTTTCCAATAAGTCACTGAAACCATAGTGGCAAAGAAAGCGCATCAACAGTTGAACCTGATAGTTGATATTTCTTGCAATCTGTGCTGTGCATCTGACACAGACAGATTGCAATTTGGAAATATTGCAATGATACTGGTACCTTAAAAATATTCATATCCCTAAAGATATAAACCAGTGAATTTCAGAATTGTACTAGAGAGAACTACATGACATTTATATACTCAGTGAATTATGATTATGTTTTCTTTGAATGTTGCAGAGTCCCTCCAGATGGGAAGAGGTATATGGAGGCTGAATTCTACTCTCCTGGAAGAAGCAGAGATAAGACAGGCCTTCGAGGATTTTCTTCAGAGCCAGGTACCTTTATTGGATCTAAGTGCTACTAAGTCTGTGTTCAAAGAACGGGTGGCAGAGTTTTTCCGCCAGATCTCGTGCCTCAGGTCCATGAGCAGGTATCGCCTGTATCAAGACATGAGGAGGAAACTCGAACATCTAGTCTCAACCGGAGCTAGCCGTGAGGAAATCTCCGGGGTGAAAGCTCTGCTCAAAAGATGCCAATATGATAGGCACACGTCTTTCGTTCTTGAACGGGATTTTGGGAGGTACCGCTCGCCCGACCCTTACAGGAACTACAAGATGTCAGTGAGTCGTAAGGTGGTGACAGGACTGGTAGATAGTACAGGCTCCCTGATGAGATCCAAATCAGGGATCCTGGAGGTCATCCGATCCTTTTATTTGCAGCTTTTGTGTGAGCAGGATCTAAACCGAGACGAAATGTCGGCTTTCCTGGCTGAAACCATCCCTGAGCCAGGAGCAGACCCCTCGCTTGGTGTTTTGACAGAGTCGATCAAGGAAGAGGAAGTGATGCTGGCGATTGATGGGTTGGCCATCAAAAAGTCGCCAGGCCCAGATGGCTTAACATCTGAGTTTTATAAGGCTTTTAAGGGAACCTTAGTTCCCCTCTTGACTGCGGTTTTTAATGAGTGTCTCTCCTCGGGCACTCTGCCAAAGTCAATGGGCAAGTCGGCCTTGATCATTCTGTCAAAGGGTAAGGATTCGACCCGTATTGAGAACTGGCGTCCCATAGCGCTCCTCAATACGGACAGAAAGGTTCTCGCAAAAGTACTGTTTAATCGGCTGGTGAAGTTTGCACCCTTGCTCCTTTCGTCAGCCCAGCATTTCTCTGTTCCAGGCCGCAGCACCTTTAGTGCTGTCCTCAGTGTCAGAGAGGCAGTGGAGCAGGGACATTCTGGCCGATGGGAGGGGTACATGCTGTCCTTGGATCAGGCCAAAGCTTTTGACCGGGTGAATCACAAGTACCTTTGGTCAGTCCTTCTGAGGTATGGCCTACCGGGGGCTGAGTCTTCTGCACTGGTGAACGGTTGGACTGGAACCCCCTTTGAGGTTGGGTCTGGTGTCCGCCAGGGTTGTCCCTTAAGCCCCTTGCTGTATGTTTTCGCGATCGACCCCTTTCTTAGGCGGCTCGATCGTGGGCCATTGGCGGGGGTGGGGATGGACTTGGAGGGGCCGGAAGCCACTCAGAGGGTGGTTGCGTACGCGGATGACGTCTCTATCTTTGTCTCCTCGAGAGGGGAGGCAGAGTGGGTGATGTCAGAAGTTGAGCGCTGCTCACGGGCATCTGTGTCCAGGATCAACCGGGACAAGTGTGAAAGTCTCTGGCTGGGGGGGGATCCCAGTTTTGATCTCCCGGACACCCTCCCAGAGCCCAAAGGGTCTGCTAAAATCTTAGGCATTGAATTTGGCCCGGGTGATTACCCCAAGAAAAACTGGGAAGGTAGGCTATCAATAGCTGCCCAGAAGGTTGGCCAATGGAAGGGATGGCCTTTGTCCCATAGGGAAAGGGTTCACCTGGCCAAGGCTTACCTGATGCCCATGTTGCTCTACCTTGGCAGCGTGTGCATGTTGCCAGAACCTCTCTGGACTCGGGTCTATAGCCTGTTCTTCCAACTGTTATGGGGAAACAGGCTTAACCTAATCAAGAGGGAGGTTACTTACCTACTGAGGAAACTAGGTGAGTTAGGTATGGTTAACCCAGTGGTGTTTCTAGTAAACACCTTCATTAAAATTAATTTGGCGAACCTCTTTGAAAGAGAAAGGGCTCCTCTGTGGATATCCTCCTGCAGGGGATGGTTTCGGCCTTTCTTCCAGGAATGGGAGACAGGAGGCCAAGCGAAAGACCTGCGTGCACTCCATGGGCACCTCCCGGCTTATGCCGCCCCGGTTCTGAAGGTTGTTCGTCGGTGGGGTCTGGAGGCAAGGGAGATCAAGACCATGTCGAGAAAATTTCTTGACAGAAAGGTCTTGTTGACCTGCTTCCAGAAGCCCCTGGCGCTCAGGGACTGCCCAAGTAGAGACCTCGGGGTGGGATTAAAACTTTTAAACTCTGTGAGGATTCCCCAGAAGTTTTGGGATCTGGCTTGGTGCTGCTTCCATGGGAGGCTGTATGTAAGGGGCAATCTGAAGTTCAGAAACTCCAATGAAAGAGGTTGTCCTCGGGAGGAGTGCGATGACACGCTGGAAAGCATGGACCATTTCTTGCTTCAGTGTCCCTTCAATGCAGAGGTTTACAAACGGGTGGGTGCCTCCATCGGTTGGCCCGATCTGACCAACCTCTCCTATGCTGGTTGGGCCTATGGGGCATTCGGAGACCTGGGTGGAAGGGATCATTGCACTTCTTTTTTAGTTAGTTTAGTGATCAGGTATTTCACGTGGAACTCACGGTGCTTAGTATCGACTCAGTGTAAAATCCTCCTGGGGGACGAGGTGTGTAGGAATATCATGGGTGACCTGGTGAAGGTCCGGTCTCTGGAGGTTGAGAAACTGGGTGCATCCAAGGCCTCTCGACTTTGGAGGGGCTTTAATTTTAGGGTGCCCTAGGTGGAACCAACCTTCAGGGGGAGGGGAGGGGGTGCCCCTGGGTATTAGACTGGAGGTAGGGGTCTACACCTGGCCATGACACCGGGAAATAGCGGTAGGGACAGAATGAGAGACAGCAGGAGGGACAGATTAGTTTATAAAGTAATAAGGGATAGAGATAGGGCAAGTAGGATAGGTTTAGCGATAGGGACCGGGGTGGTGGTTGGGAGTGGCTTTGGCCTCTGGGCTGGTGCTCTAGGGGGGCTTTCCTCTCTCTCTCCTCTGGTGATGGGCTGAGTAAGCACAAGTAGGTTTTTGTTTTGAGCTTTTTGGAGACAGAAAAGGGGCTTACAAGCAGCCAAACTTAGGTTTTCGGGTTTATGTATATAGTATGGTATTTGGTTATAGTTGTGTGTCAGTATGGTTATATGGTGTATAGGTGTATGAATGGGTTTGTGTGAATGTTTAGGTAAGATGGGCAGTAGATAGGTGGGCTGGGGGGCCTGGGGGTGTTTTTTAGGGGGCCATTGGTTGGCACACGGTTTTTAAGAGTATGTTGTATATAGTGTTAAAGTTATGTTTTCTTGAGGTTTGGGGGTATAGGTGTGTGTATGAAAGAGTATGGGATTATAGTTATGTATGCATGGGGATGTACGTAAGAAGGGCAAGGCTGGGTAACTTGTGATTAGAGATGAGCGAACCCGAACCCGGTTTCGGTCCGAACTTCACCGGGTTCGTCCGAACGCGTTTGCACCGAACCCGGCTACATTTTGGCGCCTGCCACATGTTAGATGTAAAATGGAGGATTTCACAAGATCACCTGACATCAGGCTACCCCATAATGCCGTGCAAACGGCTCTCCCAGCCAATCGGGAGGCAGCATAGGGGCGGGCTCAAGCCTGCAATAAAAGTCTATGCACGGAGCTCAGCGGCCATTTTACAGACAGGAGCTGTAGGGATAGCATCTCTGTGCAGTTAGGGAAAGCTTTAGGAATCTAAAAGCCAGGAATCCAGCAATCGAAGGGGCTCATCCACTACTCACTACTCAGCCAGTGTGTGAATACGCTTTTATAAGGGGCTCATCCCCGTTGCATTCAACTTGCAATACAGGCAGCCTTTGTAGTAGTACTACAAGCCCCAGCATTCCCTGAGTGCACCGCGGCGTGGCTCATAGAAATTCGCATTCATTGCCATTTGCCAAGCCAGTGTCAGTGTGAATACGCTTTTAGAAGGGGCTCATCCCCGGCCGTTAACATAACGAAATAACAATCCAACTTGCGATACAGGCAGCCTAGTAGTACTACAACGCCCAGCATTCCCTGAGTGCACCGCGGCGTGGCTGATAGAAATTCTCATTCATTGCCATTTGCCAAGCCAGTGTCAGTGTGAATACGCTTTTAGAAGGGGCTCATCCCCGGCCGTTAACATTACGAAATAACAATGCAACTTGCGATACAGGCAGCCTAGTAGTACTACAAGGCCCAGCATTCCCTGAGTGCACCGCGGCGAGGCTGATAGAAATTCTCATTCATTGCCATTTGCCAAGCCAGTGTCAGTGTGAATACGCTTTTAGAAGGGGCTCATCCCCGGCCGTTAACATAACGAAATAACAATCCAACTTGCGATATAGGCAGCCTAGTAGTACTAAAAGGCCCAGCATTCCCTGAGTGCACCGCGGCGTGGCTGATAGAAATTCTCATTCATTGCCATTTGCCAAGCCAGCGTCAGTGTGAATACGCTTTTAGAAGGGGCTCATCCCCGGCCGTTAACATAACGAAATAACAATCCAACTTGCGATACAGGCAGCCTAGTAGTACTACAAGGCCCAGCATTCCCTGAGTGCACCGCGGCGTGGCTCATAGAAATTCTCATTCATTGCCATTTGCCAAGCCAGTGTCAGTGTGAACACGCTTTTAGAAGGGGCTCATCCCCGGCCGTTAACATAACGAAATAACAATCCAACTTGCGATACAGGCAGCCTAGTAGTACTAGAAGGCCCAGCATTCCCTGAGTGCACCGCGGCGTGGCTGATAGAAATTCTCATTTATTGCCATTTGCCAAGCCAGTGTCAGTGTGAATACGCTTTTAGAAGGGGCTCATCCCCGGCCGTTAACATAACGAAATAACAATCCAACTTGCGATACAGGCAGCCTAGTAGTACTACAACGCCCAGCATTCCGAGTGCACCGCGGCGTGGCTGATAGAAATTCTCATTCATTGCCATTTGCCAAGCCAGTGTCAGTGTGAATACGCTTTTAGAAGGGGCTCATCCCCGGCCGATAACATAACGAAATAACAATCCAACTTGCGATACAGGCAGCCTAGTAGTACTACAAGGCCCAGCATTGCGCTTTTAGAAGGGGCTCATCCCCTGGGTTTTGATTCAACTTGCTGCACTCCAGCAGTGAAATGTCTGGTAAAAAAAAGGTTGTGAAAGGATGGGGTAGAGGAAAAAACACCCATGCCGTCTCCTCTTTCAGTCCAAATGTTGGATCTGTTGGTGCCAGACCCAGTACCAGCATTTGTGGCACAAGACATGTGCCCAGTTCCACTAGTAGCAGCAGCAGTATCAGCAAGCCAGACTTGTCCATCTCCTCCGGTGGGCGGGTTACTTTAGACAATACGGCCATTGTGGACTGGCTGGCTGGCTCGCGGTCATCTCAGCAGGAAGACTCTGACGATCTGGCTTCAAGCCAGGTTTCGTTGGATTCCAGATCCTCTACAGTTCCTTGGCACAGTGACAGTAGTAATATAGGTACAGTATTTCTAGCGTTTCCATTCCATCATCTATGTCTTCATTCCCCCTTCCTAGCGGGAAGCCATCTTTCCTGAGAGTCCTAAGAGACATCTCCTCGGGTGCGAAGGAAGATACTTAACAACATAGTGATGTTGATTTTTTTCCGCGAGTCAGCCAACGGAGTGTGTTGCGGCGGTGGTGGAGGTGGAAGCGGTGTCCGAGACGCATAGCTGCGGTAGTGGGGGTGTTGTTGGTGGTAGCCGTGGTGGCAGACGCAGTAATGAGGGGGGGCATGGAGCCCGCCATGATGTCACATCACATTCACAACACAGTGACAGAAGGGGCGGGGATGATGAGGAAGGCTATGATGATGATGTTGTTTTAGACAGGACGTGGGAACCAGGTGACGAGGTGATGACGGCGTCAGTGGAGGAGGGTAGTAGTGGCGGTACTGGCCGTGATAAACAGCCAAGCCGAGGTAGGGGCAGAAGTCAATATGCAAAACGTTGCAGCGGTAGGGTCAGCTCAGGAGCCGGTGAATGGCAACACTAATGCTGGTGTAGGCTCCCAAAAAAAGCCTGCCAGACAAGGGGCAAGCTCGGGTGGTGGTGGTGGACGTGGTACTACCTCTTTACGGTACTCTGCCGTGTGGCAATTTTTCTGTAACTTCCCGGAGGACGAAAACATGGCACAGTGCCGTATCTGCAAGCAGAACGTAAGGCGTGGGCAGGACAGCAATGTAGGAACTACCGCTCTACGTAAACAAATGGAGCGGCATCACAAGGCCATGTGGGACAATCGACATGCCCCACAATCATCATGTACATCTAATGAAGACCACTCTGCAGCTGCTGCTGCTCCGAGTCCCTTTCATCGAAGTAGTAGCCAGGCCTTATCCACCATGTCGTTGTCATCATCATCATCACTGTCATCCAGTGCTCCTCCTACGTCCCGTCAGTTATCCATTACGGAATCGTTGTCCAATAAGCAACAATATATACCCAGTTATCCACTTGTCGTGCGGCTTAATTCACACCTGGCTAAGTTGTTGGTGGTGCAGTCGCTGCCGTACCACCTGGTCGACTCCGCCGGCTTCAAGCAATTGATGGCGTGCGCTCAGCCTAGGTGGTGAATACCTAGCCGACATTACTTCTCCAAAATAGCTATCCCTGCCTTGCACAAGCACGTGGAGGAAAAGGTGGGCCAGTCCTTGCAATTATCCGTGTGCAGCAGGGTACATGCCACCGTCGACACGTGGAGCAGCAACTATGGGCAGGGATAGTACATGTCTTTCACGGCCCACTGGGTCAATATTTTGCAGTCCGATGCACCACCGCAGCAATGCCAGGCATTACCACCTCCACGCTTGTATCTTTCTGGTTCAACTCCGGACACCAGGCGCCTACCATCCTCCTCCTCCTACTCCTCCTCCTCCTCCTCCTTCTCCTTGCCCTCCTCAATGGAGGTCTTCCCGTCCCCGACAGGACACAGCGTATCTTCCACTCCTCCTCCCTCCTCTTTTCATAGGTGCAAGGTGAAGCGCCACAACGCTGTCTTACACCTGCTGAGCAAAGCCACACAGGGCAGGAGCTGCTGCTGTGCATCAAGGAGGAAATCGCACGCTGGCTGTCTCCTCTGAAACTCACACTGGGCAGTGTTGTCTCTGATAACGGGAAGAACATTGTGGCTGCACTGCGTCTAGGTCACCTGACACACGCTCCTTGCATGGCACATGTGATCAATCTGGTCATAACACGCTTCTTAAAGTCATATGTTGATTTAAAGGGTGTGCTGGCCATGTCCAGGAGGGTTTGCGTTCGCTTTAGACGTTCGTATGCATTTAAGCATGCCCTCCTGGACTTGCAGCGTCAAAACAATCTCCCAGAACACAGCCTGATTTGCGACGTTACAACACGCTGGACCGTCTGTACGAACAGCGGAAAGCCGTAAATGATTTCCTGATGCAACAGACGGGCAGCGTTTGGAGCCATTGTAATTTCGAGCTCAGGCACTGGCAGCTGGTTAGAGACGCATGTCGCGTTTTGAGGCCCTTTGAAGAGGCCACACAATTTGTGAGCCGTGACGCTAGCGGAATGAACGATGTTATGCTGCTGATATTCATTATGGAGCAAACTTTCACAGCGATGATTCAGCAAAGGATGGAGGAAGGATCACATCTGGCTATGGATGTTGAGGAGGAGGAGGAGGATGAGGAAACAGGACCTGAAGAGGAGCTGGATTTGGAGATGGAATCACAGGAAGGGATAGGGGACGAGGCAGCCGCACAACATGACAGTGATGGTGATGATGAGTCTGACGACGACCTTGATGATGGACAACCATGGCAGTATGGGGCGGAGATGGAACCAACCGGGCCCTCTGAAACGCTGGCCAGGATGGCGAGCTGTATGCTTCGTTACTTGCGCGCTTACTGTCGTATTGTTAGCATGAAGCAAAGAGATGAGTACTGGATAGCCACACTTTTAGACCCTCGGTATAAAGCCAGAATGGGGGAGTTTTTTGCGCCTTCCGAGAGGGAGGCAAAATTGCCTTATTATCGAGAGAAGCTATGCAGCCAGCTTGTCACGGCTTTCAAACGGCAAACACCTGCTGCAAGCATGTCTGACCGGGGGGCCACTCTCTGTTTACACTGTCTCATCGTTCCACCGCCTCTGGCAGAGCTACCTCTGCAATAGGCGGCAGCAGCAGCAGCAGCAGCAGCAGCCAATTCAGTTTGCAAAATATGATGACAACATTTTTACATCCAATACCCGACCTGACACACATCGTAGTCACCAAAGGGATGTTCACCATCACCAGGTGCAGCACCTAAACAACCAGGTTCACTCGTACCTGGACTGTGCCTTTTCTCCGTCAGAAATGCTGATCCCAGACCCCATCGACTTCTGGGTCAGCAGATTAGATCATTGGCAAGAACTGGCCCAGTTTGCCATGGGTGTACTGTCTTGTCCACCCTCCAGTGTAGCGTCAGAGAGGGTATTCAGCGCGGCAGGGGGCTTCGTCACCCCTAAGCGAACAAGATTGTCCACCAACAGCTTGGAAAATCTCACATTTCTGAAAATGAATCAAGCGTGGATCGGTGAGGATTTTAAAACCCCTGTGCCTGATGCCACTGATTAGATCTGACATTGCTGCTGCTGCTGCTTCTGCTTCCGCCTGCTACTGCCACCTGCTACTACGGGATTCTGTCCTGTCCACTCTTTTTTTAATGTGCCGCTGTTGGTGCTGCTACTACTTCTACCACCAATCCACCCCCAGTGCCATCTGCTACAAGCAGGCCTGCCCCACCACAGGGCTTTGTCCTGTGACTGTCCAGTCTCTTTTAATGTGCTGCTACTACTACTACCACCCTTGCTGTCCGTTGGCTACCTCTACTATCACTAATACACCTCCACTGCCGTCTGCTACAAGCAGGCCTGAGGCCTGCCCCACCACAGGGCTTTGTCCTGTGACTGTCCAGTCTCTTTTAATGTGCTGCTGATACTACTACTACCACCCTTGCTGTCTGTTGGCTACCTCTACTACCACCAATACACCTCCACTGCCGTCTTCTACAAGCAGGCCTGAGGCTTGCCCCACCACAGGGCTTTGTCCTGCTGTGACTGTCCAGTCTCTTTTAATGTGCTGCTACTACTACTACTACCACCACCCTTGCTGTCCGTTGGCTACCTCTACTACCACCAATACACCTCCACTGCCGTCTGCTACAAGCAGGCCTGAGGCCTGCCCCACCACAGGACTTTGTCCTGTGACTGTCCAGTCTTTTTTAATGTGCTGCTACTACTACTACTACCACCCTTGCTGTCTGTTGGCTACCTCTACTACCACCAATGCACCTCCACTGCCGTCTGCTACAAGCAGGCCTGAGGCTTGCCCCACTACAGGGCTTTGTCCTGCTGTGACTGTCCAGTCTCTTTTAATGTGCTGCTACTACCACCACCCTTGCTGTCCGTTGGCTACCTCTACTACCACCAATACACCTCCACTGCCGTCTGCTACAAGCAGGCCTGGAGGGCTTGTGATAAGCCATTGCTTGTTGCTTTTACATCCATGTATGGATGAACCCCGGCAGGCATCTGCCAATAAAAAGGGTACATTTTTGGAGGGCTTGCACTCAAAAGCTATTGCTTGTTGCTTTTACATTACATCCATGTATGGATGAACCTTGGCAGGCATCTGCCAATAAAAAGGGTACATTTTTCGAGGGCTTGTGAAAAGCCATTGCTTGTTACTTTTACATTACATCCATGTATGGATGAACCCCGGCAGGCATCTGCCAATAGAAAGGGTAAATTTTTGGAGGGCTTGTCAAAAGCCATTGCTTGTTGCTTTTACATTACATCCATGTATGGATGAACCCCGGCAGGCATCTGCCAATAAAAAGGGTACATTTTTGGAGGGCTTGTCAAAAGCCATTGCTTGTTGCTTTTACATTACATCCATGTATGGATGAACCCCGGCAGGCATCTGCCAATAAAAAGGGTACATTTTTGGAGGGCTTGCACTCAAAAGCCATTGCTTGTTGCTTTTACATTACATCCATGTATGGATGAACCCTGGCAGGCATCTGCCAATAAAAAGGGTAAATTTTTGGAGTGCTTGTGAAAAGCCATTGCTTGTTGCTTTTACATCCATGTATGGATGAACCCCGGCAGGCATCTGCCACCATAAAGGGTAAATTTTTGGAGTGCTTGTCAAAAGCCATTGCTTGTTGCTTTTACATCCATGTATGGATGAACCCCGGCAGGCATCTGCCGCCATAAAGGGTAAATTTTTTGAGGGCTTGTCAAAAGCCATTGCTTGTTGTTTTTACATCCATGTATGGATGAACCCCGGCTGGCATCTGCCACCATAAAGGGTACATTTTTCGAGGGCTTGTGAAAAGCCATTGCTTGTTACTTTTACATTACATCCATGTATGGATGAACCCCAGCAGGCATCTGCCAATAGAAAGGGTAAATTTTTGGAGGGCTTGTCAAAAGCCATTGCTTGTTGCTTTTACATTACATCCATGTATGTATGAACCCCGGCAGGCATCTGCCAATAAAAAGGGTACATTTTTGGAGGGCTTGCACTCAAAAGCCATTGCTTGTTGCTTTTACATTACATCCATGTATGGATGAACCCCGGCAGGCATCTGCCAATAAAAACGGTAAATTTTTGGAGTGCTTGTGAAAAGCCATTGCTTGTTGCTTTTACATCCATGTATGGATGAACCCCGGCAGGCATCTGCCACCATAAAGGGTAAATATTTGGAGTGCTTGTCAAAAGCCATTGCTTGTTGCTTTTACATCCATGTATGGATGAACCCCGGCAGGCATCTGCCGCCATAAAGGGTAAATTTTTTGAGGGCTTGTCAAAAGCCATTGCTTGTTGCTTTTACATCCATGTATGGATGAACCCCGGCAGGCATCTGCCACCATAAAGGGTAAATTTTTTGAGTTCTTGTCAAAAGCCATTGCTTCTTCTTTTACCACCTTATATGTATGAACCCTGGCAGGCATCTGCCGCCAAAAATGGTTAATTTTTGTACCTTTTTTAACAATGCATTAAGCATACAACATGCACAAGTGCAGTGGTTTCTGTTAGTTATCACCGTGTCCCATCCGTTTTCCTATAGCCATACATGTTGGCGTAACTTTGACACTAACTTTGCCTTAAAGACAGCTCAAAAGTACTTGGATACACTCATGGGTGACCTAAGAGTGTTATACAGGGCTTCTAGGGCTTTTAAACAGTGTTATTCACGATTTTTAGGGGCTTTCTTGTATTACAGGTTCGATCAGAACTAGTTCGGTCCGAATCAAACTTTTTCACGAAATTCGGTGAACCAGCCGAACCGAACTTTTCATAAGTTCGCTCATCTCTACTTATAAGTTTAGCATCAATTTCTCACATTTTCAAGAAAATTTCAAAAGCCTATTTTTTAGGGAACAGTTCAGATCTGAAGTGGCTTTGAGGGCCTTATATATTAGGAACCACCACAAATCACCCCATTTTAAAAACTGCACCCCATAAAGTATTCAAAACAGCATTTAGAAAGTTTCTTAACCCTTTATGCGTTTCACAGGAATTAAAGCAAATTTTTTTTTCAGAAATTCCATTTTAATCCATTTTTCCTGTAATACTGAAGGTTTTTACCAGAGAAACACAACTGAATATGTACTGCCCTGATTCTGCAGTTTTTAGAAATATCCCACATGTGGCCCTAGTGTTCTAATGGACTGAAACAAAGGCCCCAGAAGCAAAAGGAGCACCTAGTGGGTTTTAGGGCTTTTTTTTTCTTCAATTATATTTCAGGCACCATGTCAGGTTAGAAGAGGTCTTGTGGTGCCAAAACAAAGGCAACATCCCAAAAAAGACCCCATTTTTGAAACTACACCCCTTGAGTAATTCTTCTAGTGGTGTAGTGAGCATTTTGACCAGACAGGTGTTGCATAGATTTCATTAGAATTGGGCAGTGAAAATGAAAAATTACATTATTTTCCAATAAGATGTAGCTTTACCTCAATTTTTAATTCTTTCAACAAACATGAGGAAAAGCACCCCAACATTTGTAAAGCAACTTCTCCAGAGTACGGAAATACCCCATATGTGGTAAACTACTGTATGAATACACATCAGGGCTAAGAAGTGAAGGAGCGCCATTTGGCTTTTGGAGAGCAGATTTTGCTGGATTGGTTTTTCTGCACTATGTCGCTTTTGCAAAGCCCCTTCGGTACAGTGGAAACTACCCAAAAGTGACTCCATTTGTCAAACTACACCCATTGAGGAATTTATCTAGGTGTGTAGTGAGCATTTTGACCCCACAGATGTATCATAGATTTTATTAGAAATGGGCAGTGAAAATGAAAAATTACATTATTTTCCAATAAGACGTAGCAGTAGTTAAACATTTTTCATTTTCTCAACAAATAAAGGAGAAAAAGCACCCTAAAATTTGTAAATCAACTTATTCAGAGTAGGGAAATACCCCATATATGGTCATAAACTGCTGTTTGGATACACGGCAGGATACAAGGGAACGAGCACCATTTGGCAGTTGAAGCGCAGATTTTGCAGGATTGATTCCTGGGCACCATGATGCATTTACAAAGCCCCTGAGGTACCAGTACAGTAGGAACCCCTGAAATGTGACTCCATTTGGTAAACTACACCCATTAAGAAATTAATCTAGGGGTGTTGTGAGCATTTTGACCACACAGGTTTTTGCTGAATTTATTAGAATTCGGATGTGAAAATAAAATAAATTCACTTTTTTTGTGAAAAGTATGTAGCTCTAGCCCAAAATTTGCCATTTTCACAAAGACCATAGGGGAAAAGCACCTCAACGTTCGTAAAGCATTCTCTCCAGAGTAAGACAAAATCCCACATGTGGTCATAAACTGCTATTTGGACACACCGGAAGGCTCTAAATGGAAGGAGCACCATTTAGTATTTGGAGTGGAGATTTTACAAGATTAGTTTTTTGACACCATGTTACATTGAGCTATAGTACCAGTACAGTGGAACCACCGAAAAATGACCCCATTTTGGAAACTAGATCCCTCAAGGAATTTATCTAAGGGTGTAGTGAGCATTTTGACCGCACAAGTGTTTTGCAAAAATTAGTACACAATAGATGTTGCAGATTGAAAATTGCAGTTTTCCACAGATATGCCATTTCAGTGCCCAAAGTGTTGTGCCCAGCTTGTACCACCATAGACACACACCCCATAAATTGTTAAGCGGGTTCTCCAGAATACAGTAATACCCCATATGTGGTCATAAATTGCCGTTTGGCCACACTGCCAGGCTCAGTTGGACCACCATTTGACTTTTGAAGCGCAGATTTTGCTTGGTGTTTTACTGGTATTTCAGCTTATAATGTGGGGGCATATGTAAGCTGGGCAGAGTACATCAGGGTATATGTAAGCTGGGCGGAGTGCATCAGGGCATAATAGGATGATGTAATAATGGGGTGAATGAATAATTAAATTAATAATCCATGGATTGGTGTGGTACGCTTTGAACAAATCCTTTATGCACAGGCCGGGTTTATTGGGTATTATACAAAATATCTGTGCTCCAGTATTGCCTAATCTTTGACTTCTTCACTAGCCCTATAAGCAGCACAAGGCCCTAAAGTTTCCCCCATCTCCGCTGCATCTACAGGGTCCACCTGTGGGGTCCAGCAAATGACGATGTGTGGTATTTAGTGAAATTCTACTGGACATAAAAAAATAGTCTGGTCCTTCATTTAGAATAATTTTGCATTATTGCGTTTTGAGAGTCATAACGTGTTATTTTTCCATTGATGGTGCTCTGTGAGGGCTTGTTTTTTGTGGAACGAGTTGTAATTTTTATTGGTTCCATTTTGGGGTACATGTGATTTTTCTTTTATCACTATTTATTAAATTTTTTGGGCGCTGAGGAAACCAAAAAACAGCAATACTAGCACAGTTTATTTTATTTTTTTACAGTGTTCACCGTGCAGTATAAACAACATATTAACTTTATTCTGCGGGTCGATACGATTACAGCGACACCAAATTTATATAGTTAAACGTTTCACTACGTTCCCACAACAAAAATACTCTAATTCTAAAAAAAATCATGTTTTGGTGTCGCCATTTTCTGACACCCATAACTTTTTTATTTTTCAGTTGATATCGCTGTGGGAAGGCTTGTTTTATGTGTGACGAACTGTAGTTTCTATTGGTACAATTCTGCGCTACTTGCAACTTTTTGATCCCTTTTTTTTTTTTAAATTTGAGACAAGATGACCAAAAAATAAAATGCTGTCATTGTTTTTTATTGAATTTGTTTACGGTGCTCACCGTGTGGTAAAAATAATGTGATATTTTTATAGTTCAGGCCATTCCGAATGCGGCGATATTATGTATAGTTTTTTTTTATGTTTTCATTTTTTTTCTAATTATAAAGGAGTTGATCAGGGAAACAGGGTGATTATTGTTTTTATTAGTTGGGCAAGACCAAATTGGCTTCCGTACCTGGGCAACCAGGAAGCCTAGCAACGGCTTCCTAGTTGCCATAGCAAACATCGCCACACCCGAACTCTCACGGGGCGGGGGGGGGGTACTGAGGGATGCCATTGACAGCCGCATTGAAAGGTTTAAACCGCGTCGATCGGCGGTAACTGCCATCGCCGCCGTTGCAGCGGGAAGTCAGCTGTATATTACAGCTGACAGCCGCTGAAGATGAAGCGCGCACAGCTCCAGTGCCCGCTTTATCTGCAGGGCGTGACTACGTCCTATTGCGGGAATGAACTTTAAATAAGGACGTAGTGTCACGCCCAATAGCGGGAAGGGGTTAAAGACTTTGCCCCCCCCCCCCCAAAGATCAGCAAGTGTTTCATTTTCTTGCCTCGCTATCATGGGGGAAATGAAGCATAAGGCTGTGTGCACATCAGCTTTCGGCTTCCGTTTATGGCTTCCATTAGACCTTTCCATCAGAGGAACCTATGGATCAGAAAGCCAAACGGAAACCATAAATTCCATTTGCATTATCATTGATTGGAATGTAATGCTTCCGTTGCAAATTATTTCAGTTTGTTTCTGCTCCACAAGGTTTTTGCTTTTTTCTTTAAGCGCGAACAATAGCGTACTCGACTGCGCCATTGTTCCGCTAAAAAAACAGAAACCTTATGGAACGGAAACAAACGGAAACCATTTGCCATTGAAGCATTACCATTAATATCAATGGTAATGCAAACAGAACTTATAGTTTCCGTTTGGCTTTCTGTTCATGGGTTCCCCTGACAGAAAGGTCTGACGGAAGCCACCAACAGATGCCCAACGCTGATGTAAACAGGCCCTTACAGTGTTTATGACATAGTATATATTTAAACAAGACTGCAATGCATAAACTGGTTCTTCCAGAATGAGAGATGATATTTGTAGCTGTTCTCCTCTCTACTTCATATTCTAAACCAGAATAGATTTAATACATGCAGAATATATATTTTGTTAGGAAATTATATTTTCAGTAGACATTTTCAAATATATGATTCCCAGGTGACATAATAGACATAAAACAATAATCTCCGATCTTTTCGTAACTCTTATAAACTTCAATAGAGAGGGCTGCTTACAAGCACGGCCATTTCTCCATTGAACTCTATGGAGACTGCAGTGGCTGAACAGGTTACTTATGGTTTACGATGTCGATATACCATAAATGCTTAAGATGGAAATACCCCTATAAAATAGCCTCTAAAAATATTTCTATGTACAAATAAGGGAATGCATTTTCAGTTTGGCTCAGAAATCTCCCAACTTAACACGTTAGTGACCGCCCCATAGTGTTTTTACGGCGGCCACTTACGGGCTTTATTCCGATGCAATAGCCTTTTTACGGCGCTGCATCTGAATAAATAAACAGAGCAGGGAGTCGTTAAATCTCCCTGCTCTCAGCTACCAGAGGTAGCTGGGGGCATCCCTGCTCGAGCGTGTAAGATCGATATTAGTATCGATCTCACCCGTTTAACCCCTCAGATGCGGGGCTTAATAGCGAGCGCCGCAACTGAGTGGTTTTGGAGATATTGAGGAAGCTCCCTTTCATCCCACCGACAGCCGGCGATAATGGAAGCTTAATAGAAGCCTGTCAGAATCACGATATACTGCAGTATATCGGGCAAGCGATCTAACAATCGCTGGTCGAAGTCCCCTAGGGGGACTAATAAAAAATTTTTTTTAAATGAAACGTTAAAAAAACAACAATATTTTTCACCTAGAGCATAGGAAAAAACTTTAATAAATAAACATAATTGGTATCTCCGCGTCCGTAAAAGTTGGAACTATTACAATATATTATTATTTAACCTGCACGGCGAACGCCGTAAAAAAAAAATTGTAAATGCCAGAATCTTTCTTTTTTGGTCACCTCATCTCCTACAAAAAATGAAATAAAAAGTGATCAAAACATTGCATGTACCCCAAAATGGTATTATTAAAAACTACAGCTTATCCCGCAAGAAATAAGCCCTCATACCACTTAATCGATGGAAAAATAAAGATTATGGCTCTCGGAATTTGGCGACACAAAATACATTTTCTTTTTTACACTTAGGTTTTTACTTGTAAAAGTAGTAAAATATAAAAAAAACGATATATAATTTGGTATCGCCATAATCGTATTGACCCACAGGATAAATTTAACATGTTGTTTTAATTGCACAGTGAATTCCGTAAAAATATTTTTTCCCATTTCACCATTTATATGGCACAATAACCAACTCGTCCCGCAAAAATCAAGCCCTCATAGGACTAAATTGACGGAAAAATCAAGAAGTTATGGCTTTTTGAAGGTGGGGAGGAAAAAACGAAAATTAAAATCTGAAAGTTGTTTACAACGGGAAGGGGTTAAGGTCTAAAATAAGCTGGTCATTAAGGGGTTAAATATACAAACCAGAAATTAGGGCCCTGTTTACATTGGCAATCTGTATTAGATCTGTATTAGACGGAACCCTAAATATGGCACGCTTAGGATTCTATGGGCTAGTACGATACCTCTGTGTCTCTGCATTCACATAAACTCCCTGCTTTACACTCCTTCCAGGAAAAACTTGGTGCCTCACAGATTCACCAAAGTGTAATATGGGTCATTGCTGCAGACCTCTATCGCTATAAATGAACATGGAATTGATGTGTGTACGAGGCCCTAAAGGAGCTGTTGCACGAAGACAACCCATGTCTAGATGCCTTATTAGAGCATACGGTTGTCACAGAGGCAGTGCCCTGCTTAACACACCCCTTATAAAACAAATCAGAGAGCCACGAACAAGCTGCGGCTCTCGTTCTGGCAGACTTAGGCCGTCCATATATTACAGACGTGGGCCACCATGAAAACTAAATGAAATACTACAAATGCCTGGCTTCCCCCAGCAAAATCTTTGCAGCTCCCCTGTTAAAGGGCTTGTCTGTGATGAGACAACCCTTTTAACCCGTTAGTGACCGCCTTTTCACGACACCCACTAACGGGCTTTATTCTGATGCATACGCCTATGCACTGCGCTGCATCAGAATAAATAAACAGCAGGGAGCCGTTAAATCTCCCTGCTCTCAGCTAAGGTAGCTGAGGGGCATCGCTGCTCGAACGGGTGAGATCGATATCAGTATCGATCTCACCCATTTAACACCTCAGATGCGGCGTTCAATAACGAGTGCCGCATCTGAGTTGTTTTGGAGAGAGGGAGGGAGCTCCCTCTCATCCTGGCGATAAGAACGCCGAATGTCTGTCTTTTATGGCATCCGGGGGCCTAATAAAGGCCCCCAGGTCTACCTGTAGTAAATGCCTGCTAGGTCATGCCAGAGGCATGGCCTAGCAGATGCCTGTCCGTTTTAAACGGACAGGCAGTAATACACTGATGATCGCATATTAAAGTCCTCCTCAAGTAGCTGCATCGGTGGAACAAAAAAAAAGTTATGGCTCTTCAAATATGGAAACACAAAAACAAATAATTTTGAAAAAAAAGTGTTTTTACTGTGTAAAAGTAGTAAAACATAAAAAATCGATACAAATTTGGTATTGTAGCAATCGGAACAACCCGCTGATTAAAGCTATTGTGTTATTTATACCACACGGTAAATGGCGTAGATTTAGGACGTAAAAAAGAGTGGTGAAATTTCATTTTTTTTCCATTCCCCCCAAAAAAGTTAATAAAAGTTAATCAATAAATTATATGTACCCCAAAATGTGCTATTAAAAAATACAAATACAAAAAACAATACCTTATACAGCTATGTTGACGCAAAAATAAAAAAGTTATAGCTCTTGGAATGTGACGATGGAAAATCTTAAAAAATAAATAAAAGAGGATCTGTCACCACATTTTAAGTGCCCTATCTCCTACATAATCTGATCGGTGCTGTAATGTAGATAACAACAGTGTTTTTTATTTTGAAAAACAATAATTTTTGACCAAGTTATGAGCAATTTTAGATTTATGCTAATTACTTTCATAAAGCCCAACTAGGCGTTTTTTTAACTTTTGACCAAGTGGGCGTTGTGAAGAGGAGTGCATGAGTCCTTTAGAGATAGATTCCTTCTAATACCACACTGTAATGACGGGGTAAGGAAACAGACAAGTGAGCCCTAATCTACCCGCCACTCAGTCCCTGCCTACTTGCAACGACCCGCCCTAGGCGACGGGGTACAACTGGGCGACGGTCCCTACGCTCAATAAGTGCCCGACAGACAAATAGACAAGGGTACACAGAGCCCGACAGACAAACAGACAAGGGTACACAGAAGCAAGGGAAAAGGGTCAGTTGCCCACGGCAACACCGCGAGCAACAAGAGTGGTGAACGAGCCTAGTCAAACCAGGAGTGTACGAGGTACCAAATGCAGAGCAGGAGAGTAGTGAACAAGCCGAGTCAAACCAGGAGTGTACGAGGTACCAAACACAGAGCAGGAGAGTAGTCAGTAAGCCAGGGTCGATATGAAGCAGGGTCAAATGGTTAAAGAAGCTGCAGCAGGGCCAGGAAACAAAACAAGAATCACAAGCAAGGAGGAACAGGAAAGGCAGGTATAAATAGACAGAGGGCGGTAGCTAGCTCCGTCTGGCCAGGCTGTGATAGGCTCTCCCACTCCTAAGCCTGCCATCCTGAGTGGTGGAAGATGGAGTCAGTCTCACAGACATAGAAGCAGGTGCAGGCTGATTACCTATGGGCGTGGATACAGACGCTGTGCCTGGCAGATCCTTAACATACACACAATAGTGCATACCTCTCAACAGTCCCACGAAACGGTTCCTTAAAGGGAGTGGGGATTATGCATCTATGTCGAAAGTAGGCTTTTGTGGGAAGTTTTGTGAGTATTCCTAAGTGGAACTGGGATTGGCTTAATAATATCCCGCAAATGGGGATTCATAGGTTGGGAGGCATGATACTGACATTCCTGTCCTCTTGGCTCATTCCTTATCATCATCATATTTTATCAAAAGCTACTTCAAATGTAAATGTTATGCTTTTTCATTTCATTTAGGCTTCCAGTAGCGCTTTTAATGGACTGACACAGTTTAGCGTTTTGGTTATTGCAAGGAAGATGAACTGTTCCTAACTAGTATATAACTTGTTGTTTACTATGGTTCTTAGTGATAAAAAAAAAGCTGTATGGTATGCTGCAAAACTAATCCATACAAGAGAGCACGGGCGTAACTAGGAAAGACTGGGCCCCATAGTGCCACACAGCCCCCCTCCCTTGTATATAATGCCAGAGCCCCCCCCCCCCCTTAGTAGATAGCGCCACCACACAGGCCCCCCTTAGTAGATAGTGCCACACACAGACACCTGAAGATTGCGCCACACACAGCCCCCTGTGGGTAGAGCCACAGCCCCCTGTGGGTAGAGCCACAGCCCTCCCCCTTGTAAATAGTGCCATACAGCCCCCCTAGTATATAGTGCCACACAGCTCCCCCATGTGCATAGTGCCACACAGCTCCCCCTTGTCGATAGTGCCATACAGCCCCCCTAGTAAATAGTGCCACACAGCTCCCCCCTTAGTAGTGCCACACAGCTCCCCGATGTGCATAGTGCCACACAGCTCCCCCCTTAGTAGTGCCACACAGCTCCCCCATGTGCATAGTGCCACACAGTCCCCCAAGGCAATGGTGCATCAGAGAAAGTTGTGAAAGTTGAGAAAGCCAGGGGGATGTCAATCAAATATGGAAAGGTGGGTTTGGAGGCCGGACTACGTGACTCTTCAGGATAGCGGCACCGCACCATGACCCTGTAATGAGTAACTAGCATATAGTGTGCGCTGCTTTCAAAGTTGATTTTATAGATTTTGCTGCATCTGAAAAAACCATACATTTGGAAATATTGTCAGGTCATGTATTACCGCATGGTGACGGTTCAAGGGGTTAAAACTACCAGACAGGTTCCCATTAACCCCTTAGTGACCAGCCCATTTTAGGCCCTAATGACCAAGCTATTTTATTCGTTTTTCTATAGTCGCATTCAAAGAGCTATAACTTTTTTATTTTTTCGTCTACATAGCTGTATGAGGACTTGTTTTTTGCGGGATTAGTTGTACTTTTTAATAGCACTCTTTTTGGGTACATATCATTTTTTTATTAACTTTTATTAACTTTTTTTGAGGGGATTATAAAAAAACAAACTGAAATTCCACCATTGTTCTATGCATTTTTAAATTGACGCCGTTCACTGTGCAGCGTAAATAACATGTTACCTTTATTCTATGGGTCGGTACGATTACTGCGATATCACATATGTAGAGGTTTTTTATGTTTTACGACTTTTGCACAATAAAAACACTTTTGAACTAAAATTATTTGTTTTTGCATCGTTGCTTTCCAAGTGCCGTAGCTTGTTTATTTTTCCATCAATGTAGTGACTTTTTGGGCTTGTTTTCTGCGGGACGAGACGTAGTTTTGATTGGTACTGTTTTGGGGTGCATGGGACTTATTAATTAATTTTTATTATGACTTTTTTACTTTTATTTTTTTTTTACACTTTTACTAAATAAAACCACTTTTTATTGAAAAAAAAATGGTTTTATTTTTTTACTGTAATTTTTATTATTAATCTTTATTTCACATTTATTATTTATTTCATTAGTCCCACTAGGGGACTTTACTGTGCGATCTTCAGGTCACTGCTATAATGCTTTGGTATACTTCGTAGTGTAAATCTGACAGGCAATCTGTTAGGACGTGCCTCCGGCGCGTCCTAACAGGCATATGTCCAGGGCAGACCTGGGGGCTTTTATCAAGCCCCCGGCTGCCATGACAACCCATCGGAGACCCGCGATTGCATTTGCGGGCCGCCGATGGGTGACAGAGGGAGCTCACTCTCCCTCTGTAAACAAAGTTAAATGCCGCGGTCGCTATTGACGTCATCAGACAGCTGAGCCCCGGCTCCAGCCTGCACGGGAGACCCATGCAGGACTTAGACTAGGCTCACGTGAAAAGGAGTTAGCCTAGCCTAAGGCCCCTTAGTGACTCACGTGAAAAGGCGTATTGGTGGTCACTAAGGGGTTAAATATACAATGAATTGAAAACAACTCCATCTGCCCTGCAATTTTGTTTTTAGAAATATATGCTATATAATTATATCTCCAGAACCAAGCTCTGAAATGTATACAGTACCAGAACCAAGCTCAGTACATATATACAGTACCACAACCAAGCTCATTACATAAATACAGCAACAGAACCAAGCTCATACATATATACAGCACTAGAACCAAGCTCATACATATATACAGCACTAGAACCAAGCTCTTACATATATACGGCATGAGAGCCAAGCTCAGTACATAAATACAGCACCAGAACTAACCTCACTACATAAATACAGCCCCAGAACCAAGGTCAGTACATACACCGCGTTCCAAATTATTATGCAAATGTTATTTTTTGCTGATTTTCCTAAATAGTCGATGCAAATGACAGTCAGTATAATCTTCAAGCCATCAACCGTTGGAGTATAATGCAGATTTTATTGAACAAATCGCCTAATGATAACAACATTTTTTTTAGAAGTAAAAAACTCAAAATGCACTGTTTCAAATTATTATGCACAACAGAGATCAAAACATTTTAAAGGTTGTAAAGAGAACTAAAATGGTGATTTCTTGCATTTGCAGCATCAGGAGGTCATATTTACAGAAATCAAAAGCTCTTTCAATCAAAAAAAACTTAGCAGGCCAAGTTACATGTTAACATAGGACCCCTTCTTTAATTTCACCTTCACAATTCTTGCATCCATTGAATTTGTGAGTATTTGGACAGTTTCTGCTTGAATATCTTTGCAGGATGTCAGAATAGCATCCCAGAGCTTCTGTTTTGATGTGAACTGCCTCCCACCCTCATAGATATTTTGCTTAAGGATGCTCCAAAGGTTCTCAATAGGGTTGAGGTCAGGGGAACATGGGGGCCACACCATGAGTTTCTCTCCTTTTATGCCCATAGCAGCCAGTGACAGAGGTATTCTTTGCAGCATGAGATGGTGCATTGTCATGCATGAAGATAATTTTGCTACGGAAGGCACGGTTCTTCTTTTTGTACCACGGAAGAAAGTGGTCAGACATAAACTCTATGTACTTTGCAGAGGTGATTTTCACACCATCAGGGACCCTAAAGGGGCCTACCAGCTCTCTCCCCATGATTCCAGCCCAAAACATGACTCTGCCACCTCCGTGCTGACGTCGCAGCCTTGTTGGGACACAGTGGCCATTCACCAACCATCCACTACTCCATCCATCTGGACCATCCAGGGTTGCACGGCACTCATCAGTAAACAACACGGTTTGAAAATTAGTCTTCATGTATTTCTGAGCCCACTGCAGCCGTTTCTGCTTGTGAGCACACTTGCAAACCTCTGGAGGATCCTACACCTTGAGGTTGGCGGGACTCCAGAGGCACCAGCGGCTTCAAATACCTGTTTGCTGCTTTGCAATGGCATTTTAGCAGCTGCTCTCCTAATCCTATTAATTTGTCTTGCAGAAACCTTCCTCATTATGCCTTTATCTGAACTAACCCGTCTGTGCTCTGAATCAGCCACAAATCTTTTCACAGTACGATGATCACGCTTAAGTTTTCTTGAAATATCCAATGTTTTCTTACCTTGTCCAAGGTATTTCACTATTTCACGCTTTTCGGCAGCAGAGAGATCCTTTTTCTTTCCCATATTGCTTGAAACCTGTGGCCTGCTTAATAATGTGGAAGTCCTTCTTAAGTAGTTTTCCTTTGGAAAACAGGGGAAGAAGGTAGGATCCAGCGCTGAGACGTTTAAAATGGAAAACGATTTTCCGAGTTTAATTGTTAAATTCTAAAAGGAAGTCCAGTGTTGTAAAGTCCAGGGTGTATAAGAAGTTGAGGGAGGGTATCCTCTTAAGCCTACGCGTTTCGGACAACGCTGTGTCCTTAGACTTGGCTGTGCCAAGCCAAGTCTAAGGACACAGCGTTGTCCGAAACGAGTAGGCTTAAGAGGATACCCTCCCTCAACTTCTTATACACCCTGGACTTTACAACACTGGACTTCCTTTTAGAATTTAACAATTAAACTCGGAAAATCGTTTTCCATTTTAAACGTCTCAGCGCTGGATCCTACCTTCTTCCCCTGTTTTCTACGTGATACTCCGTGTGCCGACACGAGGATCCGGGCGCTATCAACGACACACAGGAGTGTGTCAGGTGAGCTGGAGGATTTTTCTACTTTTTTCTTGTAGTTTTCCTTTGATTGGGCACACCTGGCAAACTAATTATCACAGGTGTCTGAGATTGATTACAATGATCCAAAGAGCCCTAAGACACAATACCATCCATGAGTTGAATTGAAAAACTAATAATTAAATGTTTATGACATTTAAATCCAATGTGCATAATAATATGGAACACTGTGTATATACACCAGAACAAAATACTATTCAATTTAGTGCAACCCCTGCTGTTACGGCTGCTATGGCGGTAGTTATGCCACTGCAAGAGAGTAGCTAAATGTCAAAATCACAAGACCCCACTAGCACGCTGTACTATTCTTCTTTGTTATAATTCACAGAAACTAGTGGTGGCTAATGGTTTTGGCATTTTGGCCATTACAAAAACATTCAGCTATGCCTTTCAATAGCAACAAGGTTGTATGACATTTTTACACTAGTGTGAACATACTGTAGCTTTACCATAAATTACATGTGTCTTAGATTTTTGTAAAGGGGTTAGAATTTGATAATCCTGTCCCTGGCAATCTGATCTCTGTAGGTCTGCCTGCTGAAACCACTGACCCTGTAAGCTGTCACTGGCGGTAGCTATAAGAATCTGCACATTTCCTCTGCAGCAACTACTATAGTATTACGGGACAACCATTCAAATAAATGGCCAACCATGTATAACACAAGACCATGCCAAGTCCTTCAGACCAGGAGCTGCTCCTCTCCATTACGTGAATTTGGAACAACCCCTTCTACTTATGTTTTGGGCAAGTCATAAATCAAATTTTGCTTCACTAAAGTTATTGAACTATCTTAAAGCCACTATATTTTTCAATTCAATAACATTTTAAGATTTTTGTGAACGTAAACATTCACAATTTTTACAATACGTCATATGGGCTCATGCACGTCCCAAAGCTGTGTCTACTGACCTTGTACCGTGGCTTATGTGATGTGTCATATGGTGTCTCCATGAGGCAGCGAATACTCACCTACAAGCACTTCCTCTAGTCTATGGGAGAAGTCCTCCATAATACCTGTGATGGAGTATGCCATGATTATTTGCTTACAGATTCATACTAAATCCATGAAAAAACAACAACCCTGTGTGCCTCCATGTAAAAGCTATCAGCATGGAGTTCAGGACAGGAGAGAAATTTATACCAAAACTGCATAGACGTTTGCCTACACTGGTACAATGAGACAAACTGAAGCCTCTGGATGTAAACAACAATGTATCCATTCCCTGAGGCCTCATGCATACGACCATAATTTTTATCCGCAATTAAGGTTCGTAGTTGTGGATAAAATACTGACGTGTGTCCGGGCCTCTAGAAATTACCCAGTAAAATAGGACATATCCTACTTTTTGCATTTACGGACCATGCTCCTGTCGTGGAAATCCATCGCTCAAAATATATTAGACTGAAATTTATACGAGTCCAAAAAGACTCTCAAGGCCAGACCCCATTAGTCAGTATCCTAATTAGGATATTTCACCAAAGTTTTCCCTGTTGCACTGGGTAATGGTATTGAGTGCAAATTCAATATAGACACAATTGCTTCTCCTTGCACTTGATTCTACATTATCAGGACTTAACCATTGAAGCCTCTGTGGTACTACAAGATATTACTCACAACTATCCAACTGTCCTCTCACCTACAAACAGTCAGTACCTCCCAACTATAATCCCAGACAAACGGGTAACAGAACAACTATTAATCCTCAACAATTTTACACAACTAAATAACAAATGACGCTACAATAAAGCAGCAAGCACAAGTTTTGTTTTTTCCTCACAGTCCAGACTACAATCTTTTCATTTCAAATACTTCACATGTGAGTTACGACTTCTCTCCGCCATGCGCTACATCACTGCATTCCAAAGGCGGAGGTCTTACACTTCTCACAATTTTTCTGGTTAACAATGTAATTGCTGGCAAAAATTCTTTCATGTCTTTCATATCAACAGTTTAAGATCACGTACACACCTGCAATCCCTCATCACACAAAAAGCTTCAACATACCTTTTTGGATCAATCTTTCAACCCACTTCTGACTAAGGAGCCTCGTCCAAAAGAAGTGATGTCTGACAGCTAGATTCCAAGGCTTACGCAATACATGTGTGAATGGTGTAAGAATAAGCTCCTTATCTACCGCGGTTTTTTGTAATTCACAGATGCAAAGCCAGACCTCTCCAGTGACAGCTTATCAGACGTGCAATCTTCCTGGGTTTTATCGGCACCATTACTGTCGTGGAAATGCATCGCTCAAAATATATTAGAAATTTATACGAGTCCAAAAAGACTCTCAAGGCCAGACCCCATTAGTCAGTATCCTAATTAGGATATTTCACCGATATATATCAAGAGAGGAGAAGAAAACACACAGACACACTGATATGTTCAAAAATACTCCTCTGAAGGATTTATTACCAAACTCAAACTGTTAAACTGAAATTCAGAAGGGGTGTAGGCTTGAGGTAAACCAATCAGAGACAATGTAACAATATTTGTTATTCAGTAAAAAGCATACAATAAAATACATCCCAGATACATTATTATAATTCTTCACACATTAGGTTTTACAGGCCTTATCTCTTTTGGACACAATGTTCTCGTGGAGATGGGGGAGAGACCTTCCTTCACGCATACTTGCCACCCTCCCATCTCCCTCCCTGTCCATTCTTTACCAACTTCGCATGGGAACCAAGGTCAAAGATAAAACATACGAAATCAACATTACTTGTATTAAAGGAACAATGACTTTTCTATTCACTACAATAAAACCAAGATGGGAACTCCAGACAAGATGGCTGCTTCACGAAACTAAATCATTTAAACATTATCATCACTTTCACATAATACATATCTTAGTAATTCGGCATCCTGCTGGATAATTCACAATGTAATTTTATACAGAGAATATAAGCAAATAAATCATCCGTCACAAACCCCCCTTTTTCTCATATTAAATTACAGAAATTATATATTATGATTATGAAACTCAAGCAATATATCAATAGGGCCACAACTAATATGATGCCATCACCAATGTCCGGTTAGGGTATGGGGTCCCACCAGTGTATTGACAAGTCCTGTACATCATCGTCCTCTTCTTCTCCTGTCTTCTGATTAAAACACTTGATACTGCTGATGGATTCACTCAGGTCTTTGGTCCTTACTTTGAACTTTGCTGATGTCATCAGGACTTGGTTTGGTCCTTCTCATCTTTCAGACCCCGTCTCTTTTAGTTTTCGTCACTGGGCTGTACACAACACCTCATGCTGTGAGCCTGGTGTGAGATCCCACGTAGGCGGATTAGTGAAGTGTTATTGTGACCACCACAAACCCTCCGCTCAGCTGTCTTCTTCCTCCGGTAAGTTACTTGTCTGGGCGGCTGCTTGGAATTGTGACACTGCCGTCAGTTCATGACAAACGCGTTGTACTGGCTCCGGCTGCGCCTGCCGCACCTCAGTAATGGAGTTCATCGTATTAAAAATCTTTTAGTTCATGTTTACTGGCACTTGCTGGGGACCCCCAACCCTTGTCAATTGTTAAAATAAATACTAATCTGGTGATAACATCTACGTACTATAAAATTTGTTCTAAGTACATACAATAACAATGTCAGGCCCTTAAACTAAATCAAACAAACACCTTTTATATAAGAAAAACTTCTCTGTTCCAATGGACATAGCACCTAGAAGATGTGTAATTATTGGGTACATTTCATTTGCACTTGGTGTCACGCTTTCCAGCAGGATTTGTACCTTGATCTGAGCTGATTGCCTGGAACATCTCCAGCTCACCAAAATATACACAGATTCCACATGTTTATCTGACAAATGTCGCAAACCAATTTTTCTTACTCTAATTTGTATTGCATGGGAAGGCCTCCCAAGGTCTGTTCTCTTCGTGGGAGGCGGGTATGATAAGGTTGGCACCGGTCTGCCAGGACTGTTCTGTAGGCAAATCAAACAGCTCTAACAGAATTTAGCAGCGACAGCTGTAAAACCTGGGACATACCAATTAGATCTTACCAAATCGATCCTTGCAGTCTTGGGGCATATGTGAGGTCATACACCATCAATGCAAGTGCCATCAAGAGTGCCTTGGGTGTTACCGGTCCACCTTCCCTTATCCGTCCACATTCTGTTAGAATCTGGTTCTCACGCCTTCCGCTCCCAGTTGGACTCTTCCTGTGGAGAACAAGCTTTTTCATTGTATAAACATTAATTGATCTTAATCAAATAATTAATTTGAAGAAAAACATTAACAAATAACATCTTTACATCAAACGTTCACATTGAGCAATAACTAGAAATGATACATGCAAACTAATTTTTCTTTATATATATATGTATGTATATATATATATATATATATATATATATATATATACACACACACACAAACACTGCACAGAATTTTCCTTTCACAATACCAACGACAAAAAACAAATAACTAAAAATGTTTTCAAATGGGAATATTCCACTTCTGTACCTTTTATCTGACGCATGACTCTAATAGTCCAATGCTAAGGCTGGTCTAGAACTTTACATAAAACTTAACTTCAGTATTTAATATTCCCACAACACTTCTTAAATACAATTATTAAACAAACTAACTTTGGAATAACATCTGGAGAACTGCTGATATCTTATTGTACAAACATCAGGTCAATACTTGGGATAACATTGTTCCCCTGTCACTTACACACAACGTCTGCAGTGGGGAAAATACAGGCCGGGCTTCAGGCCCCCCTGAGAACAGGTCTACACACACGAGCACATTGTCATACACTTCTACCTCGGGTAGTTGTATGTTCTGCAGTCGCTGGGACTGGTAATCTGGCCGGGCTGCACTTTTCACAGGTACCTTTGCTGTTTTACCTATGTCACACCGTGCGCACATCATGCCGGCTGCTACAAACCTAGTGGTGGAATTATTGTATCCAGGGACAAGCCAATTTACTGATACCTGGCTGCATATACCCTTGTTGTCAGGTCTGTCTTCTCTCGCTGTCTCAATTGGCTTACCCGATGATCCAATAAAGATCCTACTACCAATGGGCCCATAATTGTGGGCGATGCCAAAAGCGTACCTAGAGTCAGTGTAAATGTCGGCCGTCTTACCTTCTGCCGGGTTACAGCCTCAGCGAGCACCTCCAGCTCCGCTCCTTGAGATGAACAAGAAGGTGAGAGTGGTTTCTGGGTGATTTACCTTGTGCCTCGTATCCTGTTCTACACATACTGTATACGATGAATTATCTCTACATTACAAATTTACATTGGAAACCCATGTCACATATAGATAGAACATTTCAAAAGGGTGGAGTTTTATTGTTCCACATTCATCTGATAATCCAGAACACTTGGAAATCCCACCCACCAGGTCCTGTAAATACCTGATTAATACAAAAACAAACAAAATATATTACTGAAATCTGGCATAAAAGAAACAATATTCAAAAAAAATTTTTTCTTTTGCCTTCTCCCCATCTAAATCTGTAAAGACTCATCTGTGAGTGACGTCACATCTGCCTCCTGTGTAAATTTGCTGGAGGGGGATGGTCTTTTACACAATACCTCATATTGGGTGGAGACTACAGCACAACTTACCCAGTGCCATATTCACCGTTCTGGAAGGATCTGGAACCATCTACACAGAAAAACCTCAAAATGTAGGTTACTGTCATCCACATTTAATCTGGGTTACTCCTTGAAGCTCATACACATTTTGTAGATCTCCTATAGCCAAATTCATTAATTCAAAACAAAATAAAACACAAAACAAAACTACCTGATCAGTCCCTTCAACATTCCCTCCTATTTGGACTCTGCGAAAGTAATGTAGCAGGGTTCAAAACTACTTATCAACATAATAAAATTAGACACTCTATCGGGGTGGCACTAGTTTAACCCCCTGTAATACACAACAGCCTGGAACAAAAAAGATTACTTTCTCCTGACAAAAATACATTTTGTCTTTAAAATGACCTGCAACCATTTACCTGTAAAACATCTCACATTTTCAAAAATAACATTTAGGCAGCACCATAGCACGTGCCTCATGTGTGAAAACAAAAAAACAAAAAAAAACAAGACAAATGTAATTAGTTATTCAATAACACAGAAAATAATATATCTGGTAATATTAATTACTGCAAACCAATAAACTATACATAAAAATAGGGAACAGAGGGGGCACATACATTTTCAAAACCCCGTGTCTCACAATATCTGTAGTTTAATACATTTGAATTAACATCAAAACATTCCAACATTAAATCTTATCACATTATAACACATTAATATGCAGTATAGCTTTTATCTTTTTACAAACAGATCCAGCCGGCTGTAATATTTCCTCGCTTGGTGTAGTTACAGACGACTGCGCGTGCGCGAAGATAAGACACGTTCCATAAAAAAAATGAAAAAAAAGTGGAACTGATTTTAACCCCATACACAAAACACTAACATTATTAGACATTACTGCTGTTAAAAATAGGAAACATACAATATAGTTCTGCTTTTATTGTGGCCATTAGTTTCAAACTTCAGACATGTTACATTACACACATCACACAGATGTCTCATCACATCACACATGTTCACATTACACACATCACACAGATGGCTCATTACATTACATATTTATAACACATCACACAGATGTCACATTACACTCCCCCCGTTCGGACCCACATTAGTCACTGCAATGTACCCGACTGCTCCGTTTTCTTCACTCTTCCAATGAAAATTTACACCTGTATTTAAATTGTTCTTTCTCGCATCATCTTACTTGTAACCACCTGTAATCACCTGCTTTGTCCTTTTAACTTATGCCTTGTCCTGGCCACTCCACTCCCTTTCTCAACTTTCCACAAACCATTGTCTTTATCACATGCAAACATCCTTCTTACGGCTGCCAGCCTCTTCAACAATTTTTTTTCAGTGTGTTATTTTGCCTTCACATACTTTACAATTAACCCCTTCCTTCTTTGGCCACTTTTGACCTTCCTGACAGAGCCTCATTTTTCAAATCTGACATGTTTCACTTTATGTGGTAATAACTCCGGAATGCTTTTACCTATCCAAGCGATTCTGAGATTGTTTTCTCGTGACACATTGTACTTTATGTTACTGGCAAAATTTGCCCGATACATTCAGTATTTAATTGTGAAAAACACCAAAATTTAGCGAAAAATTGCAAAAATTAGCATTTTTCTCAATTTAAATGTATCTGCTTGTAAGACAGGCAGTTATACCACACAAAAATGTTGCTAACTAACATCCCCCATATGTCTACTTTAGATTGGCATCGTTTTTTGATAATCATTTTATTTTTCTAGGACGTTACAAGGCTTAGAACATTAGCAGCAATTTCTCACATTTTCAAGAAAATTTCAAAATGCTATTTTTACAGGGGCCAGTTCAGTTGTGAAGTGGCTTTGAGGTCCTTAGATTTTAGAAACCCCCAATAAGTCACCCCATTTTAAAAACTGCACCCCTCAAAGTATTCAAAACAGCATTTAGAAAGTTTCTTAACCCTTTAGACATTGCGCAGGAATTAAGGCAAAGTAGAGGTGAAATTGACAAAGTTCATTATTTTTTTCCAGAAATTCATTTTGAATCCATTTTTTTTGTACCACAGAATATTTTACTCAAGAAATGCAACTCAATATTTATTGCCCAGGTTCTGCAGTTTTAGGAAATATCCCACATATGGCCCTAGTTTGCTACTGGACTGAAGCACCGGCCTCAGAAGCAAAGGAGCACCTGGTGGATTTTGGGCCTCCTTTTTATTAGAATATATTTTAGGCACCATGTCAGCTTTGAACAGGTCTAGTGGAACTAAAACAGTGGAAACCCCAAAAAAGTGACCCCATTTGGGAAACTACACCCCTCGAGGAATTTATCTAGGGCTGTAGCAAGCATTTTGACCGGCCAGTTTTTTTGCAAAAATTTTTGGAACTAGGCCATGAAAATGAAAATCTACATTTTTTCAAATAAAATGTAGGTTTAGCTAATTTTTTTTCATTTCCAAAAGAACTAAAGTAGAAAAAGCACCACAACATTTGTAGAGCAATTTCTCCCGAGTAAAACAATACCACACATGTGGTAATAAACGGTTGTTTGGACACACGGCAGGGCTTAGAAGGGAAAGAGCGCCATTTGGCTCTTGGAGCTCAAATTTAGCAGGAATGGTTTGCGGAGGCCATGTCACATTTGCAAAGCCCCTGAGGTGACAAAACAGTGGAAACCCCCAACAAGTGACCCCATTTTGGAAACTATACACCTCGAGGAATTTATCTAGGGGTGTAGCAAGCATTTTGACCGGCCAGTTTTTTCGCAAAAATTTTTGGAACTAGGTCATGAAAATGAAAATCTACATTTTTTCAAATAAAATGTAGGTTTAGCTAATTTTTTTTCATTTCCAAGAGAACTAAAGTAGAAAAAGCACCACAACATTTGTAGAGCAATTTCTCCCGAGTAAAACAATACCCCACATGTGGTAATAAACGGTTGTTTGGACACACGGCAGGGCTTAGAAGGGAAAGAGCGCCATTTGGCTCTTGGAGCTCAAATTTAGCAGGAATGGTTTGCGGAGGCCATGTCACATTTGCAAAGCCCCTGAGGTGACAAAACAGTGGAAACCCCCAACAAGTGACCCCATTTTGGAAACTATACCCCTTGAGGAAATTATCTAATGGTATAGTGAGCATTTTGACCCCCACAGGTTTTTTGCAGAAATCTTTGCAAGTAGGCTGTGAAAATGAAAATCTACATTTTTTCAAATAAAATGTAGGTTTAGCTAATTTTTTTTCATTTTCACAAGGACTAAAGGAGAAAAAGCACCATAAAATTTGTAAAGAAATTTCTCCCGAGTAAAACAATACCCCACATGTGGTAATAAACGGCTGTTTGGACACACGGCGAGGCTGAGAAGGGAAAGAGCGCCAATTGGCTTTTGGAACTCAAATTTAGCAGGAATGGTTTGCGGAGGCCATGTCGCATTTGCAAAGCTCCTGAGGGGACAAAACAGTGGAAACCCCCAACAAGTGACCCCATTTTGGAAACTACACCCCATGAGGAAATTATCTAGGGGTGTAGCAAGCATTTTGACCGGCCAGTTTTTTTACAGAACTTATTGTAAGTAGGCCGTTGTAAAGGGAAGTGTTTTATATATTTCTATCTATATACATGTGAGTGTAGAAATATATAGATTTGTCCCTCCAGAAAGGTGTATACCCATCCCCCTATTAGATAATGATATTCCATGTGGCCCAGGCCCCTCCCTTTCACGTGCATGAGCCTGTGAGGTCACACAGGAGTGCACGGGGAGGTTTAAAAGGACAAACTTTCCCAAAGCTCACTCTCTTGTTCCTGCTCCCCAACTCCACCAAAGGACTCCACTTCCCTCCTGGTCTTCTCCTGCCTCCCTGAAGACACACCAACTCATCAACTTGGATCCCATGCTAAGTATCTTCTCCCCTATACACCCTAAGCTTTAAACCTTTCCCACCACTTACCTGCTCCCTGAGTTAACCCCTTGTTATTGTAAACCCTTGTTTCCCTAAGTTAACCCTTTGATATTGTAAACCCTTGTTTCCCTAAGTTAACCCTTGTTTCCCTGAGTTAACCCCTTGATACTGTCCCTGAGTTAACCCTTGCTGTCCCCTTGATCCTCCTGCTGCCCCTGGTAACCCTACTATAAACCCCTTAGAGTATAGGGAAAGTTATGTTAGGAGGGAGCGAGCAGAAATAGTGAGCGTGTATTGTATTGTATTTTAACGTAACTGTATTCATATGTATGTTTAGGTATATGGGTGGAGGCATAACATAGGATATCGTGTTTATACTGTACTACGTATAGTGTGAGTATACTCAATATATATTAACGTGTTATGTGTATTGGGGTATACTGATACTATACGGTGATCGGTTCATGTGTTCTGTTTGGTTTGGTGTATTTTATATGTAAGTGTGATAATTGTTAGTAATAAATATTACCCTTTATTTACTATACAATTGTATTTATTGTACGGTCTTATTCCCTTGAGTAGCCGCTAAAGCAATTAGATTGACGTTAGTATAAGGAAAAGGTAGGGGAACTAGGCATAACCCTAGTGACCCTGATTATAAGGCGGTAGTAATAGTGGGCGACCAAGTAGGTGAAACCCAGCTATTATACCAGCCCTTGTACACACGTGGATGAGTGTGTAGTAAGTGAGCATATATATATATATATATATATATATATATAGTATAATTATATATTATATATATGAGCCCTTTTACAGCCGTAAAAATGAAAATCTACATTTTTTCAAAGAAAATGTAGGTTTAGGTATTTTTTTTTCATTTCCACAAGGACTGAAGGAGAAAAAGCACCGCAACATTTGTAAAGCAACTTCTCCCGAGTAAAACAATACCCCACATGTGGTCACAAACATCTGTTTGGACACACGGTAGGGCTCAGAATGGAAGGAGCACCATTTGGATTTTGGAATGGTTTCTGGGTGTCATGTCATATTTGCTGAGCCCCTGTAGTACTAGTACAGTGGAAACACCCCAAAAGTGACACCATTTGGGAAACTGCACCCCCTGAGGAATCATCTAGGGGTATAGTGAAAATTTTGATCCCAAAGGTTTTTTGCTGAATTAATTAGAATTAAGCCATGAAAATGAAAAATAATTTTTTTTCCCAACAAGATGTCGTTTTAGATACACATTTTTCATTTTTACAAGGAATAGAGAAGAAAAAGCACCCCAACATTTGTAAAGTAATTTCTCCCGGGTACGGTAACACCCCATATGTGGTTATAATCAGCTGTTTACATATATGGGAGCATTCAGAAGAAAAGGAGCGGTATTTATCTTTTGGAGCGTAGATTTTGCCGGAATGGTTTGCGGACGCAATGTTGCATTTGCAAAACCCCTGATGTACCAAACAAAAGTGACCCTGTTTTAGAAACTACACCCCTAAAGGCATTTATCAAGGGATGTAGTGAGAATTTAGACTCCACAGGTGTTTTTCAGAAATGAATACGCAGTGGATTGTGCAAAGTGAAAATTGCAATTTCTCCACTGATCTGCCCATTCACCGCACAAGATGTTGTGCCCCTAGAGAATCTTACCCCATAAATTGTTAAGCGGGTTCTCCCGGGTATGGTAATGCCTTACTTGTGGCCATAAATTGCTGTTTGGGCACACTGTAGGGCTAAGAAGGGAAAGACCGCCATTTTGAACATGGATTTTGCTTGGTAATAGTTCTGTTTGGGGTTTTGCTGGTATTTCAGTTTATAATGTGGTGGCATATGTAATCTGTGCGGAGTATATCAGGGTATTTGTAATCTGTGTGGAGTACATCAGGGCATAATAAGAGGGTATAATAATGGGGTAAATAATACAATTATCCATAGATGTGTGTTACGCTGTGAAGCGATCCGTTATGCGCAGGCAGGTGTCACACTGATAAACGGTTTTCTTTCTTATCCCCCTTTTGTAACGCTCTGCACCTTTTGGGGACTTTTTCTCCTTCGTAGTTTGGAAAATATTACTGGGAAAGTTTTGCGCTGGTATAATACGGGTGCCCTCGCTTCCAGCGGATGTGCTGTGTCCATTCCCTTTCCTAGTTCCTAAATACTATGGCCCTGAAACTGAAGGAATGTTCCCCTCCGGCCTGCGCATTGAGATGTTTTTCATCACCGCATTACTAGTGCCATAACTTTTTTATTTTTCAGTTGATTGAGCGGTGTGCGGGCTTGTTTTTTGCGAGACGGGCTGTAGATTTTATTGGTACCATTTTAGAACACATACGACTTTTTGATCACTTTTTATTTCATTTTTTGGTAAAGGAAATTACCAAAAACAAGCAATTCTGGAATAGTTTTTTATTGGTTTTTTTATCGGCATACACAGTGTGCCCTAAATTACATGTTAGCTTTATTCTGCGGGTCGATACGATTACGGCGATACCAAATTTATATAGTTTTTTTATGTATTGCAGCTTTTGCACAATAAAATCACTTTTTTTATAAAATCATTTGTTTTCTGTGTCGCCATATTCTAAGACACATAACTTTATTATTTTTGCGTGCACAAAGCGGTGTCAGGGATTATTTTTTGCGGCACGGATTGTCATTTTTTATTAGTACTATTTTGGAGTAAATGTGACTTTTTGATCACTTTTTATAGCATTTTTTGGAAGGAGATGTGACCTAAAAACAAAGATTCTGGCGTTGTTTTTCATGTTTGTTTTTTTACGGCGTTCACCGTGCGGGATAAATTACATAATAGTTTTGTAGTTTGGGTCGTTACGGACGCGGCGATACCAATTATGTATAGTTTTTTTGATTTTTACGGTTTTTCCCATAATAAAAGACTTACTATGGGAAAAAAGTCAGTTTAGCTTTGTTTTTATTTGAAACTTGTGTGTTTTTATTGTTTTACCACATTTTTATTTACTTTTTTTTACTTTTTTTACTTGTCCCACTAGGGGACATGGGGGCCTGATGCCCCGATCGCTACTCTAATACACTGCACTACATATGTAGTGCAGTGTATTAGCGCTGTCAGTTATTCACTGACAGCAAGCCTATGAGGACACGCCGCAGGCGGGTCCTCATCGGCTCCCGTACAAGGCAGACTCAGATGCCATTTTCTGGCGTCTATTGAGCGCAGCATCTGAGGGGTTAATCTGCCGGATCGGAGAGAAGCTCCGGTCCTGGCAGTTACAGGAGGGTGCCAGCTGTATAATACAGCTGTCAGCCCGCGGTGATGGTGCCGGCTCTGCTTCTGAGCCCGCACCATCACTGCGCCGTACATATACGGCGCTTTGCGGGAAGCACCTCCCGACAGCGCCGTATATATACGGCGGATGTCGGGAAGGGGTTAACCCCTTCAGGACTGAGCCACTTTTGGACCAAATGACGGAGCCTCATTTTTTAAATCTGACGTGTTTTACTTTATGTGGTAATAACTCGGGAATGCTTTTACCTATCCAAGCGATTCTGAGATTGTTTTCTCGTGACATAGTGTACTTTATGTTAGTAAAAAAATTTGGTCGATATATTTAATATTTCTGTGTGAAAAACACCAAAATTTAGAGAAAATGTGCAAAAAATTAGCATTTTCTATATTCAAATGTATCTGCTTGTAAGACGGATAGTTATACCACACAAAATAGTTACTAGCTAACATTTCCCATATGTCTACTTTAGATTGGCATCATTTTTTGAACATGCTTTTATTTTTCTAGGACGTTACAAGGCTTATAAATTTAGCAGCAATTTCTCACATTTTCAAGAAAATTTCAAAAGCCCATTTTTTTAGGGAACAGTTCAGTTGTGAAGTGGCTTTGAGGGCTTTATATATTAGAAACCCCCACAAATCACCCCACTTTAAAAACTGCACCCCTCAAAGTATTCAAAACAGCATTCAGAAAGATTTTTAACCCTTTAGGCGTTTCACAGGAATTAAAGCAAAGTAGCGGGGAAATTTACAAATTTCATTTTTTTTGCAGAAATTCCATTTTAATCCATTTTTCCTGTAATACTGAAGGTTTTTAACGGAGAAGCACAACTGAATATTTATTGCCCTGATTCTGCAGTTTTTAGAAATATCCCACATGTGGCCCTAGTTTGCTACTGGACTGAAATACTGGCTTCAGAAGCAAAGGAGCACCTAGAGGATTTTAGGGCCTTCCTTTTCTTAGATTATATTTCAGGCACCATGTCAGGTTAGAAGGGGTCTTGTGGTGCCGAAACAAAGGAAACACCCCAAAAAATACCCCATTTTGGAAACTACACCCCTTGAGGAATTAATCTATGGGTGTAGTGAGCATTTTGACCCCACAGGTGTTTCATAGATTTCATTAGAATTGGGCAGTGAAAATGAAAAAATACATTATTTTCCAACACCATGTAGCTTTACCTCAAAATTTTTAATTTTTCCAACAAATAAATGAGGAAAAGCACCAACATTTGTAAAGCAACTTCTCCAGAGTACGGAAATACCAAACATGTGGTCATAAACTGATGTTTGGGCAAGCGGCAGGACTCGGAAGGGAAGGCACGCCATTTAGCTTTTGGAGCGCTGATTTTGCTGGATTCATTTCTCTGCACCATGTCGCATTTGTAAAGCTCCTAAGGTACCAGAACAGTGGAAACCCCCCAAAAGTGACTCCATTTTGGAAACTACACCCCTCAAGGAATTCATCTAGGGGTGTAGTGAGCATTTTGACCCCACAGGTGTTTCATAGATTTCATTAGAATTGGGCAGTGAAAATGAAAAATGACATTATTTTCCAATAACATGTGGCGTTACCTCAAAATTTTTAATGTTTTCAACAAATAAATGAGGAAAAGCACCCCAACATTTGTAAAGCAACTTCTCCAGAGTACGGAAATACCAAACATGTGGTCATAAACTGATGTTTGGGCAAGCGGCAGGACTCGGAAGGGAAGGCACGCCATTTAGCTTTTGGAGTGCTGGATTGATTTCTCTGCACCATGTCGCATTTGTAAAGGTACCAGTGCAGTGGAAACCCCCCTAAACTGACTCCATTTGGGAAATTACACCCCTCAAGGAATTTTTCAAGTGGTATAGTGAGCAATTTGACCACACAGGTGTTTCATACACTGGGCAGTAAAAAAATAAAATGTAGATTTTTTTCAAAGAAAATGTTGCTTTAGCCCCAAATTCATCATTTTCACAAAGGGTTAAAAGAGAAAAAGCACCCACAGTTTGTTACGCAATTTCTACTGAATACGGCAATACCCCATTTGTGGAGATAAACTGCTGTTTGAGCGCATGGCAGGGCTCAGAATGTAAAGAGCACCATGCAACATCTGAGGCCTAGTACTATGGCATTTACTGCCCTGTGTCATGAAAACAGAGGCTCTGGGGTATCAAAACATTAGAAACCCAGAAAAGTGACCCCATTTAGGGAACTAAACCCCTCAAAGAATTCATCTAGCGGTATAGTGAGAAGATTTAGATTGTAATATAACACCTTTCAAGGTATTCATCTAGGGGTATAGTGAGAATTTTTAATTTGTGAAGTGACAACCCTCTAGGTATTCATCTAGGGGTATAGTGAGAATTTTTAAATTTTGAAGTGACAACCCTCTAGGTATTCCTCTAGGGGTATAATAAGAAATACTTTAATTTTAGTAAATAAGGAGGACAACCTGGAAAACCCGCTATGGAGGGAGAGGGAATGGCAGGTCCCACTACCAACCTACCCACCATTCCATAAAATCCAGCCCAAAAAATAAATCAAAGGCCTCAGCAAAAAAAAGATTTGCTGAGACAACCAATCTCATCTGGATTTATTCCTCTCACCCAGATTTGCAACCTGGATGAGACAGACACTCCCTCGGGTCCTTGGTATAGTGAGAATTTTTAGTTTTGTTTTAGGTGTTTTTTGACAAATTTTAAATGATCAAATTTTAAATGGGGCTCGTCAGTAAAAAATTTAATAATTGGTCATGGCCAGTATGGGAGACAAAAAAGGTGAATGAAGAATAAATAAATTAAAAATCTAAGGAGGTGTGGTATATTTTGAAACATTGTTTCATACACAGGCCGGGATTTGTGGGACACGTCTCACAATGGTATGTGGTGTCCTTACGAATGCCTCGCTTGGCGCACACACTGCATTTTTTTTGGGGCTTCTGTTTTTTTTCAGTGGGGGGAATTTCTGTGGGGAAATGCTGGCCGGGAATTATCCTGCTGACGGAAGAGCCGGATGAACTGCCTTCTCCTTCCTGCTCACCAAATATCAGGGACTTTATGACCTTTTCCTGATATTGCAGGAACGTGTCCCCACTGCCGGCGTATCTGCATAGGACAAAGGCGTTGTATAAAGCCATCTGTGTAAGATGCACAGACAGCTTCTTATACCATACCTTGGTCTTGCGCATGGCGCTGTATGGTTTTATGACCTGGTCAGACAGGTCAACGCCACCCATATGTTTGTTGTACTCCTGTACACAATATGGTTTTGGGACTTGGGTGGTGGATCCGCGTACAGGGACAAGGCTGCCTCTGCTGTCATGTATGCTGGTCAGTATAAGGACGTCCCTTTTATCCTTATACTTCAGGAGGAGCAGATCGTCGCTGCAGACAGCTCTGCTCTCTCCTAATTTTAGGATCTGACCCAGCAACGTTTTGGGGAGGCCCTTCTGATTTTTGCGGATTGTTCCGCACGCCAAGGTGGATCTGGACGAGAGCACTTTTAACAATGGGACACTGTTATAAAAGTTGTCCAGAAATAAATGATATCCTTTGCCGAGCAAAGGATGGACAAGATCCCATACGATCTTTCCACTAATTCCTAGGAAAGGGGGGCATTCTCGGGGATTTATTTGGGAGTCTTTTCCCTCATAGACCCTAAAAGAATATGTGTAACCGGTGGCACTTTCGCAGAGTTTGTACAGTTTTATGCCGTATCGGGCTCTTTTATTGGGTAGATACTGCCTGAAGTGCAGTCTACCCTTGGAGCTGACTAGAGACTCGGCTACCGAAATATTTTGTTTGGGGGTATAAACTTGGGAAAAACTTTTGGAGTGGTGGGCAATCAATGGTCTTATTTTGTACAGCCTATCAAAATTTGGGTCCTGTGGGGTTGGGCACTGACTATTGTCATTGTAATGAAGGAATTTTACGATGGCTTCGAATCGCATCCTTGTCATTACTGTGCGGTAAAGGGACCAATAGTCTCTAATACTGGGCTTTTTTATGAGCCCAAAACTTAAAAATAAGCCCCAAAACTTCCGCAATTCCACTGCGTTTGTGGGGGTCCAATTTTGGCCTCTCCCATAAAATGAGTCGGGATTCTGGGCTATAAATTGTTCCGCATAAATGTTGGTCTGTTGGACCATTAACTCTAAAAGGGTGTCTGAAAAAAAAATGTTAAAATAATCAATGGGGCTAAAATTCGTAGTGTCAATTTGAATGCCTGAGGGGGCTGTAAACTCAGGCACCTGGGGGGTATAATTATCCACAGCTTCCCATGTCAGCTCAGGCAGAGCAGGACCTACGGCTCTTCTGCGCCGACTGGGGGGTGCAGAATCAGAGTCACTGCATTCAGAGGAAGATGGAAGCACGAACTGCTCTTCACCTTCACTCGCGCTGTCCGTATCAGAACACATCATTTGATACGCTTCCTCGGCTGTGTAGACTCTTTTGGCCATAATTTTGTTCAGCTACTAACTAACTAACTAACTAAGTTGTTTTGTAACTTTTTTTGAAAAAATGTTTTACAATTTTTTTTACATTTTTTTAAACTTTTTTTTAAAAACTTTTTTTAACAAAATTTAAACAGCGCTACTCTCAACTGCGCAATGAGAACAGCAACCCTGCTGTATTCAAACCGTAAGCGTACCCTACCTACCAGGGGGGAAACTAAATGAGTAGTGGCATTGCTACCTAGCAGGGAACTCGGGCAGTGGGCAATCTAGTTATACAGCAGGGTGATGGCGACCAGATATTGCGACAGGTGATCGCTGGGCACAGATCACACGGCAGAAGGACACTGTGGGTGACTGAAATTATATAATTATATAATTATATATTTTACAACCAGTGGGCACCAAAGGTGGTGATCACTGGTTAGTGGGCACAAAAGGGCAGAAAAGGGGCAGATCGCTGGGTTTTTTTGTTCTATTTTTCACGATTTGACTGTATTTCTTCTTGTCTCCGTCTCTGACACTCTCTCTGACAGGAATGAGCTTGTCAGAGACGGAGATGCCGGGAAACCACTGCTCCTGCGCTGTGATTGGCCTGTCAGTACTGACTGGCCAATCACAGCTCGTGCCGGCACGGGACCACTCTTATTGGTCCTGTGCCCGCGAGTCTGTTGACATGGTGACAGTTTGAAGCTTGGGCGTAACTGTACGCCCTGTTGCGGGAAATCACTTTGATTTCGGACGTACAGTTACGCCCGATCGCGGGAAGGGGTTAAAAGATGACATTTTGCATGGACTCCATCTTGTATGGTAGGCATCCATTTTGGATTGTTGAAATCCATCTTGAGATTAATAAGTAAAAACGAATATATTAATATAAGTCAGCAGTTGTCTTGAAACAATTCTATGTTATGTGTTCTTGAGTTTAATGTTTTTATTATTCTTGTTAGGAGCAGATCAATGACATTGTTTACCATCAGGTAGGGGGTCTACCTTACCCCTTAATGACCAGGCCATTTTGCACGTTAATGACCAAGGATTATTTTTTGTTTTCTCACAGTCGCATTCCAAGAGTCGTAACTTTTTTTTATTCCATCGACATAGCCATATAAGGGCTTGTTTTTTGCGGGACGAGTTGTATTTTGTAATTGTACTATTTTTAGATGCTTATAATATATTGATGAACTTTTATTAACTTTATTTTAGGACAGAATTGAAAATAAGCAGCTATACCAGCATTGATTTTCACGTTATAAATTTACGCCGTTTACTATGCAGCGTAAATAACATGTTAAATTTATTTTATGAGTCGGCACGATTACGGGGATACCAAATATGTAAAGGTTTTATGTGTGTTCCTACGTTTGCACAATAAAAACCCTTTTAGAAAAAAATTACTCGTTTTTGCATCGCCGCATTCCAAAAGCCGTAACGTTTTTATTTTTCCATCAATGTGGCCGTATGGGGGCTTAATTTTTGCGGGCCAATGTGTAGTTTTCATTAGTGCTATTTTGGGGTACATAGGACTTATAGATTAATTTTTATTTAATTTTTTATGGGGGGAATGGGAGAAGAGAGAATTTTGCCGTTGTTTTTTACGGTTTTTTTGGACGCCGTTCATCCGGCGGTTTAATTAATATGTTAATTTTATTGTTCAAGTTGTTACGATTGCGGGGATACCATATATGTGTATGTGTTATTTGTTTTGACACTTTTACTAAATAAAACCACTTTTTGGGCAAAAAAATTAGTTTTATTTGATTTTCACTGTAATTTTATTTTTTTCACAAACTTTATTTAACTGATTTACATATTTTTTTGGGGCAAATGCCCCATTTCCCTGCTTTTGTGTACTCTTGTCTGTTTGTCTGTCATGCACATATTGAGCGTAGGGACCGTCGCCCAGTTGTACCCCGTCGCCTAGGGCGGGTCGTTGCAAGTAGGCAGGGACTGAGTGGCGGGTAGATTAGGGCTCACTTGTCTGTTTCCCTACCCCCATCATTAAATTTTTTCTGTAAGAACTTAGACATTTTTAATTTTTACAAGCAAAAAAGAAGTAAAAGCACCCCAACATTTGTAAAACAAGTTCTCCTGATTACGTAAATACCCCACATGTGGTAATAAACTGCTGTTTGGACCCACACCGGGGCTTAGAAAGGAAGGAGCGCTATTTGGCTTTTGGAGCTCAAATTTAGATGGAATAGTTTTTGGCTGCCATGTCGAATTTGCAAAGCCCCCGAGGGACCGAATCAGTGGACGCCCCCCCAAATGGAACCCCATTTGGAAAATTACACCACTTAAGGAATCTATCTAGGGGTATAGTGGGCATTTAGACCCCATAGGTCTTTTGCAGAATGTATTAGAATTGGGCCGTGAAAATTAATATCAACATTATTTCCACTAAAAAGTTGAATTTTTTCAACTTCACAAAGGATAAAGGAGGAAAAAGCACCCCAACATTTGTAAAGCAATTTCTCCCGAGTACGGCAATATCCCACATGTGGTCATAAATGGTTTTCCATTAGAAAGCAATTAACCCTTTCCGGACTGATCCATGTTTTGCTTTTTCTTTTTAATTTTTCCCTCCCCGCTTTCCGAGAGCCATAACGTTTTTCTGTGAATAGAGTGGTGTGAGGGCTTATTTTTTGTGGGACGAGCTGTAGTTTTTATTGGTACCATTTTTTGGTACAAACAACTTTTTTAGCACTTTTTATTACATTTTTTGATAAAGACAAGGTGACCAAAAAACAGCAATTTTGCAGTTTTAAATTCTTTATTTTTCACGGCGTTCACCGTGCGAGTTAAATAATGGTATATTGTAATAGTTGGGACTTTTACGGACGCAGCAATACCAATTTTGTGTATTTTTTTAATTTTTTTACATTACTTTCGAGAAAAAATGTGAAAAAGTTCATATTTTGGACTTTAAATATTTATTACATTTTTTCCACTAATAATAACTATTTACTTTTGTTTTTACACATTTTATTAGTCCCCATAGGAGACTTGAACCAGCGATCGTTAGATCACTGGTAGAATACACTGCAATACTAATGTATTGCAGTATATTGTCATTTTTACATGCTCCTGTAACAGCGCGATCGCTGTTTCTGTCCGTTAGTCTTGGGTGTCAGCTGTAATACACAGCTGACACCCGCAGCGTATGGCGCGTGCTCAGTGCGTGAGGCGCTCAATACATAACCTCCACACCACGACATGCTATTAAGTCATGGTGCGCGAAAGGTTTCATGCGCAGCAGATGGTGCAAAGTGAAAATTTTAATTTTCGACTGATGTGCCATTTTAGTGCACTATGTTGTGCCCAGTTTGTGCCACAAATACCACAAATAAAATATTAACCGGGTTCTCCCGGTTATGGCGAAGCCATATCAGTGGATATAAACGGCTGTTTGGGCATGCGGTATGACTCAGAAAGAAGGGAGCGTCATTTGGCTTTTGGAGCGCAGATTTTGCTTGGTATTAGCTCTGGTGTTTTGCTGGTATTTCAGTTTATAATGTGGGGGCATATGTAGGCTGGTCAGAGTACATCAGGGGCATAATAAGAGGGTATAATAATGAGGTAAATAAATAATAATCCGCAGATATGTGGCCAGTGTGGCACTTATAAATGGTGCCTGATCTTATCCGCTTGTGGAACACTGCACATTTTGCATCGCCATATTCTGAGAGCCAGAACTTTTTTTATTTTTTCACCACCGGAGATGCGTGAGGGCTTATTTCTTGCGGTACAATCTGCAGTTTTCATTGGTTCATTTCATTTTGGGGTACATGCAATTTTTTTTTATCACTTTTTATTCCATTTTTCGGCAAGCAAGGTGACCAAAAACAATCAATTCTGACAATGTTTTTTATTTATTTTTTACGGCGTTCACCCTGCGGGACGGGATGTAGTTTGTATTGGTACCATTTAGGCGTACATGCGACTTTTTGATCACTTTTTATTGTATATTTTGGGAGGGGTGGTGACCAAAAAATAGTGATTCTGGCATAGTTTTTAGTTTATTTTATTTGCGGTGTTCACCATGCGGGAAAAATAACATTATAGTTTTATAGTTGGGGTCGTTACGAACGAGGCTATACCAAATATGTGTTCTTTTTTTTTACGTGTCATTTTTTTTCTATAATAAAAGACTTACTATAGGAAAAAAAAAACAGTTCTTGTTTATGTCACTTATAACTTATATTTTGACACTTTTTTTTAAACATTTTCATTCTTTTTTTAACTTTTTTTACTTGTTCCACTAGGGGACACTTAGACCTACGTAGTGTAATGCATTCCAACTGTCATTGTGACAGTCACACTGACAGGAAGCCTACGACAACCACCCTCCGGTTGGTCCTCAAAGGCTTCTGTACATGGCAGCCCGGAAGCCATTGTCTGGCGTCCGGTTGCCATGGGTACCATCGCCAGCCCCCTGTGATTTCACGTGGGGGCTGCCGATCTCCGCTAAACTCCTTAGATGTGGCGATCGGAAATCGACCGCCGCATCGAAGGGGTTAACTGCCGAAATCAGCGGCGATGGGCCGCTGATCGGCAACAGGGAATGCAGGGCAGACACCCTGCACAGTTAACCACCGCTGTAGCGCTGCGCGGCGGTTAACTGTCAAAGCACTGACGTAACTGCACGTCGAGGTGCGCGAAGTTACTGCTCACCTCGACGTGCATTAACGGCAAGGTGCGGGAAGGGGTTAAATGCTGCGGTCAATAGCGACCGCAGCATTTAAATCGTTAGAAAGAGGGGGGGACCCCCTCTAACAGCTCATCGCGCCCCCCGCAACGCAATCGCGGGGGTTCGATTGTTGCTATGGCTTCCTGGGGGCCTAATGAAGGCCCCCATGTCCGCCATCTTTGTGGACCTATTAAGCCCTGCCTCTGGCAGGGCTTAATAGTTGCCAGTCAGAATCACGATATACTGCAATACATTAGTATTGCACTATATCGTGCAAGCGATCTAACGATCGCTATTGAAGTACCCTAGGGGGACTAATAAAAAAAGTTAAAATAAGTTACATAAAGTTTTTTTTTTGTGTAAAAAAAAAAAAAAAAAAAATTTAAAAGTTAAAACATTATTTTTTTCCCATTTTCCCCCTAGAGCATAGTAAAAAAAGAAATAAATAAACATAATTGGTATCGGCGCGTCCGTAAAATTCTGAGCTATTACAATATATCATTATTTAACCCGCACGGTAAACGCCGTAAAAAAAAAAAATTGTAAATGCCAGAATCTATCTTTTTACGTCACCTAATCTCACACAAAAAATGAAATAAAAAGGGATGAAGCCGTTGCATGTACACCAAAAGGCTATTATTAAAAACTACAGCTTATCCCGCAAAAAAATAAGCCCTCATACCACTTAATCGACGGAAAAATAAAAAAGTTAAGGTTCTCGGAATTTGGCGACACAAAATAAATTTTCTTTTTTACACTTACGTTTTTACTTGTAAAAGTAGTAAAATATAAAAAAAAAACTATATATATTTGGTATCGCCGTAATCGTATTGACTAACAGAATAAAGTTAACATGTTGTTTTAATTGCATAGTGAATTCCGTAAAAACTTTGCACAAAAAATATGGCGGAATCGCTGTTTTTTTCATTTTCTACCCCACAAATAATTTTTTTACCGTTTCCTAGTACATTATATGGCAAAATAAATGGTGCTATGAAAAACTACAACTCGTCCTGCAAAAATCAAGCCTTCATAGTACTATAATCGACGGAAAAATAAAGACATTATGGCTTTTGGAAGGTGGGGAGGAAAAAACGAAAATTAAAATCTGAAAAAGGGCTGCGGCGGGAAGGGGTTAAAGAGACAGCCCCAAGTTTGAATTTCTCAAAAGGTTGAGCAATTTCTTCTCAACCTCAGAAATTCGCCCTTGGGGATACCTCTTATTGTTCTTCAAATGGGCACTTCCAGCATCCAATAGGCTATTGGTAGTTGTCTCTTTCCTATATATATCTGTCTCAATCTGCCGCTGTTGGTTGATGCCAATTTTAATGTCCAGGAAGGGAATTTCTACATTACTGTAACACAATGACAATTTGATATTGAGTTGGTTGTTATTAAGACCATTCACAAATTATAACAGCCTTTGTTCCTCCCCCAGCCTTATAAAAATGACATCATCAATGTAACGACGCCAAGTCGTTACACTAATGATGTATTTTTGATGCTGCTCGCAGAAGACAAATTCTTCTGCCCACCACCCAAGGAACAGGTTGGCAAACGTGGGTGCACATTCTGCTCCCATCGCCGTTCCTTGGATCTGTAGGGAGAATAGGGCATTAAATAGGAAATAATTCCTAGTCAGGAAAAATTTCAGAGCCTTCATCACAAATTTCAACATTTTGGGATTGTAATTAGGCTCTCGTTGTAGGAAAAATTCTACCGCCTGACACCCCAGGTCGTGCCCAATGGAGGTGTATAGGCTCTCAACGTCACAAGTAACAAGGATCTCATGTCTGTCCAAGTTAGCACCATTAAAGTTCTAGCAGAGGAGGAGATGTGGACAATTTCTTACTAAAAGAGGAGAGCAGATGGATTTATAGGATGCAATCCGTGAGTCCTAACGGACTAAATGAGTCATTCAATTTTGGATGCTTTCTCTAATTTTCACTTTCTACTGTAACTGCATATAGCAAAAATCTTACTGTTTCTCCAATTGGTAATACAAACGGTATGTTTAATCTGTCCCATATTTACAGTATAATATTTTACTCATATAGTCGGAAATATTGGGCAACAAAATCAGAATAAAAACAAAAATAAAAATAAATGTCACAATACAATTCTCAATAACATTACAAAAATATGATTAATAAGAATGTTAGCTAAACAAAATTTGATAAAAATAAATAGAAATAAAATATTAGAACATAGGTATATAAATATAAATGAACCCCTTAGTGTCTAAGCCTGTTTTGGCCTTGTGGACACAGCCGATTATTGCAAATCTGACATGTGTTACTAAAGTAACATGTGGTAAAAACTCCAGAATGCTTTTGCCTATCCAAGCAATTCTGAGATTCTTTTCTCGTGACATGTTGTACTTTATGATACAGAAAAAATTTGGCCGATAAATTCAATATTAATTTGTAAAAAAACACCAAAATTTAGAGAAAATTTGCAAAAATCAGCATTTTTCTAAATTGTAATGTATCTACTTGTAAAACAGATCGTAATACCACACAAAATATTTACTAGTTAACATTTCCTATATGTCTACTTTATGTTTGCATCGTTTTTTGAACGTCCTTTTATTTTTCTAGGACGTTACAAGGCTTAGAACGTTAGCTGCAATTTCTCGCATTTTCAAGAAAATTTCAAAAGGCTATTTTTTCAGGGACCAGTTCAGTTCTGAAGTGGCTTTGAGGCCCTTATATATTAGAAAGTCCCCATAAATCACCCCATTTTAAAAACTGCACCTGTCAAAGTATTCAAAACAGATTTCAGAAAGTATTTTAACCCTTTAGGCATTTCACAGGAAATAAAGCAAAGAAGAGGGGAAATGTACAAATTTTTTTTTTTTTTTACGAAATTCATTTGTAATACAGTTTTTTCTGTAACACAGAAGGTTTTACGAGAGAAACGCAACTCAATACTTATTGCCCAGATTCTGCAGTTTTTAGAAATATCCCACATGTGGCCCTAGTGCGGTAATGGACTGAAACACCGGCCTCAGAAGCAAAGGAGCACCTGGTGGATTTTGGGGCCTCTATGTTATTAGAATATATTTTAGGCACCATGTCAGGTTTGAAGAGGTCTTGTGGTACCAAAACCGTGGAAACCCCCCAAAACTGACCCCATTTTGGAAACTACACCCCTCAAGGAATTTTTCAAGAGGTATAGTTAGCATTTTTAGCCCACAGGTTTTTTGCTAAATTTATTGGAACTGGTCTGTGAAAATGAAAATCTACTTTTTTTCTGAAAAAACATACGATGTCTTCGTTTTTACAAGGAATAAAGGAGAAAAAGCACCACAACATTTGTAAAGCAATGTCTCCCGATTACGGCAATACCCCATATGTGGTAATAAACTGCTGTTTGGACCCACGGCAGGGCTCAGAAGGGAACGATGGTCATTTGGATTTTGGAGCGCAGATTTTGCTGAAATGGTTTTCGGTGCCTTTTCGTGTTTGCAAAGCCCTGGAGGGACCATAACAGTGGAACTCCCCAAAAGTGACCCAATTTTGGAAACTACACCCCTCAAGGAATTTTTCTAGGGGTATAGTTAGCATTTTGACCCTACACGGTCGTACCGCTAAAGCCATAACCTGGTCTAGGGAGTCAGAAGAGGGATAACTAACTAGCAGGTCTTTCAGGGCGTTCGACAGACCCAACCTAAACTGGCACCTTAAAGCAGGGTCATTCCACAGAGAAGCTACGCACCACTTCCTAAAGTCAGAGCAATACTCCTCAACAGGTCTCTTACCCTGACGTAAGGTCACCAGCTGACTCTCGGCAAAGACAGTCTGGTCAGTCTCGTCATAAATGAGTCCGAGAGCAGAAAAGAAAAGATCAACGGAGGAAAGTTCAGGGGCGTCAGGAGCCAAGGAGAAGGCCCATTCTTGGGGCCCTTCCTGGAGCCGGGACATAATTATACCCACCCGCTGGCTCTCAGAACCTGAGGAGTGGGGCTTTAAGCGAAAATAGAGTCTACAATTCTCCCGAAAGGAGAGAAAAGTCTTCCGGTCCCCTGAGAACCGGTCAGGCAACTTGAGGTGGGGTTCAAGAGGTGAGGTGAGGGGCACTACCATGGTAGCATCAGGCTGGTTGACCCTCTGAGCCAGGGCCTGGACCTGTAGGGAGAGGCCCTGCATTTTCTGAGCCAGGGTCTCAAGGGGGTCCATAGTAGTGTCAGGGACCAGGGTAGACTAGGTATATGGACTTGTGATTATGTAATGATGGGGGTAGGGAAATAGACAAGTGGGCCCTAATCTACCCGCCACTCAGTCCCTGCCTACTTGCAACGACCCGCCCTAGGCTAATTCCAATGAATTCAGCAAAACAACTGTGGGGGTCAAAATGCTAACTTTACACCTAGAAAAATTCCTTGAGGGGTGTAGTTTCCAAAATGGGGTCACTACTGGGGGGTTTCCACGGTTTTCATCCCTCCAGTGCATTGCAAACGCGACACGGCACTGAAAACTATTCCAGCAAAATCAGAAATCCAAAATCCAAATGGTGCTCCTTCTCTTCTGAGGCCTGCTGTGGGTCCAAACAGCACTTTATTACCACATATGGCGTACTTACGTAATAGGGAGAAATTTTTTTACAAATGTTGGGGTGCTTTTTCTCCTTTATTCCTTGTAAAAATTAAAAATGGCTATGTTTTTTCAGCAAAAATGTAGATTTTTACCTTTACAGACTAATTCCAATGAATTCAGCAAAACAACTGTTTGATCAAAATGCTAAGGTTACCCCTAAAAATATTCCATGAGGGGTGTAGTTTCCAAAATGGGGTCACTTTTGGGGGTTTCCATTATTTTGGTTCCTCCAGTGCATTGCAAATCCAAAATCTAAATGGCGCTCCTTCCCTTCTGAGCCCTGCTGTGGGTCCAAACAGAAGTTTTTTTTTACCACATATGGGGTATTGCTATAATCGGAAGAAATTGCTTAACATATGTTGGGGTGTTTCTTATACTTTATTCCTTGTAAAAATAAAACATTTCTATGTTTTTTCAGAAACATATCAAATAAATTTAGCAAAAAAACTGTGGCTTCAAAATGCTAACTATACCCCTAGATAAATTCCTTGAGGGGTGTAATTTCCAAAATGGGGTCACTTTTGGGGGACTTTACTGTTTTGGTACCACAAGACCTATTCAAACCTGACATGGTGCCTAAAAAATATATTACTAAAAAAATGAGGCCCCAAAATCCTCTAGGTGCTCCTTTGCTTCTGAGGCCGGTGTTTCAGTCCATTAGCAGGGTCACATGTGAGATATTTCTAAAAACTGCAGTGTCTGGGAAATAAGTATTGAGTTGCGTTTCTTGGGTAAAACCTTCTGTGGTACTGAAAAAAATGTATTACAAATGAATTTTGGCAAAAAAAAATTAAATTTGTAAATTTCGTCTCTACATTGCTTTAATTCCTGTGAAACGCCTAAAGGGTTAAAACACTTTCAAAATGGGGTGATTTATGGGGACTTTCTAATATATAAGGCCCTCAAAGCTACTTCAGAACTGAACAGGTCCCTGAAAAAATGGCCTTTTGAAATTTTCTTGAAAATATAAGAAATTGCTGCTAAAGTTCTAAGCCTTGTAACGTCCTAGAAAAATAATAAGACGTTCAAAAAATGATGCAAACATAAAGTAGACATATGGGAAATATAAACTAGTAAGTCTTTTGTGTGGTATTACTATCTGTTTTACAAGTAGATACATTTAAATTTAGAAAAATGCATATTTTTGCAAATTTTCTCTCAATTTTGGTGTTTTTTACAGATAAATATTGAATTTATCGACCAAATTTTTTCACCAACATAAAGTACAATATGTCACGAGAAAACAATCTCAGAATCACTTGGATAGGTAAAAGCATTCCAGAGTTATTACCTCATAAAGTGACACATGTCAGATTTGAAAAATCGGCTTCGTCCTGAAGACCAAAACAGGCTCAGTCCTGAAGGGGTTAACAAGTTAATCGAGCCAGATATACAAAAGCATCTGGGCCGTAAAGCCTCAATAGGCTATAGGAAGAATAACACAATCGGTCAACATATAGTCAAGAGCCATTTCACAAGTGACTGTATCCAGAGAAAACCGCAGAAATTTCCAGGGGTTTTCCCATGTGGTACATGCACAGCATGTCACATCTTAGTAAAAAAAAAAGACCTTTGAGGATGGCTCAGGGAAGCCCTTTACCATTAGACAACATATCTCCTGTTCCACTAAGGGGGTTATCTACATGTTAAAATGCAAATGTAACCTACAATATGTTGGAAAAACCAAGAGAGAGATAAAAATAAGGATATGCGAACATCTCAACAGCATAAAAAAATTATGACAGAATGGAGTTAGAGGCAATTCTGAAAAACAAGCCCTTTCAACCCACCCCTGTAGCCCGACATTTTAACCCCTTGAGTACCCAGCTCATTTTGGCCTTGAGGACCAGACCCATTTTTTCAAATCTGACATGTGTCACTTTATGTGGTAATAACTCCGGAATGCTTTTACCTATCCAATTGATTCTGAGATTGTTTTCTTGTGACATATTGTACTTTATGTTAGTGAAAAAATGTGATAAATTCATTGCTTATTTGTGAAAAACACCAAAATTTAGAGAAAATTTTAAGAAATTATGATTTTTCCAATTTGAAATGTATCTGCTTGTAAAACAAATAGTAATACCACACAAAATAGTTACTAATTAACATTTGCCATATGTCTACTTTATATTTGCACAATTTTTTGAACATCCTTTTATTTTTCTAGGACGTTACAAGGCTTAAAACTTTAGCAGCAATTTCTCACATTTTTAAGAAAATTTCAAAAGGCTATTTTTTTCAGGGACGAGTTCAGTTCTGAAGTGGTATTGAGGGCCCTATATATTAGAAACCCCCATAAACACCCCATTTTGAAAACTGCACCCCTCAAAGTATTCAAAACAGCATTCAGAAAGTGTTTCAACCCTTTAGGCGTTTTACAGGAATTGAAGGAAAGTAGAGCTGAAATGTTCAAATTTCATTTTATTTTTTTTACAAAATTCATTTATAATACACTTTTTTCTGTACCACAGAAGGTTTTACCTGAGAAACGCAACTCAATACTTATTGCCCAGGTTCTGCAGTTTTTAGAAATATCCCATATGTGGCCCTAGTGTGCTAATGGACTGAAACACCGGCCTCCGAAGCAAAGGAGCACCAAGAGGATTTTGGGGCCTCCTTTTTTAGAATATATTTTAAGCACCATGTCAGTTTTGAAGAGGTCTTGTGGTGCCAAAACAGTGGAAACACCCCAAAAGTGACCCCATTTTTTAAACTACACCCCTCAGGGAATTTATCTAGGTGTATAGTTAGCATTTTGACCCCACAGGTATTTTGCTATATTTATTGGAGTTGGTCTGTGAAAATGAAAATCTACTTTTTTTCTGGAAAAATGTAAAAATGTCTAATTTTTGCAAGAAATAAAGGAGAAAAAGCACCACAACATTTATAAAGCAATTTCTCCCGATTACGGAAATACCCCATATGTGGTAATAAACTGCTGTTTGGACCCACAGCAAGGCTCAGAAGGGAAGGAGCGCCATTTTGATTTTGGAGCTCTGATTTTACTGGAATGGTTTTCGGTGCCGTGTCACGTTTGCAACGTCCCGGAGGGACCTAAACAGTGGAATCCCCAAAATAGTGACCCCATTTTGGAAACTATACCCCTCAAGGAATTTTTCTAGTGGTATAGTTAGCATTTTGACCCCACAGGTTTTTTGCTGAATTTATTGGAATTAGTCTGTGAAGATAGAAAGAGACTTTTTTTTCGAAAAAAAACCCTGAATTTTCTAGTTTTTATAACGAATAAAGGATAAAAAGCACCTCAACATTTGTAAAGCAATTTCTCCTGATTAATGTAATACCCCATATGTGGTAATAAACAGCTGTTTGGACCCACGGCAGGGCTCAGAAGGGACGGAGCACCATTTGGATTTTGCAGCTCAGATTTTGCTGAAATGGTTTCTGGGGGCCATGTCGCATTTGCAGAGTCCCTGAAGTAACAGTACAGTAGAAATTCCCCAGGTTTGATCCCAATTTGGAGACTATACCCCTGAAAGAATTAAATTAGAGGTGTAGTGAGCATTTTGAGCCCTCAGGTGTTTTATAGATTTTATTAGAATTGGTCCGTGAAAATGAAAAATTTATTTTCCCAATAACCTGTAGATTTAGCTCATAATTTTTCATTTCCACAAGGAATACCTGAGCGGAGTGCAACAGGTCATACATAATAGGATGATGTAATAATGGGGAGAATGAATAATAAAATTAATTATCAATGGATAGTGACGTACGATTTGAACCAATCCTTTATGAATAGGCCGGATTATTGGGTGCAGGAGTGGCACTTCTAAAGGGTGTCCGTGGTGTTGTACAAAACATACGCACTCCAGTATTGACTAATCTTTGACTTCTTCACTAACCCCATATGTAGCACAGACCCCCAAAATGTCATAGTTTCGGCTGCATTTACAGGGTCTACCAGTGGGGGTTGCAAATGATAACGTGGGGTTTTAGGTGAAGAACTGCTGCCCATATAAATTAGTCTGGGCCGTCGTTTTGCATTATTGCGTTCCAAGAGTCATAACTTTTTATTTTTCCGTTGACAAGCTGTGTGAGTGTTTGATTTTCATGGGATGAGCTGTAGTTTTTATTAGTATCATTTTGGGGTACATGCGATAATTTGATCCGTTTTTATTCCATTTTTTGTGAGGTGAGGAGACCAACAAACAGAAATTCTTTCACTTTTTTTTAATAATTTTTTATCGCCATTCTCTGTGCAGTATAAACAACATGTTTACTTTATTCTGCGGTTCGATACGATTATGGCAATACCAAATTTATATAGTTTTTATATGTTTTACTACTTTTACAAAATAAAAACACTTTTTTCCAAATAAAATGTTTTAGTGTCACCATGTCCTGAGAGCCATAACTTTTTTCTTTTTTTGTCGACGGAGCTTTGTGAGGGCTTGTTTTTTGCGTGACACACGAGTTTTTATTGGTACCATGTTTGGCTACGCGCGACTTTTTGATCACTTTTTATTCTATTTTTTTGGAAACAACGTGACCAAAATAGGAAATTCTGCCATTGTTTTTTATTGTATTTTTTTTTAGGATGTTCACCGTGCGGGATAAATTATGATATTTTTTTAGGTCAGGCCAATACGAACGCGGCGATACCTATTATGTCTAGTTTTTGTCTTTTTTTTAAAAAAAATCTTCTAATTATAGAGGGCTTGATCAGGGAAACAAGGCGATTATTGGTTTTATTACGTAAACTTTTATTTTTTATTTATTTATCTAAAACTTTTTTTTTTTACTTTTTTTCACTTTTTATTTTACACTTACTAGGAGACTGGAAGATCTGATCTTCTGATCCCCTGTACAATACACTGTACTACTTCTGTATGTACTTGTGTAGTGCAGTGTATTGTAACTGTCATTTTACAACTGACAGTTGAGCCTATTACATCCTGCCTTGGGCAGGACCTAATAGGCTCCCGTACCTGGCAACCAGGAAGCCATTGCTAGGCTTCCTGGTTGCCATTGCAACCATCAGAACCCCGCGATTTTTTGCGGGGGGGGGCAATGGGGTGCAGAGGGAGCCCCCTCCCTCTGTATCAATCACTTAAAGGGAATGTGTTGCCAGCAAAACATGTTTTGTTTTTTTTAATTAAACATTTAGTGTGTAGGTGATTAAACATTGTTCAATTTTTTTATTTTTTTTTCACGAGTCAGGAAATATTATAAATTAGATTCTAATTTATAATATTTCCCATTGCTGGTCACTAGATGGAGCTATTCCCAAAATTGCAGCATTGCATGTGGTAAAGCAACCACATTGCTTTTTGCTGCAAAATTGGGAAAAAAGCACTCGCTCTAGTGAGCTCTGAGAATCCCCCCCTCCTTTATCCTGGCTAGTGCCGGGATAAACGAGGGGATTGAACGGTCTAACCTCCTACACTGTGTGTCGCCATTTTTTGAGCTAACACACAGTGTAGTAGGTTTACATACAGTAGTAAACACACACAAACACGAACATACATAGAAATCTCTTACCTGCTCCTGCCGCCGCGGCTCCCTCCGGCCCGTCCGCCCCGTCTGCTGCCGCTGGTCCAAGTGCACAAGTCCGGAAGCCGCGACCTGAAGTAGTAATCTTACTGTCCGGCCGCGACTTCCGGTCCACAGGAAAATGGCGCCGGACGGCGCGCATTTCAAATTGGACTGTGTGGGAGCGGCGCATGCGCAGTTCCCACACAGACGGCGTACACAGAAGTGGATGGGACGGGCCCCGTTCGCAGTCCCTATGGGACTGTGGCTGCCGTATTCCATGTCTGTATGTGTCGTTAATCGACACATACAGAAATGGAAAAAAAAATGGCAGCCCCCATAGGGAAGAAAAAGTGAAAAAATAGAAAAAAGTAACACACAAACACACAAATAAATAAAAACGTTTTTAATAAAACACTAACATTAAACTGACATGATTTTTTTTTTTGTGGTGACACTGTTCCTTTAAATGCCTGTCGCTATTGACAGCAGCATTTAAGGGGTTAAACTACAGCGATCGGAGAGAAAAGTGATCGCTGTTGTTGTAGTGGGATGTCGGCTGTATATTACAGCCGACACCCGATGAAGATGGAGCGCGCACAGCTCCTGTGCCCGCTTCATCCTCAAGGCGTTACTATACGCCAATTTTCGGGAAGGGTTAATAAAAATTGTGTTGTTTTTCTTTGTTTTACATGGCTTTCTCTGATCTCCTCACGGATCTCACAGAAATGAGGAGATCAGAGAAAGTGACAGGAGCTCTCTCCTGTAGACGACGTCACAGACGGCTGTGATTGGTCAGTCTCTGAAGACTGACCAATTACAGCAATCGCCGGCATGTGGGCCTGCTAATTGGTCCCCAGGCCGGAAGCAGAGACGGTTAGCTGTCAATGACAGCTGCCGCCGCTGTTATATCACTATGTGATTTCACATAGTGACAGTTTATTCCTTCTCCGCAATAGTACGGTGCAGGTCCGCTTCAATAAGCGGTGTGTGCCGTACTATTGCGGAGAAGGTACGCAACGGGTTAAACTCAAACACAATCTTAATGTTGGGGAGCTCATGGGTTGGGCTATTTGCCATCTTTCTATGGGGATTAGAGGAGGAGATGTGGACAATTTCCTACTAAGAGAGGAGAGCAGATGGATTTATAGGATGCAATTCGGGAGTCCTAACGGACTAAATGAGTCATTCAATTTTGGATGCTTTCTCTAATTTTCACTTTCTACTGTAACTGCATATAGCCAAAATTGTACTGTTTCTCCAATTGGTAATACAAACGGTATATTTAATCTGTCCCATATTTACGGTATAATATTTTACTCATATAGACGGAAATATTGGGCAACAAAATCAGAATAAAAACAAGAATAAAAATAAATATAAAAACACAAATAATATAAATGAAATAAAAATAATAAAAATTAATCTAAACATAATGTTTGCTTTGTGTAGGTAACACATTTAATAAAACAAAAATTGGATAAAAAGTAATAAAATTTAAAATGTTGTGACATTTGAGATGTTGTCACAATACAATTCTCAATAACATTACAAAAGTATGATTAATAAGAATGTTAGCTAACTAAAATTTGATAAAAATAAAAATAAATAGAAATTAAGAATTAGAGCATAGATATATAAATATAAATGAAAATACAATTTGTAATTTTTAGTACCTAATGTGGATAGGTCTCTGTACCATAGGATAATAATCCTCTTTTTTTATTTTTGACACTATTAGTTGCAACCTGTAGGAGTTTTTTTTTTATCAATTAAACACTCTTTATTTTGCTGAGTTGTGATTGGCTGTGATAGCTGTCAATCACAACTCCTCACATAAAGGACGCGAGAAACTGAGCGCCCCTCCCCCTAGATGAAGCTGACTGACGTCAGCGGAACGCACGTCGGGACACATCCAGCCTTAGATCAGGGAAAGTTATTGGTAATAGCTGCCGGTGAGCGGTCACCAAGCAGGGTAATCCTTACTGGCCCTGCTAGACGCCGCTCACGGGGCCACATGCTCAGAGACCAGTGCGATCTTGAGTCACAGCTGAATATCATCAGCTCTCAAACAGCGTGTGAGCAGTAATTCAATCAGCAGACCTGCCGTCTCCGGCGTCTGGCTTGTTGCTTGGCAACGTGCTCTCCACGTGTAGTGGGGAGAGGGGCAGATTTCTCCCGAGCTGTTCCTATTATAGCTGAGCTACAGGCACAGGAGTGACTCTAAGTTCCAGCTGAATAGCAGCACAGCTGCTCACGTGGAGTGGAGGGAAAGGCAGCTCTTTCTGAAGCTGAGCTCCATGCACAGCTATAGGAGGGATTCCAGCTCACAGCTGAATAGCAGCACTTGAATAACGTGTGAGCAGTGATCTGAACAGTCCCAAGCGTCTGGTCTGTTGCTTGGCAACATGCTCTCCAACAATACTGTTTCCTATGTTGCTACTATAATTCATAGCTGAATATCAGACATTCATAATAAATATCAGATGTTACTGACATAAAGTGCAACATAGGTACTGGTTCACATTTTCTCAGATTGCCACTGACAGTTCAATTGGTTTGTTGTCTGTGGCACACTTTATTACACTGTGCAGCAGGCTGCTGTATGATATCTGGTGGGATACACCCGATGTATCTCTAGCTATTATTAACCCCCAACCCGCACGAGCAAGTAACTGTACGTCGTTGCAGGAGGTTACTTCCCGCACGAGGACGTACAGTTACGGAGTTGTTAACGGTGCACACGGTCGGCGACAGCTGACACTCCACTCTTGCCGGTCAGCGGTCCTTTGCTGCTGATTTCTGCGGATTAACCCCTTAAATTCAGCGATCTGTTGCAATCGCCTAATTTTAGGGGTTTCTAGCATATGGCTTCCGTGTCTGCTATGGATGGAAGCCCATCAGAACCAACCTTCGGCTGGGCCTGATAGGCTGCCTGTCAGAGTGACAGGAAGTAACTGTGTCGTTCCCGATGCACACTGTCGGCGACAAGGTGTGCATCGGGAACTGGGAGATCAGCTGTCCCCGACAGCTGACACTCCAGTGTTGCTGATCAGCGGCTCATCACTGCTGATTTCTGCAATTAACCCGTTAAATTTGGTGCTCGATTGCGATCGCCACATTTAGGGGGTTTGTTGCACATTTGCAGCCCCCATGCAATTTTGAGGGTTGCTGATGCTTGTGATGGCATCCGGAGGCCAGGCAACGGCCTCCAGGTCTGCCATGTATGGAAGCCTGTGAGAACCAGCCTCTATTTTTTGGTCACCACCCCTCTCAAGATATAGAATAAAAAGTGATCAAAAAGTTGCATTTACCCCAAAATAGTACCAATAGAAACTAAAACCCGCCCCGCAAAAAACAAGCTCTCCCACAGCTTTTTTGACGAAAAAATAAAATATAGCGTGTCAGAAAATAAATTATTTTATAGAAATGTAATTTTATTGTGCAAACGCTGCAAAACTTTAAAAAAAACTATACACATATGGTATCGCCGTAATCGTACCGACCTGCAGAATAAAGTAAAACGTAATTTACTGCGCACGGTGAATGCTGTAAGAAATAAAGAATTTAAAGCGCCAAAATCTTTGTTTTTTGGTCACCTTAGCTCTAAAAAAGATCCTGTGGGGTCAAAATACTCACTATAACCCTAGAAAAATTCCTTGAGGGGTGTAGTTTCCAAAATAGGGTCACTTTTGGGGGGTTTCCACTGTTTTGGTTCCTCCAGGGCGTGCAAACCCAACATGGCACTGAAAACCAATCCAGCAAAATCTGCGCTCCAAAAGGCGCTCCTTCCACTCTGAGCCCTGCTGTGGGTCTAAACAGCAGTTTATTACCACATATGTGGTATCGCCATAATTGGGAACAATTGCTTTACATATGTTTGGGTGCTTTTTCTCCTTTATTCCTTGTAAAAATGAAAAAATTCTATGTTTCCACAGACAAAAAGGTGATTTTCATCTTCATAGACTAATCCCTCTAAATTCTTCAAAAAAAATGTGGGGTCAAAATGCTAACTATACCCCTAGAAAAATGCCTTGAGGGGTGTAGTTTCCAAAATGGGGTCACTTTTTGGGGGTTTCGACTGTTTAGGTACCACAAGTCCTCTTCAAACCTGACATGGTGCCTAAAATATATTCCTAAAAAAAGGAGGCACCAAAATCCACTAGGTGCTCCTTTGCTTCTGAGGCCGGTGCTTCAGTCCATTAGGACACTAGGGCCACATGTTGGATATTTCTAAAAACTGCAGAATCTGGGCAATAAATATTGAGTTGCATTTCTCTGGTAAAACCTTGTGTGTTACAGATTTTTTTTTATTACAAGTAAATTTCACCTCTACATTGCCTTAGCTCCTGTGAAACGCCTAAAGGGTTAAAATACTTTATGAATGCTGTTTTGAATACTTTGAGGGGTGCAGTTTTCAAAATGGGGTGATTTATGGGGACTTACGAATATAGAATGCCCTCAAAGCCGCTTCAGAACTGAACTGGTCCCCGAAAAGATGGCCTATTGAAATTTTATTGAAAATATCAAAAATTGCTGCTAAAGTTCTAAGCCTTGTAACGTCCTAGAAAAATAAAAGGACGTGAAAAAAAAAACTATGCAAACATAAAGTAGACATATGGGGGATGTTAACTAGTAACTATTTTGTGTGGTATTTCTATCTGTTTTACAAGCAATTACATTTAAATTTAGAAAAATGAACATTTTTCAGAAATAAATATTGAATTTATCGACCAAATTTTTTCACTAACATAAAAAACAATATGTCACGAGAAAACAATCCCAGAATCGCTTGGATAGGTAAAAGCATTCCGGAGTTATTACCACATAAAGTGACATGTCAGATTTGTAAAAAATCATGTGTGTCCACAAGGCTAAAACAGGCTGTGTCCTAAAGGGGTTAATGCGGTACCATACAGACTCATTCCACAGGCATCAATTCGTATCAGATCACAATTTAGTGGTGTGCCTCGGGGACATAGACATTACCATATGCTTTGCCCTTTTGTACACTCCACTTCACTTATCTGATACTTGATGGATGCATTGTTGTCTTTTCATTTCCACCCAACCATCTTATCATACATATGTTGAATGGGTCTATCAATTATATGGGGTGTACTTTAATGAGGGACCGTTGACTCCATCCCTGTCGGGTATATTATACCTCTCTAAGCTGGCAATTTTAATACTGAATTTAATAATTCAATTCAATAGATAAGTTGATCTTTATGCTTCTTGCCCTTCCTTTTCCCATCTCTTCCCTTTCCATTTTAATTTGTCTATCAGACAATTAACCTCCCAGGTTTCGGGCACCAAATCTATTGACGCAGGTTCGGCTAAAAGTATATTAGACTGACGATTTAGGTAGGTGTGTCAACCAACACCTGTTTAGGTCCAGATAATCTCAGTGGTTATTGGTTATCGATATATCACGGAGGAGAAATAACACACAGACACTGCTGTATGCTCAAAATACTCCTCTGATCTTTTTTTGATCCAAACAAGTATATAAGTATGATGACAGAAAAGGTGTAGGCTTTGATTTCAGCCAATCATCTACAATATGATAAGGACTCTGATTCAGCCAATGAGATAATTTCAATGCATTATAATGATTCTTTAGCCTACAAGGTCTCCCAGGTGGCCTCTCCCTTGTTACATGGGGGAGACACACTTCAGATACAAGTTAATGTGTCTCTACTGCTTATCTCACTAGAGAATGGAGACTGCAGATAAGATGGCTGATACGCAACATTAAATCATTTAAACAAAGCCCTTCTTCAAGTATGACCCCCTCCCTTGTGGTAAACAATGTCATTTTCCATTCTACCAAGGGTGATTGATCTGCTCCTTACAATAATAAAAAACATTCAACTCAAGAACACAACATAGAATTGTTTCAAGACAACTGCTGACTTAGATTAATATATTAGTTTTTACTTATTAATCTCAAGATTGCTCCTTCAGGCCACAAGATGGATTCCAATGATCCAAAATGGACGACTACCATACAAGATGGAGTCCATGCAAAATGTCATCTTTTAAACATATTCTAATCAATTTCACATTTCCCACCTTTTGTTTATGAGGACATTTTGCATCCAAGCCAGGTACTAAAAGGAGGGCTTATCCCCTCTTGAGGACTTACCTAAGCTTTTCACCTCATCCCCTGGGCATGTCAACAAAATTTCTTCCCATAATTGTTTCACTTACACTTGATCAAAGGATCTAGGATGGTGGGTAATCGTTTTAGCCTTTGCTGCGAAGCATTGCCAACGTTTTGGCAGGCCCCAAAATATGAAGTGCAGAAGCAAATATAATGTAATACATAATAAAACAACCTGCAGGACATGCTGGAGCAGCCCCATTAACTATCCCCCAACACCCTTAACCCCTAGGTACACCACAATGTAATTGTACGTCAAGGTGGCCAGTGTCTTAGCGCACCAGGACGTACAGTTACTGTGCGGTTCCCGGTGCACACTGTTGGCAGTGCAGTGTGCATCGGGAGGCCAGCTGTCCCCGCTGATTATCCCCTTAAAGAGGCTCTGTCACCAGATTTTGCAGCCCCTATCTGCTATTGCAGCAGATCGGCGCTGCAATGTAGATTACAGTAACGTTTTTATTTTTAAAAAACAAGCATTTTTGGCCAAGTTATGACCATTTTCGTATTTATGCAAATGAGGCTTGCAAAAGTACAACTGGGCGTGTTGAAAAGTAAAAGTACAACTGGGCGTGTATTAGGTGCGTACATCGGGGGGTGTTTACTACTTTTACTAGCTGGGCGTTGTGTATAGAAGTGTCATCCACTTCTCTTCACAACGCCCAGCTTCTGGCAGTGCAGCACTGTGACGTCACTCACAGGTCCTGCATCGTGTCGGCACCAGAGGCTACAGATGATTCTGCAGCAGCACCAGCGTTTGCAGGTAAGTCGATGTAGCTACTTACCTGCAAATGCCGATGCTGCTGCAGAATCATCTGTAGCCTCTGGTGCCGACACGATGCAGGACCTGTGAGTGACGTCACAGTGCTGCACTGCCAGAAGCTGGGCGTTGTGAAGAGAAGTGGATGACACTTCTATACACAACGCCCAGCTAGTAATAGTAGTAAACACGCCCCGATGTACGCACATAATACACGCCCAGTTGTACTTTTACTTTTCAACACGCCCAGTTGTACTTTTGCAAGCCTCATTTGCATAAATACGAAAATGGTCATAACTTGGCCAAAAATGCTCGTTTTTAAAAAATAAAAACGTTACTGTAATCTACATTGCAGCGCCGATCTGCTGCAATAGCAGATAGGGGTTGCAAAATCTGGTGACAGAGCCTCTTTAAATGCGGCGATCGATTGCAATCACTTTATTTTAGGGGTTTCCAGCACATCGGCAGACCTCACAATGAAATCGAGAGGTTTGCAGATGGCTAGCATGGCGACCGGAGGCCAAGTAATCGCCTCCGTGTCTGCCATGTACGGAAGCCTATCAGGACCAGCCTCCTGATAGACTTCCTGTCAAAGTGACAGGAAGTCACTGTCATTCCCGATGCACACTGTCGGTGACAGTGTGCATCGGGAACCGAGAGGTCCGCTGTCTCCGACAGCTGACACTCTATTGTTGCCGATCAGCGGCTCATCGCCACGGATTTAGGCAATTAACCCGTTAAATGCGGCGTTCGATTGCGATCGCTTCATTTAGGGGGTTTGTAGCACATCAGCAGCCCCCATGAAATCGTGGGGGTTGCTGATGCGTGTGATGGCATTTGGGGGCCAGACAACGGCCTCTGGGTCTGCCATGTATGGAAGCCTATGAGGACCAGCCTCTGCTGGTCCTCGTAGACTAACTGTCAGAGTGATTGTGACATCACACGGACAGTTGGAATATGTTACACTACCTAGGTAGTGTAATGAATACTCGCATCGATCAGAGCTGCAGGTCAAAAAAGAAAGTGTAAAAAGTAAAAAAAATTTTTTAAAAAAAGTTAATAAAAATGTTTTACAAAAAGTGTACGAATAAAAGATTTTTTTTTCCTATAATAAGTCTCTTATTATAGGAAAAAAATGAAACCATTAAAAAACAGTACACATATTTGGTATCACCGCTTTCGTAACGACCCAAACTATAATATTATTTTTTTCCGCACGGTGAACGACACAAAAAACAAACTAAAAACAATGCCAGAATCACTTATTTTTTTGGTCACCACCCCTCCCAAAATATAGACTAAAAAGTGATCAAAAAGTCGCATGTACCCCAAAATAGTACCAATAAAAACTAACACCCGTCCCGCAAAAAACAAGCCCTTACACCACTTTTTTGACTGAAAAATAAAAAAAGTTATGGCTCTCAGAATATGGCGACACAAAAAATAAATTATTTAATAAACAAGTGATTTTATTGTGCAAACGCTGCAAAACATAAAAAATAGATGTACATATGGTATCGCCGTAATCGTGCCGACCCGCAGAATAAAGTAAATCTGTAATTTTTACCGCATAATGAACGGCGTAAGAAATAAAGAATTTAAAACGCAAAATTACTGTTTTTTGGTCACCTTAGCTCTAAATAAAATGTAATAAAAAGTGATCAAAAAGTTGTATGTGCCAAAAAATTGTACCAATAAAAACTACAGCTCGCCCCGCCAAAAATAAGCCCTGACACCGCTCAATCGACCAAGAAATAAAAAAGTTATGGCTCTCAGAATGTGATGATACAAAACTATTGTTTTTTTTTTTAACCAAAAGTTTTTTCTTCGTAAAAGTAGTGAAATATAAAAAAAAAACTATATACATTTGGTATCACCGTAATCATATTGACCCGCAGAATAAAGTTCATTTGTCGTTTTTACAGCACGGTGAAAGCGGTACAAACGAAACCCAAAAAACAATGGAGGAATCGCAGTTTTTTTCCAATTTCACCCCGCAAATAATTTTATTTTCTGTTTCCCAGTACATTATATGGTACTTTAAATAATAGAAACCAACTCTTCCCGCAAAAAATAAGCCCTCACACCGCTCTATTGATGGAAAAATAAAAAAGTTATGGCGTTTGGAAGGCGGGGAGTGAAAAACTAAAAAGGAAAAGCAAAAAAGGATCAGTCCTGCAAAAGTCAATTAATGTCTATTAAAATAAATCAATTATTACCACGTGGGGTTATTGTCATACTCGGGAGAGATTGCGTGACAAATTTAGGGAAACTTTTTCTCTCTCCCTTGTGAAAATGAAAAAATTAAACATTGTAGTGGACAAAAATGTTGATATTCATTTTCACTGAATAATTCTACAAAATTCTGCAAAAAACCTGTGTGGTCTAAATGCTCACTATACCCATAGAAAAATTCCTTGAGGGGTGTAGTTTCCCAAACGGGGTCACTTTTGGGGTGTTAAAGAGGCTCTGTCACCAGATTTTGCAACCCCTATCTGCTATTGCAGCAGATCGGCGCTGCAATGTAGATTACAGTAACGTTTTTATTTTTAAAAAACGAGCATTTTTGGCCAAGTTATGACCATTTTTGTAGTTATGCAAATGAGGCTTGCAAAAGTCCAAGTGGGTGTGTTTAAAAGTAAAAGTCCAAGTGGGCGTGTATTATGTGCGTACATCGGGGCGTTTTTAATACTTTTACTAGCTGGGCGCTCTGAAGAGAAGTATCATCCACTTCTCTTCAGAACGCCCAGCTTCTGGCAGTGCAGACACACAGCGTGTTCTCGAGAGATCACGCTGTGACGTCACTCACAGGTCCTGCATCGTGTCAGACGAGCGAGGACACCGGCACCAGAGGCTTCAGTTGATTCTGCAGCAGCATCGGCGTTTGCAGGTAAGTCGATGTAGCTACTTACCTGCAAACGCTGATGCTGCTGCAGAATCAACTGTAGCCTCTGGTGCCGGTGTCCTCGCTCGTCTGACACGATGCAGGACCTGTGAGTGACGTCACAGCGTGATCACTCGAGGACACGGCTGTGTCTGCACTGCCAGAAGCTGGCACTGAAAACCAATCCAGCAAAATCTGCGCTCCAAAACCCAAATGGTGCTCCTTCCCTTCTCAGCCCTGCTGTGGGTCCAAACAGCACTTTATTACTACATTTGGGGTATTGACGTAATCTGGAAAAAATTTTCATTTTCATTTTCATAGACTAACTCTAATAAATATGGCAAAATACCTGTGGGGTCAAAATGCTAACTATACCCCTATCTAAATTCCTTGAGGTGTGTCGTTTCCAAAATGGGGTCACTTTTGGGCAGTTTCCACTGTTTTGGCACCACAAGACCTCTTCAAACCTGACATGGTGCCTAAAATATAATCTAAAAAAAAAGCAGACCCCAAAATCTACTACGCGCTCCTTTAGTTCTGAGGACGGTTTTTTGGTCCATTAGGGCACTAGGGCCACATGTGAGATATTTCTAAAAGCTGCAGTATCTGGGCAATAAATATTGAGTTGCGTTTCTCTGGTAAAACCTTCTGTGTTCTAGAAATTTTTTTATTACAAATGAACTTCGGCAAAAAAAAATGAAATTTGTAAATTTCCCCTCTACTTTGCTTTATTTCCTGAGAAACGCTTAAAGCGTTAAGAAACTTTCTGAATGTTGTTTTGAATACTTTGAGGGGTGCAGTTTTTAAAATGGGGTGACTTATTGGGGGATTCCAATATATAAGGCCCTCAATACCACTCAGAAATAAACTGGTACCTGTAAAAATAGCCTTTTGAAATTTTCTTGAAAATGTGAGAAATTTCTGCTAAAGTTCTAAGCCTTGTAATGTCCTAGAAAAATAGAAGGACGTTTAAAAAATGATGCAAATATAAAGTAGACAAATGGGAAATGGTAATTAGTGACTATTTTGTGTGGTATTACTATCTTTTTTACAAGCAGATATATTAAAATTTAGAAAAATGCTAATATTTGCACTTTTTCTCAAAATTTTGGTGTTTTTCACTAATAAATATGGAATTTATCGACCAAACTTTTACACTGTCATAAAGTACAATATGTCACGAGAAAACAATCTCAATCGCTTGGATAGGTAAAAGCATTCCCGAGTTATTACCACAAAAATTGACACGTCGGATTGGAAAAAATCGGCTGTGCCACAAGGCCAAAACAGGCTGCGTCCTGAAGGGGTTAAACCAGTTAGAGGGATTGAGCCATGACAACCAATCTGGCCACTCCAGGTTCCAATCATCTTTAGAATTGGCTTTCCTGAACTCTTCCTTTATTTTCTTGGCTTGTTCTATATCATGCTTGACCTGCATAATGGCAACATGCTGGACCAACTACTTGGCACATGCCTCCTTGAGAGGCTGTAGAATAATCTAGTACTATTGTATGTTAATTAGTTACTAATATTAATTGCCTAGTAAATGCAGAGGTTATATTCAAAGCATCAAACACATAATCCGTTACATTGTCAAATATTTCAGCTAATTTTTCTATATTATGCGTGTTCTTTTCTGATAAGCCTACTATTGTTAGCGATAAGGCTGGGTTCACACGACCTATTTTCAGACGTAAACTAGGCGTATTATGCCTCGTTTTACGTCTGAAAATAAGGCTACAATACGTCGGCAAACATCTGCCCATTCATTTGAATGGGTTTGCCGACGTACTGTGCAGACGACCTGTCATTTACGTGTCGTTGTTTGACAGCTGTCAAACGACGACGCGTAAAAATACAGCCTCGTCAAAAGAAGTGCAGGACACTTCTTTGGACGTTTTTGGAGCTGTTTTCTCATAGACTCCAATGAAAACAGCTCCAAAAACGGACGTAAAAAACGCCGCAAAAACGGCGCGAAAAACGCAGCGAAAAATGCGAGTTGGTCAAAAAACATCTGAAAAGCAGGGTCTGTTTTCCCTTGAAAACAGCTCTGGATTTTCAGATGTTTTTGGTCACTACGTGTGCACATACCCTAAGCCAAACCTTTCCTGCCACGGCACATATATAAGGGGCTTTGCTTTTTCTGGTCTAGCTTCCCGTTTAGCTAACATGTGCCTCGGGAGGTTATCATATGGGAAGTCTTCATCTTCCCATACCCACGTAGCACGCAACAAGTATGGCCAAAGTACATGTTCCCTCAGCTCCCTGAGGGATCCAGCTATATGCACTATCTCCACATATTACAAATATACCTTTGGGCAACTGATACTGTATACCATTGGTTAGTACATGTACCATAAGCATCAAAAGAGTAGAATCATTAAAGAAACACCAAGAATCATTTGTATTGGGAGCCATGGGACTATAATAATGGAATGGTCCACAATTTTCCTCCTTCTCTAAACCTTCCACACTCCACACATACGCTCCAATAGATTCACAATAGGTTTCATTACCTGGTAAAAAGTTAGATATCTTGGACCACATGGGATCATGGATATGTCGCAGAGAACAAGATCCATGCTCACGTTCCCTCACTCCCAGTGCATTCTTACCTTGAGCAGAAAAACAAACTTCTAATCCACCTGTTGTTATTTTTCCAACTCGAATTTAACTTATGAGTACAACACGCCATATCCCATCTACTTTTTTTAAATTAAACCAATTCCCAACCCGTTTTGTCAAGTTAACCTGCCACCATAAGGCCTCATTTACACGAGTGTGTGCGTTTTGCGCGCGAAAAAAACCGCTGCGTATTGCAAGCGTTGGCATTGCATTTGCACTGTGCATACGCAGCGTTTTAAACACGCGCACGTCCAGCGCTTGCAACGCGCGTAAAAAACGCAGAGGTGATTAATGCGAGGCCAGCCTACAAATAGGCCTGCTGGCCCAACCCCTGCTTGCTGGGAAAAGCAGGTTTTGCACCTTAATTTCCGCCTCTGCTGAAACCCCAGTGTGTGTTTCTCCATTGAAGTTGTAATTGGCTTTGCACGGCACACTTATGCCTTCTCAGTCGCTGGCACGTGTGCTTCTTGCCTGGATGATCTTGCGTCGTTTTGGGGAGCGTCGACCCATGCTGCAGCACCAGACGCGTGGAAGATGTCGCATTTGGGTTCATCCACTTGTGGCCCAACGTACGACGAAAGGCCATTTCCATACCCTGTATGAGGACTTACGACGGCATCCTGAAAAATTTAGAGCCTTCTGCCGCATGTCTGTGGGCACATTTGACCTTCTGCTTGAGCAGATTCGCTCTGGTATCACCTACAAGAATACCAACATGAGACGCTGCATTTCGCCTGAGGAACGTCTGCTTGTGACGTTGAGGTATGTGTGCAGTTGCAATTACGTAGTCAATCACGCTGTCAGTTTTACCAGCCCCCCCCCCTAACGTGTGTTATGGCTTTCTTTTTCTTTCTCTTTGATTTCTAGATTTCTGGCCACAGGCAATAGTAATCATTCGTTACATTTTGAATTTCTTTTGGGAGTGACCACCATTTCGTTCATTGTCACATCCACCTGTGTCGTGTTGTGGCAGAGGTTAAAGACCACAGTCATGCCTCAGCCCACGACAGAACAGTGGCTAAGAATTTCAGAGGGATTTCTTAGAGCAAGTGAATTTCCAAATTGCATTGGTGCCCTAGACGGCAAACACATTCGTGTGAGAAAGCCCCCACGCAGTGGCTCGCAATACTATAACTACAAGCAGTATTTTTCTATGGTATTGTTAGCCTTGGCGGACACGAATTATTGTTTCACTATTGTTGACATCGGCTCGTATGGAAGCTCGGCAGATGCCCGCATAGTCCGTTCATCAAGAATGGGGAAGCGACTCGTGAATAATCGACTGGCGGTGCCGGAACCTTCCATCCTCCCTGGCTTCAGCGGACCCCCAATCCCGTATGTCATCGTGGCAGATGAGGGGTTTGCCCTGACAAGGCAAGTCATGCGTCCTTTTGCAAGAAGGGGCTTGGATGACCGTCGGCGCATGTTCAATCTCCGCCTAGGCCGAGCTCGTCGATGTGTGGAATCTGCCTTTGGCATTATGTCGAACAGGTGGCGTGTCTTTTTGACGAAAATGCAATTGTCCATGCAGAATGTGACACGTGTTATACAAGAGTGTGTCGTTCTGCATAACTTCTGCCGCATTAATGATGCTACCTTTGATGCAGAATATATCCTAACACATGCAGGCACCAGCGACACTGTCCCGGATATTCCTCTCGGCCGATCTCTCTCATCCGGCCTTCGAGTGCGGGATACTTTGGTGGCATATTTCGAGTGCCAATCAGGAGCCGCACCGTGGGGGCGTGATGACCTTTGAAGGGTTGTCTGTTGTTTGGAGGCTTCACTACACACGTCACATTTTTTGGGTTCGTGTTGGGTTAGGGACTCGCAAAACATGAGGACCCTTGACGCGGGTTGCGAGCTTACATCTGTTGGGGTTTGATCAGGACATTTGACTTTTGGCAACATGCTTTCTGGAGATAGAATGATGGTCGGCCAAAAGTTAGGCGAGTCCAATTGCGAGTGTACTTAGTGTGCTTCGGGTCCCATGACAGCACCCAAACGTTCTCATCTCTTGCAAACAATGTCAAACCCCGATAGATGAACTAAAACCTCATAACACGTGGGCATGCATTGGGGCCAAAGGCCAGAAGTGTGTGAGGGTATAGACAAAAGAAATGTGGGGCAAAGATTGTGTTGAGGGGTGTGAAATAAAAACAACACGCAATCGAAACAATGAACATCCATGTTTTTTATGTGTTCGTATTTCACACTACAGAAACATGGTGTGGACAGTAAAAAAAACAAACACATTGTAATAAAAAGAACACCAACATGGTGTAACCAACATTAGAGGATGAGTTGCCATCCCGTAGAACAAATTGGCCGGCCAACTATCAGGACACCAACACACTCACAGGTGTTGGTAGTGGTGGCCCGGGGAGGAATACGAGGGCATTTCAGCACCACTATGCTGGACCTGGAGCTGCGGAGGTTGTTCCTCGCCAGCATAGTGGTGCTGATGTTGTCCGTGGTACGTTGGGGCAGGGAAGGGGGAGCCATAGGGCGCATATAGGGGTGCGGCCGTGCCATCTGGGTGGCTTGATGGTATATTGCCGGCAACTGGGCGTGGTGGCCGGCATGGCAAATCCGCGCCACTGCTCTATGGTCGTGAAGCAGTGGTTTGGATTGTGGGGGGGTGTGGAGGCGTCGATCAAGGTTATGATCGACGCTTGTAGCCGGGCCATGTGATCCATAGGGACCAGCCGGAGTAGGGGAACTATGCTGCGGGCAAAGAAGTCCTGGCCGTCCTCATCCGCGACTCGGCTCAGAAATTCCAACACCCGGCTATCAACGTGGAGCACGGCTCCGGCGAGTTGTGGTACGCAGGGGGCGCTCCTCAGCCGGAGAGGCGACGGCCCGTGCAGACTGGACAGGGGCGGGGTCCAGGGGTGTCGGCTCCGGGCTAAGGGGCAGGACATGGGCAGCAGGAGGTTGCGGCAGAGACTCGCCGATGTCCGTGTCCTCAGCTGTGTCCTCCAAATTGTCGGTGGTTCTAGAATGGGAAAACTGCGTTAGAACACAATATAGAACAATGCCCACAACAACACAATGGCAAACAGGACATGGGCGAACACACATTAGACACATGCAAAAGCACAATCTCTTACGTGCGCATCTCCATAATGTCCTTCAAGAACATCAATTGTTTGGTATACATGTAGGGGCGCTTACGCGAGCCCCCATCTCCGCTGCGTCCCATTTCCCCCATTTCTCTCCTGAATTGGTCACGGCAGCTCCGCCACCGTGTTTTTATATCTTGGACTGTTGGAGGAAAAACAAATATAACGCCATAAGAACTCTGCCCTCTCACTAAATTGAGGGGCCCTACCCTGCCAATGACATGGTACACGGTGATGCGCCTGCTACACAAAAGGTCATTGGGCAATTGCACGGAAGACACATACAGGGCCACAGTTCTTCAATAGGGATGGCATTGCATTGCAGGAAAAAACATGGTACTCACCCAACCGACTGCGGTCCCGGGTTCGGCCACTCTCCCATTCCTCTCCAAAAAGCTCCTTTGCTACCTCCACCCAGGCGTCCTCCTGACCGTGCGGTCGTGGTACGCCTCCGCACGAGTGTCCCAAATAGCCCCATGGCCCTGGACCAGGCTGATGAGGCGCTCTACGTCAATCCCACGCAGCATGGCAGCAGATCTCAGTGGAGTGTAATTTCTCAGACAACAGGCTTGCCCACTCGCAGTGAAAACGCAAGCACTTCCTGGTTTTTGTTTGCTTTGTCCAGCTTTATAAACTCTTTTGCATGGACAGAACAAGTGATGCGTGAAATTCGCGCATGCAACGCAGGAGCATCCGTGTGCCATGCGTGGTTTTCACCCACCCATTGACTTCAATGGGTGCGTGATGCGCGAGAAACGCACGATTTTAGAACATGTCGTGAGTTTTACGCAACGCACTCGCGCTGCGCAAAAAACACGTACTGTCTGCACTGTCCCATAGAGTAATATAGGTGCGTACGTCACGTGTGAAAAGCACGCGCACGCGCGTATATTACGCTCGTGTATATGAGGCCTAAGTCTTGCACCCACCCTGTTACTGGCAGTGCCACCGAAGTATTACCATAGGTTCCTCCTAGGTACAATTGGTTCATGTCCCAACACCAAGATGCAAACAGCTCTTCTTCTGGAACAGGAACTGCAAGGTAGGGCATGGATTTAGCAGATATAGGAGAATGAGTACACATCCAGCAATCCGTCAAATTAGTCAATTCCACTATCTTCTGGTGATGTTTAATGAACTTATTGTCCCAATGTTCCTTTAAAACGTGATGTAGAGTTCCCGCTAAGGGCAATATCACCAGGAAACAGCAGAAAATACAACATCCTTGGCTTCAGGATTTAGAAATTTCTTGCAGTGGCTGGCGTGTATCCAGGTGGGTTCCCCTTCTACTTTGACAGAAGTTGAGGTTACCAACTGGATTTGGTAGGGACCATCAAACCTGTGACGCAGGCTTTTCCTCAAATGCCTCTTTAGGACCACCCAATCCCCTGGGAGCAGAGGGTGAGTCCCATCCCTGGAATTAGGATCTGGAATTAAGGAGAACACATGTTAATGCGTCTCAGTCAAACACTTATGTAGCTGGGTGAGATAGGCGGTCAGACTGCCATGTTGGACCTGCAATTGTTGTAGAAAATAACATCCTGTCTTTGGGGGGCCACCAAACAGAATTTCATAAGGAGATAAACCTGTCTTTCTGTTAAAGGTAACTCTCACAGAGTAGAGTGCTATGGGAAGGCATTCTGTCTATGGCTTGCCAGTTTCCTCCGTAGCTTTTTGAATTTTCAACTTAAGGCCTCATTTACACGAGCGTGATATACGTGCGTGCGACGCGCGTGCTTTTCACGCATGTCGTATGCACCTATGCAAGTCTATGGGGCAGTGCAGACAGTCCGTGATTTTTGCGCAGCGTGAGTGCGTTGCGTAAAACTCACGACATGTCCTATATTTGTGCGTTGTTCGTGCATCACACACCCATTGAAGTCAATGGGTGTGTAAAAATCACGCATGTCACACGGATGCACCTCCGTGGGACGTGCGTTTTTCACGCATCCCTTGTTAAGTCCATGTAAATGACTTTAGAAAACTTGTCCAAACAAGTGCGTTCCATACTAGTGTGGTTGCGAGGCGCGGAGCACACGTGCAAACCCAGTGTAGATGGGTGTCTAGCAATAGATAGGGGGACATGTATGGTAGGTTGGAACGCACCGGCCAAAATGGCCGTGCGTTCCACCCTGGTATGGTTGCGAGTCGTGGAACGCACGCGCATGCCCAGTGTGGATAGGTATCTTAGTAATGCAGGAAGATCGCTGTATACTGAATGGAGCACATTGTTCCCTTTTGTGGACTCGAAAAAGTAAGTATGTAGTACATAATCTCTAAAGTTACAATATTTCCTACTCAGGAATAGCCTTAATGTAATGAAATGCCTTACTGTGAAGAAAAAGATTATGATCTAATTGCTTAATTTATTTAATGGCGCCATCTTGTGTGTGCAACAGGTAGTGTAGTTTTAGCAGTTTTTATCAGATAGTGTAGATTTTAGACTGATTGGCTCTGGTATGCCCTATTGTAAGAAGGATACCGTGTCAATAGAGGTGGTACGTAGATGGTCAGAGCGAGAATCCCATGTAGTACATGCGGGCTCGGTAGGGATCATCGAGTCTGTGATAAAAACAGATGCAGATAGTGTTAATTTAAATTATGAAGTTACTGTACAGCACATATATACATAGATATGGAATGTCAATTGAGGATCTGACATGATAACAAGTAGAGATGAAAATTGGAATTACAGTTGAGATATAACATCCTATTCTACCCGCTAGCGGGTGATCGACCGTCAGGCTTCCTAATATTGTTTAAAGGAAGCTACTGATCTCATATTCTCTATTAAGACCCCTAGGTTCCAGTATCTGGAGTTTATGTATCCAGTAGGCCTCCCTGCGTTTAAGTTGCTTGATCCTGTCGCCCCTTCTTCTAAGTGCTGGAACATGTTCCACAACTTGGAACATTAATTGAGATATGTTGTGTTTGTGTTGGGCAAAGTGTGCAGGGATGGGAAGTAGTTTTTTGCCGCATCGAATATTAGACTTGTGCTGACTAATTCTATCTTTAATTCATTGGGTGTGTCGTGGAAATCCATCGCTCAAAATATATTAGACTGAAATTTATACGAGTACAAACAGACTCTCAAGGCCAGACTCCATTAGTCAGTATCCTAATTAGGATATTTCACCGATATATATCGAGAGAGGAGAAGAAAACACACAGACACGCTAATATGTTCAAAATACTCATCTGAAGGATTTATTATCAGACTCAAACTGAAATTCAGAAGGGGTGTAGGCTTGAGGTTAACCAATCAGAGACAATGTAACAATATTTGTTATTCAGTAAAAAGCATACAATAAAATACATCCCAGATACATCATTATAATTCTTCACACATCAGGTTTTGCAGGTGTCTAATCTCTTTTGGACAGAATGTCCTCATGGAGATGGGGGAGACCTTCCTTCACGCATACTTGCCACCCTCCCATCTCCCTCCCTGTCAAACTTCACATGGGAACCAAGGTCAAAGATAAAACATACGAAATCAACATTACTTGTATTAAAGGAACAATGACTTTTCTATTAACTACAAAAGAACCAAGATGGGAACTCCAGACAAGATGGCTGCTGCACGAAACTAAATCATTTAAACATTATCATCACTTTCACATAATACATATCTTAGTAATTCGGCATCCTGCTTGATAATTCACAATGTAATTTCATACAGAGAATATAAGCAAATAAATCATCCTTCACAGGTGGTTTCGCCTATGTAGGCAAGTCCACAGGGACATTTGTTCATGTAGACCACATAGTTGGTGTTGCAGTCAAAATACTCTCTAATTGGAATACTCTGACCTGATGATGGATGATGGATTTTGTCTCCTTTGATAATATTAGAACATTGAAGACAGCATCTGCATGGAAATGTGCCCCTCTTAGGTGTATTCAGGAACGTCTGTCTGGATATTTTTCTGGATGATCCAATGTCTGCCCTGACAATCTTGTCTCTCAGGTTTTTGTTTTTTTAGACAGGGTAGGAAGGGGGATTTGAATTCCGTGACTTGAGGGTAAGCCTCCTGTAATAAGGGCCAATTCTTTCTAATGACATGATGGATCTTGTATGTACATGAGTGATAGACGTGCACAAAGGGGATGCGTTTTGGTTTGGCCTGGGTACGAGGGGAGCTCGGTATTTGGGCTGACTCCAAGACTCTTCTGGGGTAGCCACTTTCTAGAAACTTCGTTCTCATGCTCTTTATCCTTTCTTTCCGTGATGGTGGGTTGTCTACAATATGGTTGACCCGTGTGTATTGTGATCTAGGTAAAGAGTTTCTGGTTGCTAGTGGATGGCAGCTGGAATAGTGTAAGAGGCCATTCTTGTCTGTCTCTTTAGTGTAGAGATCACTGCTGAGTTTGCCATGTACGTCTTTTATGATTGTTGTGTCGAGGAAGTTTATTTTGAATAAATCATGACTCAGGGTAAATTGTAACTCTGGCCAGATGCTGTTAAGGTATGTCGTGAAGTTGTGAAGACTAGCAGATGTGCCTTCCCAGAGGCAGAAGATATCATCTATATATCTTTTCCACATGCGGGCGTGTTGTCTAAAAAGATTGTTGGGGTAGATGTGATGCTCTTCCAGAAAGGCCATATAGCAATTGGCATATGGGGGGGCAACATTAGAGCCCATTGCCGCGCCTTGTAATTGTATATAGAATTTGTCCTCAAAAAGGAAGAAGTTGTCAGTCAGTATGAGGTTAAGTAAGTCATCACAGAGGTTCATGACGTCTCGATGTGTGTTAGTGTTGGTTAGCATTTCGTGTACTGCTCTTAAACCCTTCGTGTGTTCGATAGATGTGTACAGGCTGCAGACATCGAACGTAACCAATATAGTATCTGTGGATACTTGGTCTATTTCTCTAATGTATGAAAGAAATTCTGAAGTGTCAAGCAAAAATGATTTTGTTTTTCTGACTAAAGGTGTGAGTATTTTTTCCAGAAATCTGGAGATTGGTGAAAAGATGAAGTCGGTGGATGCTACTATTGGGTGGCCTGAGGGCTTATCGAGTCTTTTATGGATCTTTGGGAGCACATAGAACACCGGTGTGATGGGGTGTCTATTGGTCAGGAAAGATACGGTCTCCTGATCTATGGTGCCTTTGGACATATAACTACCCAGGATGTCGGTGGCTCTCGTCATGATTCTGTTTGTAGGGTCATGGTCAATGGGTTTATAGACTGTCATGTCGCTCAGCTGTCTATAGACTTCCTCCATATATGTGGCCCTATCCATGATGACAATCGCCCCGCCCTTATCTGCGGGTTTAATGATTAAATCCCTATCATTGGTCAGTGAGAGTAAAGCTTGCACTCATAGCCTCTGGCATTTATCCTGAGAAACAAATAAAAGATATTATTTTGAACACAATCAAGGTGTGCAGATTACAATTCTTGACCTACATCTGGGTTGGGACCCTATCTCTAGCACCCGAAAAACACCAGTGCTGTCTGAACACAACCATAGATAGACAACTTTTCTTTTGTGTCGCTGCAGCATCACTTGTGGAATGTACTTTTCTCTGTAAGGACCGTCATGTTTTTGACAGTCGAGTTGTTTGTGCTGGAACACAATGAGTGACCATGTTTTTGTTGTTCATCCTACAGTCCATGATGTTAAGACCCGGTGGAGGAGCTGCAGGGACCAGTTCCGTCGGGAGTACGGCGACAGAGGCCGAAGTGGCGATAGTGGCTCTAAGAAAAGGAGGTACATCTATACAGACCAGCTAATGTTCCTCAAGGATATAATGGAGATGCGAGCGTAAGTAAATGTACTCTTGCCTGTGAAAATGTTTGTTTACACATGTCATGTCAGCAAAACTGCCTGTTTGTTCGTTGTTGACTAGTGGTTTCTGATTATGCTTTTATATTCTAGAACGTCAGACAATCTGAACGACTCTGAAGAGGAGACTGACCATGCGGAGTCGCAGCCGCAACGTCACAGCAGTCACCTGCTGCCCCTAACCCCGGAGCCTACACCACAGGATCCTGTGCCACTAGTGCCCGCCCCACCAGAAGTCCCCCCAGAAGAAATTCCACTCCATCGTGCACCAGCCAGGCGCCGACAGAGTCAGATGGCATTCGCAGGTGCGCATCTGGACGGAAGGGTACTGGAATTCCTGCGTCGTGCAGCCGATGAAGACGGGTACGACTACTTTGCCCGCAGCATCGTGCCACTGCTGCGCAAGGTGCCTGACAATAGGCTGCCGCGCCTCGAGTCGGCAATCATCTCCCTCATTGACTGCGCAACACCACCCAACAATCCTCGCCAGTGTTTCACAGTAATCGAGAATTGGCGAGGATTACCCGATGCTTCTGCCGGCTCGAATTTCCCTGGCCCATCCCAACCAGCAACCCCCAGCGCACGCCAACAGCACTATAGGCCAGTGCCTGCCCGGTTTTCCCCTAGTCCTCTGCTTGCCCGTGACCGGCATTTTGCACCGTACAGCAGAGGCCCAGAAACATATGCGCCGCCTTTCCAAGGCCACAGCTACCAGGCGCAGCATCAGCACCACTATGCTGTAGAGGAACATCCACTGCAGGTCCATGGACAGCATAGTGGTGCTGAAATGGGCGGCTATAGTTCCCGGGCGCATCAATACCAGGAGTTGTAGAAGTGCGTGTGGGATGATGAAAAATAAAGTTTGTTGTTTTATGCCTGCAATGTTGGTTCATATAGGTGTTGCAACATGTTGGTGCCAAGTTTACTTTTGTATGTTTATTTTTGCACTATGGTTTTTGTGCGGTCAACATAAAAACTCTGTTGTTTCAATTTGCAATTGCGTGTGGACATTATTTTTTACTCGTCATTTTCAACATGTTTAGCTAACTGAATGTTACTGTACATTCACACACTGCATACCAGGCCCCAAAAGAGTGGCACGCGTTCATTGAGGTATTAGTTAATCTGTTGGGGTTTGCCATTATTCAAAAGAAATGTCAATGTTGCCGTGAACTGATTTCACAATAGCCACACAAAGGACAGTTGGGATTGTATGAGAAATAAATGTTTTATAGCCAAATTGTTTCTCATGCAATAAATTTTTTGCCTGTTAAATGCCAAGTTCAAACCCAAACAGATGTAAGCTCGCAACCCACGTCAAGGGTCCTCATGTATTGCGAGTCCCTAACACTACAAGCCCCTAACATAAAACACCAAACACTGCCCACTTAGGACCTTTGGACACAATAAACTAATAACTATGCCACCCTTTAAATGGCATCGAGCTCCCATGGTACGGCTCCTGCAGGGCTCTAAAAATATGCGGCAAAACTTTCCCGCACTCGGAGTCCAGATGTGACAGATCTCCCTAATGGAATTGGCGGCACAGTGTTGATGGTGGGTGCATTTGTTTGTATATATTCAGCATCAAAACTAGCGTCATGGATGCGGCTGAAGTTATGCAGAACTACACACGCTTGGATGATACGTGTCACATTCTGCGGTGACATTTGCATTGTTGTCATAAACACCCGCCACCTGTTAGACATAATGCCAAAGGCGCATTCGACACATTTTCGCGCTCTGAATAGGCGGTAATTGAACATGCATCTACGCGCATCCAAGCCCCTTCTTGCAAATGGACGCATGACTTGCCTTGTCAGGGCAAAACCCTCATCTGCAACAATGACATATGGGATTGGTGGGCCGCTGGAGCCAGGGAGGATTGTAGGTTCTGGCACAGCAAGTTGATTATTCAGAAGACGTTTACCCATTCTGGACTAACGAAATATGCGGGCATCAGCAGAGCTTCCATACGACCCAATGTCTACTATGGTAAAACAATAATTACTGTCCGCCAAGGCCAACAAGACGATAGAAAAAAACTGCTTGTAGTTGTAGTATCTGGAGCCAGTGCGTGGGGGCTTCTTCACACGAATGTGCTTCCCGTCTAGGGCACCAATACAATGAGAAAATTGTGTTGCAGTAAGAAATGTGTCTGAAATTCGAAGCCACTGTTCTGCCGTCGGCTGAGGCATGACCGTGGTCTTTAATCTCTGCCACATCAAAACACAGGTGGATGTCACAATGAATGAAATGGTGGTCACTCCCAAAAGAAATTCAAAATGTAAAGAATGTTAACTATTGCCTGTGGCCAGAAATCTTTGACAGGAAAAAGAGAAATAACAAAGAACACCTGTTATGTGTAACATGAAATCCATACAGCATCCACTAAGCACTAATTTCTGAAGCACACATACCTCAAGGTCACAAGCAGTCGTTCCTCAGGGGAAATGCAGCGCCGCATGTTTGTATTTTGGTAGGTGATTCCTGTTCGAATCTGCGCAAGCAGCATATCAAAGGTGGCCACAGACATGCGGCAAAAGACTTGAAATTTCTCAGGGTGATGCCGTAGGTCCTCATATAGGGTATGAAAGTGCCCTTTGGAGGTACGTTGGGCCACAAGTGGATGAACCCAAATCCTACTTCTTGCTACGCGGGTGGTGCTCTAGCATGGGACGCCATTCGCCAAATCTCCGCAAAATCATCCACGCGAGCAGCACACGGGCCAGCGACGGAGAAGGCATAAATGTGGATTGCAAGACAAGTCACGTGTCAACTGTTTAAACCAACACTCTTTTTTGCTGAGGAAGAAAAAAGGCTCAGAACATGTTCACCCAGCAAGCAGGTGTTTTGCCAGGCTGCCTCTTTCTAGGCTGGCCTCTCAATAACGCCTCCCTCCTTTTTTTATGCGCGTTTTCAACGTAGGTGGCGTGCGCGTAAAAAACACGCAGCAACGCAGCATATATGCATAGCAAAAGCATGTGCAACGCGCGCAAAACGCTGCGTTTTTTGCACGCGCGAAATGCACCCGCTCGTTTAAACCAGGCCTAAGTGTGCCATTCAGTCTTTCCACCCTCCCACTGCTCTGTGGATGATATGGTGTTTGGAATGCCTGTTCAACTCCTAGGCTTGCCATTACCTCCTGCATCAGTTCTCCTGTGAAGTGTGTACCCCTGTCTGACTATCACCTCAGGTACCACATAACTGCAGACTACCTCACTCATCAGTTTCTTGGCAGTGTTTTTAGCATTTGCTGTCTTACCCGGCCAGGCTTCCGGCCAACCAGAGAACAGGTGAACACACACAAGTACGTATTCATATACGCCTACCTTTGGTAGCTGAATGTAGTCAATCTGACGTCGCTGGAACTGGAAGTCTGGCCTCGGGGAGCATTTACCTGGTACCTTGGTTTCTTTACCTGGGTTGTGTCGGGCACAAACCATGCAACCCTGAACAAACCGCGCTGCCATGTTATTAAATTTGGGTGCCACCCATGCAGTACTTACTAAAGCGCACATGGCGTCCTTAGACGCGTGGGTAGGCCCGTGGGTCAATTGGACCATCATGGGATATATACTGGGCAAGCACCATTTGTTCCCCACTGACCAACTACTTCCATCTCCTTGTGTATCTCCCTTCTCCATCCATACCTTTTTGTTCTGTGAGAGGGGCCTGGGTCTGGAGGGTTCTCAGCATTTCGGGGCTGACGGTGCTCACCGCTGGTTGGCATACCATAGTCACCCCAAGCTCTTGTAGAGCTGCAGCCTTAGCTGCTTGGTTTGCAAGTTTGTTACCTAATGCCTCTGGAGTCGTGTCCTTGGCGTGAGCCTGTACTTTTAGCCAGAGGCATAGCTAGGTTCTCCAGCACCCGGGGCAAAGATTCAGTTTGGCCCCCCCCCAACCTCTTTCCCGACATCTCCTTCCCCCTCGCCATGTTTGTTTTCTCTACCAATCGACGTGTCATTTCTTTTTCATATTTCGTTTTATGTAACTCGACCATAAAAATATTTGTACATTTCACAATCAATAAAGTTCTATACACAACACCAGAATAGCGCTCAGTACATAAATACAGCCTCAGAACCAAGCTCAGTACATATATACATCACCAGCACAAATACAGCTCAATTTAGTGCAGCCCCTGATGTATAGGTTTGAACTAAATTGTTTCCAGCTCCCAGCATGGTGCGATCAATGGTAAGGATATGCTGAGAGTTGCTGTTTCACAAAAAATAAATCATATCATAGTCATACCACCCATCATATCGCTGCAGATTTTACAGTGACTACAGTACTGATTAGAGGCAGAATAAACATTTACATTAAATGACTCACCGGTGACGTCTCAGATTCTAGTTCTTTTTCTCCATCCAGTCCAGACCTCTATGATGGATTTTTCCCGGTCACAGCCGATTTCTGCAGTTTGCCGCTCAGATGTCTTCAGCTTCTCATTTTTCCAACATTTCTACACCTATAAACAAATATAAAGTTCTCATTATACCACACACTATGCCCCTAAATATTATAGCGCCATACACTGCATCTCTAATTATAAAAGCACCATACACCGTGTCCCCCACACACACACACACTGTGCCACCTGTAGATAGTGCCTGCCATAGAGCCCCCTGTAGATAGTGCCCAAATATAGCCCACCCCTGTATATATTGTCCCACATATATCTCCCCCTATAGTGCTCCACAGATAGCCCACCCATGTATATAGCCCCCTGTAGATATAGCCCACCCCTGTATATAGTGCTCCACATATAGCCCAACCCTGTATATAGCCTCCCTGTAGATATAGCCCACCCCTGTATATAGTGCTCCACAGATAGCCCACCCCTGTATATAGCCCCCCTGTAGATATAGCCCACCCCTGTATATAGTGCTCCACATATAGCCCAACCCTGTATATAGCCTCCCTGTAGATATAGCCCACCCCTGTATATAGTGATCCACAGATTGCCCACGCCTGTATATAGCCCCCTGTAGATATAGCCCACCCCTGTATATAGTGCACCACATATAGCCCACCCCAGTATGTAGCCCCCTATAGATAGAGCCCCCTATAGATAGAGCCCCCGTAGAAAAAGCCCCCCCTTGTAGATAAAGCCCCCCGTAGATAAAGCCACCCCCGTAGATAATGGCACACACTTTTTTTATTACGATAAAATAACAAACTATTCAAACTCGCCTTAATCCCGTTTCCACGCCGTCCGGCAGCAATGGAGACCTGCTCTCTTCTGCGCAGGTCTCCTGGGGTTGAACGCATCCCTGTCAAACAGCGCCTTTCAACTAAGTATCATTCGTAGACAGGCGCTAAATGGCCGGGTCTGGAACGTACCCGGCCATTCATTGCTTCTAATTGTACCTGTGTCCTATAGACACAGGTACAAATATAGTGCAGGAGGGGGTGGCGCTGGCGCCCCCCTCTAAGTTGCGCCCGGGGCACATGCCCCGCCTGCCCCCCTAGTTACGCCCCTGTTTTAGCACCGCTACTTGTTGAGGCAATTGTAAAGCTGACATTAACCCTTTCACGACCAAGGACGAAAATGCACGTCCTGGTCGGCTGCTAGTTCCCGCTCCAGGACGTGCATTTTCGTCCGCATTTCAAACTGTCACTCTGCGTAAACACAGAGTGACAGACCCGCGCTGACAGCTGTCCTAGACAGCTGAGACATCAGTCTCGCCGGACAGCGGACCATCGCCGCTGCTTTCGGCAGTTAACCCCTTAAGTGCGGCGACGGATTGCCGTCGCCGCATTTAAGTGGTTTGAAGCACATCGGCAGCCCCCACGAAGTGATCGTGGGGGCTACCGATGCTTGTCACGGCAATCGGAGGTCAGATAATGACCTCCGGGTTGCCATGCACGGAAGCCTCGGAGGAACAGCCTCCGGCCGTTCCTCCTCTGCTTCCTGTCAGTGTGACAGTCACGTCACAATGACAGTTGGAGTACATTACACTACGTGTGTAGTGTAATGTACTCTAGCAGCGATCAAAGCTGCAAGTCTAAGTGTCCCCTAGTGGGACAAGTAAAAAAAGTAAAAAAAAGTAATAAAAATGTTTAAAAAAAAGTGTAAAAATAAAAGTTATAAGTTCTATAAACACAAAATGCTTTTTTTTCCTATAATAAGACTTTTATTATAGAAAAAAAATGAACACGTTAAAAAAGTACACATATTTGGTATCCCCGCGTTCGTAAAGACCCCAACTATAAAACTGTAATGTTATTTTTCCCGCACGATGAACACCCCAAAAAAAATCAATAAAAAACGACGACAGAATCACAATTTTTTTGGTCACCACCCCTCCCAAAATAAAGAATAAAAAGTGATCAAAAAGTCGCATGTTCCCAAAAATAGTACCAATAAAAACTTCTATCCGTCCCGCAAAAAACAAGCCCTTACACAGCTTTTTTGACTAAAAAATAGAAAAATTATGGCTCTCTGAATATGGCGACACAGAAATTTTTTTGGTTTATAAATAAGTCATTTTATTGTGCAAACGCTAAAAAAAAGGACCAAACCTATATATATATGGTATCGCCGTAATCGTACCAACCCGCAGAATAAAGTAAAAATGTCATTTATAGCGTACGGTGAGCGCCGCAAAAAGAAAACCTAAAAAACGGTGTCAGAATTCCTGTTTTTTGCTCAGGATTTCAAAAAAATTTAACAAAAAGTGATTAAAAAAAAAATCACATGTACCCCAAAATGGTACCAATGAAAACTACAGATTGTCCTGCAACAAATAAGCCCTCGCAGCTCCGGTGGTGAAAAAATAAAAAAGTTCTGGCTTTCAGAATATGGCGATGCAAAATGTTCCAAAAGTGGATAAGATCGGGCGCCATTTATCAGTGCGACACCAGTCACATATCTATGAAATATTATTTATTTACCCCATTATTATACCCTCTTATTATGTACTCCGCACAGATTACATATACCCTGATGTTCTCCGCACAGATTACACATGTCCCCACATTATAAACTGAAATACCAGCGAAACCCAAAACAGAAAAACTACCAAGCAAAATCTGCGCTCCAAAAGCAAAATGGCGTTCCCTCCCTTCTGAGCCCTGCAGCGTCCCCAAGCAGCAGTTTGCGCCTACACATACGGCGTCGCCATACCCGAGAGAACCCGCTTAACGTTTTATGAGGTATTTGTCTTCTGTGGCACAAACTGGGCACAACATATTATGCACTAAAATGGCATATCAGTGGAAAATTGCAATTTTCACTTTGAACCATCCGCTGTGCACTAACCCCTTTGCGCACTATGACTTAATTGCCCGTCATGGTGCAGTGGTTGATGTATGGAGCCGGCTCACGTTCTGAGCCCGCTCCATACGCTGCGGGTGTCGGCTGTGTATTACAGCAGGCCCCCTCGGTACTAACGGACAGGAACAGCGATCGCTCTGTTACAGAAGCCTGTAAGAATAACAATATACTGCAATACATTAGTATTGCAGTATATTGTACCAGCGATCCAATGATCGCTGGATCAAGTCCCCTAAGGGGATTGATTAATAAAATGTGTAGAAGAATTATAGTTATTAGTAGTGAGAATTTTTTTTTTGAAAGTTAAAAAAACAAAACACCTTTTCGCATTTTTCTTCTAAAGTAATGTAAAAAAATGAACAAAATTGGTATCGCTACGTCCGTAAAAGTCCGAACTATTACAATATACCATTATTTAATTTGCACAGTGCACACCTTAAAAAAATTTAATAATTGAAACCGCCAAATTGATTTATAAAAAATGGTTGTTTTTTTCCTCCTTTATCCCTTGTGAAAATGAGAAAATGCAACATTTTAGTGGAAAAAATTTTGATATTAATTTTCGCGCCCTAATTCTAATAAACTCTGCAAAAGACGCGTGGGGTGTAAAGGCTCACTATACCCCTAGAAAAATTCCTTGAAGGTTTTTCCAAAATGGGGTCACTTTTGGTGGGTTTCCACTGTTTTGGTCCCTCCAGTGCATTGCAAATGCCACATGGCACCGAAAACCATTCCAGCAAAATCATAAATCCAAATGGCGCTCCTTCCCTTCTGAGCCCTGCTGTGGGTCCAAACAGCAGTTTATTACCACATATGGGGTATTGTCGTAATCGGGAGACATTGCTTTACAAATGTTGGGGTGCATTTTCTTCGTTATTCCTTGTAAATAATAAAAATTTCTATGTTGTTTCAGAAAAAAAGTACATTTTAATTTTTACAGACTAATTCCAATATATTTAGCGAAAAACCTGTGTGGTCAAAATGCTAACTATACCCCTAGATAAATACCTTAAGGGGTCTAGTTTTCGAAATGGGGTCGTTTATGGGGAGTTTCTATCATTCTGGCAGCTCAAAGCCTCTCCAAATGTACAGTGGGGCCTAAAACATTTTCAAGCGAAATAGGAGTCCTGAAAGCCTCCGGGTGCTCCCTTCTTTTGGGGCCCTGCCGTGTGTCCAAACAACGCATTAGGGCCACAATGTGGGTATTTTTGAAAACAGGAGAAAGAGGGTGATAGATTTTGGGGTGTGTTTCTTCATTTTCATGTTCGCTTTACAAAGAAATCGGTCTTCAAACAAATACTTTTATGAAAAAAGTGAAATTATTTTCTTTTTCACCTGATATGCATTAAATTTAGCAAAGAACTGTGGGGTCAAAATAATTACTATACACCTAAATAATTACGTTATGGGGTCTAGTTTTCTAAATGGGGTCGTTTATGGGGAGTTTCTATCGTTCTGGCAGCTCAAAGCCTCTCCAAATGTACAGTGGGGCCTAAAACATTTTCAAGCAAAATATGAGTCCTGAAAGCCTCTGGGTGCTCCCTCCCTTTCGGGCCCTGTCGTGTGTCCAAGCAATGCATTAGGGTCACAATGGGGGCATTTTTGAAAACAGGAGAAACAGGGTGATATATTTTGGGGTGTATTTCTTCATTCTCATGGTCGCTTTACACAGAAATCGGTCTTCAAAGTGATACTTTTATGAAAAAAGTGTTTTTTTTTTTTTTTTCACCTGCTATGCATTAAATTTAGCAAAAAACTGTGGGGTCAAAGTACGCACTACACCCCTAGATAAATACCTTAAGGGGTCTAGTTTTCTAAATGGGGTCGTTTATGGGGAGTTTCTATCGCTCTGGCAGCTCAAAACCTCTCCAAATGTACAGTGGGGCCTAAAACATTTTCAAGCAAAATATGAGTCCTGAAAGCCTCCGGGTGCTCCCTCCCTTTCGGGCCCTGTCGTGTGTCCAAGCAATGCATTAGGGTCACAATCGGGGCATTTTTGAAAACAGGAGAAACAGGGTGATAGATTTTGGGGTGTGTTTCTTAATTCTCATGGTCACTTTACACAGAAATCGGTCTTCAAAGTGATACTTTTATGAAAAAAGTGAAATTAAATTTTATTACGCCTGCTTTGCATGAATTCTTACAAAAAAACTGTGGGGTCAAAATACTTACAACACCCCTTAATAAATACCTTAAGGGGTGTAGTTTTCAAAATGGGGTCACTTGTGGGGGTTTCCACCATTCTGACAGCTATGAGCCTTTGAAAACCTGGCTTGGTGCAGGAAAACAAAATGTACTTCAAAATGTATAAAATTATTACTAAATTTGTAAGTCTTCCAAATTGCTCAAAAAAAAAAATTTTTTTTTCAAAAGTGCTGCCAAAATAGAGTAAAGAGATGGAAATATATATTTAATTAAAAAAATTGTGCAGTATGTGTGTACATATGTGACATATTGCAGTTAAAAATAGGGAAAAATGATCATTTTTACAAAATTTCTTCAATTTCTCTATTTTTTTATTAATTTCCGCAAATCGTATCAGTCTACTTTTACCACTAAAATAAAGTACAACATGTGACGAAAAAACAATGTCAGAATTACTTGGATATTCAAAACTTTCACAGAGTTATTCTCTGATAAAGTCAGACATACCAGATTTGACAAATCTGGCTTGGTCATTAAGGTACAAACATGCCCGGTCATTAAGGAGTTAAAGCTGCTACTGATTCTGCATTTGCTATGGGTTTACCCTGCAAATTCAAGAAGTGGCGACTTCTCCATATGGGGCCATAATCGTGGGCAATCCCAAAGGCATACCTGGAGTCAGTGTAAATATTAGTCTTACCTTCTGCCAGTCTACAAGCTTCCGCTAGTGCCATCAGCTCAGCCTCCTGTGCAGATTTGCTGGAGGGGACTGGTCTGCTACACAATAACTCATGTTGAGTGACTACAGCATACACGGTGCGATATTTGCTGTTCTGAAAAGATCTGGAGCCATCTACAAGCAACTCAAAATCAAAGTTAGTGAGTGGTATGCGAGACATGTTTTCTAGGCCTTGGTTTTCACTTGCCATAAGTGCAACGCAGTCATGGTGATGAGTCATGTCAAATCGTTCCTCCTCAGTTGCTAACTCGTATGCTAACTCCCCCTTCACTAAACCCATAGGCATGAGAGTGGCGGGGTTTAGTGTGGTGCACCTCTGGATTGTCACTTGAGGGGGGCTAAGCAGAGCAGCTTCATATTTTGTAAGTCTGGGGATCGACAAGTGCTTGGTCTGAACTTGCTGCAGTAACTCTGTGATTGAGTGTGGTACCATAATGATCAGTGTATGATCAAGGACTATATCTGCACTCTTTCTGAGGAGTGTAGCTGCTGCTGCTACCGCTCAGATACAGGAGGATGATCCTAGAATGACTGGGTCTAGGTGAGTTGAGTAATAAGCCACCAGTCTGTGTTTGTCACCATGTTGCAGAACAAGGACCCCTGATGCATGCCTCTCTAATTCATGGAAGAAAAGGGTGAAAGGCAGCCCATAATCAAGCAGTCCCAGTGCTGGGGCATTCTGCACTGTAAGTTTCAGGGAGTAGAAGGCGTCCAAGGCCGGTTGGATAAGAGTTAATGGTTCAGTGGACAGGGAATCATACAATGGTTGGAGTAGCATTGAGGCATTATGTATCCACGGCCTGCATTATCCAACCAGACCCAAAAATGCTCGCAACATTCTGTGGTTTTTTGGTAGAGGAATCTCAATGATTGCTCTGACCCTGACTGTAGACAAATGTTTGGCACCCGGAGAAATACAATGGCCCAGAAATGTGACGGTTTGCAAACAGTACTGCAATTTACTTTTGGACGCATTGCACGCACTGTCTGCCAGGAATATCAGCAGCGATACAGTTTCTTTTTCACAGGTTTTTTTTTGTCTCTGCAGCACAGTAAGAGGTAATCCACATATTGTAGGAGGACAGTACCTGGATCTGAGGGAGCCCAGTTGTCTAAGACTGCTTTCATGGCCTGGGATAATTGGGTGGGTGAGTTGCAGTCCCCCTGTGGTAGCACAACCCAGCAATATTGTTGTCCCTTTTGTGTAAATGCAGACAATAACTAGAAGTCCTCGGATAGTGGAACACAAAAGAATGCATTTGCCAGATCTGTCACAGTAAAACGTTGTGCTGTGGGCGGTATTTGTGCCAGCAGTGTGTGTGGATTTGGCACTATGGGGGTGTCTTTCACAGTTACAGCATTCAAAGCCCGCAAGTCATGTACCATACGGTATGTCACTGGTTCCCCCTTTTCAGTTTTTTCCATTACCGGGTACAAGGGTGTATTAGCGCCTGAGGTACATATCTTTATGGCCCCCACCTTGAGGAACTCCTGAATGTCTTTAGCTATTGCATTTGTGTGTCGTGTGTCATGTAGTCTAATTCTAAGGGGCTTAGTCAGGGGATTACTGATCGATGTCCCCTCAACCCCAACACATGTAAGATAATCAGCAGAAATTAGGTCCGGTGATATCAGCGTGGTCTGCAGAACAGATTTGGCTGCTTTGGTGTCTACTAAGAATTGAAGGGTAGTACCCTTCACTTCTGCCTCTGCCATTGGTGTGGGCCCACTGTCTGATATCACATACATTGGGCAGAGGCTGACATCCGGATTGCCAGCTTCCTATTCCATGGAAGTTGGCAAGTCAGAAGCCTCTGTAGCCTTTGCCTGGCACTGGGCGGAAAAGTGTTCCTTTTCGCCATAACTCTAGAAATCTACGTTACTGTAATCTGTTTTTCCACCTCCCCCTCCCCCTCTTCCTCCTCTGAAACCACCTCTGCCTCTGTGAGGCTGGTTCACCATGATTTTAGTCCTCTTCTTCCTCATCTCCTGCTCCGCCTTAATGCTGCAATTTTCATACTCCTCCATTCTCGTCTAGCAGTAATGATCTTCTCCCTAATTTCCTTCTTAATTCCCCCCATTATAGCTTATCTGAAAATTTTGACCTCCTTTCTGTCGCCCTGTTCATACCCCTGGTCCTGCCACTTGATCTCCATATCACAACAAAACTCATCTACCCCCTGATCTGGTTGTTGTTGTTGTTGTTGTTGTATAGCCATCCATGAATCAAGTAACTTGTCTCGTTCTAGTCCTGGCCAGACTTGTGAAAGTGCAAAGTATTCTCGTCCACTCGCCTCAGTCTGTCATGAGGGGCTCCATTCTGTCCCATAATCTGCATTTTTAGTGAATCCCCTCCCCCCCTTAACAATAACCAATTCCGCTAAGCCATCCCATGTGCAAGGGTATGTACACTGCAAGTCGTCTGGAAAACATCACTGGCTGTTTTCTTGGGTCGGGGAGACTGTTACTCATTGATAACTGATCTCTAGGTGACCACAGCATGTACTGGTCCTAATTGTGTTGCACTTGGTGTCCGGCATTATTGGGGTCAGGTATCTGGAAACGGTGGGTCCTAGTCTGCATAGGAAATACCCCTACACGTTTTGTAACCTTGTCCAGTCTCTGGCTCCCACAGCTGCTGCAATATTCAACTGCGGGCGGGTTTTGCTGTCCACAATGAGGACAGGTCCAGCTCACTGACCCCCCAGCTTCCTTGGGAGCACCTGGTGTCTGATAAGGAGGGGGTGCGCCAGCAATTTCCCCACTCAACTTAGTCACCCTCTGTTCTGTCATTAAAACATTGATAAACATAATGTCCATTCTGTTCAACTTCTTTACATCCTTCAGTAATCACCTTCTCTGCCACCTTAAGCCATGTGTCTGCTTTGTCAGTTAACCCATGGTTGCCAAACCAACCTTTATTCATTTTTATGAATTCTTTCCACTTTTGCACATCCAAACAACATCCTTCAACATGCCTGCCTTTTTAAACATTTTCCACAGTTTGTTATAGCGTCTTTCCCTTCCTGATTTGTAACAATTTCCTTGGCTGTATGCCACTTTGTTGCCCCTGTTGCTCTGGTCCCTGAGTTTCCCATGATCAGGACTTAACCACAGAAGTCCTTGCCGTACCACAGGATATTACCTACAAATATCCAACCTGTCACCTACGGACACATTCTGCCACATACTTGCAGATTGTGTCGCCTACGGACACGTACTGTGTGTTTCGTCGGGCGTCCCCGACACTCAGCAGTCTCAGAACAAACGGGCAACCGTCTGACATTCTCTTTGATCCTTAACAATTTTCCACATCAGCCAAACAAATAAAATCACCAACACCACGCCTATAACAATTCAACACAAATCCAGTAACCACCAATACATTGCAGAGTTATTTTAAAAAGTCTTCATCTTCTTCACCACCCCACCAAGTATAAGGGACCACACTTATAGGACACGCAAGTGGACCTCTGAAATTAGGTCTCTTTATCTGTACATTTTTTTTCCAACTGGCTCAGCAGTAATCCTTTCACAACATCAAAAGCCCTTATGTGTAGGTTAAAACTCATATCAACCCTGCGCTCAGTACGATAGAAACGCAGTGTAAGCGTCTGACAGTCCTCATACACTGAAACAATCTCATACTTCTGTGCACCCTCACTTGCATTGCCTGCACCATCCTCTTACAACATTCATACCATCAACTCACTTATGCTACATCTGCAATCATTCATCACACAAAACTTTTAGAAATTACCAACATACCTCTGAACAGGTGACTGCGTCCAGGAGGATGAATCGTCAATAATAGCTAATATGAGGCGTCAAAGATATATGAGTGAAACATTTGTAAGAATAAGCTCCTTACTCACCAGTCTTGATGTTTTACTGATGTACCAACGACCCCCTCGCAGCGACAGCTACCAGACAATTAACCTCCCCGTTTTCGGGCACCAAAGCTGTCGACGCAGGTTCGGCCAAAAGTATATTAGACTGAAGATTTAGGTAGTTGTGTCAACCAACACCTGTCTCAGTACACCTGTTCAGGTCCAAATAATCTCAGTGGTTATTGGTTATCGATCTATAGAGGAGAAATAACACACAGACACTGCTGGTATGCTCAAAATACTCCTCTGATCTTTATTGATCCAAGCAAGTATATAAGTATGATGACAGAAAAGGTGTAGGCTTTGATTTCAGCCAATCATCTACAATATGATAATGACTCTGATTCAGCCAATGACAATATTTCAATGCATTATAATGATTCTTCACCCTTCAAGGTCTCCCAGGTGGCCTCTCCCTTGGTACATGGGGGAGACACATTTCAGATGCACAAGTTAAAGTGTCTCTACTTCTTATCTCACTAGAGAATGGAGACTGCAGATAAGATGGCTGATGCGCAACATTAAATAATTTACAAAAAGCCCTTCTTTAAAGAGGCTCTGTCACCAGATTATCAAATCCCTATCTCCTATTGCATGTGATCGGTGCTGCAATGTAGATAACAGTAAAGTTTTTTGTTTTTTTAAAAATGATAATTTTTGGCCAAGTTATGAGCAATTTTATATTTATGCAAATGAGCCTTTCTAATGGACAACTGGGCGTGTTTTCTCTTATTTCCAACTGGGCGTGTATTGTGTTTGTAACATCTGGACGTGTTTACTTGTTTTACTAGCTGGGCGTTGTGAATAGAAGTGTATGTCTGCATCATACCCCCTCCGTTATGGTAAACAATGTGCTTCTCCATTCTACAAAGGATGATTGATCTGCTCCTTGCAAGAATAATAAAAACATTCAACTCAAAAACACATAACAGAATTGTTTCAAGACAACTGCTGACTTAGATTAATATATTAGTTTTTACTTATTAATCTCAAGATGGCTCCTTTAGGCCACAAGATGGATTCCAACGATCCAAAATGGATGCCTACCACACAAGATGGAGTTCATGCAATATGTCATCTTTTAAACACATTCTAATCACTTTCACAGAGGCGTTTAACCTCCGTATTTTTTGCCATTTTTCGGGATGTTTACAGCCCGAAAATCTGTGTGAACATACCCAAAGCCTCAGCTGAACAGCACAGTGTATTTCTCATTGAAATCAATGGAAACTCTTTGCAGGCTTATTTCAAGTGTATTTGGGAGCATAAAACTAGGCTTTCCTGCTCCAAAATCAGCCTGAAAATAAGCCATGTGAACATGCCCGAAGAAACATTAAATATAATACATTTTGACAACTTTGTGGGTGTTAAACAGACATCATAGTCAACTCCTAGTAGTCAGTACTCAAAAGATCAATAAAGTATATGAAATGTTGTCAAAATAAATACAAGAAGCGCACACACAGGAAATATTTCACATTTCCGATATATCAGCCTACACATCTGAATTACACTTTGGTGTATTACTACAATTCATGTAGGAAAATATTTTTATAGCTGAGGCTCTGTTCACATTTTGAGGTTCTGTTGCACGGTTTCGCAGCAGAAAATTTTGTCTCGGCCTTTGATATTTGAGATAAAATAAAGCAAAAAAACCATGACTAAATGTTACAATATTACAAGAATGAATCTGTACTTTTTTTTTCTTGCATGGTAGAAATATCCAAAAGTTGTTTTAGATGGTGTTCTTAAAAAAAAAAAAAAAAAAAAAAAGTAACATTCACATAACCACATACTGGACCTTAGTCACAAGAGGCAACATTTATAGGGGTTGTTCACCTGTGTAAATAGACTTTTAATAATCTTGGAGGCAGATTTACTAAGACTGGTGTTAAATAGGTCAGTCTGAGTCTGAAGCCCACAGGAGTAAGATGTGACAAATTTATTGAAGGGATTGTCTGGGCATGGGGCGCTTTTTAATACTGATGACCTATACACAGGATAGCTCGTCAGTATATGATCGGTGAAGGTGCGACACCCGGACCACGCACCGATCAGCTGTTCTGGCTGCCCCCGGCACTGGAAGTTATGCGGTGGTTGGTGTTGGAAGCAGATGGCTCCTGTCCCTGTATAGCTGCCGTGCTGCAACACTGCAGCTCTGCTCCTTTTCAAGTAAAGAGAAGCATGGCTGCAGTACTGCAACAACATGACAGCTATACAGTGGTCGGAGCCATCTGCTTCTGGCACCGAACACTGCATAACTTCCAGTTCTGGAGGCAGTCAGAACAGCTGATCGGTTCGTGGTCCGGGTGTCGCACCCCACCGATCATATACTGATGACCTATCCTGTGGATAGGTCATCAATATGAAAAACGGCCCCATGCCCAGACAACCCCGTTAAGCGACACACGCCTCTCAATTAATTTGTTGCATCTTGTGATGTCAGTGTCCCAGACGGGGAAATTTAGATTTCTGCTATCATTTCTGTAAATTTACAGTATATTTGATTGGTTGTGGATGGCCCGACTCCTTCCGCTAAGCTCCACCCACTTTTCTTAAAAAGCGACTAGACCAGCATAAAAGTGCAAAAAAAAAAAACAACTCAAAATACTGCACAAATAGGGCATGCGCCATAATTTTTGACTTTTCAACACCAGAAAATCTGCGGAAAAACGTTCATACCTTCCCCTGGTTTGTGTTAATTCCTCACTATTTTAACCCCTTAACCCCTTCCCGCTCCTGGACGTACTATTAGGTCATGGTAGCTGTATCGTTCGCGCTCCATGACCTAATAGTATGTCACGGGAGTAACGGCCATTTCGGCCGTCTTCCCGACACATACAGGAGCGGTGACAGCTGCTGCCTCGTTCAGCAGTTGCCGCAGCTCCTAAAGCGGGGACCGATCGCTGTGTCCCCGCTGATTAACCCCTTAAAAGACGCGTTCAATAGTCAGGACCCACTATGCTTTCTGTCAGTGAGTAGCTGACAGCTGTAATACACTGCACTACGCATGTAGTGCAGTGTATTAGAATAGCGATCAGGGCCTCCTGCCCTCAAGTCCCCTAGTGGGACAAAGTAAAAAAGTTAAAAAAAGTCATAAAAAAAAAAAAAAGTCATAAAAGTCAAAATCCCCCTTTTTCCCTTATCTGTCCTTTATTATTAATAAAAATAGATAAATAAACTATACATAATTGATATCGCCGCATCCGTAACGGCCTGAACTACAAAATTACTTTATTTATCCCGCGCGGTGAAAGCCATAAAAGAAAATAACAATAAACCATACCAGAATTAAAACATTTTGTCACTTCACCTCCCAATAAATGGAATAAAAAGAGATTAAAAAGTCGCATGTACCTAAAAATGGTTCTGATCGAAACTACATTTCGTTATGCAAAAAAGAAGTCCTCGCACGGCTTTCTTGATGGAAAAATAAAAAAGTTCTGGCACTTAGAATATGGCAACACAAATAGAAAATGATTTTTTACAAAACGTATTTTATTGTGCAAACGCCATAAGACATAAAAAAAACTATAAACATCTGGTATCGCCGTAATCGTATCGCCCCGCAGAATAAAGTGAATGTCATTTATAGCGCACGGTGAACGCTGTAAAAAAAATACAATAAAAAACAGTAGTAGAATTGCTGTTTATTTAGTCACCACTCCACTTAAAAATAGAATAAAAACTGATCAAAAAGTCGCATGCACCCCATGAAAACTGCAATGAATTCCTCAAGGTGTCTAGTTTCCAAAATAGGGTCACTTTTGGGGGGTTTCCACTGTTTTGGCACCACAAGACCGGACATGGTGCCTAATAAAAAGGAGCCCTCAAAAACCACTAGGTACTCCTTTGCTTCTGAGGCCGCTGCTTCAGTCCATTATCGCACTAGGGCCACGTGGGATATTTCTCAAAACTGCAGAATCTGGGCAATAAGTATTGAGTTGCGTTTCTCTGGTAAAACCTTCTGTTTTACAGGAAAAAATGGAATAAACAGGATTTTCTGACAAAAATAAGAAATATGTCAATTTCACCTCTACTGTGCTCTAAATTCCTGTGAAACACCTAAGGCCTCATGCACACTTCCATCACCGTTTTATCGCCCATTTTTGATGGATCCGTGTGTCCGTTTTTGTTTCCGTGTGCACTCCGTTTCCGTTCCGTGTTTCCGTTTTGTTTTACACGGATGTTGTGTTTCTGTTTGACTTCCGTTTTTCCATTTAAAAAACAGAAGGTAAACTTCATTTGAACTTGTCACATGTCCCAGGAAATACCCATAGAAAGGTTACAAGAAGTTTTTGGTGCTGTTTTCTGTAGCTTTCAGAGCATAGAAAACAGAACTCTGCTTGGCTTGCTTTGGTTTTTTTGGATTTTTGGAGTGAAATGTGTGCACTTATTTTGAGACACTGGGCACTAGTTCCCAGCTGCCATCTGTGCATCAAAAGCTCCATGGCAAGATTCTGCCCGCGTATCCCACAGTTCTGGGTAATCATGCACCATTGCTATGAGTCTCTCCACATCCATCTTCAGGAATGAATGTGTACTGTAGTTTGTGAGTCTGTGAACTTTGGCTCACCCAGCCATTGCTATGGCAACGGATCCGTCAAAAACTAACGCACACGGAAGCCTTCACTGTGCCGTCCGTTTTTTTGACTGACCCATTGGCTTCTATGGGCCACACAGTCACTGAATCCCTGACCAAAGTAGGAAATGCTCTACTTTTGACGCAACGGAACAACAGATCCGTTTAAATAACTGAAGTGTGCATGGGCCCATTGAAATAAATGTGTTCAGGGTGCTATCAGTGAAAAAAACGGATAGCACCCTGAAGGAAAAGACTGAAGTGGGCATGAAGCCTAAAGGGTTAATAAACTCTCTAAATGCTCTTGTGAATACTTTGAGGGGTCTAGTTTCTAAAATGGGGTGTCTAATATATAGGCCTCTCAAAGCAACTTCAGAACTGAACTGGAACCAAAAAAAATTAATTAGGTAATACTTCGCTTCTTAAGATAATACTGATAATGAGCAGTGCCCACCCCGAGATGACCCCAGTTTTGAACTTTTATATAAACGTAGACCCCTATTAGACCATTTTAGTGCCCGGTTTTCCCAAGCATACGCCCCCAGAATGCCCCCCCTTACTGGGAGTTAATGCAAAAATTGTGTGGGATTTGGTACACCCACTGCTGGACCAGGGTTACCACCTTTACCTGGATAATTTTTATACCAGCGTCTCACTTTTCAAGTGCCTCGCTTTCAGAAGTCCAGCGGCATGCGGCACTGCTAGAAGAAATCGGAGAGGCCTCCCTAAGACTCTTCTTGGGCACATTCTAGCAGCAACATATTGTGTGTCCAGTACAAGGACAAGAGAGATGTCCTTGTAATGACAAGAACACATGTCCACACCAGTACCCACGTACCTGTACGAGGTACCAGTACAGAGACCCCCAAACCAGACTGCATCTTGGACTACAATAGATACATGGGATGGGTGGACTTGTCAGATCAAGTCCTGAAGCCCTACAGCGCCATGCGGTGTGGTATAAGAAGCTGGCCGTGCACATCATACAGATGGTATTGTACAATACGTACGTGCTACATCTGTGCAGGCCAGATGGGAACTTTCCTGGAATTTCAAGAGGTGGTTATCAAGAACCTAATCTTTAGGGACAAAGAAGGGGGGCACCCAGTACTTCTGGAAGCGAGGCCACACGCATCGTACCAGGGCAACACTTTCCAGGAGAAGTTCCACAAACTGGCAAGAAGGGAAAAAGTCAAAAGAGGTGCAAAGTATGCTGTAAGAGGGGGATAAGGAAGGACACAATATATCAATGTGACACGTGTCCCGAAAAAACAGGGCTCTGTATGAAAGTGTTTTAAAATTCATCATACATCCCTTAGATTTTTAATCTACCCTGACGCACTCCACACAGATTATACTCATCTTTCCCTTCTGAGCCCTGCTTTGTGCCCAGGCAGCTGATAACAGCCACTTGTAGGGTATTGCCGTACCCAGGAGAGCCCACATTACAGTTCATGGAGTGTATATCTCTGGTGGCGCGTGCTGGGCACAATATATTGGACACTGAAATGGCATATATTTCTAGAAAATTGCAACTCTCACTCTGCACCATCTGCTGCGCATTACCTTTTACACAATAACTGTGGGATGAAAATGCTCACTACACCTCTAGATGAATGCTTTAAGGGGTGTAGATTTTAAAATGGGTCACTTCTTGGGGGTTTCAACTGTACTGGTACCTCAGGGGCTTCTGCATTCACGACTTAGCACCAGAATAGCTCCAGTAGGCCAAATGGTGGTCCTTCCATTCTAAGCCCTGCCGTGGACCCAGGCAGCAGATAACAGCCACATGTAGGATAGTGCCGTACCCAGGAGAACCCACATTACAATTTATAGGGTGTATATCTCCGGTGGCGCATGCTGGGCACAATATATTGGACACTGAAATGGCATACATATATAGAAAATTGCAAATCTCACACTGCACCCTCTGCTGCGCATTACCTTTTAGACAATACCTGTGGGATCAAAATGCTCACTACACCTCTAGATGAATGTCTTAAGGGGTGTAGTTTCCAAAATTGGGTCACTTTTGGTGGGTTTCCATTGCTTTGATACCTCTGGGGCTCTGCAAATGCGACATGGCACCCAAAAATTTGGACTCCAAAGAACACATAGCGCTCCTTTCTTTCTGAGCCCTCCCATGCGACCAAACGGCAGTTTATCACCACAAATGGGGTACTGCCGCACTCAGGACAAAATGGGGTGTTTTATTTCTTGTGAAAATAAGAAATTTTGATCAAAAATGACATCTTATTGGAAAAAAATTCATTTTTTAAATTTCACAGCCCAATTCAAATGAGTGCTGTGAAAAAACTGTGTGGTCAAAATGGTAACAGCAACCATACATTTATTCTTTGAGGGGTGTAGTTTCCAAAATGGGGTCACTTTTGGGGTATTCCTACTGTTTTGGCACCTCAACACCTCTTCAAACCTGGCATGCTGCCTAAAATATATTCTAATAAAAAAGAGGCTTCAAAATGCACTAGGTGCTTCTTTGCTTCTGGGGCTTGTGTTTTAGTCCACGAGCACACTAGAGCCACATGTGGGACATTTATAAAAACTGCAGAATCTGGACGATACATATTTAGTAGTGTTTCTATGGTAAAACCTTCTGTGTTACAGAAAAAAATGGAATAATATTGAAATTCAGCAAGAATAATGAAATTTACAAATTTCACCTCCACATTGCTTTAATTCCTGTGAAATGCCTGAAGGGTTAAAAAAAACGTTCTAAATTCTGTTTTGAATACTTTGAGGGGTCTAGTTTTTAAAATGGGGTGTTTTATGGGGGTTTCTAATAAAAGGCCTCTCAAAGCCACTTCATATCTGAACAGGTATCTTAAAAAAAAAGGCTTTTACAATTTTCTTATAAATATGACAAATTGCTGTTTATGTTCTAAGCCTTGTAACGTCTAAGAAAAATACAAGAATGTTCTAAAAATTATGCCAATCTAAAGTAGACATATGGGAATTGTGAACTAGTAACTATTTTGGGTGGTATAACCATTTGTCTTACAAGCAGATGCATTTAAATTCAGAAAAAAATGCTATTTTTTCAAAATTTTATACAAATTTTGCAGTTTTTTAACAAATAAACACTGAATATATCGAACAAATTTTACCACTAACATAAAGACGAATGTGTCACGAGAAAACAATATCAGAATCGCTTGGATAAGTTTAAGCATTCCGAAGTTATTACCACATAAAGTGAAATATGTCCGATTTAAAAAATGGGCTCTGAGCCTTAAGGCCAAAACAAGGCTGCGTGGTTAAGGGGTTAATGTAGGCACAATGTAGTATTTAGCTCCTGGTCTAGCATAAGTGTCTATCTGTCTAGCATATAACGTATTCTCACCTGAGTCGTTCGGGCAGTCGGATTATTCTGTCATGTGGGCGGTAGTGACGTGGCTTGGCCAAGTGCAGGCTGGGAAATAGAGGGCCGTTGATGCCGTGGTGACGGAGTTGTCTACTTCAGCGTCAGTGCTGAAGTGTCTGTCAGGGGCGGGATTATGGGTGAGTGCATCGCTATTACCTGTTGTCATGGTAACGTTACCTAGCACGGGCAGGAAGGTGCTGGGTCTGTTGGGTAACTTATGAAACACAAGTATTATAAGCTGGAGTACTACGTGAGGAACTGCAATGATTAGATTAGAGACAGTTAGGTTGCATTCTATGTAGATAGTTCAAAGCTCTAAAGACCTAAAATAGGCTTAAGGACTGATTCAGACGAACATTGCGTTTTTTCGCGAGCAAAAAACGCTGCGTTTTGCGCGCGTGTCAGCAGCGTGTTGCATGCGTATTTGGGCCGTGTGCGCGTGTATTACGCGCGTAAGACATGCGTTTTTCCTGTGCGTGTAAAAAACGCAAGCAGGTGGTCTGTTTTTGCCAGCCTACAAAAAGGCCAAGAATGCTACACCCCTGCTTGATGTGCGCACCTGTGGTGCTGAATTTGTGAGCTTTTGGTGTAACAAAGTGTTCGAACGAGTATTTGCGGTTACTTTGTATGCCCCACTGCATTGATGCCACCTAGCTCTCTGGCCCGTGTCCTCTTAGCATGGTTGGTTTCCCGGAGGTTTGGCCAACGCCGTAGCATGCTACTGCCACACCGGCGGAGATCAGGTAGGATGTGGGTTCACCCAATAGTGGCCCAACGCACCTCAAAAGGGCATTTTCATACCCTGTATGCTGACCTCCGTCGTCACCCAGATAAATTTCGCTCCTTTTGCCGCCTGTCTGTGCCTGCCTTTGATATGCTGCTGGAGCTGGTTCGGCCAGGAATAACCTATCCGGACACCAACATGCGGCGCTGTATTTCCCCAGAGGAGCGTCTCCTTGTCACCTTACGGTATGTGCTGTTTCTTAAGCCAGGTTACACATTGTTTTATGTGCTTCATGTCCTACCTCACATGTTGGCTTTGTGGTTTGTGTTCCTGATTTCCTGTAGATTTTTGGCGACAGGCAATAGCTACCATTCCCTTCATTTCAATTCCTTCTTGGAGTGTCCACTATTTCCGGTATTGTCCCATCAACCTGTGTGGTCCTGTGGCTGAGATTGAAGAGCAGCGTGATGCCTCAGCCTACGTCCCAACACTGGCTTCGAATAGCCCAGCAGTTTGAAACCAACACTCAATTTCCCCACTGTATTGGTGCACTCGATGGGAAGCACATCCGTGTCCAGAAACCCCCCCACTCTGGGTCTCGATACTTCAACTACAAGCAGTTTTTTTCCATGGTCTTGCTGGCCTTGTCGGACTGTAATTTGTGCTTTACCATCGTCGACATCGGGTCCTATGGAAGCTCTGCGGATGCCCGCATATTTCGCTCGTCCAGAATGGCCCAGCGTCTAATGTCTAACCAACTTGATGTTCCCGAGCCTAACATCCTCCCTGGCACCAGCGGTCCACCCGTTCCTTATGTTATGGTTGCAGATGAGGGTTTTGCCCTCAGCAGACAAGTCATGCGTCCATATGCGCGGAGGGGCATGGATAACTGTAGGTGCATTTTCAATAACCGGCAATGCAGAGCACGGAAAGTGGTGGAATGCGCCTTTGGCATCATGTGCAGCAAGTGGAGGGTCCTGATGACAGCAATGCAAATGTCGCCGGCCAATGTGACTTCTGTGATCAAAGCCTGTGTTGTGCTGCACAACTTTACCCGCATCCATGATGCCGCTCATGATGGGGAATATATGTTAACAACTGCACCCACCACCAGCATCGCCCAACCTGCTCGGCCAGGGCGGCCACCGACATCTGGCCTGCGAGTGCGGCAGCAATTTGCAGAGTATTTTGACAGCCAGCTTGGAGATGTACCCTGGCAGAACGTAGCCATTTGAAGTGTGGTGAAGTTAGTATTCTTTTGTCGAACGTCTGTTTATCCCTCTAGTCCTTTTTTGGTTTGGGGGGGTGGGTGGGGTAGGGTTAGGGACTGGCAAAACTTGAGGCCCCTTGACGTGGGTTGCGAGCTTAAACCTCGGGAGGGGTTTAGAATTCCCTTTTTTTAAGCCACCAATTCCTTGACATAACATGCTCTTGTGTAGACAAAGGATTGCCTGCCCTATGTCAGCGCCCCTTTCTGCGTGAGTGAAGCTAGGTATGGCGAAACAATAACTATACTAAAAACACCTCAGTTCCTGGTATTCCAAACCCCTTCCGATCAACGAAGACCTCAACGATGTGGTGGAGAAATGTCATACCGTCCAAACCTCTTACGCCATGGCACCTCATAGCGGTAGAGGCTATAGAAATTGGTGAGCTATGTAACAGAAGGATTGTCCACACGGGAGTGAAATATATAACTTTGGCGTTTATGTTATTTGCACATACACTCCATAACACAAAAAAACAGACGGGTGATTACATATCCCAACAAAAATTGGCACCAACATGATGCATTGCAGATAGTAACCAGGAATGATTACAAGGCTGTCATGGCTTTTGGACATTTGGCCATAGTATACACGCGCCCCTACAGATTGTGATAGGCATGGGGTGGCGATGTGTATGCAGACATATCAGCACCACTATGCTGTCCCCGGGCCTGATGAGGATGTTCCTGAGCAGCATAGTGGTGCTGATACTGTGGCTGGTAGCCGTGAGGCTGGATGGGAGCCTGAAAACTTGGGGCAGGTAGGGAGGGAAGTGACGGACAGGGCCAGCCATTGGGCCAGGGGAGAGGTATCTTGGCCCTGGAGGATATTGCGGCATCTGCGATATGGCAGGGGCAGGTTGTGAGTGCCCTGGCAAATGGACCCCCGCGGAGGGCATAAACACACTACGCCACTGCTCGATAGCAGTGAAGCACCGCCCTGGACTAAGCGGGGGTGTAGCACTGTCGAGGAGCGACAGCATGTTCGATTGCAGGCGCGCCAGCCTATGCTCTGGTACCCGGCGCATTAAAGGTGCCATGCTGCGACAAAAGTAGTCGCAGTTGTCCTCATCAGCTGCACACCGCAGGTACTCCAGAACACGCGCGTCCACCTGTGCACCTGCGGATGGGTTCACAGGGCGTCTGCGGCGGGGTGCTGCATGGGTAGGTGTCACTTGGTCCGGTGGGCCCCCTTCTGGCGCTGAGGCGACTGGGACAGGTTCCTCTCTGGTGGGGTCCGGGGTTAGGGTGACCAGGGGAGCGGCGGCTTCGGACGCCTGGGTAGACTCGGCCCGTGCCTCCTCTTCCGACGCGTCAAGATTGTCGCTAGTTCTAGAATATAGGGGAGACGTCAGTTGAGGAACACAATTTACTGTTCAAACACAAAGCATATTTGGCGTATATGACATTTTTGGGAGGTCACGTTTGCAAAAAGGGCCAACAACGAGTACTTACGGTCGCATGTCCATTATTTCCCGCAGGAACAACAGCTGATCATAATATATATATCGGCGCTTCCTGGTGCCACCTTCTCCGCTGCGGCCGCTGGAACCATATTCTCTCCGGAATTGGTCCCTGGAACTTCGCCACCGTCTCTTTACATCGTCCACTGTATAAATAATAAAGAACACATCATTCAAGCAACACACAAGATGTTACTGCGCACACAGACACTGCATATAAACGACAGTACGACACCTCTACACAAGAACAGACCTTACTTTCAGCTACTATAAAGATGCCACTGAACCGAAACGTTGCCCATGACAGGCATTGTTTCAACAGGGACACAATAGGCAATATGGATGGCATTATACTCGTATAAGTCGACACACATATATACACTCACCAATGCGTTGGCGGTCACGGGTGCGGCTGTTGGCCCACTCCTGCTCGAACAGCGCCTCGGCAATATGCTCCCATGCAGCCTCCTTGAGTGTGCGGTCATGGTATGACTCCGCATGGGTGTTCCATACCTCCGGCCGCTCCTGAACTAATGCGATTAGCTTAGCAACATCCATCTGGCGAGGCATGGTTGCAAGCTGCTTGTGGTGCAGGAGTAAACCGTTTGGCCTCTTTTGAAAAACCTGGTCTCTAAGCTACTTCCTGCTTTTCTGCTGGTTTGGACGAGTATGGTCAAACTCCTAAGCATAGAGACAAAGTGTCCTGCGTGAAAAACGCGCGTTCCGCGCAGGTGCCTCCGTATGACATGCGTGATTTTCACGCACCCATTGACTTCAATGGGTGCGTGATGCGCGAAATATGCAGAGATATTGAACTTGTCGCGTTTTTGTATGCAGCGAACAAACGCTGCGCAAAAATCACGGACTATCTGTACTGCCCCATTGACTTCTATTGGCCTGTGCGTGGCGCGCGAAAACAACGCGCCCTGCACGGACGCAAATCACGCTCATGTAAATCCGCCCTAATAGTGAGAAGCTATGTATAGTATGTTTTAATAAATGTGAGAGGACTATATAATATGCATAATAATAGACATCGGAAGTTGGCATGTTTAAGATTCAATAAAGTCACTATATAAACTAGAACTGCATTAGATCATTACTACACTAGTATATTTATACACACACATATATATATATATATATATATGTATATATATATATATATATATATATGTATATATATATATATATATATATATATATATATATATATATATATATACACACAGTGAAGGAAATAAGTATTTGATCCCTTGCTGATTTTGTAAGTTTGCCCACTGTCAAAGACATGAACAGTCTAGAATTTTTAAGCTAGGTTAATTTTACCAGTGAGAGATAGATTATATTTAAAAAAAAAAACAGAAAGTCACATTGTCAAAATTATATATATTTATTTGCATTGTGCACAGAGAAATAAGTATTTGATCCCTTTGGCAAACAAGACTTAATACTTGGTGGCAAAACCCTTGTTGGCAAGCACAGCAGTCAGACGTTTTTAGTAGTTGATGATGAGGTTTGCACACATGTTAGATGGAATTTTGGCCCACTCCTCTTTGCAGATCATCTGTAAATCATTAAGATTTCGAGGCTGTCGCTTGGCAACTCGGATCTTCAGCTCCCTCCATAAGTTTTCGATGGGATTAAGGTCCGGAGACAGGCTAGGCCACTCCATGACCTTAATGTGCTTCTTTTTGAGCCACTCCTTTGTTGCCTTGGCTGTATGTTTCGGGTAATTGTCGTGCTGGAAGACCCAGCCACGAGCGATTTTTAATGTCCTGGTGGAGGGAAGGAGGTTGTCACTCAGGATTTGACGGTACATGGCTCCATCCATTCTCCCATTGATGCAGTGAAGTAGTCCTGTGCCCTTAGCAGAGAAATACCCCCAAAACATAATGTTTCCACCTCCATGCTTGACAGTGGGGACGGTGTTCTTTAGGTCATAGGTAGCATTTCTCTTCCTCCAAACACGGCGAGTTGAGTTAATGCCAAAGAGCTCAATTTTAGTCTCATCTGACCACAGCACCTTCTCCCAATCATTCTCAGAATCATCCAGATGTTCATTTGCAAACTTCAGACGGGCCTGTACATGTGCCTTCTTGAGCAGGGGGACCTTGCGGGCACTGTAGGATTTTAATCCATTACGGCGTAATGTGTTACCAATTGTTTTCTTGGTGACTGTGGTCCCAGCTGCCTTGAGATCATTAACAAGTTTCCCCATGTAGTTTTCGGCTGAGCTCTCACCTTCCTCAAGATCAAGGATACCCCACGAGGTGAGATTTTGCATGGAGCCCCAGATCGATGTCGATTGACAGTCATTTTGTATGTCTTCCATTTTCTTACTATTGCACCAACAGTTGTCTCCTTCTCACCCAGCGTCTTACTTATGATTTTGTAGCCCATTCCAGCCTTGTGCAGGTCTATGATCTTGTCCCTGACATCCTTAGAAAGCTCTTTGGTCTTGCCCATGTTGTAGAGGTTAGAGTCAGACTGATTAATTGAGTCTGTGGACAGGAGTCTTTTATACAGGTGACCATTTAAGACAGCTGTCTTTAATGCAGGCACCAAGTTGATTTGGAGCGTGTAACTGGTCTGGAGGAGGCTGAAGTCTTAATGGTTGGTAGGGGATCAAATACTTATTTCTCTGTGCACAATGCAAATAAATATATATAATTTTGACTATGTGATTTTCTTTTTTTTTTTTTTTTATATAATCTATCTCTCACTGGTAAAATTAACCTAGCCTAAAAATTCTAGACTGTTCATGACTTTGACAGTGGGCAAACTTACAAAATCAGCAAGGGATCAAATACTTATTTCCTCCACTGTATATATATATATATATTTCAGATATATAATTTTACATTCATATAATATTTTATCAACATCTTTTCACTTTTCACTTTTTTCACATTTGCTTCATTTTATTTTATTTTTTGTTATTATTGTTACTTTCTCTGGTATTCTCGTTCATTATACATGGCAAACTACTCTTGAAATTTAATAATTAAAGATGTTTTCTCTCTTAGGGTACAACATATATACTTTCGGCTCTGATGTCTTGAATTCAATAAGAACACCTTTGTACATAAAAGGATAAAGAAGAGAAGATTGATAATTGTCATATATCTTTTCCCCATAATGCTAAAATCCAAATGTTGTGTATTATATGCATTTAAGTCTGATACAAGTACACTTATTGTAGCTTATACATTGGTTTCCTGTTGTTTTGTTTTGTTTTTGTAATTTTTTTTCAGATTTTTTTTTTTTTCTTTTTTTCACCTCAACATTATGACTCTTTTTGTCTGTACTTATATTTCATTTTTTGCAGACTTTTTTGGCATAGATTATCATGTCCTATGTCCCCATTGTTAGATTGTTGTCTAGAGACATGCTCACTTACTTTAGTATACAGCTCCATCTCCTTCCCTGCCTTCGTTGTCCCCTTTTCCTTCCTTCCTGTTGAGCTGGTTCTGCGCGCGCGCGGGTTTCCGCGTCATGTTGCCATGGTCGTGGTCCCGACGCGTGCGCCTTAGCAGTGATCTTTTGCCATTGATTTCAATGGCGCTAACCGTCCCTCCGTGTGCACTGCGCGTGCGCCTGGGCCGCCACCAGGTGCGCATTGTGTCAGCTCTGGCGCGTGCGCACTGCTTGTTCATTGCATTTTCTTGCTCTAATCTGGAGGGAGGGCCCATGCGTCCTAGAGTGCACACCTGTGCACTAATTAGTATTCTATTATCCCTCTATATAACTGGCAGTACATGCTCAGTTGTTAGCTAACCCCTGAGGAAGCCACTTGTTGGCAATACGCGTGGGGCTTTTTCTCTTCCTCTCCCTCCCCTAAAACGGTTCTCACACAGGACATGCTGATCTCATGCTAATTTTGATGCAACATTTTTGTCCTTGTTCCTTTATCTTTGGCATTCGAACGTCTGCTCTAGGGGTTTAGGTGAGTGAGTGGGAGTTACTACTTTGTTTGCCACTTATTATGGTGGTCTGTTTCCCCTTCCCATTGACTTGTATATGGCATTCTCTATGCCGTTTTTAAATGTTTTTAACCTCTGCATAGCATACTGAGTTCTAATCAAATCAAATATATTTTGGATATTCACATAGCTATTCCATGACTTATTGGTTTTTGCCTTATACATACCCATTCTTTGGTTTCGAGTTACTGTGTTTCACAGGGTATGTGGCAGTATAAATGCAGTGCCTGCCTTAGACATAATTACTGCATTAGATATATTATAATGAAATATCACTGAAAAGGATACCGTGTACGAAGTATATCCAGATAGTATTGTCTGTAGTACCGAGGAAGTGATCCGTAACGCACTTAATAGGAGACGATAAAATAAGTGGTTAGTAACTAGTAATGTGACTATGAGACCACTAAATAGAATACAATGGAAAGTTGTTACTTACATGAAGCTACTGATTTCATATTCTCGGTTAAAGGTAATGTCGCTAGAATTTTTTTACATTTTTTTTTAATTTAAACAGTTAGTGTATAAATGATTAAACATTGTTCTAATTTTTTTTTATTTTTAAAAGATGTTTTTATTTATTTTACAACATTTTATCAACAACAATACAGCGTCCACTTCAGGTTTCAGTATTATACATGTCATGGTAAATTCAACCGCTCCCCTTCAATTCTTTTCCGGTCAATTATACTAAGCCTTTATTCACGGAAGAGATATTATAGTGGTGTGCTGTCAACTGAACATAATCAACATATTCAACAGATATAGACCCGCCGCCTCCTCCTCCAGAAGTCGCACTTCTCCCCCTGTCCCACTATCCCATGTCGTCCGGTCTCTGCGCTAGCGTCATGTCTTCCCTGCACCTCTCAGGGTATCATAATGGAGCCTCCCCCGACAGTATTTGTTTTTGGTACCACGTTGTTGAGCAAAAGCACGTACGTATTTTATCCTTGATATGCGGTGGTAACAGCGTGATGAATCCCTCCCAGATCTGAAAAAAATTTTGTACCTGCTTTTCTTTGTGATGAGAGGCTTCAACCCAGTCCATTTTCATTACAAACGATAACTTATTCAGAAAGATGCGAAAGGTTGGTGCCTGTGAGTGGTTCCAAACCTGTAGTATTGCCTCTCTACCCGATGCAGCTATCATGTGTAGTATGCGGGTTTCCCGCCTAGTGTGCTCTTGTGGGTCCGCCTCTGTACTACCCAACAGTGCCCACGAGGCGTCACCAAGAAAAGGTCCCGCCATGTGCTCTAATGCAAATTTTTTAACTCTCTCCCAAAAACTCTGAATCAGCGGGCACAGCCACATACAGTGGTACAAATTCTCCTCTGGTTGACCACACTTAAAACAGTCAGAGGATGAGTAGACCCCCATTCTATGCCCCCTCTGTGGTGTCAAATACGCTCTATGGATCACTTTCAGCCACATCTCCATATATCTAGCCGATGGTAGAAATTTATAAGCATCGATAGTGGCTCGCAGAATTACTGAGGGTGTTAGGGAAGAGTCATCCACCTCGCTCCACTTTGCCAGGCCCAATTGCGTTGCAGAATAATCTATAGGTGTGTGTAGTAGTTTATATGCATTTGAGATCTGTGCAGACCTCGACCCAGGGTTAAGTATTATTCTCTGAAAGGGTGACGTCCACTCATTCTGGGAGAGTTTACCCACTACCAAAGACGCATAGCTATGTGCCTGTAGATAATTAAAAAAAGGAAAGGACACACTTGGAAATTTGCTTTGCAGTTCCGAGAGTGATAATATCGTGTGTTGTGTAGGATGCAACAGGTCCGATACGTCAAGGATGGTGAGACTTGTGGGTCTAGATGAAGTATCATACGCACTTTATTCCACGTTTTCCAAATAGCCATTAAAATCGGGTTCCCTTTTGCCCCCTGGGGTACTTGCTCATAGGGCAGATGTAGCAGGTTCATGAGTGAGATACGCGGTAGGAAGGCTTGGTCTATGTGCGGTGTGGTATAGTACGCTGTGTTTCGTGCCCAGTCAGACAGCACCCTAGCAAGGGCTGCCAAATTATATGTGCGAACATCTGGAAAATTAATGCCCCCATTAAACTTTTTCTGTCTCAGGACATGAAATGGAATCCTCGGTCTGCCTCCTGCCCAAATAAAACCCCTGTATAATTGATTAATATATTTTTCATCCTTTGGTCGAAGATACAGAGGTAACAACTGAAAAATATATAAAAGTTTGGGAAATTCTACAATTTTTAGTACATTAGCCCGCCCCATGAACGAGAGCGAGAAATGTTTTCAGAGTTTTACTGTTTGTTCTAGTTTAGAAATATATGCCGTGATATTGTGTTTGTATACATTTTCTGGGTGTCTGGTAATCTGCACTCCTAAATATTTAATCCCTGTTACACACCATTTCAGGGTGAATCCTGATGTCCATAGGGGTCTAGCTGGGCCTTTTAATATTAAAGCCTCACTTTTATCCATATTTAATGTATAACCCAAGAGTTTACCAATTGCCTGAAGTTCCGCAAATATCTGAGCCAATCTGGTTCTGGGGTTCTCAATCACCAGCAAAAGATCATCAGCATATGCTGCAACCTTTAGTTCACTATTCCCGATAGGTATACCCCTAAATATGGATGAAGACACTATATGTGATAGAGCAAGGGATCTAGTGACAGATTAAATAAAATTGGCGAGAGCGGGCACCCTTGTTTCGTATCCCTGAATATATCCAACTTTTGAGAAAGGTGTCCATTAATAAGTATCTGCGTACCGGCCTGTGATTGCAGCGAGTGCAAGTATTCCACAAATATATGTCCAAAGTTTCGTCTATTTAGCGTTTCTTCCAAAAACGGCCAGGAAACTTTATCGAACGCTTTTTCCGCGTCTAAACTCCGCAACAATGTTGGGGGATGACCCTCCTCCTGTGCAACTACCGTCGCCGCAATCACAGCTCGTATGCTTTTGGAAGTATATCTGCCCGCGACAAAACCCATCTGTAACGGGTGTGCCACCGCCGGGAGGAAAGTCTGTATTCGGGTCGCCAATATTTTAGACAATAACTTGTAGTCTTGGTTAAGCAGTGATATGGGCCTATATGATTGGGGCAAAGTCGGATCCTTATTTTGCTTAGGGAGCAATATAGTTCTGGCATCTGTAAATGTGTCAGGCGTTAGACCCTCCAAATAAATCTTATTAAATAGGTTCGTGAGATATGGGACAATGTCTGGAGACAATAGTTTGTAATATTCTATCGGGAAGCCATCAGGCCCAGGGGATTTTTTGTTATGCGCAGATGAAATAGCCACTCTCACCTCATCCTCTGTAATAGCAGTCTCTAATAAGGTCCTATGCTCCTCTGTCAGCTTTGGCATTGCTACTGAGTCCAAAAACGTATCAATAGCTGTCATATCCGTTGGTTCCGCCCTGTATAAATCTTCATAATAACTAGTAAAGATCGATTCTATTTTCCCAGTTTCAGAGCTTGTCAAACCATCAGCCGGGTCCTATGCCAGTAGAATTTGACCATTCCCGCGAGCCGGGCGTGTTACGTGCGCCAGAAGGGAGCCCACTCTATTACCCCATCTATAGTATTTGTTTTGTGTGGCCTTCACCTGCCACATAGCATTCCCCTGTAAAAATGTGTTCAACAAGCTCTGCGCTTCTAAAAATTCTTCTTTTGATTGTGGTGTGCGGTTACCCGCGTGTGCGGTCTGTGCTCTCAGTAAATTTGCCTGTAGTTCCAGCATTTGTGTTTTTGCTTTTTTGCGCTTCAGTGCTATGTAGCTAATTATGTGTCCCCTCATTACCACTTTAGACGTGAGCCATATCAGTGCCACCTCATCTAATTGATTCCTATGGTCCTGGATATAATCATGCCAGTGTGTTGCTAGGTATGCTTTAAAATATTCTGATTCATATAAATGAGCGGGGAACCTCCATATCCTTGTAAGAGGCTTCGTAGGTTGGCCCCCTAGCGTTATGGAAATCAGTGCGTGATCTGAAATTGCAATAGGGTGTATGTCTGCGCGTACCACCTCTGGGAATAATTGCATTATTAGATCTATTCGTGAGAAGGAATCATGATCCGCTGAGTAAAAAGTGTAATCCCTTGTTCTGGGGTTGTCTAATCGCCATGGGTCACACAGAGATAGCTGTTCCATAAACGTGGCTATGTGCAAATTAGGCGGTATTGTGGCATGATCCGATCCTGACCTGTCTATGGCTGGGTGTGTGGTCACATAATCCCCGGCCACCATCAAATTGGGGTTGTCCCTTTGGGCCAAGAAATCCACTATCTTAGGGTAAAAGCTGTCATTAGGCTGATTTGGGGCGTAGATGTTCAGTAAGGTATATGTGCGTTGATGTATTTGGACCTTTATGTAAACAAATCGGCCGTTGTTATCCGCAAATTGGTCCGTTATGGAATATGGCAGGCCTTTCCTAAAATATATCGCCACCCCCTTTGTTTTGGAGGAGTATGTAGACACTATTGGGTCCTCCAGCCAGGCGGCCCTCAGAGGCACATAATGACCTGTCCGCCAGTATGTCTCCTGGAGAAGCATAATATCTGCCTGCTGACGTTTCAGGTGAGCAAGCACCTTAAGTCTTTTCTCTGGCGTGTTCAGCCCTGGCACATTCCATGACACCATATGCAAGGTTCGGGTTGAGCTATAGTCCTGAGGTGTGTGTGATATAGTACTCATCCTGTGTCCAGATTCTCGACATGTGTACGCAGTTCTCTGTCTTCGCGATGCCACCCCCCGTCCCAGCGAGCGTGGGGAACATCTGATAAAGAAGGGCAGGGGGACCCCGGTCGGTCCCTGACAAACTGTTGAAATCTATAAAAGAGAGGCGGCAGGGTCAACCAACATACAATCAAACCAGAATACATTTGCACATACGTGCACATTTAGAAACTATCTTAAACCAGTGCCTAGGGCACTCTATCAACAGAAGTCAAAGACCTCTGAAACAATGTTAAAGTCTCTTAACCAGTTGGGAAAACAGTTTCCTCCACAGGAAGTTTCAGGTAAAGCAGGTACATTGATCAAACCGCCTCCGCTGGGCGATATGTTCTATGCGCAGCTTCAGGCGTCACGTACAGTCTGGTCCGACCATTTTCCATGACTTTCAGCTTCGCCGGGTACAGCAGTTGGAATCGGATGTTATTCTCATGCAAGTACTTGCATATGGGCGTAAAAGCTTTACGCCTTTGGGATACTTGTATTGAGAAATCCTGGAACAGCAGGATCTTGTGCCCATTAATTCTAAGCTCCGGGGTTTGTCTGAAGGCCTTCAAAATTTTCTCCTTTACTGTCTAATTATGATATTTGGCTATGACCGCTCTAGGCCTCCCGCCATTTTCGTTTTCTCTTCGGGCTCCCAAGCGATGTGCTCTTTCGATGGATAGTAGGTCCTCTGGCAGCTGTACTCGCAAGGCCCTAGGTATATCTGTAGAGAGATACGTGGTAAGTGCCTCGTTTGTGACCTCCTCCGGAATTCCTACAAACCGCAGGTTATTGCGCCGCTCCCGGTTTTCGAGATCATCCAGCTTCTCCCGTAGTTCTTGTATAAGGCCACCTTGTTCCGTCGATAATGTTTCCAAACGGGTAACCTCCATCTCACACGATAAAGATTTGTTTTCCAGTACCCCAATTTTCTGCGAAATTGTGGTCACCTGCGCCAACATGGTATTTATAGAGGTTTGTATGAGATCAAAACGCCTTTCAAATATCGGGGCCAGAAGACGCGACACCTCCTGCGCCACCTCCACCGCCTGAGACTGTATTGCCAGATGCAAGGATGTCGGGCTAGGTGGACCGGAGAGGTTTGGTGGAGTTATGTCCCCTGATGCTGAAATTGCCGCTGATAATTGACTCTTTTGTGAGGCGCTATCCATGTTGGTACCTTTGGACAGCCCTTTCCCCTGCTTTCTCTGTGTGGCGGAGGCGGTAGAAGAGTGACCAGCAGATGTGTGTGGCATTGCAGATGAGCGTGTAGACCTAGGTGTCCCAGCTGCTTGTAGGTATTTGTCCATGAACCCAGTATCCGCGGCACTATGGTTGATAATGAGGCAGTTTGGATATGTATAAACTGTGGAGGAACTAGTTATGCTTTCACATGTGTGTCATCAGGGCAGCGTTCAAAAGTGAGAGAACAGTCTCTTGCATGTTGAGTTCAGAGCAAGTAGGTTTGTGTCGCTCTGATAACTTGCGTACTTTATGACCCAACAGCTCTATTTTAAACTATTATATGTCTCCCTTCCGTTGCCGGTCCCACCGCGCCCTTGTGGCGGAAGTATACAAGCTGAAGCACAGACCCTGCGGCCTTCCTTCACTTCTTCCCCGCCTGTCCTCTCCAACCAGCATTCCAGGCAGGCTGTCCCCTCCCCACAGGGTGCACTTAAAGTTTCCACTGAGATTCACCTCCCGTTACTTAGTGCAGAGGTCCAACAGTCACAGATATTCATGAATATATGGGGTACTTTTCTGTCCCGCTCTGGTGCTTCTGTGGGGTAGTCCTGGTGCTTTGCTCCGTCTCAGTGCTGCAGCCTCTGCTCTGACCACGTGCTGTCCTGCGCCATGTGGCTGTATCTCCGTGCTCCCCCGTCGTGTGTCTCCGTTCCTCCTGGGGTTCAGGGTCTCCCCTGTTCCCCTCACTCTCCCATATGTCGAGTCTCCGCTCTCCCACACTGCACACTGACTCCGCTCCCGGCCGGTTATGAGGGCAAGATGGTGGCCCCGTATGTTTGTCGTTCCGGATTTCTTCCTCTTGCTCTCTCTCAGAGCGGACTCTGGCTGAGTAAAATGGTGCTCCTCAGGTAGGTCGCACTTTTCCCCCGACACCTAAGCCTCTGCAGCGCTTGTTTCTGCCGCAATGTCGGTGATTTCGGCCCGATTCTAATCGCAGCTCCGGAGCTCCACTAAAATGTGGCCATCCTGGATGCCCCGCCTATCGGAAGTCGTTCTAATTATTTCAATTTTTTCACGAGTCAGGAAATATTATAAATTACATTCTAATTTATACATTTCCCAGTGCTGGTCACTAGATGGAGCAATTCCCAAAATTGCAGCATTGGCATGTGGTAAAGCAACCACATTGCTTTATGCTGCAAAATTGGAGAATACACACTCGCTCTAGTGAGCTCACAGAATCCCCCTCCCTTATCCTGGCTAGTGCCAGGAGAAAGGAGGGGATTGAACGTTCAAACCTCCTACACTGTGTCGCCATTTTTTGAGCTAACACACAGTGTAGTAGGTTTACATACAGTAGTAATCACGCACTAAAACACGTACATACACAGAAATAACTTACCTGCTCCTGCCGCCGCCGCTCCCTCCGGTCCGTCCGCTCCGTCTGCTCCCTCCGCTCCAAGTGCTTGCTTCAGAACACAAGTCCTGAAGCCGCGACCGGAAGTAGTAATCTTACTGTCGGGCCGCGGCTTCCGGTCCACAAGAAAATGGCGCCGGACGTCGCTCGGCCGAAGACCTTCAATTTGGATTGTGTGGGAGCGGCGCATGCGCCGTTCCCACACAGACGGCGTACAGCATAGTGGATGGAACGAGTCCCGTTCACATTCACTATGGGGCTGTATGTGTCATTAATCGACACACACAGAGATGGAAAAAAAAATGGCAGCCCATAGCAGTTGGCATATGGTGGTGCCACATTGGATCCCATCGCTGTCCCCCATTGCTGGATGTAGAAAGCATCCTCAAAAAGGAAATAGTTATCTGTCAGTATGATAGTAAGTAAGTCTGTGCTAAGTTCTATTAGCTTGGTGTCTTTTCCTGCGTTAGACAATATCTCTTGCACTGCTAGTAACCCCTTGTGGGGTTCGATTGAGGTGTATAGGCTGCATACATTAATTGTAACAAGAATAGTGTCACTCTTGACTAGTCTCCTGGATAAATTCACTTGATCTTGCCAAAATGCAGAGAAGCGATAACCCCAAAGTGGCGCGCGTTGGCAAAGCCTGGGCAATGCAGCTGTTCACCCCTTGGAGAGATTTAGCCTACTTCTAGGCACCTCCATGGGGGCCCTGCCGGCTCACACACTCACACAGGCATCCAGGCGTGTGGGGAAAAGGCCGGAGAGGAAGCTAGACATGCTTTGCTTCTTTTGCTTGCACCACAATGCCCTGCAGAAAGCATATAAAGCTACATAAAAATGCGTTCCTGGCAACACCCGAATGCCCTCCTGCCATGCAGACAAACGCTAGGCAGCAAGTCCATGCCACAGCCACCCCTTCTCCCTTCACGGGTTGGCTCACCTACAATCTCAATTCACTGGCATGCTATCAATAACTGTTTTAACCTCTTCCACCCTAACCTCTCTCATCAGCCTATCATACTCCATTCTCTCCATCTACTTCTCAATCACAGCCACCAACTCAGACTCCAAATCTCTATCACACTCCTTTACTGCATACAATTCTCTATAAAACTCTTCAACCACACCTAACACCACTTTCCCTTTTACCACCTTCCCATCCTTATCATACACACACATCAAATCCTCTTTCTTCTCTATCACTTTTTTAAAGAAATATATTGAGCATTTTTCATTCTTTTCTAATTTATCCAATTTTGCTTGGTACATTATTTCCTTTCCCACCATCCATTCTTTTATATTCTTCCTACCTTCCTCAATTTTCTCATCCACCTCCCAACCATTCTTCTTCAAACTTCTCAATCTTTTATACAAACACTCATACTTTCTCCTTCTACCAGTCGCTCTTCTATAACCAACTTTCTTAAAACATACCCTTGTCTTTTCCTTCACCCATTCACACCACTCAAACACATCTACAAAATCCTTCTTTCTTCTACACCAACTTCCATACAAATTTACATATATCCCATATGTAACCTAGAGAGAGGGTACCAGCGCACATCCCAACCAAGACCAAGGCTGTACTGATACGAATAAACAGCTAAGTTGACTACCCCAACAAAGGAGGTAACCATTTTATTTAAAATTTTTCAAAGTTTTTCAATAAATACTTTTTCACATTAAATTGATACAAATGTTACAATGGTTCATACAAAAAAAATACAAATTGTCAGATAAAATCAAAACAATTTATAAAAGGGCACTTGGTGGCATCAAATTATGGAACTCCATTCGCTTAAAAAACATTTTCTACATAAAATAGGAGAATGTATTTTGTCTAAAAGAAAATATTTAAACATCTCATTAAAACAAATTGCTAAAACATCGTTCACAGATAAAACTTCGTGTTTGAATAGTAAAATATTTCTGGCCGCCCACAGAGCTGCTTTTACACAGTTAGTGATCTTCCATGCCATCATTTTCTGAGTCCATGTTGGGCATTCAAGGCATCCATAAAAAAAACGCCATCAGATGTTATTCTCCTTAGTCCAGTAATCTTCTTTACCAAGGGGAAGATTTTTGTCCATACAAGTTGTGAATAAAAACGATGCCAAAAAAGGTGAGACTCTCTTCGTCACGGCATCCTCCCCTTGGACACGCAGCCGAGTTGTTCAGTCCCCTTCGATGCTGGAATGCCCGGCATGAAAGACACTCCTGGGCACAGCTCCAGGCCAGATCCTTCTGTGAATTAAAAACATATTTAGCATTTATAATTTTCCATATTTCTTTACATTTCTCCTCACTAAAATTGCTAATGGCGGCAACTAAAACACTTTTTTTAAACTTTTTTAAAATATATTATTTACTGTTTTTTACTTCTATTCTTTTATCTTTCAAGTTAAAAAAAAGATCACAATTTTTTCTAAAATCTTATGTTGATCGGGTAGGTTGAAAGCGTATGGGGAGCTTGAAACCATTGAAAACCATCCATTTCGTCTCATAAAAAAACCCTGTATTAAAACGGATAAAATACGACCAATAGTGATCCTTAAAAACAGCATTAAGATATGATGTAAAATATTTAATTAAAAGAAAGGCTTTGATGTCTGGAAATTCTTTACCACCCATTAGCTTTGGCATCATAACTTAAAACGTAAAGTGTTATAAATTTTTTTAAATAAAACATCAGGGGGAGGGAAAACCATTCTAAGATAAAGTAAAATAGGTAAAATCACCATTTCTATAATTACATTTTTTCCCTCCATAGTCAACTTTCGCATATTCCACATACACAAATTTTTATTGACTTTTTTTGCCACCAAGTCCCAACTGTTAAAACCATTATTGGACTCATTGAAGGAGACCCCTAAAATCACAGTACAATCAAATGTACAGTCACTGACACAGGGACTGGGATGTCCTGTAAAAACATGTTTCCGATGTTTAAAATATTGCTTTTGTTAAAATTCATTTTAAAACCAGAGGAGCAACAAAATAAATAAATCTGTTTCAAATATTTCTGCAGTGATGGGGTGTCCCTGCACAGTACGGCGACATCATCCATGTACCCTACTACTTTAGCCTCTAGTCCCCCCCCCCCCCCCTGTCCGGCAGTGCGACTCCACATATCTCCTTGTCCTTTCTTATTCTACAGAGTAGAGGCTCAACTGCACAGATAAAAAGTAGTGGGGACAAGGGACACCCCTGCTTCACTCCGGAGTTTAAAAGGACATCCTGTGTATTAAAACCTTTTACTAAAATTTTGCTAATGCAATTATCATAAAAGGCCTTCAACGACTGTATAAATCCTTCCGATATACCCATCTTTACTAAAACCTTAAAATGATGAAATTGTGACACCCTATCAAAGGCTTTTTCGAAGTCTATAGTTAAAACCACCATTTTACCTTTGTGATGGTGCATTATGTGTGGTTTATTGTGAGTCCTGAGCAGAGAGGAATGACTCTCTAATCAAGTACCACAGGTCATGTCTCCAGCCTATGGACAATCAGATGAGTCAGAAGTGAAGTCCAAAAGACAAAGTGTTGTCATTGTCCAGTCTCCACAGGGGGTCATCAGGAGACACCACAGTTATATTCAGCTCAGGTGCAGACCAGCAAACAAAGGTGATCCAATTATCTTCCCCATTGTGTCCTCATCCCGGCTGTGGCAATACACATAATAGTACAAAGGACCACAACTCCCATACAGACAGTAGAGACACAAACTAAAGTCATTTTAATGAAGGTGACTAGAAACTGCCAAGATGTTCCTACCCCTGAGGTGTATATAAGGGCTTGTCCTGGGGAGCATGAGATCTTCTGGATTTAGACCTTCAGGAGAGCTGAAGCTGAGGCCAGCGCTCTGAAGATGTTCCTGTGACTACCTGATCTTGTGGACTGTGTGTTGTTCCTGCATTGAACGTGACTTGTTCTGTCAACATTGGATGCAATAAACCCTGTTGGAGTTGCCCTGTCGTCTCTGGCTCTGTTGATCGTGTATTAACGTAACGAACCCCATGACAACCTTCTCTTGCTTTCATGTCGCTAATAGTATCTTTTAAAAGGTTTAGATTGTCCCATATACTCCTCCCGGGTATCCAACAGACCTGGTTGGAGTGTATGATTTTATTCACCACTGTTTTTAGCCTGTTTGCTCATATCTTTGTCATGGTTTTATAATCGCAGTTCAATTGTGTAATAGGCCTCCAGTTTTTTAGGTCTGTCTTGTTCCCCTTTTTATATAGCAGGGACACTTCTCCTTTCTTCCAGGATCCCGGGAGGGATTTTGATCTAAAAACCTGAGTAAAAAGAGAGTGTAGATCCTCCCTTAAAACTCCCTTAAAACTCCATAAAATGTGACATAAAATTCTATGGGTATACCATCCGGACCAGGGACTTGACCTGTTTTAAAACTTTTGATGGTATCTAAAACCTCCTGTTCTGAAATTTCCTGTAATAAAAATTCTTGAGAAACAGGATCTAAAACAGTGTCAACCTCCTTCAATGAGTCTTCCATAAAATCAACATTAACATTTTTTATTAAAAAGATCCGCATAAAATCTGTGCACCTTTTTAAAAATATTATTTGTGTCAGTTTTACCGTCAATATTATCTAACAGTGTACGCTTGTCTGTGATTTTCTTAAAAAAGTATCTGGAGCAGGTCTCATTCTCGTCGAGGTGTTTCACCTTAGAGTGAAAGATAATTTCTTTACCTCTCTGCTCCAGGCACTGGGAGATCTCTTTCCTAGTCTCCATGATCTCCTTGTCCACCAGCATACCCTGTTCTCTGAACTTGTATTGGATCTGCAAATGGGTATTTAAATTTGCATAAACATAACGTTTCTCCTTTGCTTTTTCCATCCCAATTTTAATTAAAAAATGCCTTATTTTTAATTTCATTTTCTCCCACCAGGTGACGATGGGCATATTGGTATGTCTTACCCATCTGCAGCCCTTATAAAAGGTGATAAAATCAGATAAAATTTGTGGATCTTCTAAAAAGGAAACGTGCATTATCCAGGCTTTTTTCCCCGTGCTCTTTTGATTATTACATTTGGCTTTAAAATATAATAATTTATGGTCCGAAAAGACGTTAAAATTAGTATCACATTTAAAAAGCTTGATAAGAACAAAAAATAAAATCAATCCTGGAGCTACAGTTCACATTGCTCCAGGTGACGCCGCCCTCTTCTGGTAAATTAATATTAAATTTTTTAAAAACATCATTAAGTTTAAAATCAACACTAAGATCTTTTAAAATTGATGAGGTTTTATCATAATTCCTACTTACTGCGTTTGAGAACCAGCGTTCCCCCTTTAAAATGCAATTAAAATCACCTGCTAAAATCAGTAGTTTTGCATCGTTAATAAAAAGGGGTAAAATCTCTAGCATTTTTGCTCTTTCATTTTTATCAGGGTTACCATATAAATGTAAAAACTGCAATCCAATACCTTCTATAAAAGCTTTGACCATTAAAATTCTGCCTGGTAAAATTTCATTAAAACTGGCAGGCCCGAGTCTCCAATCTTCCAATATAGTTCGTGCGGTGTGGTATGCAGCACTTCTGTAGGAAAAAAACTGTCGCAGTAAAAATAGAAAGGTAATCAAACAAGGCAGCTCTTCTTGTCTGGGAATGCACACTTCTCACATTAAAGGACAAGCCACATAACTCTGCCATGAGGAAAAGGGAGAGACAGTCTTTGTAATCTTACCCGAGGTGGCCTCAGCAGTCCTCAGCATCGCCAGAGACCCCACTGGAACTCTCGTAGCCCCCTACTTTAGAGTCGACCGTGGGCAATGAGGAGGTAGGAGAGGAACTCCCATCACTCAGCCGACCCCCCACCATACCTGAGGCACTTTTTGAGAAAGGATCCCAGACCTTATTGAGAAAGGTCCTGAGGGATTGAAACGTTGCATGGGTGATTAAAGGTTTTTCTACATTTTTGGAAGTGCTGTCTACTTGTTCATTTTTTGCCTGATATTGAGGACCTTGGACTGGGTTCTGAAGAGGCGTGCACTATTCTGGTGGTTCAGTGCTGTAATAACGCTCTACTTTTTGCTTGAAGTGTCCATCTCATTTTGTTCCTCTCCTTGCGGTTCCCCTCCCTGTTGGGGGGTGGTCTGGTGTGCTGTCTGCTCGGGACGCCTCCGTCGGACCTCAGGTTGTTCCGTTCTGTGGGGACAAAATGCAAAAAGATGATCAAATCGGCTGCAGTAACGACACCTTTTCCCCAGAGGGCAAGTTTTGTCGTCGTGCTCAGAGCTGCCGCAGTTCCTACAGGTGCTCTCGCCGAACTCTTTGGTGTGACAGTACTTTTGACACTTCTTACAGAATGGAGGCATCCCTGAAAAATAAGTCACCTGCTGTATCACCTAATTTAAAACGTGCTAGCGGCAATAATATCACCACTGAAGTGCTGGCATCTCTAAAACACGTAAAAAAGAATCACCATTTTGAGGTCCATACACCGACCTCGATCTTGGAGCACTCCATTCTGAATAAACGTAATGTTATAAATCCTTCTCCTTGGATAGTCCTGTACCTCTAGGATCTCCCTCTTTTGGACGTTGAAAATGCCAACCAGTACAGTCTCCACCACGAACTTCAAGCCGCAGGTCGTCGCTTTATCCTCTGATAGGATAATCCGCATCGTGTTTTTTATCCGGGCAGAAGCTGGTATTTCGCCAGGACTTTCATCCATAGCGAATTTTTGGAAAGTAGTTGGTGACGTAACGTTGAACGCAACTCCCTTTTTCAGCCGAAACCTACACAGGGGTATATGGATCGCAACCACTTGCTCTGGACTAAGCCTCTCTACCAAATAGCAGCAGGGGGGTGAAGTCCTTCACAAGGAAGGATGATCCCCCAGGCCGAGAGAGAGGGTACCAGAGCACCTCCCAACCAAGACCAAGGCAGTACTGATATGAATAAACAGCACTACTATTAATGAAGAGATTTAATAATTAGGTCATTCATTATCACACATTACAAAACATGCATTGTATAAAGGCATTGTAGAACAAGCAAATTAATGGGATTAAAGGACAGATACAATCAGCAAGAAACAAACAATTCCAAAAACAAAAAGCACTATTCAAATCTGATTTTAGTCACTGCTTTAGGAAGGAGTGCACCGGTCCTGGAGGTACTGCAATACCAGGTAAATGCGTGGAGTGAAGAGAGCAAGCTCTATTTCCATCTCCCTGTTCCAAATCCATTTAATACATGGTCCCCAGATAGGGGATGTATCAGATATTAAACTGATAAGAACATATTTTTTTTTTAATTGAAAAAGCTTTATTGGCAATCAATCGTCATCATACAAACATTACTGCGACGCAGCGCAAGCCATGAAGCAGTAAATAATAACTAATAACCGTCGCCAAACAACATGACAGTATAATAAACAGTACAGGCTAACCTATGCTATACATCACACCACATGGTACACTAACATTATTGCTTTAACTAAAACCAAACAACAAAGTATTACAGACAAGTTATGGGGTGGAGGAGTGGGTAGGAGAGGATAGGGGGGGATCACAGGCCCGAAGCTTTATTGAAAGACAACACACAAGAAGGGAGAGTGGGGGGAAGGGGAGTATCAGTCCTCTTCCTCATCGACGTCCGGGCTGTCCCAGGTGGAATAGTCTCTAAGCAGGCTGTGGATCAGCCTGCGGCAGTCCTGGACGGACACACTCTATCTCTGCAAAATTAGACGATTCCTGGCAAACCATATAGCGTCCTTAAAACATTTCATAAGGCGCCAGGCTTCCTGGATTGCTCCATCCATGTTATTCCCAGGAAATAGTCCATAATGTACCGAGTGGTGCGACAGTCTGTTCCTGGGAACTGAGTCCTTGAGTTTGTGTTCCAAGGATTTCAACAGACCCTGTGCCAAGGGGCACTACCAGAAAGTGTGCAAGGATGTTTGCTCCGTGAAAGGGCACCTGGGGCAGTACCGGGTCTTGCACACATTGCGGGCATTCATAAATGACCTAAGAGGCAGTCCTCCCTGGATGGCCATCCATGAAATGTCCTTGTGCCCATTGGTCAACCTGCCAGATGACACGTTAGTCCAAACAGTCTCCAACGTGTCGGCGTGAAGCCCTGGAACAAACCCTGGCAAGTCCTTTGCTCTGATGTGCTTGTGGATCGTCTTAGGTTTCCACAAGTAAGGCTTAAGACCCTATAGTTGACGCTCCCTCACAAACCGGACAACATCTCCATAGAACCAGGGAGCCTGCCAGTTGTAAGGGAAGGAGCTGTCCCACTTGTCCCAGCCAAGACCTCACCAGAGGGGAAGGAGGAAGTAGCTGGACATGGCCTTGCCCGGAGAGCGGATTGCTGTCCTTAGTCCTACAAACACAGTCACATACAAAAGCGATCCGCAGCAGAGTGGGGATGTCGGGTATACCCTTCCCACCCTTGCGGGGCTCCTTGTACATAACAGTCCGCTTTACTCTGTCCATTTTCGAGCCACAGATGAAGCGAAATACAGTCCTGGTAATGGCCCTCGAGACAGTGGCAAGAGGGGGTCATGCCTGCGCAGTGTATTGTAGCACAGGCAAGACTTCATTATGCAGGACCATTGCTTTGCCTTCAATAGTGAGTTGTCTGAGGCTCCACAGTCCGATTCTTTAATTGACTTTGGCCAAGCTACCCGACCGATCGCAAAAACCACGTTGCTCTCTGCCCCTCTCCTTGGTGTTCTGTCATCCCTCTATGATGGCGACCAACCCACCGGCAGAGATGATTACTAACCTCAGATTAGGACCCTACTACACATAGTCTAAGCCAAAGACCGAGGACCAAGAACCTGGCAAGAAAGTCCCAAACTCACCTTAGTGATCATGGTATCTCCCCTGCCAGGTAAATAAAACCAACACAAAAGCACCATTATCTCCTCAGGTATCATTTGGAAATCGCAAAACTTTCTCCAAATCCTGATACCTGTTCCAACTCCACTCCAGCTAAGTCCAAAAGAATTGTCTCAATAATATGTCCAGATCCAACTTCATCCTTCCTTGGTTCATTCACCACAAAACGGATCGTGTTTCTGACTGCTGCCATTTTTTCTGAATGCCCACGACATGGTGATCACCCTCAAAAATCGCAGGAGAGAACCTCCATGAGACCAGCCCTGGCAATAAACCTGATCTGAGCCAAAAGGCTGAGAAGCGATAACCCCAAAGTGGTGCACATTGGCAAAGCCTGGGCAATACTGCTGTTCACCCCTTGCAGCAACTGAGCCTACTTCTAGGCACCTCCATGGGGGCCCTGCCAGCTCACACACTCACACAGGCAGACAGCCAGGCTGGAGGGGAAAAAGGCCAGAGAAGAAGCTAGACATGATTTGCTTCTTTTGCTTGCACCACAATGCTGTGCAGGAAGCATAGGAATCGACATAAAAACGCCTTCCTGGAAACGCCCCAATGGCCTCCTGCCGTGCAGACAAACGGTAGGCAGCAGGTTCATGCCCATAGCCACCCCTTCTCCCTTCACAGCTTGGATCACCAGCAATACAGTGCCTGCTGACCAACACTGCCTGGGCCCAGGCTTGTCTGTCTGAGGTCCCATTATGATGTCATAAAGCTTGGTCTCACTGCTGAGGGCCCCCACTATGAAACGCGCAAAGCTCCGTCAGAACCTTATGCTATAGGTTGCTGCTCAGTTAGTCAGTCAGTGTTGCCTTCGAGGGCAACTGAGCAACATGTGCTCGTCTTGTCTGCACAGCTAGCTGCCTCCTGGAGGCCACAAGAGGGAGACGGGACTGCTAAATGGCAAATAGGCATCCTCCAACTTTACAGACACCTTCTTCTCCTTCCTCCTACATCCTCCATCCTCCATCAATACACAGTTTGTTAGTCTTCCAGGTAACATAGTAACAAATCCAAATTGGTGGTCTCTTTGTAGGCGAGGGTTTGCTGCAACTTCAATTCTTCTTTGAAATGTAGGGAGGAGAGCTCATTCCATCACATCCATATAGTTTTCACAAGTCCATTCAGGCGGGTGCAATGGCTGCTTGCTGCTCCCCTACTCCACTATTCCACTACTTGACTGTGGTGCTGCATCAATCAGTAGCTGTGGGCTGGCTGACAGACTGCCTCAGGTGCAACTCTTTAACTTACCTAGTGTCAGGAAGCGCGGCGTGGACCCACTAGGCCGTACGACGTAGCGGGATGGCAGCTGGCCAAACAGGTAAATACAGAGTTTAATAGTTCAGCCAGGATACCTGAGGCAACGTAGACAGCGAGGCGGGCACGTCCTGGACCAGGCGGCGTGAAGTCGTCAGGTGAGGCGTAGCAAATCAAGCGAGACTATAGCACAGCACGGCAACAGTACAGCACGGCACTAGAACTTGGTAACACGGAAACAGGATACGGGATACAGGAACAAGGTACACTGGGAAACCATTAGCATGACAAACTATGAGTAACAAACAACGCTCTGGCAAAGAACAAGAGGGCAGAACCCTTTTTCTAGCCAAGAGCATCCCGGGCTAGATTGCAGACTTACTGCAAAATGCGCTCACTGGCCATTTAAGAGCATGCACGCGCAGTCTCAATGTCCCGAAGTGATTGCCGGCGCCTCACAGAAGGACGACGCTGCACACAGGTAAGATGTCCATGGCCACGGCCATCGAGGTTAGAGTCAGAACGACAGGACGTTATAGTATCCCCCCCTCTTACGCCCCCTTTTCTTGGGACCAGAGCAGGAGAGAAACTTCCTCACGAGGACAGGAGCATCGATGTTCTCCTCTGGCTCCCAAGACCTCGCTTCTGGGCCGAACCCCCTCCAATCCACTAAATAAAATGTCCTTTCTCCCACCTTCTTGGTAGCCAAAATCTCCTTTACTTCGAAAGTCCCCGATAAGCCGCAGCTTGTAGGATACCGGGTTGATCTGTAGCAGGATTTCGAAGGGTCCGAGGAACCTAGGAGCAAATTTGCACTATGTCACCTTCAGCCGGATATTCCTAGAAGACAACCAGACTTTAGTCCCTGGAAGGAACTGCGGAGGTGCCCGTCTTGTTGTATCTGCCTTTCTCTTCATGCGATCCACCACCAGCAGGATTGAAGATCGGGTCTGTTGCCAAATCTGTAGAAAGTCCCTGAAGGTCGAGTCGGCTGCAGGAACCCGGGACATCGTAGAAACAGGAAGAGGTATACGAGTATGCTGACCGTAGACGATGAAGAATGGACTGGAAGTGGTCGACTCACTTGTGTGGTTGTTATAAGATAACTCTGCCCACGGGAGCAACTGCATCATCATGGCGCCTGGAAACAAAGTGACGTAGATAGTTCTCCATAATCTGGTTAACTCTCCCGACTTGCCCATTGGACTGGGGATGATAGGCCAAAGAGAAGTCCAATTTTATACTGAGAAGGCTGCAGAGTGCTCTCCAAAACTTTGAGGTGAACTGGACCCCTTGGTCCGAGACAATATGCAGGGGCAAGCCGTGCAGACGGAAGATGTGTTGTATGAAGAGGTTAGCCAATCGCGTAGCAGATGGCAGGCCAGTCAAGGGAATGAAATGAGCCATCTTGGAAAATCGATCCACCACCACCCAGATCACACTGCAACTCCCAGAAGAAGGAAGATCCGTGACAAAGTCCATAGCGACATGTTGCCAGGGGGCAATGGGCACAGGCAGTGGTTGGAGCCAGCCAGCTGCGCATACCGTGCATATGGAGACAAAGTCCATAACGTCTTTAGGTAGTGTGGGCCACCAGAACTAACGGGTGATTAGATCTTGGGTCTTACGAGCACCTACGTGACCTGCCAGCTTAGAACTGTGACCCCAGTGAAAAATTCTTCCTTGGTCAGCAGACGCACAAAAGTCCTTCCCGGAGGAATGTCTCTAACTTGCAGTGGATTCACAGAGAAGATGCAGGATGGGTCAATAATATTCTGCGGAGATTCAATGGCGTCCTTAGTTTCAAGACAAGGTGTCGGCCCTCACATTCTTGTCGGCAGGTTGGTAGTGGAGTTCGAACCGGAACCGAGCAAGGAACAAAGACCACCTGGCTTGACGAGGATTCAACCGCTGTGCCGTCTTTAGGTAGGTTAAATTCTAGTGGTCCGTGAAGATCAGGTTAGGATGAACCGTGCCCTCCAGTAGATGTCTCCACTCTGGCAGAGCCAGCTTGATGGCCAGTAACTCCAGATCCCCAATCGAGTAGTTGTGCTCTGCGGAAGAAAACAGCTTAGAATAGTAGCCACATACCACAGCCTTGCCTTTTGATCCTCTCTGGAACAACAGTGCACCAGCACCAACCTAGGAAGCGTTCACCTCTAACGAAAACTGTAGGGATACATCACGATGTTACAGAATGGAGGCAGATGTGAAGGCTTTTTTTAGGAATTCAAATGCGGCTTCAGCCTCTGGAGTCCACATTTTGGCATTCATACCCTTGTTAGTGAGGGTGGAGATGGGAGTAGTCAACGATGGGGATGAACAGCCGGTAGAAGTTGGCGAATCCTAGGAAGCGTTGTATGGCCCTTAAGCCTTGGGGGTGTGGCCAATCCAGGACAGCCTTTACCTTCTGGGGGTCCATCTTGAGGCCCTGATCGGAGATGATATAGCTCAGGAAGGATAGAGACTTCTTCACAAATGCACACTTCTCCAGCTTGGCATAAAGGCGATTCTCTCTTAGACGGAGCAACACCTGGCGGACATGACTTTGATGAGTTACTGGATCTAGGGAAAAAAATCTAAATGTCATCGAGATACACCACAACACAAACATAAAGGAGATCACGAAAAATGTAATTGTCAAAATCTTGAAATACAGTTCAGAAATCAAAGGCGGAGGGTACCTGTTCTTCACCGTGATCTGGTTTAGGCCTCGGTAGTCAATGCAAGGTCGTAGCGATCCATCTTTTTTCTTAACAAAGAAGAACCCCGCTCCGACCTGGGATCAGGATTTACGAATGAAACCCCTCTCCTGGTTCTCCTTAATGTAGGCCAACATAGACTCGGTCTCTGGCAAGGAGAGAGGGTACACTCTACCACGAGGAAGAGACGATTCAGGAACCAGGTCGATCGGACAATCATATGCCCGGTGTGGTGGCAAGGTCTCGGCCTCCTTTTTGTTGAAGACATCGGAGAACATGGAGAAACAAGAAGGCAACCCTGTCAAAGGCTGAAGAGGAGCAGGCTGTGGCGACTGGATATGGCCCAGTCAGTTATCAAGACACTTTAAACCCCACTGGAGAACCTCTCCAGAGTTCCAATCCAGGACGGGGGCGTGCAGACGGAGCCAAGGCAAACCCAGCAGCACGGGGTTGACGGCCTTGGACAGGACGAACAGGGAGATGAGTTCAGCATGAAGGGCTCCCACTTGGAGTCTCAACGGCTTTTCATACTTTCAACCATCCTACCATTCTCCCACATAAATTTATAAACTTGCACCACATTATCCTTAATCACATCCCACATTTTTTTGTAAAATTCTATAGGCAGCCCATCCTCCGCTGGAGTCTTATTCATAGCCATACTATCCAACACTCTCTTTACATCATCCTCCGCAATCTTTCTCATCAAATTTGCATATTTAATTACTTGCACCCTATTTTCAATCATACTCACCATTTCAGCCTCCAAGTCCCTATCAATCTCTTTCACTGCATACAACTCTTCATAAAAACTTTCAACCACAGAAAACACCGCTTTTCCTTTCACCACCCTTCCATTCTTATCATATACTCTCGCCAAATCATCCTTTTTCCCCACTACTTTTTTAAAGAAATACCTAGAGCATTTTTCCCCTTTTTCCAATTTATCTAATTTTGACTGATTTTTTTATATTTTTTTTAAAGCCCGAGCTGTGCTTTCTATCACCCAAGTGCAAAAAAAAAAGTGCAGGGGTGCCACACAAAAATTGCACAAGGATGTGGTCTATCGCAGCCCTTCTTTTAAAAGAGAGAGGCCCCGCATAACCATTCCCCAACCCTCCAAGCCATAGGCCAAGAGGATCGATGGCACCCACTTGCCGGAGCTTAGGGAGACCCAACAACACTCCAAGGATTCTACTTGGGCTGCCACCCCAGAGTCCACCTCCTTTCCGAAGAAGGGAGGCCGGGTTGCAGGGGAAAATGGAACCAGATGGCCACACATTTTCCCCCTAGACCTTGGAAGGGTCCCAAAAGGGCACCGCATCCGAAATCCTGTGACAAACACACAGTGAAAAACAAAATTAAATAAGTGGATGTGCGCTGTGATGCAGCCTGGACATCCGCCAGGTATAAAAATTCCTCATCTCCCAGCCAGAAGGCCGGGAGAATAAAGGTGTGTACTCAGAAGTGTGAAAGAGGAGTGAGTGCAAATGTGCCTTCACTCAGTGGGATCCCACCCCCAGTGAGTTAGGGCACCCCAGGGTCACCAGCCCTGGGGCACATAGCAACTCCGGCTTCCAAACTACCCGACCTCCTGGCCTCGATCCGGAGGTCGCCTGGTCACCTACAAATGGTACCTTTAAACCAAATGCGTACACCAGAGCGATGACCGTTGTGGGTCCCTGTCCTCACCTCAGCGTTCTGTCATTCCCCTACGATGGCCCGTAATTCCACTGGCAGGGATGATTACTATCCTCTGTAATGACAGGGTAGGGAGACAGACAGGTGAGCCCTAATCTACCCGCCACTCAGTCCCTAGCTACTTGCAACGACCCCTCCTAAGCGACGGGGTACAACTGGGCGACGGTACCTACGCTCACTAAGTGCAAGACAGACAAACAGACAAGGGTACACAGAAGCTAGGGAAACAGGGGAGCTGCCCACGGAGACACCGTGAGCAACAAGAGTAGTGAACGAGTCGAGTCAAACCAGGAGAGCACGAGGTACCAAACGCAGAGCAGGAGAGTAGTGAACAAGCCGAGTCAAACCAGGAGAGTACGAGGTACAAAACGCAGAGCAGGAGAGTAGTCAGTAAGTCAGGGTCAATATGAAGCAGGGACAAATAGTTCAAGAAGCTGCAGCAGGGCCAGGAAACCAACAGAGAAGAATTACAAGCAAGGAGGAACAGGAAAGGCAGGTATAAATAGACAGTGGGCGGGAGCTAGCTCCGTCTGGCCAGGCTGTGATAGGCTCTCCCACTCCTAAGCCTGCCATCCTGAGTGGTGGAAGATGGAGTCAGTCTCACAGACATAGGAGCAGGTGCAGACTGATTGCCCACGGGCGTCGACACAGAAGCTGTGTCTGGCAAATCCTTTACAACCTCAGCTTGAGCAGGTACTACACAATCAATCGTCATCATACAAACATTACTGCGACGCAGCGCAAGCCATGAAGCAGTAAATAATAAATAATAACAGTCGCCAAACATAACATGACAGTATAATACACAGTACAGGCTAGCCTATGCTATACATCACACGACATGCTACACTAACATTCTTGCATTCACTAAAGCCAAACAACAAAGCATTACAGACAAGTGATGGGGTGGGGGAATCACAGGCCTGAAGCTTTATTGAAAGACAACACACAAGAAGGGAGAGTGGGGGGGAAGGGGAGTATCAGTCCTTTTCCTCATCGACGTCCGGGCTGTCCCAGGTGAAATAGTCTGCGCAGGCTGTGGATCAGCCTGCGGCAGTCCTGGACGGACACACTCTCTCTCCGCAAAATTAGACGATTCCTGGCAAACCATATAGCGTCCTTAAAACAGTTCATAAGGCACCAGGCCTCCTGGATTGCTCCATCCGTGTTACTCCCAGGAAATAATTTTGACTGATACATAATCTTTCTACCTTTTTCTAACAATCATTCTCTCATCTTATTTTTCACAAAATCAATTTCCTCATCCACACTCCAACCTCTCTATTCAACCTTATATTATGACATTCATACCTCTTCCTGCTCTCCACAGCTTTCCTATAACCAACCTTTCTAAAAAACACACGCATTCTTTCTTTAACCCAATCCCACCATGTTATTATATCCACAAAATCACCTTTTTTCTCACACCAAAACTTATATTTATCCACATATTTTCCACAAACACTCATCATCCAACAAACTCACATTCAATTTCCATAAACCCCTCCCACTCCCACAATCCTCATCCCAAACGAACTCACACTTAATGCACTCGTGATCAGAATATCCTACCTTCATTTGCATATATCCCTTACCCATCACCCCCTTTGAAACAAATATCATATCAATTCTACTACTGTGTCTCCCACTATCCGCATAATAAGTATCTAATATAAGGTTAACTCCACACAGTTGTACTACATCCCTCAAACCAAAATCAGTGAGTACAGACTTTAGCACATTCCCAGACACATACAAATCAGCACTAGTATCACAGTTAAAATGCCCCACCCACACAATATGTTCCCTACCTGGCAAAAACAGTTTAATTCTCTCAAACACCTCCCCTCCTCAATCACTGTGTAGCTACAAACCTCCACCCTGCTACTCCTAACCAACACCCCAACACCATCATTCCTATTGTGACTAGAACATGACCATATTGCTGACCCAAAACCCCACTCCTCCTGCTTAACTATATTCTCTATCCTACACTCCTGCACACAAATTAAATCGGCTCCACTAAAGGACAACTCCTCCAAAATGGCTGCTCTCCTGGCCCGGTTCCTACACACCCGGACATTTGAAGATAAATTTACAAATGACATTTTATAACTGCCCTAGACAGAAAAGAAGAACCATAGAAACCCTTAAACCCTCTGGGTTAGAGGCCCAGGAGAATTTTCTTCACTAGTTTCATAATCCATTTGCAATTTAAACTGTGACTGATAGGGGTCCGCCTTCTCCACACATTGCAGCTCCACCGCTTCAATCCTCTGTTTTTTAGGGAAATTTCCCGGGGTTTCATGAAAGGGCATATCATTGTCCCCCTCCTCCACGGGGCTCAAAGCCCCAGAGGAAGACCACTCTGATATTTTCTGAGAGTCTTCTCCCACAGGGCTTGGCATCTCTACAATAAAAGCTTCTTCAACTGCCTGCACCTGTGTGCTATCTCTCTGGGTCTCAGCAAGTATAGCATCTATGATTTATTTTTGCCTTTGTTCCTCCTCCCTTTCTTTCCTTAGCCTCTCATTTGCCTCCTTTTGTTTCAGGAGATTCTTCTGTCTCAAGGCCTCTGTTTCTTTTTCCTCTTTCTCCTTCCTCTTTTTGCCCACTGGGCAGTCTCTATAGAGATGCCCCACAAGACCGTATAATTCACACGTTCTGGGTTCAGAACACACACCTGCCTCATGCCTAGCTCTCTTGCAATTCCTGCACACCTTCACCCCTGGGCAACACTCCTTGGTGTGCCCAAACTGGTGACAAAACCGGCAAAATTTTGGCATGTTCTGGTAGTATAAGTACCCTCTATAGCCAGCAATAGAAAAGGACAACGGTGGGCTCCTCCCGCCTCCGATACTATCAGGGTCCAATTTAAACTGGACAAAAAATGTGTAAGTTCCGTTGAAAACTTTCAGTGGGCTGGTCATTTTTATTCCACCTTTTACACTACTGCAATACAGGCTGAGGAAGTTGTTAATTAAGTTCAACTGGGCAAATGGATTGAATACATGCACAAATAGTACTCTCTCCCCCATCGCATATAAAGGCAGAAATGAAACACCTTTCATCACTTCACACTTTGCGTTTCTTTTTAAAGATTCAAAGAAAATTAAGCAGTCATTTTCTTCTTGGAAAAATACGTCATATAACCCTTGCTTCCTATTTTCTTGCACACAAAAAAGTTTGTAAAAAAGAATACCTGCCATGTCGACCACCAGCTTCTTTCCAATATAATCAACGGTATTCTTACCCAAGTCGTTTGTGTCTATCTTAATATGTTGTCCTTGCTGAATCCATTCTGGCTATACCTGTCGATCCACGATCACAGAAAACGATCACCACTCCGGTCCTTCCCAAAGGAATACCTGCACCTCCCAACCCAGACCAGAGCAATAAACTCTGATCTGAGCCTAAAGGCCGAGAATCGATAACCTGAATGTGGCTCGCGTTGGCAGAGCCTGGCCAATTTATTTATTTTTTTAATTGAAAGCCTGAGCCGTGCTTTCTATCACCCAAGTGTATAAAAAATGCAGAGGTGCCATGCAAAAAGTGCACAAGGATGTGGTCTATCGCAGCCCTTCTCTTAAAAGAGAGAGGCCCCGCATAACCATTCCCTGACCCTCCAAACCATAGGCCTAGAGGATCGAGGATCCCCCCTCGCCGAAGCTTAGGGAGACCCAAACACACTCCTAGGCTTCTACCTAGGAGCCTGTATAAAGGTCGCACCTCCCCTCCGAAGAAGGGAGGCCGGATTGCAGGGGAAAACGGAACCAGATAGCCACACATTTTCCCCCAAGACTTCGGGAGGGTCCCAAAATCCTTGTGAAAAACGTGACAAACACACAGTGAAAAAAACTAAATTAAATAAGTGGATGTGCGCTGTGATACAGCCTGGACATTCGCCAGGTATAAAAATTCCTCATCTCCCAGCCAGAAGGCCGGGAGAATAAGGGTGTGTGCTCAGAAGTGTGAAAGAGGAGTGCGTGCAAATGTGCCCTCACTCAGTGGGATCTCACCCCCAGTGAGTTAGGGCACCCCAGGGTCACCAGCCCTGGGGCACATAGCAACTCGGGCTTCCAAACTACCCGACCTAATGACCTCGATCCGGCGGTCGCCTAGTCACCTACAAATGGTACCTTTAAACCAAATGCGTACACCATAGCGGTGACCATTGTGGTTCCCTACTCTCACCTCGGCGTTCTGTCATCCCCCTACGATGGCCGCTATACCACCGGCACGGATGATTACAAACCTCAGCTTGAGCAGGTACTACACTTGATCTTAGCCAAAAGGCCGAGAAGCATTTAGTGTCACATACTCCTCTCTTTTAACTGCAGCAGTTTTATAACCAAGATTTTTTAAAAATTATTTTGTTTTCCATTTAACCCAATTCCACCATTTACCTATATTATTGAAAGTTCCTTTTTGTCTACGCCAACTCTCATACTTTCTAGCATACTCCTTTCTCACATCACTTTCCATCAAATTAACATTTAATTTCCATAAACCACGCCCAGACACATTGTTTACATCCACATCTACTTCACATACTGTATAACCAATTCATGGTCAGAAAATAACACTTGCTGTTGTCTGTAATTTAACCCATTCCCGCTCAGCGACGTACTATTCCGTCGCGCTAACCAATACGTTCGCGCTCAGCGACGTACTATTCCGTCGCGCTAACCAATACGTTCGCGCTCAGCGACGGAATAGTACGTCGCGGGAGTAACGGCCTTTTCGGCCGTCCTCCCGACAAATGCAGGAGCTGTGACAGCTGCTGTCTCGTACAGCAGCTGTCACAGCTCCTACAGTGGGGACCGATCGCTGTGTCCCCGCTGATTAACCCCTGAAAAGCTGTGTTCAATAGTGATCACGGCTTTTTATGGGCTAAGCTACAATCGCCAGCCTGCTACGCGATAGCGGCTGGCGATGGTGGCTATTGCAACTGGACACCAAACAATGGCGTCCGGCTCTGCCATCGACGGAAGCCTAGTGGGTCCTGACGAAGTCAGGACCCACTATGCTTGCTGTCAGTGAGTAGCTGACAGCTCTAATACACTGCACTACGCATGTAGTGCAGTGTATTAGAATAGCGATCAGGGTCTCCTGCCCTCATGTCCCCTAGTGGGACAAAGTAATAAAGTTAAAAAAAAAGATGTGTAAAAATAAGAAAATAAAAGTTTTAAAAATAATAAAAGTAAAAATCCCCCCTTTTCCCTTATCCGTCCTTTATTATTAATAAAAATATATAAACAAACAAATAAACTATACATAATTGGTATCGCTGCGTCCGTAAGGGCCTGATCTACAAAATTATTTCGTTATTTATCCCGCACGGTGAACGCCGTAAAAGAAAATAATAATAAACCGTACCACAATCACAATTGTTTGGTCACTTCACCTCCAAAAAATGGAATAAAAAGAGATCAAAAAATCGCATGTACCTAAAAATGGTACTGATCGAAACTACAGTTTGTTACGCAAAAAATAAGTCCTAGCGCAGCTTTCTTGATGGAAAAATAAAAACGTTATGGCTCTTAGAATAAGGTAACACAAAAAGTTAATGATTTTTTACAAAAAGTATTTTATTGTGCAAACGCCATAAGACATAAAAAAAACCTATAAACATCTGGTATCGCCGTAATCGTATCGCCCCGCAGAATAAAGTGAATATGTCATTTATAGCGCACGGTGAACGCTGTAAAAAAAATAAAATAAAAAAACAATAGTAGAATTGCTGTTTTTTAGTCACCACGCCACCTAAAAATAGAATAAAAACTGATCAAAAAGTCACATGCACCCCATGAAAACTGCAATGAATTCCTCAAGGGGTCTAGTTTTCAAAATGGGGTCACTTTTGGGGGGTTTCCACTGTTTTGGCACCACAAGACCTCTTCAAACCGGACATGGTGCCTAATAAAAAGGAGGCCTCAAAATCCACTAGGCGCTCCTTTGCTTCTGAGGCTGCTCCTTCAGTCCATTACCGCACTAGGGCCACATCTCGGATATTTCTCAAAACTGCAGAAACTGGGCAATACGTATTGAGTTGCGTTTCTCTGGTAAAACCTTTTGTGTTATGGTATAAAGTGGATTTTCTGACAAAAAAAAAATGTCAATTTCACCTCTACTTTGCTCTAAATTCCTGTGAAACACCTAAAGGGTTCATAAACTTTCTAAATGCTGTTGTGAATACTTTGAGGGGTCTAGTTTCTAAAATGGGGTATTTCATAGGGGTTTCTAATATATAGGTCCATCAAAGCAACTTCAGAACTGAACTAGAACCTAAAAAAATAAATAAATTAGGCAATACTTCGCTTCTTACATTATACTGATAATGAGCCGTGCCTACCCCGAGATGACCCCAGTTTTGACTGTTTGTATAAACGGAGACCCCTATTAGACCGTTTCAGTGCCCGGTTTTCCCAAGCATACACCCCCGACAAGTGTATTTCTATTGATGAGTCCTTGGTGGATTTTAAAGGGAGGGTTCAATTCCGCGAGTACCTGCCGGGTAAGAACGCAAGGTATGGCGTGATGATGTATGAGCTGTGCGAGAGTGCATCAGGGTATACCTACAGGTTTAGGATATATGAAGGGAAGGACACCAGTATTCAGCCCCCAGAATTCCCCCCCTTACTGGGAGTTAATGCAAAAATTGTGTGGGATTTGGTGCACCCACTGCTGCACCAGGGTTACTGTGAGGGATCAATACTATGTATATTGTTTGAAAAATATTATCCTCACACATACGTATATACATTTCAGTTCTTTGTGTAATATACTGATAAATATAACAAGTTCTTTGTTCATGTCGGACACACCTATGGAAGACACCGCCCCCTGGAATGCAAAGAGGAGTGTGCAGAAGAATGTATAGGAAGACTTACAGCAGAAGAGCCAATGGAATTCAAGCAAGTCCCACATCTATAGGGATGGGCATGTGTCTTCTCTGTGTGTGTTTCTTTGTTCTGAATAAAGTTCAGTTCCTCCTGGCTGACATTGAAGCTGTACCTCAGACATTTGTGTGGTGTACTTCTCTCCAGGCATGCCTTCAGCTTTCAATTTACAGATGTGGTTATTCGGTGTGAAATACGGACCTGACATTTGGCGCCTGAACAGGGATCTCACTCGAGGAAAAATCGAGGACTCAAAGTTGCCCACTGAAGGAATTTGATCACCTCCGCAATAACACGGTAAGCGAATTGATTTTATAAATCTTTGTCTTATCTGTGTTAGTGGGCAGTCTTGTGGCGATCTGTAGAACCCTTTTGTTGATTTCCTGGATTATCTCAGGCGACAGAGGTGATATTTTCCGCTGTAAGGTAAAAAAACCTGTGAGACCTTAGTCGCGCCCGACTAACCATCCTCTGGGTAATTAGGGACTAAATAAAGATTATATAAGCGATCGGAGAGTTATCGACTGTGAAATTTTAATATTTCCAGCGTAGCCGGAGAATCGAAATAAAGATTATATAAGCGACCGGAGAGTTATCGACTGTGAAATTTTAATATTTCCAGCGTAGCCGGAGAGTCTAAAATAAAATTATATTTCGGCGGACCGGGGGCTGTAGACTGAGGAATTTTAATATTTCCTGCGAGGCCTGGGAGTCGTTGACCGAAAATTGTTATATAAATTACGTGTATAATATAGACTGTTAGGCATATGATTCAATGAAGCGAAGAGAAGAGGAAGTTAGGAATAAGAAAGGTATTGTATGTATTAGAAAACAGGACCAGCCGACGCCCGGTAATGGCTTCTGTACCTCATGTTGAGTGTGTCCTCATTGTTGGTGTGTAGATTAGAAAAGAGACACGGCGCCGCAAATGAGAATCTGATACTTATCAGAGGAATGGTGAGTGCGGTGATTCCGCTTACCTCGGGTGGTGGACACCTTAAGGTGTCAATACGGCTTGAAAAGCTGCAGCCAGGTCCACGTCACAGTCAAAGCAGGTTTGCTGTCAATGTTAATAATGCAATTAGGTTGAGAAAAACGGGACCAACGGCGCTGCTTGGTTTAAAGATAATCCACAACCATTCCAGTGGGTAAAGAAATAAAAGGATTTATTGGTAACAGGCTACGCGTTTCGACGCCGCATCGGCGTCTTCCTCAGGCCAATGCAGACTGTGCGGTTCCAGCCTTATTTATACACTAAGGCAAGGAAGAAAGACCGCCAGAAAGCAAAAGGGTCAAAGGTCATATAAACAGAAACAAGAAAACAAAAGAAAACATCAACATGATACATTTAAAAAACACTTTTGCACAACGATTGGGTATATATCAGTCAAAAGAATTGCACATTTTAAAAGGATTTTTAGAAATTTTTGAGTTTTAGATTTTTAAAAACATATATTGTTTATGCCAGCACACAAACTGACACGTCATTAACAGGGTTCCACATAAGAGGGACTTTTCGTGCCAAAATGCTGACTTTTATTTGTACAACTAGTTGTGGTTAAACAACAGTCATCGGGTTAGAAATAAATTGAAGTTTTGGTCATTTGATAGTGTAGCGGTGTAACACTACAGGGCCTGCTGAATCGGAAGCGTCCCTGGTTACCACGGACCGTAACAAGTACGGAAGCCGGGATGGATCAAAAGCTTGTAATGAACCGCACAGTTGGAACGCATGAAGCTACGGTCCTCGATACAAAAGAATCGGAAGGGGAGCGAGGTGCCAGGACTGGTGAGTGACAATGACCCGTACTAGGAATGATATGAAGGGATATTTAAATAGTTAAAACTGAATGAGGGCCCTTGTTAAAGATAGATATTATAAAAAAGCATGATAATACTGGTTTAACTGTAAGTCTAGTTTGTGTATAAATAAATAGTTAGCTAAAATGATGCAATTGTATGCCGTGATCAGAAGAACGCTTGCTTTTATGATTGGAGGACACAATGTGATTAGGTTGGGGTATGATCGAATAATACTATACAATAATATAATAGATCCCTGGATTTTTACCAGTATGATAGAACAATGTAATATAATAGAATATATCCAGACAGTAGATTATATGTTTAGATAGAATGGGTTGGTATTAATATTTGTGAATGAATTCGATTTTGTAACAATCTTGTCCTATACAAGGACACGGTGGTTCATATATACAAAGAGGATAACGATATTCCGTAAAAACGGGTATCTTGGTTTCTGATTATTCCGGAGTATTTTGGAGTATTTTGTATATATTTGTTTTTTGACACATGGTTTTTTGTTTGTTCAATTTGAAATTGGTTTCAATTTTTATATATATATATTTTATATTTTTTATATATATATATGTTAGATCTTATTTTAAATTATTCTAATGCGGACTCCGTGAGGTCATTCAAACCTTTCGGATGTAGGGTTTCTAATTTGTAAATCCAAAAATTCTCTCTTTGCTTTAGTCTGGTGAATCTGTCTGGTAGGTCTAATGGTATCTGTTCAATAGGTGTGACCTTGATATTTGAAAAATTAAATTTATGCTTGTACATGCAATGGCGGGACACGCTTTGTTTTAAAAAACCTTTAGTGACATTGAACCTGTGTTTGTTTATACGGTTTCTAAGAGTTTGTGTGGTCCGACCTACATACTGGAGATTACAAGTGCATTCAAGCAGGTAAACGATATAAGTGCTCCCGCAATTTAGAAAGTCTTTTATTATGAATTTTTCCCCGGTCGTTGTTGAGAAGTATTCTCTGCATTTATTTGTAATGTTATTGCAGCAAAGACATCTATTTTGGCCACATCGGTAAGAGCCTTTTAAATCTCTCGTTAGGCTCGGGTTAGATGTGTTTATTTTCCGTAGTTTACTAGGGGCTATTATATTTTGGATAGTTTTCGCCCGTCTATATGTGATATTGGGTTTGGCTGGTATTAGTGGTTTTAAAAAGGGGTCATTGGTCAATATATGCCAATGTTTTTGGAGAATGGTAGCGATGGTATTGCTCCCTTTTGTGAATGCAGTAATGAAGTTTGTTTTAACCATTTTTTGACTTGATTCATTCTTGGTGTTTGTGTGTTTTACTTGAATGCATTCTTTTTGTGTAAGACTCCTGGCTTTGGACTCTGCACCTTTAATGAGACTCTTGGGGAAGCCTTTCTCCAAAAATCTCTGGTGTAAAATCCTACATTCTTGGTCAAAGGTTACATCATCTGAACAGTTTTTTCTAATTCGTCGGTATTGGCCGAACGGTATGTTTCTAAGCCACGGGGGATAGTGTGCACTTTTAAAATCGAGATAGCTATTTACATTGACCATTTTAAAATGGGTCCTAGTTGTAAAATGGCCATTATTTTTTCCTATTGTTAAATCTAAAAAATCTATGTCATTGTTGGTGGGAAACCACCCCCCCCCCTTCACAGCTGCGCACTGTGTTTCCAATGGGAGAGGCTGCCCCCCCCTGCCCCTGATGTGGCCACGCCCGGCCCAACCAAATCAGTATGAAATAATCACCTTGTTAATTTTGTCATTTGTAGTGTTTTTTCTATTTACAGAAGTTCCAGTCTAGTTCACTGATGAAACAACACGTCATCATAATATAGAGATGGTGGCCGACAGATTGTATTTTTAAAGATTATGTGGTTGATGTTTTGAACGTAGATAATTCCTATACAATGGTGTGATGAATGATTGCAGATACGTATGTTGTTTTGCCGGCATTGAAAGTGTTAAGATTGTGAGACTAGAAGTTGTGAGAAATGAGTGTGTGACCCCCCTCCCTCTCCCCTGTAGTGTGCTGTGTTTGGGAGGAGGAGGGGGGCTGACTGGGTGCAGTCTGCAGGGCTGATGAGACAAAGGATTTCAATATGCACTGCTTTTAGATATATATGTATATATATATATATATATATATATATATATCAGTAATGTGTACAAACCTAAATAAATTTCTTCTCTTTTGCGCATGCGCTGTTGTTTATAAAAGTTACGATATTTATGTGTTCTGATGTGATCAGATTTCATGTGTTTTGATGTTAATTCAGATGTATTAAACTTTAGATAGTGTGAGACACGGGGTTTTGAAAATGTATGTGCCCCCACCGTTCCCTATTTATATATACAGTTTATTGGTTTGCAGTAATTAATGTTATCAGAGATAATATTTTTTTTGGTTTTATTGAATAACTAACTACAATTGTTTTGTTTTTGATTTCACACATGAGTTATGTCATTGTAAAGATCAAATGTATTTTCGTCAGGAAAAAATCATTTTTGTTTCAGGCTGTTGTACATTACAGGGAGTTAAATTAGTGTTATGTTGAGATGTAGTTTTGAACTCTGCTACATTACTTTCGCAGAGTCCACAAAGGGGGGAAGGGTGAAGGAACTGATCAGGTACAATTTTGGTTTGATCAGGTACAATTTTGGTTTGTTTTGAGTTAATTAATTTGGTTTCAGAAGATCTAAAAATGTGTAAGAGACCCCAATGAGTAATCCAGATTAAATGTGTATGAGAGTAACCTACATTTTGAGGTTTGTGTAGATGGTTGTGTAAGAGACCATCCCCCTCCAGCAAATTTACACAGGAGGCAGAGGTGACGTCACTCACAGGAGTCTTTATGGATTTAGATGAGGGAGAAGGCAAAACAAAAATTGTCTGGACATTGTTAATTTGATGTAAAGATTTTGGGAATGTTTTCATTTTATTTGTTTTTGTATTAATCAAGTATTTGCAGAACCTGATAAAAGTGAGATTCTCAAAGTGCTCGTGATTATCAGATGAGTGTGGAGAAGTGTATAACATTTGGTTTTATTTTAGAGAATGAAGACGCCACCCCTTTGAGATGTTCTATCTATATGTGACATGGGTTTTTAATGTAAATTTGTAATAAAGAGATATTTTATTATACAATATGTACAAGACAGGATACGAGGCACCAGGTAAATAACCCAGAAACCACTCTCACCTTCTTGTTCATCTCAAGGAGCGGAGCTGGAGGTGCTCGCTGAGGCTTGTAACCTGGCAGAAGGTAAGACGGCCGACATTTACACTGACTCTAGGTACGCTTTTGGCATCGCCCACAATTATGGGCCCATTGGTAGTAGGAACTTTATTGGATCATCGGGTAAGCCAATTGAGAGAGCGAGAGAAGACAGACCTGACAACAAGAGTATGTGCGGCCAGGTGTCAGTGAATTGGCTTGTCCCTGAATACAATAATGCCACCGCTAGGTTTGTAGCAGCCGGCATGATGTGCGCACGGCATGACATAGGTAAAACAGCAAAGGTACCTGTGAAAAGTGAAGCCCGGCCAGATTACCCATCCCAGCCACTGCAGAACATACAACTACCCGAGGTAGAAGTGTATGACAAAGTGCTCATGTGTGTAGACCTGTTCTCGGGGGGGCCTGAAGCCCGGCCTGTATTTTTCCCACTGCAGACCTTGTGTGTAAGTGACGGGGGGAACAATGTTATCCCAAGTATTGAACTGGTGTTTGTACAATGATAAGATGTCAGCAGTTCTCTAGACATTGTCCCAAGGTTAGTTTGTTTAATAACTGTATTTAAGAAGGGTTGTGGGAATATTAAATACTGAGGTTAAGTTTTATGTAAAATTCTGGACCCGCCTTAGCATTGGACTATTAGAGTCATGCGTCAGATAAAAGGTACAGAAGTGGAATATTCCCATTAGAAAACATTTTTATTTGTTTATTTTTTATTTTTGTTGTGAAAGGGAAATTTTAGTGCAGAGAATTCTGTGCAGTGTATATGTGTATGTATAGATATGTATATAAAGAAGAAGAATCAATTTGTAAGTTTTAGTTACTGACAAGTGTGAACGTTTAAAATAAATCTGTCATTGTTAATGTTCTCCTTCAAGTTAATTATCTGATTAAGATCAATTACTGATTAGGCTATGAAAAGCTTGTTCTTCACAGGAAGAGTCCAACTGGGAGCGGAAGGCATGAGAACCAGATTCTAACAGAATGTGGACGGATAAGGGAAGATGAACCGGTAACACCCAAGGCACTCTTGATGGCACTTGCATTGATGGTGTATGACCTCACATATGCCCCAAGACTGCAAGGATCGATTTGGTAAGATCTAATTGGTATGTCCCAGGTTTTACAGCTGTCGCTGCTAAATTCTGTTAGAGCTGTTTGATTTGCCTACAGAACAGTCCTGGCAGACCGGTGCCAACCTTATCATACCCGCCTCCCACGAAGAGAACCGACCTTGAGAGGCCTTCCCAGGTAGAACGAACCAGATTAGAGTAAGAAAAATAGGTTTAAGACGCTTGTCAGATAAACATGTGGAATCCGTGTATCTTTCTGTGAGGTGGAGATGTTCCAGGCAATCAGCTGAGATCAAGGTACAAATCCTGCTGAAAGGGTATCACCAAGTGCAAATGAAATGTACACAATAAGTTACACATCTTCTAGGTGCCCTGTCCATTGTAACAGAGAAGTTTTTCCTTATATAAAGGTGTTTGATGTCATTTAGGGGCCTGACATTATTGTATGTACTTAGAACAACGTTTATAGTGTATGCGGATGATGTTATCACCAGATTAGTATTTATTTTAACAATTGACAAGAGTTGGGGGTCCCCAGCAAGTGGCAGTAAATATGAACTAAAAGACTTTTAACACGATGAACTCCATCACTGAGATGCGGCAGGCACAGCCTGAGCCAGTACAACCCGTTTATCATGAACTGACGGCAGTGTCACAATTCTAAGCAGCCGCCCAGACAAGTAACTTGCCAGAGGAAGAGTACAGATGCGGAGGGTTTGATAGTCACAGTACAACTCCACTAATCCGCCTACGTGGGATCTCACCCCAGGCTCACAACATGAGGTGCTATGTACAGCCTGATGACGTAAACCAAAGGAGACGGTGTCGGACAGATGAGAAGGACCAAACCAAGTCCTGATGACGTCAGCAAAGATCAAAGTAAAGACCAAAGACCTGAGTGAATCCGTCAGCAGGATCAAGTGTTTTGATAAGTAAGTGGCTAGGAGGGGGTAATAATAACTCCCCCACTGGACACCAACGTAGTCTGACTCCACAATTGTGTGGGTTACCCTGAGGGTGACAGTCAGTGAAGAGCAGAAGACAGGAGAAGAAGAAGACGATGGTGTACAGGACTGGCAATTAACTGATGGGACCCGAAACCTGAGGGTGATAGCATTATGATTATTAGTTGAGGCCCTATTGTTTATAATGTCTGGGGTTTATAATTATAATGTATGTTTGTAAATATGCCACGGTGCTGCAAATTACAATCTGAGGAGTTTTATGTGGAGGTGTGAGGTGAAGGTCACTGTGCTGCCCATGACCTGTCATATCTGCAGGGGTAAAGTCCCATTAGGACAGTAAGTGACAGTGCGACAATTACTGTTAATAAAAATGTAGACCGGATTAATTATATATATATATTACAACCAGCAGCGGTTTGTAGATTATATCAAGACAACCATCCTGTATCCAGAGGAGAATAGGGAAAGTTAGGACCACTCCGACACCTTGGAAGTCCAGGTACAAAGGGGGGTTACTCATCAGGAGTAGCTCGTCTCAAGCTGGTGAAGAAATCCAAAACCCCTACCCGCCTGGTTCGAGTGGTCAGTGGCAGGTTGCTAGGCAAGACTCAGGGATAGAATAATATTTTTAGGGGGGACTGTGAGGGATCAATACTATGTATATTGTTTGAAAAATATTATCCTCACACATATGTATATACATTTCAGTTCTTTGTGTAATATACTGATAAATATAACAAGTTCTTTGTTCATGTGGGACACACCTATGGAAGACACCGCCCCCTGGAATGCAAAGAGGAGTGTGCAGAAGAATGTATAGGAAGACTTACAGCAGAAGAGCCAATGGAATTCAAGCAAGTCCCACATCTATAGGGAGGGGCATGTGTCTTCTCTGTGTGTGTTTCTTTGTTCTGAATAAAGTTCAGTTCCTCCTGGCTGACATTGAAGCTGTACCTCAGACATTTGTGTGGTGTACTTCTCTCCAGGCATGCCTTCAGCTTTCAATTTACAGAGGTGGTTATTCGGTGTGAAATACGGACCTGACATTACCACCTCTACCTGGATAATTTTTATACCGGCGTCCCACTCTTCAACTGCCTCGCTTCCAGTCCTGTGGCATGCGGCACTGCTACAAGAAATCTGAGAGGCCTCCCTAAGACTCTGCAGGGCAAACAAGAAGGGGTGAGCGCAGGGCACATTCTAGCAGCAACATATTGTGTGTCAAGTACAAACAAGAGAGATGTCACACCAGTACCCATGTACCCATGTACAGAGACCCCCAAACCAGACTGCATCCTGGAATACAATAGGTACATGGGAGGGGTGGACTTGCCAGATCAAGTCCTGACACCCTACAGCGCCTTGCGGTGTGGTATAACAAGCTGGCCGGGCACATCATACAGATGGCATTGTACAACGCGTACGTGCTACGTCGATGTACAGGCCAGAGGGGAACTTTCCTGGAATTTCAAGAGGTGGTTATCAAGAACCTAATCTTTACGGACCAGGAAGGGGGGGGGCACCCAGTACTTCTGGAAGCTGGGCCACACACATCGTACCAGGGCAACACTTTCCAGGAGAAGTTCCTCAAACTGGCAAGAAGGGAAAAAGTCAAAAGAGGTGCAAAGTCTGCTATAAGAGGGGGATAAGGGAGGACACAATATATCAATGTAACGTGTGTCCCGAAAAACCAGATCTCTGTATGAAAGAGTGTTTTAAAATTTATCATACATCCCTTGATTTATAATTTACCCCAATTCTACTTACCCTGATGTACTCCGCCCAGCTTATCCCCCCTTATCTTTCCCTTCTGAGCCCTGCTGTGTGCCCAAGCAGCTGATAACAGCCACATGTAGGGTATTGCCATACCCGGGAGAACCCACATTACAGTTTATGGGGTGTATCTCTCCGGTCAAAATGCTCACTACACCTCTAGATGAATGCCTTTAGGGTGTAGTTTTTAAAACGGGGTCACTTCTTGCGGGTTTCAACTGTACTGGGGCTTCTGCACACATGACTTCGCACCAGAAAATCCCCAGTAGGCCAAATGGTGGTCCTTTCGTTCTGAGCCCTCCCATGGGCCCAAACGGCAGTTTATCACCACAAATGGGGTATTGCTGCACTCAGGACAAATTGCGCAACAGAATGGGGTATTTTATTTCTTGTGAAAATAAGACATTTTCAGCCAAAACTACATATTATTGGAAAAAATTTATTTTGTTTTAATTCCCAGCCCAATTCAAATAAGTTCTGTGAAAAAACTATGGGGTCAAAATGGTCACACCACCCATAAATGAATTCCTTGAGGGGTGTAGTTTCCAAAATAGCGTCACTTCTGGTGGGTTTCCATTGCTTTGATACCTCTGGGGCTCTGCAAATGCGACATGGCACCCGATAACCAATCCAGCAAAATCTGCACTCCAAAGAACACACAGCGCTACTTCACTTCTGAGGCCTCCCATGGGCCCAAACTGCAGTTTATCGCCACAAATGGTGTACTGCTGCACTCAGGAGAAATTGGGCAACAAAATGGGGTTTTTTGTTCCCTGTGAAAATAAGTAATTTTGATAAAAAATGACATCTTATTGGAAATTTTTTTTTTCATTTCACAGCCCAATTCAAATAGGTGCTGTGAAAAAACTGTGTGGTCAAAATTGTAACAACAAACATACTTGAATTCCTTGAGGGTTGTAGTTTCCAAAATGGTGTCACTTCTTGTGGGTTTCCATTGCTTTGATACCTCTGGGGCTCTGCAAATGCAACATGGCACCCGAAAACCAATCCAGCAAAATCTGGACTCCAACAAACACATAGCGCTCCTTTCATTCTGAGCCCTCCCATGGGCCAAAACGGCAGTTTATCACCACAAATGGGATATTGCCGCACTAAGGACAAATTGGGCAACAAAATGGGGTATTTTGTTCCCTGTGAATATAAGAAATTTTGATCACAAATGACATCTTATTGGAAAAAATGTAATTTTTTCATTTCACAGCCCAATTCAAATAGGTGCTGTGAAAAAACTGTGTGGTGAAAATTGTAACAACAACCATATTTGAATTCCTTGAGGGGTGTAGTTTCCAAAATGGGGTCACTATTCGGGGGATTTCTACTGTTTTGGCACCTCAACACCTCTTCAAACCTGGCATGCTGCCTAAAATATATTCTAATAAAAAAGAGGCCTCAGAATGCACTAGGTGCTTCTTTGCTTCTAGGGCTTGTGTTTTAGTCCATGAGCGCACTAGAGCCACATGTGGGACATTTCTAAAACGGCAGAATCTGGACAATACATATTTAGTAGTGTTTATCTGGTAAAACCTTCTGTGTTACAGAATTTTTTTTTAATACAATTGAAATTCAGCAAGAAAAATGAAATTTGCAAATTTTACCTCCACTTTGCTTTAATTCTTGTGAAATGCCTGAAGGGTTAAAAAACTTTCTAAATGCTGTTTTTAATACTTTGAGGAGTCTAGTTTTTAAAATGGGGTGTTTTATCAGGGTTTCTAATACATAGGCCCCTCAAAGCCTCTTCAGAACTGAAGAAGTACCTTAAAAAAAAAGGCTTTTGAAATTTTCTTAAAAATATGAGAAATTGCTGTTTAGGTTCTAAGCCTTGCAACGTCCAAGAAAAATAAAAGAATGTTCAAAAAACGATGCCAATCTAAAGTAGACATATGGGAAATGTGAACTAGTAACTATTTTGGGTGGTATAACCGTCTGTTTTACAAGCAGATGCATTTAAATTCTGAAAAATGCTATTTTTTCCAAATTTTCTCTACATTTTTCACCAATAAACACTGAATATATCGACCAAATTTTACCACGAGAAAACAATCTCAGAATCGCTTGGATAGGTTTAAGCATTCCGACGTTATTACCACATAAATGGAAATATGTCAGATTTGAAAAATGGGCTCTGAGCCTTAAGGCCCAAACTAGGCTGCGTCCTTAAGGAGTTAAAGGAACCAAGTTCCGAGAAATAAAACAATAATCTAAACAGCTGTGTATTCTACCTCTATCTGCATGATAGGTATTCAACCTGGGATCGATTTTGCATAATTTCTGCCTGTCCGATAAATGAAAATCATTATTTATTTCCAATAATATTTTCCCTGAAATATCAACAGTACTTTTACCAATATCACAGTTCATGTCTCCAACTAATATTACCGGTAACCCTCGTGTAACAAAAAACGTACTTTTATCAAACAAATTTTTTCTTTCAACTTTGTCAGTTGACGCATAAACATTAATAATACAAAATTTAAAATTTTTATAGCAAAAAAAAAGCCAAGATACACCTCCCCTTCTATATAACTGTATAACTAATAAGATACACTTCTTTTCCCTTAAATAAAATTCCCAGCTCATCATTTTTATTTGATGCACTCCATGACCAGACTGAACTTCCATACACCCATTCATCACTACTAATTGCTTCATTCAAACAATATATAACTGCATTTTCTTGTGCAAGAAACTCTAATATAGCAGTTCTTCTATTCTTATTTTTAAACCCTCTCACATTCTGTGAAGCGATTTTGACTCCCATATTGCCAAACAACATTTAGCTCATGGAGAACACTGAAAAACAAAACAAAGGACAAGCATTATCTATAAAGTTCCACCACCTTCCACAACGTCCGCAATGTTTTCCTCCAGCGTTTGCGACGAAGAGCCGGCTTGCAGGGTTTGGTTTTCACCCTCCTCACCACATCTTTTCTTGAAAACCCTCCTCTGCATTCACAAGGTTTGGCCATCTTCATCTGTTTCATCTCCACCACCCTCCCTTTGACTCTTTCCTGTCTCTGAGCTTGATGGGAACTCATGAATATACGTCGGATCTGATTAATGCACCGCCTCACCTGCCTCTTCAAACAGCTCCTCAAAGTGTCTCATCGGGGGTAAGAAAGGGTGGGGCCCACTTGGTTGCAAAATTTGTGGTTCACTTACTCGCAGCTTCTGTGCTCCGCCCAAGTCTTTCACCACACTAGCAAAGGACTTTACCTGCT